>NC_085141.1:314318035-315039472 GCF_024139115.2 Armigeres subalbatus
TTGATTAGTTTTTGTGTTATGCAGAAATTTATCTTTTATTTGTATGAGAGCCCCCTCCCCCTTCTTCCAGAAAGAGGAGAGGTCTCATACTATCATAACACACGATGTCTCTGTGGGGAAATATTATTTTCCAAAAATCAGTACCTCTGAGACACCTACCGCGCGAAAGTACATGATCTCCTCTTTCATATCGTGGGTAAAATAAAATGTTCTACCGGGGGGTCATGGAACAATTTTTTTTACTAATTTTGGTGAAAGAGGAAAACCTTTACTTTCGTGTAGTGGGTGATTAAGAGACACTGATTTTTTTTTAAAAAAGCCTGTTTGGACAAAGACACCGTGCAACTCAATTTTAATTTGAACTTCTGGTTACTCTATTTGAATCAGAAAAAAAATGGTTTCTGGCTGCTCTCTTTGCTGGTTTGCTTTGATTCTGCGTTCCGTTTCACGATGTTCCGTTTTTCTTTTCTCCACGTGCTAAATGATGTTTAAACTAGCAACCCTATAAACAGAGACCGGCGGAGTGAAAAACTGTCGAATTGGCAACGTATGAAAATGCATGAAATCGCGAAAATAATACTGGCAGCACTTGAACTTTTTGCTTGCTTCTTATGGATGCAAAAAATAAACAAGTCGAATTGGAACCGCTTTTGACGGCTCGATTGGAAACAAAATGGCGTCTTCGCCGATCTCTTATTCTAGTATTTCTAGTTTAAACCATTTTTAATTTGAACGATGTTAAAACGAACGGGGTTCAAATTAAAAAGTGTTCAGATTTAAAACGGTCATACACTGGGGGTCCACGGTATTCATGTATTACTCCTCTTAATTTTATACATGACAGAAGTTTAAGATATTAAGTACTGTTTTAAGTTAAGTTTAAGATTTAAGTTCTGAATTAATAGAAATCATATCAAATTGTTAAGTCAGCCATTTATTTTTAAATATTCAAAGATGTTCCAGTTGGGGTTCCAGTAGCATTCAGTTTGCTTGACTTCTGGGTCGTTTAGGTCTCAATCTAGGCATCCAAATTACATCATATTGTCCTCCGCTGTACTATTTCAGATTTTACTTACGTTTGCTCTGTAGATTTAGATGGATGGATGTGTCCTTCCCCAACAAACAATTTAGGAAGAATAAGCTAGTTTTGCTTAGCTGAAGAAGACTATTTTTAGCTGTAGAAGCGTTTTCCTGTCTCCAATGTTTGTTGGGTCGTTTTGCGAATTAATTGTTTAATTTGCCATATAATTATTAACATTCAATTTTCTAAAAACACCATTCTGAACTGAAGTTTCCCGAAAAACTATACTAACTATTTTTTCACCCATAAACGGATGAAAATCCCCCACTTCGTTGTCTAAAGTGGCACTTTTCACCCATTTGGCAAAATTTGAAATCATCCATCTTTTTGACAGCTTCATATAGATTCTAGAGGTGGGTGATCTTAAAACATTTAATGAGTATTCTCAAATCTCCGTGTAAGGCCACCTTTTGAAATTCATATCGGTTTCTTTTGGCAAATTCTATAAGGCGTTTGATTAAAATGCTCGTATAGGTCGTCCATATGAGCTATCCAGCCAAACTTCCTGCCAAATGACCATTTCGGCAAAACGGCATTTTCGTCCAAATGACCGACCAAATTAATGTTGGGCCAAACCGTCTCAGCCAAGCGAACAATTCAGCCAAATGGAATGTTATTCTGCCCATGTGGTATTGGTAGTGGCACTATCTGGACCAGTGACGGGAAATGTCATATCGATGTCATGGGACTAACTTGCTTATTTAGTGATGAACTCTAATTTTGAAAAATCACTTTAATAAGTTAAAAAAAAAAAAAACTTGCTTATAACTTTTCTCACAGGTCATTTACAATTATGTTTTCCTTATAAACATGTAGCCCTTAAAGGACCCGCAAACTTTTTCTAACAGGTAATTTCTCTAAATATGATATTGGCGGCGTGAGAGCCGAATTAGTGTCAAATGACATTAATGTCATGACATTCCGTGACATTTTTCTAATCTCACTCTCATGGCTCACACTTTGTATTTAGAACAATGATCTGTTCGTCAAAGTTCTAGGATCCTTCAAGTACTACATGTTAATAAAAAAAACCGGACCTGTAAATGACTTTTGAAACAAGTTTTTAAGAAAGTAGTAATAGCAATGCCATGACATTTTTTTGACTTTTCCCATCACATCCAGATTCTGGACTTCCCATTCCTGTTGAATATGGCCGTGTGGTCCATTTTCTTCCAGCTTCTAACTCAGCTGGCGGTTCAATATTGTTATTTACTTTAACATGGCTTATGTATATCACTTGTTGATTTTGACCATATCTTTTTATTTTTCGCATGTATTCTTGTCAATTTATCATTTATTGAAAAAGATGCTCAAATATTATTTTTTGTTTATATTGAAAGCTTTGATGAGGAATCGAAGAAACGACTTCGGAAATGACTAAATGTTTTTCAAACCGGTTGAAAAAATCATCAGACATAATTCAATTCCCAGGTCATGAATATTTACCATATTGCAATCATTCCAAGGTTAACAAGATGAATAACCTTGCTGATAATTAGAATGAGGCAGCAGTTCTCAGTGGTTTTTAGAAAGCAATCATTTTATCACTTATCAGTCCACACATTTACGTTGTAGTTAAAGCGGTTTTAGCAACAGCTGATATCTCCTCTTTAGAAGCACATATTATGTTCCCAGTGAACGTTAATCAAACCTTTTTAATTTTTTTTTCATCCAGAAACCCATATTGCTATTTGTATGTCACAGGGGCCCTCCTTAGCCGTGCGGTAACCTGAGTAAACGAAAATAGCTCAATAATATCAAATGTTGATAAGATAGCAAAATGTGATATGGACATGATTGATATAAGAGATAAAAGATCAGACAATAATATCAATGATTTGCACTAAAATATCATGATGAGATCAAGTTATGCTATTTGTAAGAAGTGATCAATATCATGTGCCATTGGTTTGTTCTTATCCATAGCATATTTTGATATTTAAATTATATTTTGGTGCAATTTTGGAAATTGTCTCCAGTTCGTTGGGCATAAAAGTATCATCGTGTTAGCCTCATGATATAGGGGAACCGTTCGCCACTTCATCTCATAGCTCCTATTTCCATCCCATCAAAAACAAAGCAATGGAAAGGAATTTGGTTTGTTTATTATTTTTGTGATTTTTTTCAGCAGTGAGCACGCATGTTGACAAAAAGAAGCGACGAATTTCGTGCCGTATTTCTTTGTTTAGCGATGAGATGGATATATGTACAGTGAGATTGAGATCGGAGCAGTTCCCCTACGAATGCGAAAATAGGAAATTGGCTTAGAAACCTCACAGTAATAACTGTGGAAGTGCTTAATGAGGAGAAGAAGAAGAAGAAGATGTCAAAAACAAATTTCGTTTTACTTTCTAATGCATTCTCATGCGAGAGTAATTGGCATATTTGTTTACACTAACAAAATAAAATCGATAAAAAATATCTAAAAAAACATTGATTATCTATTAAAATTTATTTCCACACATTTAGCAGGGGAAAATACCAAATATTGACAAGCTACAAACTTAGTTTTTGCGCCGAGATCTTAGCATTTTTTGTTTATTTTCCCGAGATGAGCGGCGCCGAGTCTCAGCAAACATGATTTTTGCTGAGATCTCAGTAAAAGTGACGTATCGGTTGCGCTTTCAGTAATCCAGTAATAAAACAAATGTTTTGCCGAAGCTTAGTTTTGAAATTTCTAGACCAACATTTGAAAAGGGCGTAACAGCCAAAATTCATTCCTTTTGATTCTTCTTCCACATATATAGCTTTATATGTAGACAAAGAATCAGAAGGAATAAATTTTGGCTGTTACGCCCTTTTCAAATGTTGGTCTAGGTTTGTTGAGCCACACGCAAAAAAATGTTGCGGTCGAAACGACCATTCCGAGGGTTAATTTAAGAATACGCACCGACGATTTTCAGCAGACAACAAACCCGTTTGATTTTACCATGCGCGCAGTAAAAATCAACTGTGGTCGTGGTGGAATGCATGGTTAACTGAAAATTTGTGGTTGTTTTAAAAACATGGCTTAGTCTACAAAATAGTAATTGTTACCATGGAATTTTTTTTCTGTGCATAGCGGTGCCCCAGTTGACAGCCAGAGCTCCTACGCGTCGGACGCATTTTCATTCGTTTCTTTGTTTCACGAGAGAACTACATATATTTTTGAGTAATCTGTGACAATGGCGACAATTAATTTATCTCGTCAGAATACCGTTGTTGTGGATTTTAATGTACTCCCAGTGCGACCTGATGCGGGGAAAGTACATAAGTTTTTGGAAAATGAATTGAAATTAGATCTTTCGGAGGTGAAACAAATTCAATTTCATAACATCCGACGGTGCGTGTTCATTGAAATGACGAGTTTTGAAGCTGCATGCCGGTATGAAACCCGGCACAATCTAAAACATCACTTTCATTGTGGAGATAAGAAATTTTCCATTCACGTCTACGTGGACGCAGAAATAACAACAGTTCGTGTACATGATCTCCCTACTTCCATGACCAACGCTGTCGTCCAAGAGCATATGAAGCAGTATGGTGCAGTAACTTCAGTGTCGAGGGAGCGATGGAAACATTACTTCCCCGGTGTATATAACGGTGTGCGTGTCCTGCACATGCGATTACGTCAACCTATTCCTTCGTACATCACAATTAGTGGATTCCAGAGCTTGTGTACTTATAACGGCCAAAAACCCTCATGCCGTATATGTGGCAAATTAGCGCATCCGAAGTTCAAGTGCTCGGAAACAGTTGCTGCAACAGTTCCGAAAACAACAGCAACATCTACTTCATCCTCAACCGAAACTACAGCAAAAAACCTCGAAAACTTCCCGCCGCTAATCAGTGCAAATTCTCCTTCTCCTACTGAAGAGTTTGGAGAAATATTGGCTAGTGTGCATCATTCCATTGCCATACAAGGTGAAAGCGAATCCGATCAAAACAACGTATCATTTGACGACTCATCCAGCTCGGTATCTCTTAACACAAATGAACCAGGAACAAAGCGACGGCTGTCAACTCGTAAGGCAAATGAGAAGAAGAAAATATGTTCGGAGCAGTGTTTCTCGAACGCGGCCCAGGCTGCTGACGGCAGCTGCACTGAAATTGATGAGTTTTCCACTCTATCAGGAGAAAATGTAGTTTTACCAACTAGAAAAAATATTTTTAAAAACGACAAAAAGGGTTATTAATATAAGCAAATCGGCTCTGTAATGCTAGAATGGCGGTTGAGCCTATCAAATAAATGAAAATAAAAAAAAAAATAGCGGTGCCCAATTTTGCCGAGCTTGAAATATAAAAGTTAGTGTGTAAGCCTGTCGCCAAATTGAAAGATAAAAATTATAAATATTTTTTAGATTTTGATTTTTTTTTCCAAGAGGGGACCCTTGGGAAAAAACAATTTTTTTTTTCAATAATTCCTAAATGCAATGTCCAATCGGGCCAATTTTCAATAGCAAACAATGGGACCGCATTCAACGAATGCAACTTGTTGCGAGTAAATCGGCAATGCTAAGTTCCAAAAAGTGCGTCTACAAAATTTGTACGCATACGCACATACACACACACATACACAAAAAAACACATACACACGGACAGACAGACATGTGCTCAGTTCGTCGAGCTGAGTCGATTGGTATATAACACTATGGGTCTCTGAGACATATATAAAAAGTTCGTATTCGGAGTGAAATGGTAGCCTTTCGGTACAACTTTGTTGTACGAGAAAGGCAAAAATTAAAATCGTACCTATAGTTATGTGATAAGTAATCTTATTTTCTTAGTTGATCTATAGTTTTTGTTTCGAAATTTTGATTTGTATTGTTCAAAAACCAAATAATTCCACTAGCGATGATGATGCCTTTCTCGAAACAATCGATGCACATTAGGGTGCCAATGAAAATGACATTTTCGTTACCATCCTGACATTGACAATTTTGTTCCCATACATTCCATGGCACATCGCCTCAGTGTAAGAGATTCCAACTATCATTGCCTACCTTAAGGCGTTTGCCGACGCTTGCTCTATAGATGAATGATTGATCAAAGTTACCCCAAATTAAAAATTCGAAAAACTCGACAAAAAATATTTTTAAAAAATGTTTTAAGTTATCAAATAATCAAGAACGACAGCCTTTTTCTTCCTACGTGTAGCAGTCCTCGTTTTTAAAATATGGAAAAGCCATGATTTCACTTACGGAGGAAATATTCACAAAACAAACAAAAAAATTATCAATGTTTCCCCGGATTACGGTAACTAAAATATTCAACAAAGTTAAGATTGTTCAATTAATAAAAAGTTTCAATAAAAATCAGTTAATCGGAAATCTGGAAACACGATAAATAGTGCAGAACTCTGATTTATTCCATTTTTATTCAAAACTGCTGGCAAGCTCACCTGGCTTCAAAACGTGTTTGTCGTTATTTGACACGAAAAATTATAATCAGTGGAGTCTCGAAGTCTCACTTTTTATCTGTTCAATGACGCAGAATTGGGAGATTTCAATATTTTGACTGCCCAAATAGCAAATAAAATATCAAAGTCAATTAAGCTAAACAAAGTCTCTTTCTTTCATGCATTCATTCGCATGAATTTAGCATATTAGAAGTCCTGGCACCGATAAGGAATCGTTACTATTTGTAACGAATCAACAAAAATTCAAAATCTTAGAATCGGACGACATATGATCAATTGAAAAATAGCTCAATATATGTTCTGCAAACCATGCTGAAAACATGTTGTTGTGAAAAGATTTTCCGCTACTATAAAACTGTATAAACTAAAAGAAAGCTACGGCGATAAAACCAGTAGAATGAATTGTTCTTACTAGTATGTAATTTGAAGAAGATTCATGGCAACAAATTTTATTCAAATGTGAAATAGATATTAAAAATCATTTTAATTAGGCTTTAAAATTCGTCATGAAATAAAAAAATAAATGTTGCAAATGTATTGCGGCCCGCTTTAGCAGTTCAAAATTGCTATACAGCCCTTGATAGTGAGCATGCAGGGGACCACTGGTCTATAGCAACTAAACAACAGGTATTTCAAGTGAATGAACAACGGCTATGGGTCCATGTAGATATATGAATACATGATAAGCAAATCTTCCCTATTTTCAAGAATTATGAGTGAATTAAGAACCTCATGGAGTTAGAACTTCAGATCTACCAGCTCATCTGAAAGCAGTAATAAAGTATCTTTTATTTTTATTTATCATCAGACTAAGGCCGGAGTGGCCTGTGCTGCACATAAAAGACTTCTCCATTCAGCTCGGTTCAAGGCTGCACTTCGCCAACCACGCAGTCTGCGGAGGGTCCGCAAGTCGTCCTCCACCTGATCGATCCACCTTGCCCGCTGTGCACCTCGCCTTCTTGTTCCCGTCGAATCGTTGTCGAGAACCATTTGCACCGGATTACTGTCCGACATTCTGGCTACGTGCCCGGCCCACCGCAGTCTTCCGATTTTTGCGGTGTGAACGATGGATGGTTCTCCCAACAGCTGATGCAACTCGTGGTTCATTCGCCTCCTCCACGTACCGTCCGCCATCTGCACCCCACCATAGATGGTACGCAACACTTTCCTTTCGAAAACTCCCAGTGCGCGTTGGTCCTCCACGAGCATCGTCCAGGTCTCGTGTCCGTAGAGAACTACCGGTCTTATAAGCGTTTTGTAGATAGTCAGTTTGGTACGGCGGCGAACTCTATTCGATCGGAGCGTCTTGCGGAGTCCAAAGTATGTACGATTTCCAGCCACTATGCGTCTCCGAATTTCTCTGCTGGTATCGTTATCGGCGGTCACCAGTGAGCCCAAGTACACGAATTCTTCAACCACCTCGATTTCGTCACCACCGATAGAAACTCGTGGTGGGTGGCTCACATTGACCTCTCTTGAGCCTCTTCCTATCATGTACTTCGTCTTCGACGTGTTGATGACTAGTCCAATCCGTTTAGCTTCGCTTTTCAGTCTGATGTAGGCTTCCTCCATCCTCTCAAAGTTACGTGCCATGATATCAATGTCGTCGGCGAAGCCAAATAACTGGACGGACTTCGTGAAAATCGTACCACTCGTGTCAATCCCTGCCCTTCGTATTACTCCCTCCAAAGCGATGTTGAATAGCAGACACGAAAGACCATCACCTTGCCGTAACCCTCTACGGGTTTCGAAGGGACTCGAGAATGCCCCTGAAACTCGAACTACGCACATCACCCGATCCATCGTCGCCTTGATCAACCGTATCAGTTTATCCGGAAATCCGTTTTCGTGCATTAGCTGCCATAGCTGGTCCCGATCGATTGTATCATATGCGGCTTTGAAGTCGATAAATAGATGATGTGTGGGCACGTTGTATTCGCGGCATTTCTGCAATACCTGATGTATGGCGAACACCTGGTCTGTGGTAGAGCGTTCACCCATAAATCCCGCCTGATACTGCCCCACGAACTCTCTTGCAATTGGTGTTAGTCGACGGCATAAAATTTGGGAGAGTACCTTGTAGGCGGCGTTCAGCAATGTGATTGCGCGGTAGTTGCTACAATCCAGCTTATCACTCTTTTTGTAGATGGGACACACGATACCTTCCATCCACTCATGCGGCAGAATCTCATCCTCCCAAACCTTGGTAATCACCCAGTGCAGCGCTCTAGCCAGTGCCTCACCACCGTGGTTAAACAGCTCTCCTGGTAGCTGGTCATCTCCAGGGGCTTTGTTGTTTTCAGCCGGCCGATCTTCTCCTGGATTTCCTGGAGATTTGGAGCTGGAAGTCGCATGTCCTGCGGGCGTGCTCCTAGTTTCATTACCATACCGCCACCGTTGTCTGCCATATCACCATTCAGGTGCTCTTCGTAGTGCTGCCGCCACCTTTGGATCACCTCACGCTCGTTCGTAAGAAGGTTCCCGTTTATGTCCTTACACATATCGGGCTGTGGCACGTGGCCCTTACGTGAACGGTTCAACTTCTCATAAAACTTTCGTGCGTTATTAGCGCGGTACAGTTCATCCGTCTCTTCACGGTCTCGATCTTCCTGCTGGCGCTTTTTCCTCCGGAAAATCGAGTTTTGTCTGTTCCGCGCCCGTTTGTATCGTGCCTCGTTCGCCCTCGTGCGGTGTTGCAGCAATCTCGCCCATGCTGCATTCTTCTCCTCAACTAACTGCTCACATTCGCCGTCATACCAGTCGTTTCTTTGATCCGGAGCCACCGTGCCTAGTGCAGCGGTTGCGGTGCTTCCAATGGCGGATCGAATATCTCTCCAGCCATCTTCAAGAGATGCTGCGCCTAGCTGCTCTTCCGTTGGGAGTGCCACTTCCAGCTGCTGCGCGTAGTCTTGGGCTAGTCTACCGTCTTGTAGCCGCCCAATGTTTAGCCGCGGCGGACGACTCCGACGCGTGTTGATCACCGTCGAGAGTTTTGAGCGCAGACATACTGCGACGAGGTAGTGGTCGGATTCAATATTCGCACTGCGGTAAGTGCGTACGTTCGTGATGTCGGAGAAGAATTTACCGTCGATTAGAACGTGGTCGATTTGGTTTTCCGTTACTTGATTAGGTGATTGAGTTGATAGGTGATAAAGTATCTGAAAGTATTAATAAATGCTGCAGTATCCTATACATAGGATATAACCCAAGTTCAGATCAATTTGGTTGCAGCAACTCCAGTGTTACTGGGTCTGTTCGCATATG
Source organism: Armigeres subalbatus (assembly GCF_024139115.2). Taxonomy (NCBI): domain Eukaryota; kingdom Metazoa; phylum Arthropoda; class Insecta; order Diptera; family Culicidae; genus Armigeres; species Armigeres subalbatus. Next base: position 314,327,779 of record NC_085141.1, read on the forward strand.
AGTCACAGTGACTGATATGTGACAAGTGTGCTACTCGGGAATGCGTCCCTGGGAAATCCCTGGAACAAAGCGTCTGATCTAGACCCGTAACCAGAGATCTTTCGGCTTGTTCCAAAAGTGGTATCTTGCTTGAGGAACTTAGAATAGATGTGTTCATTGTATATGTTCATGGCCATCAAGGAAATCCCCGGAGTAAGGCTTTAAGATCTACACGCGTAACCTGAGATCAATCAAAAGTTGTACAGTCGCCTCTCCACATCTCGATATTGTAGGGACCATCGAGATAGGGAGAGATCGAGGAATAGAAGGAAAATTGAAATGAGTACTAGATCCAAAAAAGCTCGTTGCTATGAAAAACAACAACAAAACAAACGTCTTTTTCTTTTGTTGATGTGTTTGTTATTGTCCTATGATGGTCTAGTAGCCTAAAAATTCGAACATATCGACATAAGGAGAGTGAATCCTGAACAAAATATGATTAGAACCCATCGAGATAGAGAGATATTGAGATAGGGAGGATATCGAGATGAAGAATGCCCAAATGCATGTAGATTGAAGGGACCGAGGAAATCATCGACATAGGGAGAGATATCGAGATACAGAACATCGAGATGTGGAGAGTCGACTGTATATGCCTTTTGTGGTGCATAACATATAATGCGTTCATGGCATACGCTGATGGTCATTCAAGAAATTTCTGCAGAAAGACCTTAAGGTCCATATGAGTAACTACAGGTCTGACTTCTTCTTCTTCTTCTTATTGGCATTACATCCCCACACTGGGACAGAGCCGCCTCGCAGCTTAGTGTTCATTAAGCACTTCCACAGTTATTAACCTTTTGTCTGTGCTCTGGGGTCAATATGACCCCAGGCCACTTTGAGTGGCTACCATTTTTTTAGTTTTCAACCGATTCTCCTAATTTTTGGTAGTTTGATAAAACTTGTCGAGATCTGTCTCCTAGGTGCAAATTCGCTTGAAAAATCTTGAAAATATGCGCTACAGTGTACTTTTTTTAAAAAACTTACGTTGTCTGTGCTCTGGGGTCAAATTGACCCCAAATTGAAATTGCTATAACTTTCTTAATGTTTGACCAATTTTGGATTTTTGGGGCTGTTTCGAAAGATAATTTAATCATCTTTCAGGTCGTTATCAAAGAGGCGGGCGGGTACATAGCGGGGAGGTGTTTTCGTGAAAAAGGGTACAATAACAGTGATTTTTCATGCTTATTTTACTTATATCAGAATATCCTACCCATTTTGAACTGCACCTTTTCAAAAAGGTTATACAGGAAGGCATGTGCTTTGACATGAGGCATTGATTCATTTAGAGCTTGATCGCTAGGTGGTGGTATATTTGAATTCATTATTTTAGACTATTCACGTAATTCCGATATATGGAATTTTCCTCATTGTAAATATTCTTATCGCACAAATTTGAGATTTGTAAAGATGACGTCTTTAACAAAGTTCGTCTGGTAGGAATGGTCTGTCATGTGACGGAATAAATAGTTAGGAAATTTACAACTAGGCGGCGCTAGTGTACTTACAATATTCTTGCATTTTTAAAATATTGCTTTAGCTTGAGATCCCTCATACCTACACCCAAGTTGTATTCGGCAACATTGTTCAGCATGTCCAGGACTACAAAGTGGTGCTCAATATAATGAGCACTTCTTCCAAGATGCGGCGCTGGTGAGCTGCTATATTTGAGTATATTGTTCCATGTGAGATCTGATGTATTTTGATTTGTAGCAGTTTTGACAAACATGAATGTTGTGGTAGAGTTCATCAAAAGTTTTCTTTGTATTCAACCTGTTCCAGCGATGCTGCAAATAATAGAATGTGTTCACAGAATATGTTTTAGGTCATCCAAGAAAACCCCGGAATTAAGGCCTTTGGGTCTACATGCGTAACCAAAGATCAGCCAATTTTCCGCCAATTTGTAAAATTCCCAATTATTACTTCCGTCACAAGACAGTCCATTCCCACTAGACGACCTTTGATCAAGACGCCATTTTAACAAATTTTAAACTTGTGCGATAAGAATATTTACACTGAGGAGAATTCTATATATCGGAATTACTTGAGTAGTCTAAAATAATGAATTCAAACATACCACCACCTGGCGGCCAAGTTCTAAACTTATCAACGCCTCATCCCAAAGCACACACCTTCCTGCATAACCTTTTTTAAAAAGATGCAGTTCACTAGAGGTGAGCCAGCCTAGGGCTGCAAGCCTCTTTAATAAAGAAATAAAAAAAAAAAAAAAAAAAAAAAAAAAAAAAAAAAGATGCAGTTCAAAATGGGTAGGATTTTCGGATATAACTAATATTCTCATGAAAAATCACTGTTTTTGTACCTTTGTTCACTAAAACCCCTCCCCGCGATGTACCCGCCCACCAATAGTCAATCTTTGGTAACGACCTGAAAGATGATTAAATTATCTTTCGAAACAGCCTCAAAAATCCAAAATCGGCCAAACATTAAGAAAGTTATAGCAATTTCAATTTGGGGTCAATTTGACCCCAGAGCACAGACAACGTAAGTTTTTTTGAGCACAGACAGAAGGTTAACTGCGAGGTTTCTTAGCCAGGTTACCATTTTTGCATTCGTATATCATGAGGCTAGCACGATGATACTTTTATGCCCAGGGAAGTCGAGACAATTTCCAATCCGAAAATTGCCTAGACCGGCACCGGGAATCGAACCCAGCCACCCTCAGCATGGTCTTGCTTTGTAGCCGCGCGTCTTACCGCACAGCTAAGGAGGGCCCCCAGGTCTGACAGCCTGTTTTAAATTTGGGACATGCCCTTTGCGATATTGGCCCAATTTTGTCTACCCCTCGATATTTGATCCTCACATTATCAGCTGGAAGTTAACTCGTCGAAATTTATTCATATTTTGCATTTACAAGGCATGAACTGCTTCGTATTAGTGTTATGGATGGAGTTTGAATACTACCTGGAACCCATGACAACACGAACTACTTGAAATGCAAACGTACCACGATTGAGTAACAAAACTTGTTTGTTCTTCAATTACTGGCAGCGCTACAGGGCTTGATCTGCACGTCTTGTTTCTATAGTCAAACCTCCATGAGTCAATGTTTTATGACTCGACATCGAATCGTGTAAGCAAATGATGCCATATAAACAAATATTTTCTGTGTTACTTTGATGGTTGTTGACAGTTTTCCAAGGATTTTCACAATTCTTTCATTCTTCAATAACTGCCTTTATTACGGTGCCCGGTGTATGGTCAACGATACAGATTTATGCGGAAAAATACATTTTAAGCCAAAACTATATTTTTTAGAAAAAAAAAACTGTTGTTCTACAAAATCGTTCGAAATAGTAAGGCCATCATTATGGTGCTATCAAAAATAGGGTGGTCCATCATATAAAAAAAAATTGAAAATATTTTTTTTATTTCTCGGGATTCTGACATATCGTGTTCTTCAAAGTTGTAGCGCAGCTTATTCGAATACATTTTGCTAAAAAAGCTTTTCTGTAGCTTTTAAGTTGGCTGATTTAGAGAAATTTTACCTAATTGGATTAGGGTGTACCTCAAAAACAGTATTTTTGATCTACTTTTTTGTTTTAGATTTCTCAAGTTGCCGAATAATATGCAATTAATAAATTCCGTTCCTAGAACATCCGAAGTTCTTAACCCTTAAATGCGCAATGTTGTTTTAAAACAACAAACCTAAAATACCTTTAATGTTAATGATTTCAATGGTTATTTACGTTAAAAATATTTCCGACGATTTCTAAAAAAATCGCCTTGCGCCTTTAAGGGTTAACTTATCTGAAAAACAACCTTGGAAACTAATCCAAATTTGCCTCACTCGAAAACTACTCGAGTAACATTTTTAGTTTTATAACGGTCATGAAAACCATTATTTGCTCTTGATGATTTCTTTAAAACTTGCATAAAACCAAAATGTTACTAGGGTACTGAACCGATCGGCATGAAAATATGTATGCAGGTGTTTTTGAGATCGGGGAAGGTTCCCAAGATGGTTCGGAACCCCTCCCCGCTCTAAATAGGAGGAGGTACCCACACGAATGAAACAAAACTTTCTGCGTAACTCGAGAAACCGTAACCGTAACCAAATTTGGCATGTGGAAGTTTTTGAAGACAAGAAATGTTTCTGCGGAACTCCTCCCCGTTCTCCCATACAAAGGGGACTCCCATACAAATTAAACTCAAATTTCTGTATAACAAGCAAATAGAGCCAAATTTGGCATGTGGACAGAAGAGGCTTTGACGTTTGCTCTGTTGAACTAAATTGAATCGTAGAGCAAATATTGAAACTTAAATTGTCAATACAAAATAAATGTTGACGCTATCTAATTAATTTTGGGTAAGCCGAAATTCGGGTCAACTAGTATTGAATATTTTTGCTTTTTCTGGTGACAATTAATAAAGAGGAAAATCAGGCGATTCAAAATAGTAAATCAGACAGCAAGTTAAATTTTAATATTCGTGTTCTGTTTTTTCTAGCAATGCAATAATGCCAAGGATTTTGCATGTGCACATGTGTTTCGGCTAATAATTCCGCAAATATTTCTATTCAACTTATTCAACTGGATGCCTAGACTTTAAATTGTATTAGTATCTAAATTATGTTTTTGTATTTTGTTAGAATAGTCACACCCTGCCAATGCCGTATCCAATCCTATATGTAAAACGGCATTAACCATGGGAGACTGTCGCTCAAAAGTGCTAAAACAATCGTCAGTTGAACTGACATAAATCAATTCTCCAGGTTACGAATATTTACCATATTGCAATCATTCATAGGCCAACAGGGTGAATAACCTTGTTGATAATAATAATGTGGCATGGCAAGCGATTTGCAGTGGCCAGTTAGAAAGCAAACATTTTATCACTTATCAGTCCACCCATATACGTTGTAGTTCGAGCGTTAACAGCAACAGCTGATATCTCCCATTTAGTAGCACATGTGTTCGTAGTTGACGGTAGTCAACCCTAATCCGTATTTTGCAATTTATTTTCTTCATTCAGAAACGAATGATTTTATGTACTTACCTTCATGGATTTTTCTTCCTGTTCGCGTTCGAATGCATTTTAGTACGAAAGTTAATTGACATTTTTGTTTAAACCAACAACATATATTGGAAAGAACTGACTTAATTCACTAACATCCCAAGTACTAAATCCTCGAGAAACAAACAAATCGTTTGCTTCCATCGTTTCTCGTGTCATTTTTAATATTTACAGCGCATCATAAATGTGGTGCAAATACAGACGCGGTCAGGCGTACTGTGTGCCACTATACCAAGGTTTGTGTATTTTCGTTCGTCGCGTTGCTAGTTTGGTATGCATCACCAGTCCCGGTGCAATCTTAATAGCACTCGGTGCTGTTCTGGCAGCAATCAAATTCGCCATCCGCGGGCAACACAAACCTCTTTTAACTTTAACCATACCTGCTCAGTGCTCACTCACTGTCTGAAAAACAGCAAACAACATTAGGCAATAAAAGATATTTTATGGGCGTGAATAAGCTAATTTTGCAGGAGGATTAAGATATCAAGATTGCATCCGATAATGGCACATTATGATCATCGTCATGGCCACACAAGTTATAGCAATACTATCTTCAAGAACTCGCTTCTTGGTGACAAAGCTCGATCCTTTGAGTTAATATCTTCTTCTTCTTCTTTTCCGTTCTGTTTTGGGTAGTGCTTTTCTTTTGCGCACACACCCACCTAACTGGACTGGCACCGCAGGCCATATGTCTAACCTTTTAATATTTATTACTCCGTGGAGTTCATAACCATGGATCTACTTTGTCGACCATTTGTTTCTATTTATTTATTTTTCAAAGATACTTGTTTTTATAATCTTCATTTTTCGTCTGTGAACTGAGAATCGAACCTATGAACATCTGGATTCAGAGTCAGACGTGTAGACAACTACTCTACGAAGCATTAATTCATATCAATTTAAAGGAGGGGCACCTTTCCTTCAAATTGTTATGAATTAATGCTTCTCTCAAACACTTCGAATCTAACGAACACTCCTGTCACTTCATTATTTCCAATGAACAAAACAATGAATCCACACAACTTCTCTAACAACCGACGCACATTAATCAAAAGCCCTACAGCTAAAATGTTTAATCACGTTAGATGCACTACAAGCACATGCGAAATTCCATTTAAATTGCGTGGAAAAAAAATGTATTGCATATACTGGTTCATTTTACCATTATTTGTAACTAAGCTATTCCAGTATCCCATGCAGTTTGTACACAAAACTTCATCTTTTGCCCTAGATTTTCAGAATCGTCTAGAAGTTCAGATGAAATGATCTGCCAGTTTGGCCATGAAGTAAGAAAAAACAGTTCAATATTTGTCAAATTCTATTTTAAACTACGAGCAGGATAACTCATGTTTATAACTGTCCCTTGAAAATTGAATATGGAATTAATTATAGAACTGATTGTTACATTTTGGTACTATTATTGTAAACTTTTTGGAAAAGAAATTGTCTTTTATTTCTTTTATTTTAATCAATTCAACTGATTATATAAACTTCATTCAGAGGAATGTTTGACATTTTTACCACCACTTCATCAAAATTGTCAAATCGATTGAACCACAAAAAATAAGTCATACCAGAATATGAATTTGCGGAATTTTAACTCAACCATCCAACGATTTTTCAGCTGAAGAAGCGAGCTTATCAGCCATTATGGGGAAGCTCAACGATGCAGTGGTTTGCTTCAAAGGTACGATTTTCTACCGCACACTAAACAATCATACTTTAATTGGAATCGCTCAAAATTACTCGAAACATTCACTCTAACACTCCAATTATAATACCTCAACCTCACTCTGTATCCACAATCCAGTGATTGTCGACGGTTTCATTGACATGCACAGCAAACACCGAACTGCAGCACAGTGGCGTTTGCAAATCCACTTTCTCGCGAAACCTTTGCCGAAGCATGCTGGAAAGGTATTCGAATCGTACCAACCGTCACTGTAGATCAAAGCGTCATCCGTCATGATTAGGTGCATTACGTGGCGAACCTTCATCGTAATAATTAGTTGCATTGACTGGCCAATCAACCATAGAGCATCATGAAGCTCTTATCAGCAAATCATCGGCTCATTGACCAGGTTTTCTCTCTCGCTCGTTTGCCAGTCATTGCCAGTAGTGCCTGCACGAAACCATCCTTCTTCATTCCCTATCCCACAATTATCCATACGGCGTCAACAACGGGCACTAATCCTTCTTCTCATCCGATAAATAACCTTCTGTTTTGGGGAAATTCAAAAATCGCGCCATGTTCCGGGAACTAAAGTGTGCCCTCAATGTCGTTGTAGCCCGCATCCTCGAGAGCAACACGATCTGGAAGCATCCACGAGCTCGGACAGATCGTCGGCCTCAGCACATCGATCACAGGCAGCGGACCAGTGGTTGCACCTGCAGCAACAGCACCAACGACGATAAATCCATTCCGAACGGTAACGTCCCGAGGAAGCCTCCCTGCGCTGGTTGCACGTCGTCGGAAGACACGGGAATGGTCTCCGGAGCGCTCAACAATTTCCATTACGAGCAGCGGAACGACCCGCTCGTGCGGCAGCTGCGACGTATGCGCGAGCAGAACGCTCAACGCTACGATGCGGACTACTCGCATGTGTTTCGGTGAGTGAATGCCGGCCGCAGTTATGGCATTAATAATCGATCTAAATGTTTATCAACAACCTGACTCAATTTCTGATTGCTTGTTCTGATTCATTCTAAACAGGAGAAAATCACGATGGGACTTCATACGGCTTTCGTTCGTCATCATGGGCATCGAGTTCGTGTACTCGGCCGAGACGGCCTTCGTCTCGCCGATTCTGCTGGGAATTGGTGTAGAGCATCAGCTCATGACCCTGGTTTGGGCTATTTCGCCGTTGATTGGCTTCTTCATGGCTCCGATATTGGGCACATTCAGTGATCGATGCACGGCAAAAATGGGCCGCAGAAGGCCCATTTTGTTGGGCCTGTCGGTGACGATGGTGCTTGGTACGTTGGGTGATGATGTTTCAAACTTAATCAAAAAATCTAATTTTTTGTTATCGTATTTTAGGATGCATTTTGGTTCCCTTTGGGGAGAACTTCGGACGATTATTTGGTGACCTAGGTGAGGTTTTGGCAACCAACAACATTAGTGACGCTTTGAATGGGAATTTAACGGAATTTGTGGGATACGATTTCACTCGCGTGGAACAGGACATACTGGATCACACGATGGACTACAAGTGGGCCATCTTTTTCACCATTCTGGGAACGCTGGTGTTGGACTTCAGTGCCGATACATCGCAGACGCCAGCTCGTGCCTATCTGTTGGACATTTGCGTGCCAGGTAAGATTGTACCCTTTGAAACTATTTTAATACGTGATTGATTAGAGTTCGCCGCTGCTAAGGATAATTTATATTGTTGACTATTTGGATTTCCAGTATTAGAATCAAAACAACTATATTCTATGCTTTTTGGTATGATATTCCGATTGTTTGTTTTTCATTATCATCAAATTGGTTGTTTTGATCCATAGATTGACAGAAAAGCCAAAATAGTCAATATGATTAGAATAAAATGTAAAAGTAATCTATCGCATTAAACATATCAACAGAACATTGTTTACTTGACCTCGCAGTTCACTCCTCAAATATCAACCAACAAATTTAACTACCTTCGCAATTTCAGTAATGAGCAGCGTTTCAATGTTTTTCTTCTTCTAACATTAAGAATTTCAAGGACAATCACAGAGTCCTAAAATGGATGCCATAATTGGCGTCCTAGTCTTCACCTCGCGCTTTTGACTCACAAATGTCATTTTATAAATGATCAACAGATGTGGTAATAATTTTTATGAGTTGAGCAAAGTTGAAAAACTCCTTATAGTTGATGCCTATCGCGTGCATTTAGATACATCCAATACATTCAGAGTCCGAACCAAAGTTTAAACTCAGCAATCTTTAATAGAGGTTGCTGTGTATCCGGTTCTCAGTTGGATATTGTTTTCACAAATCTTTTTTTCCAATTTTTTCACCGAGTAACAATCCCACCGAAGTCTGCCGTATTGTTTATGATTCACAATATGTTCTTCTCGGTACATCTGATGCATAGGTCTGCATAGCATAGCATAGTTACGGCGTATTCGTAGATTGGACACTAGTGATACTCATGTTTTTCTTTTGAAATCTTAATTCAGATTACCATCGGAAATCAAGGTGGGTGTGATCTTTGATTTCAATTTAGGACAAAAATCACAAAAGCATGAGGATTACTACTCCTGGCCACGACCATTTTCACCGTTACTTGGGAGGAGAAGGAAGTGTTGATGTAACTTACTAAATAAGAGGCCCCCAACTCAGCGACGCCCTCATAAGCACCACGGAGTTGGATATTGGAGAAGCGGGATGGTATATTCGTTGGATAGCTGACAATTTGACTGTGGTAGATCTTACACCATAACACACCACGCAAAGGTGTCTACCCAGCGTTACGGGGGTGTACATCTGATACATAGGTCCGCACCACAAACATTTGTTTTGTTCCCGCGGAGTATTGTACGCAGTATTTTTCTTTCGAAAACTCCGAAAATTTTCCGGTATACCTCTTTAAGATGGAGTTTTATGCAGTGCAAATTTGGTTTCCATATGCATGCATGTAACGAGATCTACGCTGGTTACGTAAGCCTTACAAGGCCCTATTCACTGGAAGCGTTATTGCCACATGTCACAAGCGTTCCAAGCTAAATAAATTATTCAATAACTTCAAACCAGAGCATTAGTGATTAATCATAGATTTAATCATGATTAATGAATAATGGGTTATTTAATCATTATTCATTAATTATAATCATACAAAAAATACGATTCAATCATTAATCACTAATCGTTAATCATAGATTTTTGCATTTAATCATTAATCACTAATCGTATTCATGCTTGTTTTGAGTTTATTCATTAATCATCAATTTTAATCATTGCATACATTGCTTTTATTCATTATTCTTTAATCATAATCATACAATTTTTATACCTTTAATAACATAATTTGGTAGAAAGGTTACTTGATTATTGATCACTATGCAAATCAATAAATTTGATTATTCATAATCATTAATCATTAATCATATCGATCGTTAATCATTAATCATACACATATTGTGTCAACATTTAATCACGATCGGTAATCGTTAATCATACTTCAATCGTTTTATTCTTTAATCATAATCGTTAATCATTGTCAAAAATTATTTTAATCGTTAATCATAATCATTAATCATTGTCAAAAATGAATTAATCATTAATCATAATCTTTAATCATAGAGTTGAATGGTTTAATCATAAGAAATTTAATCATTCATTGGAATCTTTATTCATTAACGCTCTGCTTCAAACACTTCTCCTTCAAGTACTACCCATCAGCACCAGTCTCGAAATATAAATATCTTTTGCCAGCACAAAAGAATCATTCACTCCAAAACGGAATCCCATAAAAAATTATGAGCCAAAACAAGAGAAAGAGCATAGGCAAACAAACATACTTCTTTGATTATTTTTAGTTTTAGTTGTAGCAAATCGATGTAAATAGAGAATCGAACCATTTGGAAATTATTCACACAAACGAATAAAAGCGTTCATTAATCAATAGATTAAGTACTAAATATGACCGCATTATTCAATTATTTGGATATGGGAAATTAAGAGCAAATGAGTACGAGTACGAGTGAAGGCTATATATTCGCTCCAAAAACAAACTTTTTATCGGAAGCCCGGAGACCCATAGTGTTATATATCAATCGACTCAGTTCGACGAATTGAGGTGATGTCTGTGTGTGTGTATTTGTTTTTTTTTTCAGTAGGGTGGGAATCTGCATCCAGACACCGGTGGGCTACCGGCGAACGGGGTTAGCTGCCGCCGACCCGCTAAAACCACCCTGTTCACAGACCCTGAGTCTCCCCGGAACAGTCTTGCGGCATTACTTCTGGGAGGGGTCCGTGCGACTACGCACGCTTACATACTAGCTACCCATTAGCTTCAAATCTCAACTAGCTACTCACTAGTTCCTCTACCTCCTGACTAGCTTCCCACTAGTCGGCGCTACCCGACTGCTGCTCGGCGCGCCAATTGCGCTGCATGATGCTGACAAATTGAGTGGTAGCGGCCGAGACCGCGTTCTACTTTTCAACCTCTTGACACATTATCTGGATAAGATTATCCGGGATAGTGGCCCTCCCGTAGACCTCAAACATTCTTCTTTTAACATCGACGAAATGAGGACAGACGAATAGTACGTGCTCGGCAGTTTCGTCGACCCCTGGGAATCACTCTGAGGCAGGTTACGTTCGACGCTAAGCGAGGAGGCCCAAGCTGGGCCGCCGTATCTAAGGATAGATACGGCAACCCCAGCTAATAACCTGCTTCTGCTGGAGCGCACCCTCGAGCTATTGGACATCATCCTGGATAATGCCACAATAGCTGTCGAAGCTCTCCTGCAGGCGTAATCTACTTGACTGCCAAAGTCCAGTCTATAGTCGATCAACACCCCGAGGAGCTTCACCTCCCGCTTGGAAATGATCTCACAGTCGCCCACGCGAACCACTGCCTCCTGTACCAACTTACGGTTGTTAACAACAACCAACTCCGTTTTATGATGAGCTAGCCCCAGCTGCCTTGAGCTCATCCATTCCTCTACTATAGCGATCCACCTCAACAATCGACTCTCCGTAAACCTCCAGCGTCAGCGAAGCCAACGATCTTAACACCTGGGGGAACTTCAGTCTTAAAACACTGTCGTACATAGTGTTCCATAGCACCGGACCCAGGATAGATCACTGAGGGACTCCTGCGGTGATAGAAGCACTACCCTCCCCTTCATCGGTCTCGTATAAGAGTACGCGATTCTGGAAATAGCTTTCTAAAATGTTGTACAGGCCCACCGGAATGCCCAACCGGAGTAACGCTTGTGCTGTTGAATGCATTCTTGACGTCGAGCGTCACAATCGCACAGAATCGAGTTCCCCTCCGCTTGCGTTGTATCGCTACTTCCGCAGTTTTCACAACCGAGTTGATAGCATCCACCGTGGACCTACCCTTACGAAACCCAAACTGATTGCTTGACAGGCCGTTCGTACCTTCGGTGTACGGGGTCAGCCTGTTGAGGATAATCCTCTCAAGCAACTTCCATGTGGTGTCCAGTAGGCAGATTGGTCTGTACGCCGATGGGTCACCTGGTGGTTTCCCGGGCTTCGGCAACAGCACCAGCTTCTGTCTCTTCCACGTATCGGGGAAACTGCGCTCGTCCAGAACATGTCTGGGTTAGCCATGATCGCTGCCTTCAGAGCGAGGTTTGGCACTCCGTCGGGCCCCGGAGCTTTGTTCGTGTCGAGGGTTCGGGCCACCGCAAGCAACTCTTCGTTCGTCACCGCTGCCACTTCAGCCGCACTCGCGTTCTGCGGTGCTGGGGGTGGCCAAGGACTTGTGGCATGGGACGGGAAGAGAACCTCGATAATGCGATTCTACCTTTCTGGCGACCGTTCGGGAGGCGCCAGCCCCCCTCTGGTCTTCGCCATTACTATCATGTGGGCATCGCCCCAAGGATTAGCATTGGCGTTCAGGCATAGGTTGTCAAAACAGTTTCTTTTACTACTACTGATGGCCTTGTTAAGGGCCAACTTCGCAGCTTTGAACGTTAAGCGGTGTTCATACCTTAGCTGCTCAGAGCGGGCTCTCTGCATCCTTCGCCTGTTACCCTCCAGTCCCAGTGCCGCGGTGAAAACTTCGCTGTCGAAGCTTTGAGGCTTCCACCCACGGACCTGACGGGGATTTTGGTCCAGCAAAAGTACTAAATATTTGGCTTCGCTAGACTAATTGATTGGAACCCCATTCATAGTGACAATATGTCTGCTAGATGGTTTCAAATAAGAAGCTCTCGGCTTATGTGGGAAAATTATAAACTAAGTTTTGGAAGCATTCGGGGAAATTTACCATTTTTGCAAGTAAGTGGAGAAAATATACAAACTTTTTTGCAATCTACTACAAATGCCACAAAGGCTTCGCCCTTTGACTGAAGGCCCGTGTCATCTGCAAACAAAGAATTTTAACACCCTGGTGGTAAATCAGGTAAGTCAGAAGTAAAAATGTTATACAATATGGGCCCCAGTATGCTGCCTTGGGGGACACCAGCCCTTACAGGTAATCTATCAGATTTAGAATTCTGATAGTTTACCTGCAGTGAGCGATCTGATAAATAATTTTGGATCAGTTTAATAATGTACAGAGGAAAATTAAAATTCATCAATTTTACAATCAAACCTTCATGCCAAACACTGTCAAATGCTTTTTTTATATCAAGAAGAGCAACTCCAGTCGAATATTCTTCAGATTTGTTGAGCCGAATTAAATTCGTAACTTTTAATAACTGATGGGTGGTTGAATGCCCATGGCGAAAACCAAATTGCTCATCAGCTAAAATAGAATTATCATTAATATGAACCATCATTCTATTTAAAATAATCTTTTCAAACAGTTTGCTTATTGAAGAAAGCAAACTGATTGGGCAATAACTAGAGGCAGATGGATTTTTGTCCGGCTTCAAAATTGGAACAACTTTGGCGTTTTTCCATTTATCTGGAAAGTATGCCAATTGAAACCATTTGTTAAATAAATTAACCAAAAAGGATAAAGAGCTCTCAGGAAGTTTTTTGATAAGTTTGTAGAAAATATCATAATCACCCGGTGCTTTCATATTTTTAAATTTTCTAGTAATAGATTTCACTTCATCCAAATTAGTTCCCAACGAAGGGTCAAAAACATTCTCTTGGTTGAGAATGTCTTCGAAGCTAATAATTTTAATTAGCTAATAAATAATAATTTTGGTTTTTGACCAGCTTCAAGATTAAATACGATAGATTCTTTGAATTACCAAGAAGTATTACCCTAGATCGGAAAAGGGATGAGATTAGAGCTCACGTGAAGGTATCTATTCAGCGTTACGGGATGAAAAAGATGCATAATTCTGCCTCTAAATATGAGGTACTGCTGTTTTTCCTATCAAAAATAGACGGACGTTGACATTTTGAATTTACATTCATCACCAGTCCAGTCGCTACATCTGCTTAAAGTGCTGCGTTAAACCTACCTTTCACACTCTGGTTATATTTGTTGACTCGCTTGACGGCCTCCCAATTAACACCAGTCGATTATTGGTTGACTTTGTGGCCAGGCTTCACAAATGCATGGTAATTCAAATTTAACATATTTTTCAATGTACAATTGAGCCGAAAAGTGTCAATAGCACCTTATTTTTTTTGCAAAAGTCGGAGCTACAAGCTATTCAAGCGATGGAAAAGTTTGGTAATTCTAGCTGGATGTCGAACCGTATAAACGTTTGTTTAACTCCTTAGTTTAATATCCACTAGAAATACTAGAATAAGAGATCGGCGAAGACGCCATCTTGTTTCCAATCGAACCATCAAAAGCGGTTCCATTTCGACTTGTTTACTTTTTGCGCCCATAAGAAGCAAGCAAAAAGTTCAAGTGCTGCCAGTATCATTTTCACGATTTCATGCATTTTCATACGTTGCCATTTCGACAGTTTTTCACTCCGCCGGTCTCTGGTTATAGGGTTGCTAATATCCGCCTACTGTCACCGTCAGCATGACGCCATCGACCTCTTCCGGCGTACTGCTTTTTTAAGGCCTATTCTTATTGTGGCCGGGCCGGGGTGAGAAAGCTTTCGAATTTATGCTGGGATATTTGCCAGTACACATTGCGCCTAGAGATGTCGTAAATTAATCGATTACTTCGATTAATCGATTAATCGTTGTAATAATCGATTAATTTTGAATCGATCATTACCTAACGATTAATCGATTCAATAATCGAGAGAGATCGAGAGTAATCGATTTGTTACTAATCGATTAATCAGGATTTTACGACATCATAAGGATGTCGCAAATTAATTGATTACTTCGATTAATCGATTCATCGTTGTAATAATCGATTAATTTTGAATCGATTATTATCCAACGATCAATCGATTCAATAATCGACAGGAATCGAGAGTAATCGATTAGTTACTAATCGATTAATCGGGATTTTACGACATCTCTAATTGCGCCGGGTTATCCCGGCTGGGTAAATTGTATATACGCACACTAATAATATTCGAATAGAAAACGAACGTCAAATAAAATTAACGAAAACAAAACATTATAAAATGTAATGAGAAAAGCAGTTTGGTGGGGTCGAAATCGCGCTTTAGAGAGACAGATTTATTAGTTTCACCAATTCGCATTTATTTGAATTCAATTTAATGCAATGAAATGTTCTGATATCCACATAAAAGTGAATTCAATTATTCCACAAAGAACACATCTGTATTAAAAGACTCCTCTGGGAATTCCTCCCAAATTTCTTTGACAATTCATCTTGAGAAAATTCCGCTGGAAATACTTTCATAAATTCCTTTTTTGAGTATTTACCCGAGAATTTCTCTGGTAGATATTCCGAAAATTCATATGAAAATTCTTCCTAAATTTCTCTGGTATCTGCTCCAGAAATTCCTTCGAGCATTCTTGAAATGTCTCCTTAAATTCCTGTACTTCTCCGAGAACTCCACTGGGATTCCCCTGGTAGTCCTTCCAGAATTAACGAAGGAATTCCCGCAATAATTCCCAGATTTTCCGAAGGAATTCCCAAGAGAATTCTCAGAGTAATTTGGGAAAAATTTCCGGAGCAAATACAATTTGAGAGGAATTCCTGAAAGATTTCGCCTGAAAACCACCCCCACTATTTTCTCTATTCCTAGAATTTCCAAGGGAACTTTAAGAATTTCCGAAGGAATTCTCAAAAGAATTTATCTTCGCAGATAAATTTAGTAGGAATTTTCTGAGCAAATGAATTTTCCCAAAGAAATTCCCAAAGGAATTCCCAAAGAAATTCCCAGAGGTATTCGCAAAGGAATTCTCGAAAGAATTTCCAGAGAAATTCCCAAAGGAATTCCTAGAGAAATTTGCAGAGGAATTCCCAAAATAATTCCCACACACTTAAAATTAATCGCCGACTTCGGTAAAATTTTACCGAAATCTCAACCGCTGAACTGTTCGGTAAATTATTTTACTGAGTTTCGGTGATTTTGACAGTTGAGCAAAGGAAAAGATTACAAAAAATCAGTAAATTAATGTACCGAACAGTTCAGCGGTTGAGATTTCGGTAAAATTTACCGAATACTGTAAAATGAGCTAAGTGTACAGAGAAATTCCCGGAGGAATTCACAGAGAAATTCCCAAAAGAATTCCCAGAGGAATTTTCAAAAAGAATTTCCAGAGGAATTCTCAAAGGAATTCCCAAAGGAATTCTCAGAAAAATTTCCAAAGAAATTCCCAGAGGAATTTTGAAAAATAATTCCCAGAGGAATTCCAAGAGGAATTCCCAAAGGCATTTCAGAGAAATTCCCAAAGGAATTCTCAGAGGAATAGCCAGAGAAATTTCCAGAGGAATTCCCAAAGGAATTCCCAGTGGAATTCCCTAAGGAAATTCCAAAGGAATTCTTAAATGAACTCCCAAAGAAAATGCCCAAAGGAATTCCCGTAAGAAATCCCGGAGAAATTCCTGGTGGAATTTCTGGAGGAATTCCTGGTGGAATTTCCGGAGGAATTCCTGGAGGAATTTCCGGAGGAATTCCTGGTGGAATTGCCGGAGGAATTCTTGGTGGAATTTCCGGAGGAATTCCTGGAGGAATTTCCGGAGGAATTCCTGGAGGAATTTCCGGAGGAATTCCTGGAGGAATTTCTGGAGGAATTTCCGGAGGAATTCTTGGAGGAATTTCCGGAGGAATTCTTGGAGGAATTTCCGGAGGAATTCCTGGAGGAATTTCCGGAGGAATTCCTGGAGGAATTTCCGGAGGAATTCCTGGAGGATTTTCCGGAGGAATTCCTGGAGGATTTTCCGGAGGAATTCCTGGAGGATTTTCCGGAGGAATTCCTGGAGGAATTCCCGGAGGAATTTCTGGATGAATTTCCGGAGGAATTCCTGGAGGAACTTCCGGAGTAATTCCTGGAAAAACTCCATGAGGAATTTCTGGAGGAACTCCCGGAGGAATTCCTGGAGGAATTCCTGGAGGAATTCCTGGAGAAATCCCCGGAGGAATTCCAGGAAGAATTTCCAAAGGAATTCCTGGAAGAATTTCCGGAGAAATTTATGGAGGAATTTCCTGATGAATTTCCTGGGGAATTCATGGAGGAATTTCCGGAGGAATTCCTGAAGGAATTTTCGGAGGAATTCCTGGGTGAATTTTTGGAGGAACTCCCGGGTGAATTCCTTGAGGAATTTCTGGAGGAACTCTCGGGTGAATTTCTGGAGGAATTTGCGGAGGAACTCTTGGAGGAATTCCTGGAGGAATTCCTGGAGGAATTTCCGGAGGAATTCCTGGAGGAATTACCGGAGGAATTCCTTGAAGAATTCCCGGAAGAATTCCCGGAGGAATTCCTGGAGGAATTCCTGGAGGAATTCTCGGAAAACATTCCTGGAGGAATCCCCGGAGGAATTCCTGGAGGAAGTCCTGGAGGAATTCCCGGAGGAATTTAGGAGGAATTCCCGGAGGAATTCCTAGAGGAATTTCCGGAGAAGTTCCTGGAGGAATTCCTGGAGGAATTCTCGGAGGGATTCCTGGAGGAATTCTCGGAGGGATTCCTGGAGGAATTCCCGGAGGGATTCCTGAAGGAATTCCTGGAGAAATTCCCGGAGGAATTCCCGCATGAATTCTTGGAGGAATTCCCGCAGGAATTCCTGGAACAATTCCCGCATGAATTCCTGGAGCAATTCTCGGAGGAATTCCTGGAGGAATTTCCGGAGAAGTTCCTGGATGAATTACCGGAGGAATTCCTGGAGGAACTCCCGGAGGAATTCCTGGAGGAACTCCCGGAGGAATTCCTGGAGGAATCCCCGGAGGAATTCCTGGAGGAATCCCTGGAGGAATTCCAGGAGGAATTCCAGGAGGAATTTCCAAAGGAATTCCTGGAAGAATTTCCGGAGAAATTTCTGGAGGAATTTCCGGAGGAATTTCTGGAGGAATTTCCGGAGGAATTCCTGAAAGAATTTCTTGAGGAATTCCTGGAGGAATTTACGAAGGCTTTCCCGGAGGAATTTCCGGCAGAATTTCTGGAGGACTTACTGGAGGAATTCCTGGAGAAATTTCCTTAGGAATTCCTGGAGAAATTTCTTGAGGCTTTCCTGGAGAAATTTCCGGATGATTTCCTGGAGGAATACTCCGAGGGATTACGGTGGAATCCCTGGAAAAATGATGGAGGTATTTCTGGAAAAATTAGCGGAAGAAGTCTTGGAGGAATATCCGAGGAAATTCCTGGAAGAATTTCCGAAGGAATTCTCAGAAGAATTTCTGAAAGGATTCCTGAAGGAATTCCTGTAGGCCTTTCCGGAGGAATTCGACGGTTCATTTCCGGAAGAAATCCTGAAGAAATTTCCAGAGGGATTCGTGGAGAAATTTCCAAGGAATTTCTAAGAGACCTTCTAGAAAAATTCTTAATGGAGCACCCGGAATACTTTCTGGTGGATACTCTCGAGGAATTCCTGGAAAGATTATAGGAGGAATTCCCAGAGGCATTCGCGGGAAAATTCTTGGAGGTGTTTTCGGAGGAATTGTTGGAATAATTCAAGACAAAATTTTCAAAACGACTTATCTGCTTTTGTAAACAAAGATTCAAACGAAGATTTGACGAATCTGATAGCTCTCCCACGCAAACCAACACCATCAACAGGTAGCAGAATCCTTCATCAACCTATTGATGGTGTTGATTTGCGTGGGAGAGCTATCAGATTCGTCAAATCGTCGTTTGAATCTTTGTTTACAAAAGCAGATAAGTCGTTTTGAAAATTTTGTCTTGAATTACAGGAATTTCGTTTAAGGAAACTTCTGGAAAAATTCCAGCAGCAAATCTCAGAGGAGATATTTCCTGGCGAATTTATGGAAAAAAAATCTTGAGAGAGCTCGCGGAAGTCTTTCTGGTGGAATTCCAGAAGGGATGCCAAGAGAGATTCCAGGATAAATTCCCGGAGGCACTTGCGGAAAAATTCTTGTTGGTGTATTGGGGGAGTTGTCGGGGAAATTGTAGAAAGAGTTCCTGGAGGAATGTTTGATGTAAGACTCTGAAGAATTCCAAGAGGAATTGCTGTAAGTCTTCGTAGAAAAATTCATGAAAGTATTTCCGGAGACTCGTTGAAGTAATTCTCGGCGGGATTTCTGAAATGATTGTCGAAGAACTTGCTGCAGGAACTGCGTTTTACGGGAATCCCGTCACGAAATCCTGCGTAAATTTTACTTCATAAATAGTGATGAACATCCTAATTTTTGAAAAATTCACTATAACAAAGATTTAAAAACAAATTCTTCAGGAAGTTCTCCTCCTCCTTCAGGTTTTGCTCCCGGAATTTCTCCAGCAATTCCTCTGGTAACACTTTCGGAGGAATCCATGCCCGAACTAAACAGGAACGCAGCAATTCTATTTACTAATAAAAATATTATATTAGTTTGCCACGATGAGCTCCGTTAAAACAAAAAACAAGTATTCAAAGTGAAAAATAATATCTATCAACTTTGCTGATTGCTTCCAAAATGAAAACAGAAACAAACTGTCAAATGCGAGAAGCTTTCGGCTTTCGTTGCTCACGCATACAATCACAAACAAAAATATGCTGCCCACCGAGCTGCAACCGGGGAGACAAAATATCGTCGGCAAGAAATGTTTATGACAGCCCGGGCACGGCACGCCGGTTCGATGTGAACGATTGCATTGAAAATACATGCAACCAATTTGAAACATAACCCGACCGGGACCCATCCCCGGCACGGCGCAATGAGAATAGCGCTTTAAGGTTCCCCTAAACACACGCGACGCGATTCGATTTAATCGCTTAGGTATGGGGAGAGCCTTTATTCTATACTAGCAGACCCGTCGAACTTCGTCTCGCCCAGAATTAATTAGTTAGCACAAACATTTATTTTGTATTCACAATTTAAGTTTTACTGCTTTCCAGACGGAGGGGGGCTTGAATCATCTGAAGAACCTTCTCCGGCCAAAAAAACCCTGTATACAAAATTTCACACCGAGTTTCTGAGTCTATTAGGGTCAGACAGACAGAAATTCATTTTTATGTATAAAAAAAGAAGAAGATTCTCATCTTATTCCACAGAAATAGAATGATATGAGTGAAATGACTGCGTAATGAATTCATTAAGTGCTTTCTGAAAGATCTTACTAAAAATTGGAGGAGAATCGTAGGTTTGAAAGCAAATTCATAAAGGGATTATGAAAGGATTTTTAAACAGCTCGGAAATGTTGTGATCAATTTTCATTTAATGAAATAGTTATGACTAGTTTACTTCGTACAAAGTTCCCGAACAGTACTGTATATGAAAACTTGTTAAGGAAATCTTAAAGAAACATCAAGAGGAAATTTTAGATAATTTCTTGTTGCAACTATATTATAGGAACTCCTTGAATAGTTATCTTTTTTTTTTGTAGAACTGCAAGAGTATCGCTTTTAAGATATTTGCTGCAGAAAGCTTGTTTTAGGAGACACTTCTGTCGGCGATTTCAAGAGGATTCTCTAGACATCATTCAGAGCGTTAATGAATAAAGCTTCCAATGAATGATTAAATTTGTTATGATTAAATCATTCAACTCTATGATTAAAGATTATGAATAATGATTATGATTAATGATTAAATTAATTTTTGACAATGATTAACGATTATGATTAATGAATAAAACGTTTGGAGTATGATTAATGATTACCGATCGTGATTAAATGTTGACACAATATGTGTATGATTAATAATTAACGATATCACCCAAAAAACAAATCTGACAATTATTGTATACAATCTGGGCATATACAATTCTGTAAGCTTTTTATAGAAATATTGTATTAAAATAATACAAATCTGTATTATTTCAATACAATAATTGTATTGAAATAATACAGATTTTGTATATGCCCAATTATTATACAGTTTCTGCAAGGTTCTTATGCAGAACTGTATTAAAATCTGCCATCCGCTGGTTGGGTGATGATTAATGATTAATGATTATGAATAATCAAATTAAATGATTAGCATGGTGATCAATAGTCAAGTAACCGTTCGACCAAATTATGTTTTTTTGCCTTTGAAATTGTATGATTATGATTAAAGATTAATGAATAAAAGCTGTGTATGCAATGATTAAAATTGATGATTAATGAATAAACTCAAAACAATGTGATTAATGATTAAATGCAAAAATCTATGATTAACGATTAGTGATTAATGATTGAATCGTATTTTTTGTATGATTATGATTAATGAATGATGATTAAATAACCCATTATTCATTAATCATGATTAAAAAATCTATGATTAATCACTAATGCTCTGACATCATTATAGAATAAATTCGTTTAGATGACCCTCTGAGAAATCTCTCAAATCAACATATTCCCTGTTATCCACACTAATATCTAACCGCGTTCCCCGCTTATCCCATTCCAGAGGACCATGGTCGTGCCTGCAGTACCTTCTCGATTATGGCCGGCATCGGTGGCAGTCTGGGGTACGCTCTCGGCGGAATCAACTGGGACAACACTGTGTTCGGCGATTTTCTCGGCGGAAGCATCAAAACCGTGTTCACCATTGTTACGATCATCTTCATCATTTGCCTGTTCCTCACGGTTACCAGCTTCAAGGAGATTCCGCTGAAGCTGATGGAACAGGACGAGCTGCTGCGTCCGCTGAACGAAGCCATCCTGAAGAAGGAACGCGCCAAGCAGGACGACAAAATATTCTACATCAAGGATGTGAGCAAAGTGTTTGCCATGCAGTTGCAAACCATCGACGAAAAGCAACAGCCCCCAGCGACGCAGTTGATCAATAACGCACTGGCTGCGGAAAGCCGAGAAGTCGACAAAAGTACGGAGGCAAGCGCACTGACAGACGCGGAGCCGGAAGAAGAACCGGAACAGGCGATGAGTTTGAAGGACTTCCTGAAGAGTGTCATCATGATGCCGAAGTCGATTGCTATTCTATGCGTAACGAATCTGTTCTGCTGGATGGGTCACTTGAGTTTCTGTTTGTACTTCACCGATTTCGTCGGCGAGGAAGTATTCAAGGGCAACCCTGCTGCTCCGGCGCAATCCGAATCCTACCAGTTGTACCTGGAAGGAGTTCGTTACGGATGTTTTGGACTTGCAATTTACTCGTTGGCTTGCTCCTGCTATTCGTTCACAATCGAAAAGTTGATCAAAGTGCTGCGCGCTAGGATTGTCTACTGCGGTGGATTGCTGATCGATTCAATCGGAATGATTTTGATGGCAATGTTCCCGAACAAGATTACTGTGTTCGTTTTCAGTGCTACCGGAGGAATTGTCTACGCGCTGCTGTTCACCTTACCGTTCCTGCTGCTCGGTCAATATCACGCCAAAGGACAAGTAAGTTATGAATACGAAATAACATTTTTTAATAAATTCCTAAAATATTTTGGCGTTTTCAGTTCAAAGCAAACAAGGCAACCCGGAAGACGAACAAACCGGAGAAAAAGCGAGGATTGGCCACGGATATCGCCGTTGTTGGTGGAATGATTTTCGTAGCGCAGATCATCGTTTCGTTGGGCATTGGATCGCTGATTGAAGTACTCGGCAGTACATCTGCCGTTATCTATACGGCTGGAATTTGCAGTTTCACTGCAGCGCTGTTATCCACGCGCGTCGTTTATATGGATTTGTAAACAGTCATAAGGTAGCCCAATCGTAAAAGTTCTCAAATAAAAAATTAAATTAATCTTATTAAAACGAAAGCAGACCTCCACTGATTAGTTTTATGTTTGTTTTTAAAATCATTCTTAATCATATGTTAACGAACAACGTAAAATAAAGTTTAATGCATTCTACATTACTGGTAATGTTGTGCATATTATAATGTATTCTAGGCGTATGTTTAAGGTCACCCCTACACTATCGATATCATACGAAATATATTAATTAGCTTTAACCTTACATAAACCAGTTTTATTCTCGGCCGCTTTGTGTGAATATCTAAAACTTTCAGTCGTGGCAGCTACCCAGCGATCAATCAGCTTCATACCATCCATAAGGTACCCCCTCAAATACTATGCCGTCGAATAACACCAATGCACATTGGTCCAGGTAGCAGACAAAATGGTAATAAGTTTTTCAAGTCGAAAATAGCAGAGATAGAAAAAAAAAACTTTGTTCTACAAAGTTGTTTCTAACAGAAAGGGGCTTATTGGGGTTTTCATAAAAATTAGTCCACATTTAAACAAAAAATTAAACTTTTTTATTTGCAGAGATACGGGTATACAATGTTCCGCAAAGTTGTAGTTCAGCCAGTGATCCTTAAAAACGCAGCTTTTTGCTCTAACTTTTTTGTAGCAAATTCCTCAGCAATGTGATGTTCCGACAACTTTTTGAGCTTTGCAGGGCGCAATTTTTCATGTAATTGGCGTTGCCATATCTCATGCGGATAAAAAATTATTTAGTTTTTTTTTTGAAACACGCGTTTTTTTTTCAAACGACTGTATCTATGAATGGCGCAAACGTTTTTTCATATCATCCGCGATTACCACATCTTCCAAACGTGTACCTACCTGTATACCGGGTTGGCTACTGCGTCGATACACCTATGATGCCTGGCGTATTGTAGAGCTCCATAATCGGTCGGTTCTGGACGGTGTTCCTCCAGTTTCCCCGAACGTTCAGGGTCCCAGGTCCGATTCTACCGCGTGCAGCCAGCGTGTTCGTGGCCTTCCTGGTTCGTGGCCCCTGTCTGGTTCTCTGCTGAATGTTGTTTTCGCTATTGATTCTTCCGACATTCGCACTAAGTGACCAGCCAACTGAAGTCTGCCTTATTTTATACCATTCACAATATTTTCTTCTTCGTATACTTGATACACATCCGTAAAAGGGCCTATTCGCAGCAGCAACACGTCTTTCCACTTCACGGGAAACATCATTGTCACATGTCACAAGCGTTCCAAGGTAATCAAATTCTTCAACAACTTCAAGCACATCAAGCACTACCTCAGAACCAACACCAACTAGGTCTTCCTCTATCTCTACCTGCCACCATGTACTTTGTCTTGGTAGAGTTAATGGTTAAGCCTATCCTCGCCGTCACTCTCTTCAGTAAAGCTTCCACTACTGCTCTGCGATCGATTCCATCCAGCGTTGTACGTATCAGTCGAATCAGTTTCGCCGGAAAACCATGTTCGAACATTATCTGCCACAGCTCATTTCTTTTCACTGAATCATACGCTACCTCGAATTTGATGAACAGATGGTGAGTCTGAAAGTTGTACTACCGGAATTTATCAAGCATCATCCACAGGCTAAACATCTGATCCGTCGTTGATCGGCCCTCACGAAGACCTGCCTGGTATTCACCGACGAAGGACTCCTCAAGCGGTCTCAGTCTGTTAAACAGGATACGCGAAAGGATTTTGTTCGCCGAGTCTTTCTTATAGATTGGGCATATGAGGCCATACAACAAACCCGCAGGCAGTTCTTCATCCTCCAATATTTTATGAATAAGTAGTGCATTGATTTATGCAGCTGCTCACTCGTCCTTTCCAGCAGCTTTACTGTGTTTCAACTCGTTTAGAGTCTTTTTAACCTCGTCCAGCGATGGTGGTTCCTCAGCTTGACCACCGCCGACTATGTCCATCCTACATCCATTCATCAAATCTTCAAAGTGCTCCTTCCACCTAGCTGCCACCATAGTCGTGTCTGTCAGCAAATTCCCCTCGCGGTCATTGCACATGGCGGGCACTGGCGCAGTCTTATGCCGCGCGCCATTGACAGTTTCGTAAAACCTCCGCATATCGTTTCTATCCATGTGTTCCTGCACTTCAGCTATCACACTCTCTTCGTGTTGCCTTTTTTCTGCGGTGGATTCGTTTCTCTTCTGCCCTTCCTATACTGTACCGCACTCTGTTGGAACGGCACTAGTATTCGACTACTGGCAACATTTTTCTTTTCCATCACTTGCTGGCACTCCTCATCAAACCAACCATTTCGTTGGCGTCGCTGCAAGTGAATTTCACGCTTTAAATGTTGTCGGGCAACTTTATGAACACATTCTATGAACGAATCATGGATCTAAATATGTATCAAACGTCTCAAAGAGGTTTTGACCGTGTTGTGACCTTACCGTATGTGTTCCAACCAAGATTCCACCAGTTTAAACCGTGCCAATCAGCTGATTGCACATTCAGCCCCAAGTTCTCCTTTCCTTAACAGGTATGACGGCAACGATAAAGACGACAACGACGACGATGATTAGCTTGAATCCAGGTATGTAAAGTTTGCAGGTTCCGTTCCAGATAACCAGGTAAGTAAAATTGTCACTTAATTTCACAATAACTACACTTTATTTATTTCAGGTAAAAATTACTTTGCACTACTCCATACTACACTTTATTCAAAAACTATTGATTATATTTTATCGATCTAGCTTATACGATTTCTGAACTAAGACTGATTTCTTATCGGATATTTCTTCTCAACATTCGTAAACAAAGACGCTATAAAAATTGAAACGACTAACACATACAACATGTAGTATAGGTGGCGGCTCACATCCCTCTCATAATGCAGTCTGAGTTGACCTAATATGCTTCGATTACTCTTTCACTCGCACAATTTCTGGAGGTTTTACCTACACATGTATAAACTATCAACATAGCTGGCCACCTAAATTTGTTTACAAATTTACAATTCTCACTCGCTACACAGAGTATCCTAATTAATATCAAACAAATCACTTTAAACAGTACAAACAATGACTAATTATGTTCTATTTCAGCTGCTGGCTCTTGTTCTTCGTGTGTTGTCGACTGTATCTGGTTTTCGTCGAAAGGTAAAGGATATATACGAGATGATGGTCGGGTATACGTCCCAGATGCTGTTCTCACAGTAACGACTCGAACAACTTTGTCTTTCCCCGGATGAATGGAGATGATTCTCGCTAACGGCCAAGCAGTAGAGGATTTGCTATCTTCACGCACGAGTACTAACTGCCCAACGAAGAGATTGACCGGTGCTGAAGACTTGTTCCGCAGGCAATTTAACTCCGTCAAGTACTCCCTCCTCCATCGACTCCAATGTTGCTGTACAAGCTGCTGCAGCTGCTGATAATGCTTCAATCGATTCGCTGGAATATTCGTGTAATCGGGATCTGGAAGAGCTGCAAACGATGATCCGGTCAAAAAATGACCCGGAGTGAGGACGTCATATTCAGTTGGATCCACCGACAACGGTGTTAGCGGGCGTGTGTTCATATTTGCTTCGACTTGAGTAAGGACTGTAGCGTAATCTTCATATGATAAACGGGCATTTCCAAGAACTTTAGACAGTGTGGTTTTAGTTGTTTTTACTGCGGCTTCCCATAAACCTCCAAAGTTAGGTGCTCTTGGAGGGATGAACAACCACTTTATGCTTCTCTTGGTACATTCGTCGTGGATTTTTTGCTGGTGATCGGAATTATTGAGAAGCTTGTACAATTCTGCTAGTGTGTTTCTGGCACCTTGAAAGTTGGTCCCGTTATCGGAGTGTATTTCTGCAGGTAGGCCTCGGCGAGCAATAAAGCGTCGTAAGGAAGCAATAAATGCTTCCGTGGAAAGATCGCAAACCAATTCCAAGTGGACAGCTTTGGTCGAGAAGCAGACAAATACGGCGATGTAGGCTTTGTGCGCAGCTGCACGGCGGTGGGCCGGTTTCAAATAAACCGGACCGCAATAATCTACACCAGTTATTGCAAATGGTCTGCTGGGAGCTGTTCGTGCTTCTGGTAGCTGACCAACCGGTTGAGTAACAGGGACAGGGTGGTGCCGAAAACAGTTATGGCATTTCCGACAAACTAAGTTCGCCAGTTCTTTGCCGCGTAGAGGCCAGAATTCCTGCCGCATTGTGGCCAAAGTCATTCGTGGACCAGCATGAAGAGAGATGGTGTGGAAATGTTGTGCGATTAACCTAGTCAGAGGATGCTTTCTTGGGAGAATCATAGGGTGATTAGTTTGATAATCTGTTTCGGACAGCTGGAGCCGGCCACCAAGACGAAGAATGCCTTTCTGGTCAATGAAAAGCTGTAGATTCCTTAACGGGGACTTCGACGGTATGGATACCTTCTTCCTCACGGCCTTCATTTCTTCAGAGAAGTTTTGATGTTGAACGGATTTGACTAATGTTTCTTTTGCAGATTGCAATTCCGAAACTGCGAGGAACGGATTTTGATGCAAGGTTCTTTTACGACATCGGGAGATGAAGCGCAAAACAAACGCAGTAATTCGAACCAGCTTCCAGAATGAGGAGTATCGCTCGATTAACCAAATGTCTGGAGAAACCTGATTTGTTAACAGCACAGTCTTTCGTCGCTCTAACAAGTCGTCCGATATTGGTTCCATTATCGATTGCTTTGGCCAATTTTCCTCTACTTGACGTAACCAAACTGGACCAATACGCCACACAGAGTTCTCGAGGAAATTTCTGGGCAGCATACCACGAGAAATGTAGTCGGCTGGATTATCTACTCCTTTGACATGCTTCCAAGTGTGACCATGCGTGAGTCGTTGAATTTCGGATGTGCGATTTCCGATGAATGTTTGCCATGAACTTGATGGTGCTCGTATCCAATGTAATGCTACTGTTGAATCAGACCAAAACCAACAAGGAACTTCCTCCATTCCCAGCGCTGCTGATATCCGAGCATAGAGTTTTGCTCCCAGAAGTGCAGCACAGAGCTCCAAACGTGGCAAGCACACGCGCTTGAGAGGCGCTACCCGAGATTTCGCCGAGATGAGCTCAGTTTTGATTGTTCCATCCTTGCTGGTAGATCGAGCGTACATACATGCACCGTATGCTAACTCTGAAGCGTCACTGAAAATGTGAAACTGCACATCTGTTGCATCGGGTGTGAACAAGTACCGGGGGACCTTGAACGATCGTAGCAAAGGTAACTGCTGATAAAATTCCTGCCATTTGACGCAAATATCTCCTGGAACTACATCGTCCCAGTCAACTGCAATCAACCAAAGATGCTGCATCCTTATTTTCGCCCAGGCGACTACTGGTGAGACGAGACCAAGAGGGTCGTATAGCTGTGCGATTGCCGAAAATACTTTTCGTTTCGTCCATTGCTCATCAATATTCAGTGTCAATACCTCCACTCCGAACTGGTCTGGTTCCATCTCCCAAGCAACTCCAAGTGTTTTGATCTTTTCCGGTTCGAAACGCATCGTTGGTGGACCTTTACCTAACTCTTTAGTTGGATCGTCTAAAACTTCTAGTTTGTTTGAACTCCACTTGCGTAAATGTAGCCCGCCTTCTGCCATCAATGCTTGTGCTTCTTGCCGGAGCACCCGTGCTTGCTCGATTGAATCCGCTCCCGAAATGAAATCGTCCATATAAAAATCTTTGATATCTTTGAAGCTGCATGTTCGTATCGATATCCGATGTCTTCGGCAAGTTTCTGAATCACTCGAGTTGCCAGGAACGACGAGGGTGACAGACCATAAGTTACTGTTTGCAGTTCATAGACTTCAATTGGATCAGAAAGATCGAAACGCCAAAAGACTCGTTGGAGACAAGTGTCCTCTGGATGTATACGGATCTGTCGGTACATTTTTTCCACATCCGCTACCAGGGCTATTGGATGTTTCCGAAAACGCAGCATCAAGTCCAGAAGGTCATCTTGTATGACCGGTCCTGTGAGCAGTGCGTCGTTGAGCGAATGATTTGTGGTAGTCTTTGCTGAACCATCGAAAACTACGCGCAACTTCGTAGTAGTACTCGCTTCTTTGAACACCGGGTGATGTGGAAGATAGAACACTGTACGATCATGATCATTTAGGTTTTCAACGGTACCAACAAGCCTCATGTGCCCCAAACGGATGTACTCTAGCATGAACTCGTTGTAGCGTTTCCGAATGTCAACGTCTCGTCCCAAACGTCGCTCTAATTGTTGAAACCGTCGCATTGCTATGCTCCTTGATTCGCCGATCATCGCATCGAATCCCAAACGTTTCGGATACCGAACAATGTATCTTCCAGTTCCATCCCGTTCTACAGTTTGTTGAAAATAATTTTCGCAGTCTTCTTCTTCTTGTGACATTGGTTTTTGCTCAGTTAACTCCTCTATAGGCTAGGTGTACCAGTTGTGGCTATAGCACCAGTTGTCGCACTAGTGCTTTATATGCGAAATGGTCAATCAAATCACCGCAAACCAAGTTCAAATCGATAAAGCATATTCATATGATACGATAACACCTTTGATTTCCTCCCAAACAAGCAAAGCATAATTGTAAAAATTGATTTTGCTTAATTTTTGACGTCCTTTGCACCAGTTGTGGCACTAGTGGTCCCTATTTGGCCAGTCCCATAAGAAAACAATGGGATTTGCTAAATAAGGAACCAAAATTAAGAATAGTGCCACAACTGGTGCATGCGTTCCTATTATGGATTAATCAATTTTGAGGATAATAACAAATTTTATTGTGGTTTTCACAGCTGTACTAAGGAGCAGAAAGTAAAATCTTTCGCTTGATATATAAAGTCCACCCACATGCCTTTTACTTATTTTTTTAAAAATAATTGTTCTTATGTATGGCGACAATTGGTACACCCACCCTATTCCAGAATCTTTCGATACTTTTGTCTAACGAGTCCGTTATTGCTAGGTGGCAGCTGACCTTCGAATCTGTCCCGTTGCAACCTGATTCACCTGCGGCTACCCATCCAAATACCGTGTTGACGAACACTGGAAGTGTGCCGTCGAATTTCCGTATCTGTAGCCGGCCACCATCAAGAAGGTGGAAGTCGTAGAAGAATTGCGATCCTAGAACAATATCGATTGGTCCAGATAGGAAAAAATCTGGATCTGCCATTTCCATTTCCAGAGGAGGTTTCCAGTTGGCCAGCGGCAGAGATGAAGAAGGTTGATCGTCGGTGACCTGAACCATAACCAAAAAATCCATTGGCTGTGAGAAATCTTTGACACGAGAGCTGATAACCGTGGACACTTCATAGGCAATTTGTTTCCTAGAACGTCCTATACCGCTAATCTCCACCTTTCTATCGCTTCGATGTAACTTTAGCAATTGACATAAATGTTCCGTCATGAGGTTGACCTGCGATCCAGAATCCAAGATAGCCCTAGCGAGATGAGTTCTTCCCCATTTATCCTTTACCTTCAACAGGACCGTCGAGAGAAAAACATGCGAACTGTGAGCTCCCATCGCTAAGTTTGAAGAAACAGTTGGAACCGAACTAGAACCAGAATTACCAGAGTTCGGCGCCCCGCTAGAAGTTGAAGGAGTTGCAGTTCGCAAGGCCATGTCTGCTGTGGAAACCGAAGAAATGGAACCAGAACCAGGAAAACCAGGATGTAATAGCGTATGATGCTTTTTAGAGCAGGTTCGACAACGATACTTGGAAGGACAATCCCGTGCAAGATGATTTCTCCCCAAACAGTTGCTGCAAAGACGTTTGGAGTTTGTAAACTGTAGTCGTTTATCCAATGGTAACCCGTTGAAAGATGGACATTGTGTGATGTAGTGTTGTTCGTTGCAAATCATGCAGTTGGGAAGTGTTTTTTCAGTTGCTGAGTTGACGGAAACCTTGGCAGGGCGATATTTGTAAGTGTTTGTTGAAAACGAACTACTTGAAGTTGACAATCGTTGATCTACTGAAACTACATCCAACACCCGAGTTTGTTTCTTAAGGAATTCTATAAGAACAGGAAAGCGCGGTTCCTCGACGCTCGAAGCATGCTCCTCCCATCGCTTTTGGCTGATGTCATCAAGCTTGGAAACCATCAGATGTGTCAGTATTGCTCCCCAGCCGCTTGTCCGTTCTCCCAATTGGTCCAAAATTTTAGTATTTCGTTCAAAACAGTCGATGAGTTCATGAATACTGCTTGCTGACTCCTTCCGCATTTTGGGATACTCAAACAAAGCATTCAGATGGCGCTTCATCAGCAAATATTTGTTTGAAAACCGTGCTACCAAACTGTCCCAAGCAACCCTATAATTAGCATCACTCATAGGAAACGAATCTACTAGTTTTAGTGCATCACCTTTCAAAGAGGCCCGGAGATAGTGGATTTTTTGTATGTCACCAAGTTCCGGAGAAGAATCGATGAGGGCCTTGAAAGTATCATGGAACGCAAGCCATTTCTCGTAATGTCCATCGAATTCGGGTAGGTTGATTTGCGGCAGACGGACGTACGTATGAACATTGTTGTGTTCACCACCAGTGGCAGCCGCAGGAACATTTTGGTTTGCGGTTTGCTGTATTTCCCGTGGTAATTTTCCTTCCAACCCTGCCCTTACCTCAAAATACTTTTCTTCGAAATCTCCCCTCACTTGCCGGTGTTGATCGATGTTCTCTTCATACTCCTCTGTGCCCTCGATCTCTGATTGTATTTTCTCGAATTCATTCCACTTTGCCTCCAATTTCTCCAATCGAAGCTTCAGGTGCAGCTCACTTGGTGCTTCTGTATTTTGCAGATACTTATCCATACGAATCAAGAAGTCCATGATGTTATCACGTGCAGTTATACTCGACTCCAGCTTCTTTCCTCCCATGATGACACGTGAAGTCGATGAAAGATTGTATGATGAAGCAACCAGCAGAAGCTTCTGCAAAAACACACAAAGCGAAGCACCCTTTGCGAAAGAAATAAGATACGTTGGACAGGTACTCACCTTGTGAGCCTGTCAAACAAGCCTTGTATTTCAGTTACTTCTACCGCAAAGCACCACAGCTTGCTTCACAGGACTCAATCTACCATTCACCAGCGCACTCGCAATCCACACCATAGAAAATTTCTATAAACAAGCCACAGGAGAAGCACCTTCAACGCTTTAGGTGGATTATCGGACAGATACTCACGTGGTGAGCCTGCACGACAGGCCTTGTATTCAATTTCTTTCCACCGCAACGTATTACAGCCTAGTCCACACGCTCCGAAATGCCATTCATCAAAGAACTCGCAACTCAAACTCTCTCGTTAATCTGCTCGACAGGATGCATTCAAGACCACCAATATTGTATCGACGCAATCCACAACATATATCACTGCTTTCTGTAATTGATTCGACAAGCAAAGCACCTTTCACACTACAGGGTGGATAGTCGGACAGATACTCACCTTGTGAGCCTGCTCGACAGGCCTTGTATTTAATTCTGTCCACCACAACGTAGCACACACGCTCGGAATTCTTAATCCAACACTCTTTTGGCAGCCTGCTCGACACGCCGGAAAGACCACGAATGTTGTACCGCAATCCAGATAATAAATCACACCATGCTGTAATTATTTCCACAAGCAAAGCACCTTTCACACTACAGGGTAGATGATCGGACAGGTACTCACCTTGTGAGCCTGCTCGACAGGCCTTGTATGTAATAAATCCAGGAACAGCTTCCCACACAGTTCAGCGAATCTCAGACTCATCAGCAAAGCAAGAAAAAAAGCGCAATCCAGGGCTCAGTTCAGTAAATGAGTTTCGACACGATCCAAATTTCAACTTTTATTTGAAAAAACACCAAGTTTGTCACGTCCGTGGTTCCCAATGATGCCCAATGATGATGAGTGGTCCAGATAAACTCCTAATGTCGTATCCGTTCCAAGTGAATCTCTCCTCGTTAGGAAGTGATCGACGGCCAAGTCCAGAAGTGATGAAGTGCAGAGTAGTGCAGAGAGTCGGAACGAGAAAAATGACCCGGTAGGGATGAAAGCAGGGGCAGCAGGGACTTTGTCCAAGGGCTTGACGATCCCTCCCCAGGCCATCTGCGAGTTGTGGCGCCTGCCTAGGATGTGGTGGGGTTTGACAGTGGGCCCTGTTAAACCTCTATAAAAAGCTGCATGTATCCGCAAGTAGGCTCCGCCAAAGCGACCGTGTGCCGCTCAAAGCGCACAAGCCCAAGTCCTGGTGTTAGGTGGGACGCTAAACAGCCCTGACACGACGGCCCTCCGGCGAGACAGGAGGTTTGCGCAGGCCCAATAAGCCGCCTGGAAAACCAATAATTACGAACAATATAAGAGATAATGCGACTCGATATAATCGGCAAAGACCTAGGCGACGAATAAAGGATCACGATTGGAAGCTTGGAACATGGAACTGCAAGTCGCTAGGTTTCGCAGGTTGCGACAGGATGATCTACGATGAATTACATCCCGCAACTTCGACGTCGTGGCGCTGCAGGAGATTTGCTGGACAGGACAGAAAGTGTGGAAAAGCGGGCATCGGGCGGCTACCTTCTACCAAAGCTGTGGCACCACCAACGAGCTGGGAACCGGCTTCATAGTGCTGGGAAAGATGCGCCAACGCGTGATTGGGTGGCAGCCAATCAACGCAAGAATGAGCAAGCTGAGGATTAAAGGCCGTTTCTTCAACTATAGCATCATCAACGTGCACTGCCCACACGAAGGGAGACCCGACGACGAGAAAGAAGCGTTCTACGCACAGCTGGAGCAGACATACGATGGATGCCCACTACGGGACGTCAAAATCGTCATCGGTGACATGACCGGGAGGAAATGTATAGACCGGTCATCGGACCGGATAGTCTGCATACCGTATCGAACGACAACGGCCAACGATGCATAAGCTTCGCAGCCTCCCGCGGAATGGTAGTCCGAAGCACCTTCTTTCCCCGCAAAAATATCCACAAGGCCACATGGAGATCACCTAACCAAGAAACGGAAAACCAAATCGACCACGTTCTAATCGACGGTAAATTCTTCTCCGACATCACGAACGTCCGCACTTACCGCAGTGCGAATATTGAATCCGACCACTACCTCGTTGCAGTTTGCCTGCGCTCAAAACTCTCGACGGTGTACAACACGCGTCGAAGTCGGACGCCGCGGCTTAATATTGGGCGGCTACAAGACGGTAGGCTAGCCCAAGAATACGCGCAGCAGCTGGAAGTGGCACTCCCAACGGAAGAGCAGCTAGGCGCAGCGTCTCTTGAAGATGGCTGGAGAGATATTCGATCCACCATTGGTAGCACCGCAACCGCTGCACTTGGCACGGTGCCCCGGATCGGAGAAACGACTGGTATGACGGCGAATGTGAGCAGTTAGTAGAAGAGAAGAATGCAGCATGGGCGAGATTGCTGCAACACCGCACGAGGGCGAATGAGGCACGATATAAACAGGCGCGGAACAGACAAAACTCGATTTTCCGGAGGAAAAAGCGTCAGCAGGAAGATCGAGACCGTGAAGAGACGGAGCAACTGTACCGCACTAATAACACACGAAAGTTCTATGAGAAGTTGAACCGTTCACGTAAGGGCCACGTGCCACAGCCTGATATGTGCAAGGACATAAACGGGAACCTTCTTACGAACGAGCGTGAGGTGATCCAAAGGTGGCAGCAGCACTACGAAGAGCACCTGAATGGCGATGTGGCAGACGAAGATGGCGGTATGGTGATGGACCTAGGGGAACGCGCGCAGGACATAATTCTACCGGCCCCGGATCTCCAGGAAATCCAGGAGGAGATTGGCCGGCTGAAGAACAACAAAGCCCCTGGGGTTGACCAACTACCAGGAGAGCTATTTAAACACGGTGGTGAGGCACTGGCCAGAGCGCTGCACTGGGTCATTACCAAGATTTGGGAGGAGGAAGTTTTGCCGCAGGAGTGGAAAAGGGCGATAAGCTGGATTGTAGCAACTACCGCGCAATCACATTGCTGAACGCCGCCTACAAGGTACTCTCCCAAATTTTATGCCGTCGACTAGCACCAATTGCAAGAGAGTTCGTGGGGCAGTACCAGGCGGGTTTTATGGGCGAACGCTCCACCACGGACCAGGTGTTCGCCATTCGCCAAGTACTGCAGAAGTGCCGTGAATACAACGTGCCCACACATCATCTATTCATCGACTTCAAAGCCGCATATGATACAATCGATCGGGACCAGCTGTGGCAGCTAATGCACGAAAACGGATTTCCGGATAAACTGACACGGTTGATCAAAGCGACGATGGATCGGGTGATGTGCGTAGTTCGAGTTTCAGGGGCATTCTCGAGTCCCTTCGAAACCCGCAGAGGGTTACGGCAAGGTGATGGTCTTTCGTGTCTGCTATTCAACATCGCTTTGGAAGGGGTAATACGAAGAGCAGGGATTAACACGAGTGGCACAATTTTCAATAAGTCCGTCCAGCTATTTGGCTTCGCCGACGACATAGATATTATGGCACGTAACTTTGAGAAGATGGAGGAAGCCTACATCAGACTGAAGAGGGAAGCCAAGCGGATCGGACTAGTCATCAACACGTCGAAGACGAAGTACATGATAGGAAGAGGTTCAAGAGAAGACAATGTGAGCCACCCACCGCGAGTTGGCATCGGTGGTGATGAAATCGAGGTGGTAGAAGAATTTGTGTACTTGGGCTCACTGGTGACTGCCGAAAATGATACCAGCAGAGAAATTCGGAGGCGTATAGTGGCTGGAAATCGTGCATACTTTGGACTCCGCAAGACGCTTCGATCGAATAGAGTTCGCCGCCGTACCAAACTGACCATCTACAAAACGCTCATTAGACCGGTAGTCCTCTACGGACACGAGACCTGGACGATGCTCGTGGAGGACCAACGCGCACTAGGAGTTTTCGAAAGGAAAGTGCTGCGTACCATCTATGGTGGGGTGCAGATGGCGGACGGTACATGGAGGAGGCGAATGAACCACGAGTTGCATCAGCTGTTGGGAGAACCATCCATCGTTCACACCGCGAAAATCGGACGACTGCGGTGGGCCGGGCACGTAGCCAGAATGTCGGACAATAACCCGGTGAAAATGGTTCTCGACAACGATCCGACGGGCACAAGAAGGCGAGGTGCGCAGCGGGCAAGGTGGATCGATCAGGTGGAAGATGACTTGCGGACCCTCCGTAGACTGCGTGGCTGGCGACGTGTTGCCATGGACCGAGCCGAATGGAGAAGACTCTTACATACCGCACAGGCCACTTCGGCCTTAGTCTGAATAAAAAAAAAAAAAAAAGGGGATGAAAGCGGAAAAACAGTTTATTGGACAGGTACTCACCGTGTGAGCCTGTCAAATAGGCCTTGTACTATCAATCCCAGCAGGTCCCACCAGCAGTTCCGAATGGCGCCAAATCTGTTCTTGCAAATTGGAAGTTTTTGGCTTTGAAGTTTGGCTGCCTCCAATTATTCCCAGACAATCGATGTAGTTATGGCGAACCGTTGCAATTGTGATACCACCAGTATGGCGAGTATCTTTTGTTACTACCGTGTAATGGTGGCCGAATAGACGCCGCGTTGCTTCCTTGGAACACAATCCTGGTCACGGCACCAATGTTGTGACCTTACCGTATGTGTTCCAACCAAGATTCCACCAGTTTAAACCGTGCCAATCAGCTGATTGCACATTCAGCCCCAAGTTCTCCTTTCCTTAACAGGTATGACGGCAACGATAAAGACGACAACGACGACGATGATTAGCTTGAATCCAGGTATGTAAAGTTTGCAGGTTCCGTTCCAGATAACCAGGTAAGTAAAATTGTCACTTAATTTCACAATAACTACACTTTATTTATTTCAGGTAAAAATTACTTTGCACTACTCCATACTACACTTTATTCAAAAACTATTGATTATATTTTATCGATCTAGCTTATACGATTTCTGAACTAAGACTGATTTCTTATCGGATATTTCTTCTCAACATTCGTAAACAAAGACGCTATAAAAATTGAAACGACTAACACATACAACATGTAGTATAGGTGGCGGCTCACATCCCTCTCATAATGCAGTCTGAGTTGACCTAATATGCTTCGATTACTCTTTCACTCGCACAATTTCTGGAGGTTTTTACCTACACATGTATAAACTATCAACAGACCGTTTTTTTTAGAGTTGTTCCATTGTGCGCTGTGCCTAACACTTCCTGCGCTGTTGTAGTCACAGCTTCGTGGATATTTTCCCACAATCTGTTGACGTCGTCAGTTCCAGTAGCATCTCTTATCCGCTCGTTCAGCTTCTGGTGGTACTGTTCAGCAACTCCTTCAACTGACAAGCGTTGGATATTGAAACGCATCGTTCTGTTGTTTCGTGAATTCGTGACGCTGGAAAGTCGCGCTCGAATTTTTGCAACTACAAGATAGTGATCCGAGTCGATGTTCGGACCTCTGAAGGACCTTACATCTATATCTATAACATCCGAGAAATGTCGTGCGTTGACCAGCACGTGGTCTATCTGTGAGCAAATGTCTCCACTCGGACGTTGCCAGGTATGTTTGCTGATATTCTTACGTGCAAAGTAGGTACTGCTTATTGCCATCCCTCTAGCAGCAACAAAGGTTACAAGTCGCAGACCATTATCGTTGGTAGCGGGATGAAGGCTCTCTGTACCAATGACAGGGCGAAAGAAACTTTCTCTTCCGATCTGCGCATTTTTATCTCCGATAACAATCCTCACATCGTGTGTTGGGCACTCTTCGTAGGCCTTATCAAGGATCTCATAGAACTCATCCTTCACGTCATCAGGCTTATCGTTCCTTGGGACATAGACTGATCAGACTATAGTTCAAGCCAACGTTTTCAAAACGACTTATCTGCTTTTGTAAACAAAGATTCAAACGACGAATTGACGAATAGGATAGCTCTCCCACGCAAACCAACACCATCAATAGGTAGCGGAAACCTTCACCTACCTATTGGTGGTGTTGGTTTGCGTGGGAGAGCTATCAGATTCGTCAAATCGTCGTTTGAATCTTTGTTTACAAAAGCAGATAAGTCGTTTTGAAAATTTTGTCTTGAGTTGAAGAATTTGCCCTTCATTCTCAACGCGTAAGTGCGGTTGCTTATCGGTTTCCGACGGATAACACGCTTCATCTGCTTCCGGATCACCATGAAGCCACCTCCCCGTTCTGCTCTGTCACCGCCGCTATAGTAGATGTGGTACTTGAATGAAATGTTCGCTATGGGATTATTTATTTATTTATTCAGACTAAGGCCGGAGTGGCCTGTGCGGTATATAAGAGTCTTCTCCATTCGGCTCGGTACATGGCTGCACGTCGCCAACCAACCACACAGTCTGCGCCTGCGGAGGGTCCACAAGTCATCTTCCACCTGATCGATCCACCTTGCCCGCTGTGCACCTCGCCTTCTTGTTCCCGTCGGATCGTTGTCGAGAACCATTTTCACCGGATTACTGTCCGACATTCTGGCTACGTGCCCGGCCCACCGCAGTCTTCCGATTTTCGCGGTGTGAACGATGGATGGTTCTCCCAACAGCTGATGCAACTCGTGGTTCATTCGCCTCCTCCACGTACCGTCCGCCATCTGCACCCCACCATAGATGGTACGCAGCACTTTCCTTTCGAAAACTCCAAGTGCGAGTTGGTCCTCCACGAGCATTTCTTCAGGCCTCGTGTCCGTAGAAGACTACTGGTCTAATGAGCGTTTCGTAGATTGTCAGTTTTTTTTACGGCGGCTAACTCTATTCGATCGGAGCGTCTTGCGGAGTACAAAGTACGTACGATTTTCAGCCACTATGCGTCTCCGAATTTCTCTGCTGGTATCATTTTCAGCAGTCACCAGTGAGCCCCAGTACACGAATTCTTCTACCACCTCGATTTCGTCACCACCGATGGTGGGTGGCTTACATTTACCTCTTTCGAGCCTCTTCCTATCATGTACTTCGTCTTCGAAGTGTTGATGACTATTCCGTTCCGTTTAGCTTCGCTTTTCAGTCTGATGTAGGCTTCCTCGATCCTCTCAAAGTTACGTGCCATGATATCAATGTCGTCGCCGAAACCATCTAACTGGACGGACTTCGTGAAAATCGTACCACTCGTGTCAATCCCTGCCCTTCGTATTACTCGCACGTAAAGCCGGTAAAATTATGTCCTGCGCGCGTTCTCCATCACCATACCGCCATCTTCGTCTGCCACATCGCCATTCAGGTGTTCTTCGTAGTGCCACCTTTGGATCACCTCACGCTCGCTCGTAAGAAGGTTCCCGTTTATGTCCTTACACATATCAGGCTGTGGCACGTGGCCCTTACGTGAGCGGTTCAACTTCTCATAGAACTTTCGTGTGTTATTAGCGCGGTACAGTTGCTCCGTCTCTTCACGGTCTCGATCTTCCTGCTGGCGCTTTTTCCTCCAGAAAATCGAGTTTTGTCTGTTCCGCGCCTGTTTATATCGTGCCTCGTTCGCCCTCGTACGGTGTTGCAGCAATCTCGCCCATGCTGCATTCTTCTCTTTCACTAACTGCTCACATTCGCCGTCATACCATACCATACTTATAGTACATAGCATCTTTCATAACGAATAATGGGAGAACTGAACGAGAAAACATGATATTTTTTACATATATTGTTGGGCGGATTTTGCATAAAAAATATTCATCGCAATTCAATTGTCACATCCTATCCTAGCCCCACGGGGACATTGCGGCCGTCAAGTTGAAAGAGCTGGTCAGTTTCTTTTTATGCAAAAATCTAGCAGACTATGCGACTTATGAAAGATTGCATTCCTAACAACCCCATGGAAACCGAAGGGTGGAGAATATCAAATTTGCTAGCCAGCCAACTCGCCAGCTGTCACTTCTACTTTCCCCTTCACTTACCACACCACGCGTCTAGTGACTGCTTAGACCACCGTACCTAATGATGTAGGTACCTTGCAGGGAAGTCGATACCGGATCATGAATTGAACCCAGCTACCTTCAGCACCGGCTGACACCTAACATATCGAGCTGGGTGGAGAGACACCATGGGGAAGTTCACTTCCATCTGACACAATTCCTGTCAGGCCATGGCTGCTTCCGGCAGTACTTCCACATGTTTGGGCACACGGAGAGCCCCGTCTGCCCTAACTGCCCAGGTGTTGACGAAACTGCAGAGCACATACTGTTCGTATGTCCTCGTTTCGACGTCGAAAGAAGAGCTATGCTAGACGTTCGCGGTCGGGACACAACCCTGGATACCCTTTTCCAGAGGATGTGCCACGCGGTGGAGAAGTGGAACGCAGCTTCAACTGCAATCACTCAGATTGCCTGCAGCTTGCAGAGAATCTGGCGCTCAATGGAACAACTCTGAGAAAAGACGGTCAAAACCACTTTGAGACGTTTAATACAGATTTAGATCCATGATTTATTCATAGAATGTGTTCATAAAGCTGCACGACAACATTAACCTTTTGTCTGTGCTCTGGGGTCAATATGACCCCAGGCCACTTTGAGTGGCTGCCATTTTTTTAGTTTTCAACCGATTCTCCTAATTTTTTGTAGTTTGGTAAATCTCGCCGAGATCTGTCTCCTAGGTGCAAATTCGCTTGAAAAATCTTGAAAATATGCGCTACAGTGTACTTTTTTCAAAAAACTTACGTTGTCTGTGCTCTGGGGTCAAATTGACCCCAAATTGAAATTGCTATAACTTTTCTAATGTTTGGGCGATTTTGAATTTTTGGGGCTGTTTCGAAAGATAATTTAATCATCTTTCAGGTCGTTGCTAAAGATTGACTATAGGTGAGCGGGTTCATCGCGGGGAGGGGTTTTTGTAAAAAAGGGTACAAAAACAGTGATTTTTCATGCTTATTTTACTTATATCTGAAAATCCTACCCATTTTGAACTGCTCCATTTCAAAAAGGTTATGCAGGAAGGCGTGTGCTTTGACATGAGGCATTGATTTGTTTACAGCTTGGTCGCTAGGTGGCAGTATATTAGAATTCATTATTTTAGACTACTCAAGTAATTCCGATATATGGAATTTTCCTCATTGTAAATATTCTTATCGCACAAATTTGAAATTTGTAAAGATGACGTCTCTAACAAATTTCGTCTGGTGGGAATGGACTGTCATGTGACGGAAAAAAATAATTAGGAAATTTACAAATAGGCGGCGCTAGTGTACTTGCAATATTCTTGCATATTTGAAATATTGCTTTAGCTTGAGATCCCTCATACCTACACCCAAGTT
Organism: Armigeres subalbatus; assembly: GCF_024139115.2. Classification (NCBI taxonomy): domain Eukaryota; kingdom Metazoa; phylum Arthropoda; class Insecta; order Diptera; family Culicidae; genus Armigeres; species Armigeres subalbatus. Next base: position 314,368,842 of record NC_085141.1, read on the forward strand.
GTGTTCGGCAACATTGTTCAGGATGTCCAGGACTACAAAGCGGTGCTCAATACATATAATGAACACTTCTTCCAATATGCGACGCTAGTGAGCTGTTATATTTGGGTATATTGTTCCATGTGAGATCTGATGGATTTTGGTTTGTAGCATTTTTTGCAAACGTGAATGTTGTGGTAGAGTTCATCAAAAGTTTTCTTTGTATTCAACCTGCTCCAGCGATGCTGCAAATAATAGAATGTGTTCACAGAATATGTTTCAGGTCATCCAAGAAAACCCTGGAATTCAGACCTTTGGGTCTACATGCGTGACCAAAGATCAGCCAATTTGCCGCTTATTTGTAAAATTCCCAATTATTACTTCCGTCACTAGACAGTCCATTCCCACTAGACGACCTTTGATCAAGACGCCATTTTAACAAATTTTTAATTTGTGCGATGAGAATATTTACACTGAGGAGAATTCTATATATCGGAATATCTTGAGAAGTCTAAAATAATGAATTCAAATATACCACCACCTGGCGGCCAAGTTCTAAACTTATCAACGCCTCATGCCAAAGCACACGCCTTCCTGCATAACCTTTTTAAAAAAGGTGCAGTTCAAAATGGGTAGGATTTTCGGATATAAGTGAAATAATCATGAAAAATCACTGTTTTTGTACCCTTGTTCACTAAAACCCCTCCCCGCGATGTACCCGCCCACCAATTGTCAATATTTGGCTACGAACTGAAAGATGATTAAATTATATTTCGAAACAGCCCAAAAAATCCAAAATCGGCCAAACAATGAAAAAGTTATAGCAATTTCAATTTGGGGTCAATTTGACCCCAGAGCACAGACAACGTAAGTTTTTTTGAGCACAGACAGAAGGTTAAGAGCGTAAAATTTACTTTTAAGTTTTATTGCGATCCCCGAGCAAAACAATTTTTTTCTCTTTTTTTTTGCTCGATTCCCTGACAGTGTTCTAGAACATTGTGTTTTGACAAACTTTGTCCTCCTATTTTGAAGGGTTGAATCTTTGTTTTTCGATATTGCAATCCAGAACTAATGTAAAAATCGATTTTCAATATTTGTAAACTAAATATACAACATATGGACCCGTTTTGTATCACAAAACATTGAATGGCACTAATATACGATAATCTGCAGATAGTATGGTGTTTTTGATTTAAATTTCTATCAAATGTAACAGTTTTATCGAAAAAATAGGCCAATTTCATGATTAAATATCTGCCTTATAGGTAATTTTTGGCATCTGATGAGGCTCATTGATTTTGATTAAGTGTACTTCTCAAAAAAAAAACATATTGTGTTTCAATATTAGACCCAGTTTGTACTAAGACTATAAAAAAATGTAAAATTGCTAGAACTCCCGCTCACAAATAATATTCTTTTTCCCTGAAGATATGGAAGAGAGAAATATGTGCTCAAACATGATAAGTAAATAAAAGATAAGTACTGATTTTCTTGTGTCAATTTAATTTGCTTTAATTGTTTATCAAGCAGTTATTTCCACATTATCGATTAACGTTAAGATGCAAGTAGTTTAATCAATCATGTATTATACGGATACTGTACCGATTTTCGGCTGTATCGCCATTTATTAGACAATTTTTAGAAATATTGGGGATATTTTAGCTCTCATAAATGTATACTCATATCACTTTAACAAAGATCTAAATAAAAAAATACACTGATTATTTCGCCAAATTCACTTCTGAAACTCATCGATTTTATAATTAGGAAATGATTAGGAAATGAGGAATTCGATGAACTCATCGATTTTGTTTGAAATCAATGTTTTTAAAAAGGTGGCCAAATTGGGCACTGGATTATCCGCAACCGGTACGCTCACCCTACTAATAGAAATAATAAATAGATCCACAATAAGGTCGATGGAACGGATATATGTTGAGAAAGAGAAATATTCATCGAAAACTAAAATTTTAACAGAAAAATTTGAACAGAAATCAAATAGCCTCATCAGACCCAATTGAGCTTTAGCCGCCGGCTTCATCTATATAAAAAAAAGCTTTCAGAATAACGCATATCTAGCTGCCAAAATGTGCCTATAAGGCAGATATTTAATCATGAAATTGGCCTATTTTTTCGATAAAACTGTTACATTTGATAGAAATTTAAATCAAAAACACCATACTATCTGCAGATTATCGTATATTAGTGCCATTCAATGTTTTGTGATACAAAACGGGTCCATATGTTGTATATTTAGTTTACAAATTGTATTGAAAATCGATTTTTACATTCGTTCTGGATTGCATTATCGAAAAACAAAGATTCAACCCTTCAAAATAGGAGGAAAACACATAGGCTAGATATACCAGTTGTGGCTATAGCACCAGTTGTCGAACTTTATGCTTTATATGCCAAATGGTCAATCAAATCACCGCAAACCGAGTTCATATCGATAGAGCATATTTATATGATACGATAACACCTTTGATCTCCTCTAAAACAAGCAAAGCCTAATTGTAAAAATTGATTTTGCTTAATTTTTGACGTCCTTTGCACCAGTTGTCGCACTAGTGGTCCCAATTTGGCCAATCCCATAAGGAAACAATGGGATTTGCCAAATAAGGAACCAAAATAAGAATAGTGCCACAACTGGTGCATGCGTTCCTATTATGGATTAATCAATTTTGATGATAACGAATTTTATTGTGGTTTTCACAGCTGTTCTAAGGAGCAGGAAGTAAAACCTTTCGCTTGATATATAAAGTCCACCCACATGCCTTTTACTTATTTTTAAAAAAATTGTTGTTCTTATGTATGGCGACAATTGGTACACCCACCCTAGTATCTTCAGCAAAGTTTCTCAAAACACAATATTCTAGAACACTGTCAAAAATCTGAATAAAAAAAAATCACTAAATTTGTTTTTTGCTCGGGTACCTCATTCTAACACAATAGTGGATTTTATGCTCCAGATGTTGACGGGCAACTTTATAAACACGTTCTATGAACAAATCAGCAGTCGCCACCACGAGGCATGGCAGAAGAGTGACCACATAGGTGTTAGTATGGACTGCATATGCCGAGGTAGGAGGGTCGTAGCGTAGAACTGTTGGTACCTATCGCTATCGACACCTCGAGGCATGGCAGAAGTGAGTAGAGTTAGCATCGAAGTCAGCCTCGTATGGCATGTTAGAGGTGAGCACCCAAGTCAGACTCGCATGGCATGTCAGAAGTGAGAACCAAAGTAAGCCCCACATGGTGTGTCAGAGCGTGTGTCAGGAGGAGTGGCAGGGTGTGCTAGAGTGAGCACCCAAATAAGTCTCAGATTTGTGTGCTAGAGCGTGAATCAGGTGGTAGGGTGAGCATCCAAGTTAGTCTCACATGGTGCGTAAAGGGTGAGCACCCAAGTTAGACTCATATGGTGCGTCAGAAAGAGTGTCAGGGTGTGTCAGAGGGTGTGTTAGAGAGAGCACCCAAGTAAGACTCATACGGGATGAGTACCTGTGTGAGCGTGAATGAGCGAGTACATTAAGTACTGCCTATCCCCCAAAAGTAATGCTGGGAGGCAGTTCCTGGGGGAACCAGGGTATTTGTAGAGAGGGTAACTCAAGTAATCTTTTGTTGCTTGTGTGGGTTTAGTGGGTCCGGCAGGCTGGCCTTCTGCTTTCCGCGCCAACCACTCCCTGAGTGATAATTTCAGGTTTCTGTATGCAGATTTGCCTTCATCCCTCTATAAAAAAAATCTTCAGCCTGGCCTAGCATCAAAATTTTATCAGCATAGATGAAGAATGAAGATGTTAATGTTTGAGGAAAGGTGGAGGAAGACTCGCCAGATCTCTGATTACAATTAAGGGAATTTACTTTCCCTTCTAGTGCTTCGCCGCAAATTGGGACGAGTTTTTTTGTCTTTATTAGCGAGACTTTCAGCCCAAGGCTGGCTGGACGAGTTCACAAAGTTAAGAAATTTGTCTTTTTGCCTTTTAGATAGGTCATGGCTCTCTTCTTAATAGAGAAGAAAAGATCTCACTTTTCTCTGCATTCGTAGTTTCCAGATATTTGCATATGAGGATTTGTTGTCCAAAATTTAAATCAAACAGAACGGGGACATTTTTATGAATAGCAAATATTCTTTGCTGGAAGCTTGGACATATTAAACCCGCTATTCAAAGGCAAGAGCTCTATGCTATTAAAGAAATGTTGACTTTCGTGAATTATCATCAGATCGCATTGTGCTTTCGTGCTGTGCGGTTCTTTTTTTAATGGAAGGAAGTTTTTAATACTACCCGAAGCTTTTTTAATCTAAGTTAAAAGACTAAGGGCTACTCTTTATATAAGGTATATGAGATTGAACTGTTTTTCTTTGTAGCTTTCTTCCCGAGTCATTATTTCCATTCCCGCTATATAGTGGTCACCCGTTATATAGAGTAGATAATCTTGACTACAATCTTCACGATTTTGTTCGGAGGCATAGCCGATTTTTTTATCATATAATTAGACGTATTGGTAATTTGCTCCGAATTCTCTTTAATTCCGTTAAAAGCTAGATTTTGCTGGCGAAATTTTTGGAATTTAACGAAACGAAACGGTTTTTTATTTCATGGAGTCATTTGACAAAATTGGACCATCATCTCCTATAGAATCAAATAGGTTATGTGACGAGAAGACCTTGAGAGCATTTGATCTGATCTCCTATTATTTGAAAAGCTAGTAAATAGCAAACAGTGCCGTGCCAGTTGAAATAATGTGACATGTACAATCCGGCTTTGACGATTTCGGCACTTGAAAACACTTAGATATATCGAGACGGAAGTAAAAACAAAGAGATGCCATGTTCACTAGCGTTTGCAGACAACTTGTTTTTTTTCTAATCGAGAAAAAGATTTGTAAAGGGTGGATTATTGCTTGGTGCGCTCTTTACTTGGAATATTTCAGATCTGAAACAGGTGACTGTCTTCAGATTGCTAAGCATTCAAAGCATTATCGATCAGCTCATATCCTGTTTCAAAGCTGCTAATCATCTGGCGCTTGGATTAACTGACGGTAAGAGCTTAGTTGGGATTGAATTTAAAAGTAGGGTTCCTGTTCCAGCATTTAATCTCATTGCTGCCGAATTCATTCTATCAAAAACTTTAGAACTAACAGCTTTGTTTCTTGTTTTTGTAGCAAACAAACGAAGAAAATGGTTAGCAATATTTTAATAGCGGTTAGTTGAATTTCTTCACTTGTCATATGACGAGTCCCATTGAATTCCACCGCTCAAGCGTTGGAATTAAATGTGATAGTACTAAGACTACTTCGTCTTATGACAAGTGAAGAAATTGGTGTTAATTAATATTTTATCGGGTTTTAAAAATATTTTACATTGGAACGATGGATGGGACTGGTTCCTCTATATCCAGTACACTCTGCGAGGCAATGCGTAGTTTATTGAACAATATCCATTTCTTATCGAGACAAAAAACAGCGTAGTTATGTTCAATGATTGGATGATTTTTATAACAATCCAAAACATGAACTGGGCAAACTGAAAACTTATCCACTAATTGGAAATTGACCACGCACTTGTGGAACTGAACACGTGCCATAGTATAAGTTGATCTGCCACATATGGAAGCTATTGTCAGTGTAGTTCTTCCAGCAGAAAAAAAAATCAAAAACTAAAACGCGTTGAACACCTATTCAAACCTTTTTTCTATCCTGCACAATCAAAGCACATGATTTTACAGTTTTCTGCGCAGTTCTCTTTTGCATTTAGTGAAATGATCTCAAGGACGGCTTATTAATGTTATAAAGTCCATGAAAATGGGGTCACGCTCCCGTGCTGGACGATGACGATGAAATCTGATGTTTCTGTTGATAAAATAGTCGCCCCATGAAGCCATCTTCAAGTTATCATTACTAGATATTTGTTTTCAGTATAAAGATTCCCACACACGCGACGCGATTCTGTCGCAGTTGGTATAGAACATTGCCTGCAGCGATCCAACGATAGAATAGCGGTGACTAGTTGTCGCCGTTGTGGCGATGAAATCGCTTAGGTCTGGGGGAGCCCTAAAGGCTACCTTACACCTCGGGAAAATTTCCGAAAAAATTCCCGAGGTGTGAGGCCTCCTTTAAGGGATTTGGGCACGGAAAATCAAAATCCCGGCCCCATTTAAAATGCACGTGGACCAAAATCCGGCGGAAAATTTTCCCGAGGTGTAAGGTAGCCTTAAAACAGGTAAAATACATAGCGATTGATTGTAGTATACATATTGTGATATTTGTAATATTGTCTTTCTCACGAAGAAGATCGTGAATGGTTGAATTGTTATTTGTCACTGCACCAGACATTCTGAAGTAAATCAAAAATTGTAAAAATCATTATGGATAATCAGTATCAAATCAACAGACAAAATCCCTTATTCACATCTCAGACCATTTTTACTTACGGCCAACGTGCAATGATTCCAGTTTAATGAGCAATGGTGGGTTCGACGTGATGGACTCCCAACTCCCAAGCGTTCCATAGAATTTGGGATTAATGCTAGACTGCAGAACATTAATCAAAATAAAGAAATTGTGGTTGATCTTCATTCTAAAGTGTTCACAAAATGCAAAAAGAGTAAAATTGCGAGATTTGCGCCATGATTGTATGCACAGCAAAAAAAAAGATAAATCATAAAAGACCTTAGAGATTTGTATCCGGTGTTTATTTTCAGCACATACTCGATAATTACTTAAAAAATAATTAATTTAGAAAATGTCTTCGGTGAGGCGATCAATGGATAGAATAAATAATACATCCAACGCGCAACACATTATGACAAAATAACCCACATGAAGCGGTTGACATCCAAAACTTTCCAGTTCTGGCTCTTATCAGCCGACAATCCAAACATTTGTCTTGAGAAGCGAATAAAAGTGTTCTTGTTGATCTTCTCCGGCTATGGTATTAAGTCGCACAATTTCGTGACATAGTGAAACGAATGTCGATTAAATAGCAACGTGGGGTCATCCGTCAGTGTCAACGGTGCAATATCAAGCTGTTGGAAAAGTGATTCCGCGTGATAATGGAATGACAGCTCAGGTCGCAGAATGTTTCTGTTTTTTAGATTTTATCAGCGTTGCATAATCGTAATATAAAAATAACTAAATTGATAATTTGATGGGGCATCATTAATCTATGTAAACAAAAACAGACGGGAGAATTTATATTCCGCTTGATATAATCAAGAAAAGCTACGCGTACGCTTATAGTTCCGTGAAATCTAATAAAGACTCTTTTTTTAATTTCGTTTAGTTTCATCGAAACTTAATAATTTTGAATTAAATAATAGATTTCTCTCAATATATCATATCACGACACTATTATGTGAGAAAAAAGCTTCATGGACCTCCTTAGGATTGAAAGTGATTTCGGGTGGTAGCCCTAGAGGAATGAAGGAAGGGGTTTCGTCAGCCTAGTCATCGTTTACAATATTCTTCTTTAAGGTCATTTTCACGGAATCGTGTACCGCACATCATTGTTATTGTAGGGTAAGACGGTATAATAAGCCCGCTCAAAGGCAACACTTGAATAACTTATTATTACTATTGATGGAATTTTTGCTATCGTTATTGCTATGATGGTTGTACACTCCGTGCTGTCCGGAGCAAAACCGAATGTAATGTCTTGTTCCAGGTCGCCAGTCTCCCTGCACGCCCATCTTTCTCGATTGCACTTTCATTCGGCATACGCGCTACATGTCCAGCCCACTGTAATCTGCCGTATTTGATCAGCCTGCCGATGTCTGCATTTTTGTACACCTGGTACGTGATTCATGCGTCTATTCATAATTTTTCACCACGCCGAAAAGCATTGAGCGCAGTATTTTCCGCTCAAACACTCCGAGATTTCGATTGCCTGCATCTTTTAACGTCCATGCTTCATGGCGGTATATGGCGACTGGACGAATAAACGATGAGTAAAGAGCTAGTTTTGAACTTGTCTGTAGGATGCGAGACTTAAACTGGCTACGCAAACCGTAGAAAGTCCTACTTGCAGCCGCTACATGTCTTCTCACCTCGTGACTAATCTCATCATCACATGTAACGAGTGTTCCAAGATACATGAATTCGTCGACAACCTCAAACCGCATCCCATTCACCTCGGGACCAACACCGTTTGACTGCCACGTTCTCTGCCAGCCACCAAGTACTTAGTTATGACAGAGTTTATGATCAGCTCTATTTTTTCAGTCTCCCGTTTAAAAGGCAAAGGGATTAGTGATAGAAATGTTCGCATTTCTCGGGATTTTTTTTGTAAAATTCAAGAAATGAACTCCGAAAAAAAAATTTGTTGGCAAACGTTTATTACTTTAAAAAAAAATAACAAAAATTATTGTTAAATCGATTTGATTTTTTGAAAGTATGATTTCAAGAAGCAAAAACATATATTGGCTGAGTTAGAGAAGATTCGCTCGCTGTCGGTGGATGTTGGTTTGATTGATTTCAACGCAATGTGAATGATTTCCAGATTTTCATTTAACCTACCGTGGAGTTCAAAAAGAGCCAATTCCTTTGTGATAACTTTTGTAAAATCAATCAAATAAATCAATCAACTCGTTTTTTTAGGATTAACAAACTGATTTATGGATTTATATTTATTGAACGGGTACTCAGTCTTACAATTTCACAACGAGTTTATTATCTACCCGACGTTTCGACACGGGAATTGTGTTTTTTTTTTCAAGGGGAAAATATTTTTGTTGTTTGTTGTCGGAAAAATTAGACGGACATTTAGAAAAAATAGCTGGTTCAAGTTATATTAAACACACAACGACAAACAACAGAAATATTTCCCTCCTGAAGAAGGATAATAAACTCGTTTTGAAATTGTAAAACTGAGTAGCCGTTCAATGAATATAATTCAATCGTACAGTCGATCCATAATCAGTCACTTATTTATGGCGTATTCTAGTTCTTCTCGCATCAGGGTTTGCAAAAATCGCTCTCAATAGATAACGATCAACGATAAAAGAAAGGTAAAACTGTATACAAGTGCGAAACTAGTATTTAAGTGCGAAAAACCCGAATCGGATAAGCAGCCCCCATAGAGAAATGATGATTCTCACTTTGTTCTCGTTCATTTTGTGTTGGAGACCGCACAGCAGTGTAGAATAAGTTGAAATGCATCATCAGAACCAGTGCTCCTCACGTTTGGAGCTTTTTTAAAAGAGATTTATCATGAGGTAAAGTCTCCCGAAAAAAAAGCTTCTCACGGTATGCTGCAAATCCGTATATGTATACAGAGATGATAAGTGAGAGACTTTTGTGGTTTCACATCAAAATGAACGAGAGTTTCCACCGCTTCCGGGAACATCTAAAATCCCAGATGCCCCAATTATTGCCATTTCTCAGGCAGAAAGAGAGCATAGAGCCATAGAGAGCGAGCAGAACAACCTCCGAGCGCTCCAATGTTCACATTTTCTGGTATGGTGGAGCTCATCCTCAATTGAAACCCCCCTAGCCCGGGTGCCTTAAAGTTAAGGATCTACAGGGTCGTTATCGTTATTACCAAACTCACTATCTTTCTGTCTTTCTGTCAGCTGGTGTCACAAACGTGAACAGGAACCGATGGTAGAATCCTTGACAAACTGACGTGGAACATGTAAGGCGGAACACGGCAAATTAGCATGCATATTAAAAGGGGGTGGGGTACTTAGAGAAACCTTCCATTCGACGGACTACCGGAACGACGAGGCTCGAATGCTCCTTTCAAGCACGGGAAAACGAAACAAACGACAACATTGTGGAAACGATAAGGTACAGGGCTGATTCCCAAATAATGATCACAGAGGTTTTCCTTAATCACTATGTACAATATTTATTTGTGTGACGTCACATTTTTGGTTAGGGTACTTGAGCATTATTTGTTCGTTGCTGATGTTCGGGTTGGTTTTCAATTTGGCCGAGGAGTGATACACTGGCTTTGGACGAGGAACGCTTCGAGGAACTGGGATTCGTCCGGGATTCGAAGGACGATTGAAATCTCCAGACGGTTCCGGAAACAGGATGCCGTTCATGACACCGGATCGGGCTGGAAAACGATGGAAACATGGCGTCGCTGATGCTTTGGTTGACGTCCAGAAAGTGGCTACTCTGATCCCACAAAATGGTGGACCACTGACGGTTCTGGAAAGCATTCCGAACCTGCTGCAAGGATATCGCACTTGCTTGTTTCTTCCGCTGTTCCCCTGGCCACGACGCGCTTCACTCCAAGGTCTTGATTTCGCCGTAGGTTGGCCACTTACTGCCGAGTAAAAGAAAAAGGCCCACTTCTTGGGCCTAAGCACACTATTAAACCCCTGTGTCTGTCGTTATGGCCTTTACACTTTTTAACACTTTTCTTTCATAATTGCGCATTTACTTTTTTCTTACAAGTTTCTCTGTTTAGTTTTAGTTTCACTTTTTAGATGCAGTATAGTAGGAACCTCTAGCTTTTAACAAATAATTAACATCAGGATTTACAGATTAACACTAGTTTTAAGTTACTAACAAACTAGCTTTACGGGTGCTGAACCTATTTTAAGAAAATAACACTGAATTATACCATTTCCACAAAAACGAGGTATCACAATCTAACCTCAAAATCTTGGAGTATGCTACACACGCGCGCACTTCTAATCGGTCCAGGATCACAAGCGAAAAGAGTGCGTTTCCACATCAGACCGCATCGTGCTTTCGTGCTGTGCGGTTCTTTCTCTCTTTGCGGAAGGAAGTTTTTAATACTACCCGAAGCTATTTTAATTTCAACTATGCTTTTTAGCGCTATTTGTACCCACTGATCCCGTTACGATCTTTGCAAGGACCCGTGCCTTCGTTTTACGTTGGACCCGTTTGCGGAAGTAAAATTCCGACAAGCGGTGGTAATCCTGCAGGGACACCGTTCTGGGAAAAAAGCCTCTTAGAAGGTCACGTCTGCATGCTCAGCCATGAGCATTAATAAAAACAAGAGGAAGGGGGAGTCTCTGAATAATTCATTATTCTTCAAACGCTCAAATTTCGAAACCGGTTACCGGTCGAGCAATTCATACCCACCACAATTCACAAACAAATTTTGCCGCTCGTCAACGGGTAGCAAGCACTTCAGTAAATTCCAATTTTTCGAATGTACCTACGTATGCAAACATCGCTGCTGGTAGACAAACTTTCTCTTCTCAAAATGAGGTTTATACCCATGTCCCAACGGAAAATAATGGTCATGTTGCCGATTCAGGTAGCATGACTGCTTCCGATTTTGATTTTTTAACTGAACAATTGCATCACATGATTGATGCAATGTTCAAAGCAAATACCATACCAGAAGCTGTTCAGGTTGGTATAAAGTACACACAAAAAATTGTTATCGGACTCCGTTTTAATGGATCTAAATAATTGTGTGAAAGTTCTAAATTGGAATGCCCGCTCTCTAAAGGGTAAGGAAGATGAATTATTCAACTTCCTAACAGTTCATAATGTGCATATTGCCATTATAACAGAAACTTATTTAAAGCCCGGAACCTCCATTAAAAGAGATCCAAATTATTTTATCTACAGAAATGATCGTCTTGACAGCGCCTGTGGTGGGGTCGCCATTGTCATTAATAGACGTATCAAACATAAATTATTTTCTTCGTTTGAAACCAAAGTTTTTGAAACCTTGGGAGTTTCTGTTGAAACAAATTTTGGTCAATTTTCCTTCATTGCAGCCTACTTGCCTTTTCAATGCAATGGGCAGCAAAAGAATTAGTTGAAAGCTGATCTTCAAATTCTGACTCGCAACAAATCAAAATTCTTCGTAATTGGTGACTTCAATGCCAAACACCGTTCATGGAATAATGCTCAAAGCAATTCCAATGGTAAAATTTTATTTGAAGATTGTTCTGCGGGATATTATACTATTCAATATCCCAATGGCCCTACTTGTTTTTCTTCCAGTCGAAATCCTTCTACAATTGATTTAGTTTTAACGGATTCAAGTCAGCTGTGTGGCCAATTGGTAACTCATGCTGACTTTGACTCTGATCACCTTCCTGTGGCATTTGAAATCTCACAAGAAGCCATTTATAATCCAATCAGCTCTACTTTCAATTATCATAGGGCTGATTGGGATTTATATAAAACGTATATCGATAGGAATTTTGATGTTAATATTCCTTTGGATACCAAAAGTGATATTGACAATGCGCTCGTATCTTTGACAAATTTAATTGTCGAAGCCAGAGGCATTGCAATTCCGAAATGTGAAATTAAATTCAACTCCATTATTATTGACGACGATTTTCAGCTACTGATCCGTCTTAAAAATGTGAGAAGAAGGCAATACCAAAGAACTCGCGATCCCGCTTTGAAAGTTATTTGGCGAGATTTGCAAAATGAAATTAAAAAACGTTTCGCTATTCTGAGAAATACCAACTTTGAGAATAATGTCTCGAAGTTGGATCCCAGTTCGAAACCCTTTTGGAAATTAACAAAAATTCTTAAAAAAAACCCCAAAAGCCAATTCCAGCGCTTAAAGAAGGAAATAAAATTTTATTAACAAATGGCGAAAAGGCTCAAAAACTTGCTCAGCAGTTCGAGAGTGCCCATAATTTTATTCTAGGTCTCACTAGTCCAATTGAGGATCAGGTTACACGGAGCTTCGAAAACATTCTCAATCAAGAGAATGTTTTTGACCCTTCGCTAAGAACTAATTTAGATGAAGTAAGATCTATTACTAGAAAATTTAAAAATATGAAAGCCCCGGGTGATGATGGTATTTTCTACATACTTATCAAAAAACTTCCTGAGAGCCCTTTTTCCTTTTTGGTTAATATATTTAACAAATGTTTTCAATTGGCATACTTCCCAGATAAATGGAAAAACGCAAAAGTTGTTCCAATTTTGAAGCCGGACAAAAATCCAGCTGAGGCTTCTAGTTATCGCCCAATCAGTTTGCTTTCTTCAATAAGCAAACTGTTTGAAAAAATTATTTTAAATAGAATGATGGTTCATATTAATGACAATTCTATTTTTGCTGATGAGCAATTTGGTTTTCGCCATGGGCATTCAACCACTCAACACATTGAAGGCCTTCAAGCCAAATGTAACAAATATATTAAGTGTCTATATCCACTTATAAACAGAAAATCAAAGCTTTGTCTTAAGAACAAACTTTTGATTTACAAACAAATTTTTAGACCTGCCCATTGGCGTAAATAAGGGGGAGCCGGGGGGGGCCTGGCCCCCTCCAGACCTACTTGTGCCCCCCCCCCAGAAAATTTTGAAAAGTTATTCCAACTTAGTCAGTTTTTATTTCATTTACATACTTCCTACATATTTCTTAATTTTGATTATGACTTCTATAAACATATTTTTTGTTGCGTTATCACATCTATGACCATTTGTTCAGCAAAGCATCGAAATATTTAAGTTGGACCCCCGGGAACATTTTCTCGATTTTTAAGCTAAAATCAATGCCGCTTCTAATTCAGTTGCTAACTTAAAATAATAAATTTGTTCTGCCTTTGTTTGACTAGTATCCTGGTCGCAGAAACATAAAAACATAATTGTATTAAGATATAAATATTTCTGTTCTATTAAACTACCATCCGCTTCAAAAAAGACTGAAGCAACTACATCAAAATGAGCACATGTACACAAATCCGATCAATGAAATTTCGAACGACCATTCTTTCGAAAATCTTCGAGTTAATCGCAAGGTATGCCGCAAAACAGTTGATCAAATTCCTATGGAGCTTTTTGCTCTCGCTATATAATTCTGGCACAGAAAGATATAAAATTATAAAACTTAAGAATCTTTGTTACAATGACAGAAAAATCAACAACGCATTCCATTGAAAGTATTAGGACAAAACTTAGGCAACCTTCGCACTCACAACAGAGATTGCATTAAAGAAATATTTTTATAATCCTCAAAAGATCTTGTTCCATTTAATTTTTTGGCGATTTCATAAGGATCATCGGAAAACTCTTTTATGCCTGCTTTAGTTAGAATTTGTTTTTTAGGATGAAAAAAAATAGATTTAGAAACCAGTTCGTATCAGAAAACACTTAGTAAACTTAGTCAAATTCTATTGCAATCCATGCGCACAGTGCTTTAAATCGCCTTTGAAAATTACATCCCACCAGCTGGTGCCATGGCCCCCCCTAGACCGAAACTCTAGTTATGCCTATGGACCTGCCATGTTGTATGCTGTACCAATATGGACTAGTTGCTGCAATACCAGAAAGAAGGCACTTCAATTCTGAAAATGATTCTGAAGTTGCCTCCGTGGTATAGTACCATTGAACTTCATAGAATTTCTAATATTGAGACATTGCAACAAATGTCCAACAAAATAATTTCCAATTTTAGACAAAAATCGTTGCAATCTTCTATTGCAACGATTAACTCCTTGTACCCTTAGTATAAAATAGGTTAAGATTAGTTTAAGTTGAAAACATTGTAATTCCTACATGGTTCAATTCAACCAGAGGGAAAATTCTAACTGCCAGAGGCAATTGAAATGTATTAATAATAACTAAAATTATAACATAGCAAATAAGGATGATAGTGTTAAGAAAACACGGAACACCTAGTCTAAGAGATGAATGCATGTATTAGATAATTAGCAAATAAAACTAGTTAAAAAAAAAAAGTGCGTTTCCACATCAGAACCCTTCTTTTATAGGTAAATGCTATTGCATTAAAAAAACATTATGTGTGGACAATATTCGCGGCTAATGCACCCTATTCATCATCTCACATGCGCTTCATCTGTTTGTGGACGGGAAAGTGTCAAGTATAGATTTGTCCCTTTCGTTCAAACTGGTCGACATATGTGTCAACCGCTGACAGTGACATTTTAGTACGAGATTACGGCACTCAATTGCTGAGAAATGCGAGAAATATATTTCTCACTGATTTCATTAAGTTTGCAATAGGGGTGTTTTAGGAATCCTTTAGGGATTTTGTTTGTGTTTTATACTTGTGGTAGAGCTACAAGCTTCTAATGGAACCTAACGGTTACACAGTGTATTTGATGCTTCCGACCCCGTGAAGAACATGGTCAAAACTGTTCTTCCTATTCGTTCAGCAATGATAATCGACCTCTGAGACGACTTCTATAAGTCGATTTCTAATGCAGGAGGAGTTACACGAGTGGCCCCTCCAGCAAGAGAGAGCCGTCTAGATCTTTCCATTTGTTCGAGCTCATTATCGTTGGACTGTACATACTTGGAACGTAGTCCAAGATCCCCATGGTAGTGATTATTTGCCGATCGAAGTCTCGATTTCCAATCGACGTAAACTATCTGCCGATTATTTGCCGATCGAAGTCTCGATTTCCAATCGACGTAAACTATCTGTATCTATCGACCTCTCATATGACCTCACGATGTACATCGATTGGGGAAAATATGCGGAGGTCATCATTGATGGCTTACAGTAGATAGCTTCCTCCGCGACAAGAGTACAACGACGGCCAGTGCCAGGAGCTTCGGTTCGTAGGAAACCACATAGTCCGTGGTGGGATATCGAGTGTGCACAACTTTATCGCGAGAAATCCGGCGCGTTTCAAGAATTTTGGAAACACGGTTCGATTGTACACCCGATTCTTTTTTTACATGGGGGATGCGTTCCGTGTAAAAAAAGTTTTCAGTTCAAAATTTGAAAATCCGTGTAAAAAAAGTTTTATGATTTTTCGACGAATCATGCAAAATGGAGCAACTTTGCAAAAAAATCGTGTAAAAACAGAATCGGGTGTACTTCACAAACGGTACATCACGCTCGAGATCCAGTTCAAGAAGCTGGTCAAACCAAAGAAACGCGGATAGTGGCGCACTTTTGTCGAAGGCCTATCGCGCGAAACTCTGTGGAACGTCGGGAAAAGAATGCGCAACGCGTCGTCCGTAAACGAAGATCGTGAAAGCTTGCCGCGGTGGATACTCGACTTCGCAAAGAAAGATTGTCAGGATTCGGTAGCGGTGAAGCAAAAGTTACGTGATACTTTTGCTGACAGGGATGATATGGATCGCCCCTTTTCGACGATTGAATACTCGCTTGCTGTATTCATGTAACTACTCCACGTTGAGCATAAGGTCACTCCTGACGGAGTCCAAGTTTAAAAGTGCTCGCGTTTTCGGGGGCACACCACTCGATACGGAAGCAACGCACAACTGTCATTTTTATTATTTCACGCATGCTGCGACGCAGCAAAGCTAAATAAACAAAAATGACAGTTGTGCGCCACCTCTGAATCGAGTGGTGTGCCCCCGAAAACGCGAGCACTTTTAAACTTGGATTCCGTCAGGAGTGACCATAATGGACGTTAGGCATAATTATGCCTTCTTTATGTCATAGGCTGTTCTTTGGGTCATTTTATGCCTAACGTCCGGAGGTGAGCCAGCCAAGGGCTGAAAGCCTCTCTAATAAAGATACAAAAAAATGAAAAAGAAATGCCTAACGTCCTTATGCCTAACGTACTTATGCCGATGCTGGGTCATTAGGCCGAATGTCGTTAGGCCGAAGGTCATTAGGCCGAAGGCCATTAGGCCGAATGGTCATTAGACCGAATGGCCATCAGGCCGAATGAGAACTGGGGAGTGAGAAGTGAGTAGTGCGAAGTGAGGAAGAATTAGAACGGAAGAAGAAAAAAAGAAAAAGGAGGAATAAGTAAGAGGGAAGAAGGAAGACGGAAGAAGGCTGAAGGAAGGAAGAAGAAGAAAGAAGGAAGACGAGGAAAGAAGAAAAGAAACGGAAGAAAGAAGAAAGCAGAAGGAAGAAGGTAGAAGGAAAAGAGGAGAAAAAAGATGGAAAAAGTGAGAATGAAGAAGGAAAAAGGAAGAAGGAAGAAGGAAAAAGGAAGAAGAAAGAAGGAAGAGGAAGAGGAAAAAGGAAGAAGGAAAAAGGAATAAGGAAGAGAAAAAAAGGAAGATGGAAAAAGGAAGGAAGAAGGAAGACGAAGGAAGGAGGAAGAAGGAAGAAGGAAGAAAGAAGAAGGAAGAAAGAAGAAGTAAGAAGGAAGAAGAAATAAGGAAGACGGGAGAAAGAACCAAAAAAACGGAAGAAAGCAAAAAGAAGAAGGAAGAAGGAAGAAGAAAGAAGGTAGAAGGAAGAGGGAAGAAGAATGAAGAAGGAAGAAGAAAGAAAGTAGAAGGAAGAGGGAAGAAGAAAGAAGAAAGAAAGAAGAGGGAAAAAGGAAGAGGGAAGAAGAAAGAAGGAAGAAAGAAGAGGGAAGAAGAAAGACGGAAGAAAGAAAGAAAGAAGAAGGAAGAAGGCAGAAGGAAGAAGGAAGAAGGAAGAAGGAAGAAGGTAGAAGGAAGAAGGAAGAAGGAAGAAAGAAGAGGGAAAAATGAAGAGGGAAGAAGAAAGGCGGAAGAAAGAAAGAAAGAAGAAGGAAGAAGGCAGAAGGAAGAAGGAAGAAGGAAGAAGGAAGAAGGAAGAAGGAAGAAGGAAGAAGGAAGAAGGAAGAAGGAAGAAAGAAGAATGAAGAAGGAAGAAAGAAGAAGGAAAAAGGAAGAAGGAAGAAGGAAGAAGGAAGAAGGAAGAAAGAAGAAGGAAGAAGGCAGAAAAAAGAAGGAAAAATGAAGATGGAAGAAGGAAGAAGAAAGAAGGAAGATGGAGAAAGAAGAGGGAAAAAGGAAAAGGCAAGAAGAAAGAAGAAAAAAGGAAGAAAGAAGAAAAAAGGAAGAAAGAAGAAGGAAGAAGGAAGAAGGAAGAAGGAAGAAGGAAGAAGGAAGAAGGAAGAAGGAAGAAGGAAGAAGGAAGAAAGAAGAAAAAAAGATAATGTGAAACCTCCATTATTTGCAAGCAAATACGGACATGCCAGCGAGGAGAGAAGCTTTTTTACAGACGGGTCAAAAATGGATGACTCTACTGGTTTCGGTGTTTTTAACGTTTTTCATAGCGCCTACTTTAAGCTGAAAGAGCCTAGTTCCGTGTATACCGCTGGGCTAGCAGCTGTACACTATTCACTTGAGCATATTGCATCCCTACCTCCTAACCACTTCTTTATCTTCACCGACAGTCTAAGTACCCTAGAGTCTGTCAAAGAAATCTGTAAAGCACTCAGCGTATCTTCTAACCGGGATACGGAAAGCTTTGAGTGCTTTATCAAAACGGTAATTTACAATCACCATGGCTTGGGTCTCTTCGCATTGCTCGATCCTGGGAAATGAAAAAGCGGACTCTGTGGCTAAGGTGGGCGCTGTGGAAGGTGATATTTACTATCGGCAAATCACCTTCGATGATTTTTTCTCATTAGTTCGTCAGGAAACCTTGAACAGCTGGCAACAGAAATGGACAAATGGGAATTGGGTTAATGGCTGTATTCAATTCGCCAGCAAGTGTCGAAGCGTCCATGGTTCAAAAAATTTAATATGGGACGAGATTTCATTCGAACAATGTGTCGTCTAATGTTCAATCACTACACTTTAAACGCACATCTTTTCAGAGTACGGCTCTCGGAAAGCAATCTCTGTGTTTGCGGCGAGGATTATCAGGACATTGTTCATGTCGGATGGGCGTGCGAGGAGAATCGCGGCCCCAGATCTGCTTTAACTGAACATCTCCGGGTCCAAGGAAAACAACCAAAGCCTATTAGAGAAGTGTTGGCGGGCCTTGATCTAGAATATATGTCTCTCGTCCACCAATTTGTTGCTGTTGCTGATGTAGAACTGTAATCTTAGTCTGCTCATTCCCTTGTCTGTCGTACCCCATAACGAATGTCTTCTTCTTGTTGTCCATTTCAATGTCTGTCGTTGACCCCGTCCGTTTGACTTCCTGTCATTGTTGTCTCCCAAGAAAATGTTTGTTTGTCCCGTTACAGATGTGAAACATCTCCAAGAATGTCAGCTATGTGAACATCAGCATCGTAAAAACTTAAGCACCCTAAATTCCTTTCATTTCCTACTGTATTATAATATACAGTATAATAACTGTATTACGCCGGGATACGAGCAACCTTAGGGAAGATCAGGTAACCAACCCCAGTGGGAACTATGGTCGTATACTGACAGGGAAGGGGTTTGCTCCTCTCCGGAGGTGCAAATCTTATTGAGCGTCTGTTCTCCATGTCAGGATCGGCTCACAACAGCGTCTGTTCTCCATGTTAGGGGCGGCTGATCATCGTCCGAGTGCCAGCGAGGGACTCTAAGTGAAACTGTGCACCATGGTCCACCGGAAATAAGGAGGAATGGTCCTCCGGAAATTTAGGGGTTTGGTGTCAGGCCCTGCAAGCCAGCCTTTAAAAAATCATAAGCAACGAACAATCAACAAGAGAGTACGGACCGGAACCATCGGCTAAGACCGCTGCGACGAAAGGGACTGGCGATTGGAAACTCGGTTCGTGGAACTGCAAATCTCTCAACTTCATCGGGAGCACACGCATTCTCGCCGATGTGCTCAAGGACCGTGGATTCGGCATCGTAGCGCTGCAGGAGGTTTGTTGGAAGGGATCAATGGTGCGAACGTTTAGAGGTAATCATACCATCTACCAGAGCTGCGGCAGCACACACGAGCTGGGAACAGCTTTCATAGTGATGGGCGACATGAAAAGGCGCGTGATCGGGTGGTGGCCGATCAACGAAAGAATGTGCAGGTTGAGGATCAAAGGCCGGTTCTTCAACTTCAGCATAATCAACGTCCATAGCCCACACTCCGGAAGCACTGATGATGATAAGGACGCATTCTACGCGCAGCTGGAACGTGAGTACGACAGCTGCCCAAGCCACGACGTCAAAATCATCATAGGAGATTTGAACGCTCAGGTTGGCCAAGAGGAGGAGTTTAGACCGACTATTGGAAAGTTCAGCGCTCACCGGCTGACGAACGAAAACGGCCTACGACTAATTGATTTCGCCGCCTCCAAGAATATGGCCATTCGCAGCACCTACTTCCAACACAGCCTTCCGTATCGGTACACCTGGAGATCGCCACTGCAGACAGAATCACAAATCGACCACGTTCTGATTGATGGACGGCACTTCTCCGACATTATCGACGTCAGGACTTATCGTGGCGCTAACATCGACTCTGACCACTATCTGGTGATGGTTAAACTGCGCCCAAAACTATCCGTCATCAACAATGTTCGGTACCGACGACCGCCGCGGTACGACCTAGAGCGACTGAAGCAACCTGATATCGCCACTGCATACGCGCAGCATCTCGAGGCAGCGTTGCCGGAAGAGGGTGAGCTCGATGGGGCCCCTCTTGAGGACTGCTGGAATACAGTCAAAGCAGCCATTAACGACGCAGCGGAGAACAACGTCGGGTATATGGGCCGAAGTCGACGGAACGATTGGTTCGACGAAGAGTGCAGACAGATTCTGGAGGAGAAGGACGCAGCGCGGGCGGTCGCGCTGCAGCAAGGTACCCGGCAGAACGTGGAACGTTATAGACGGAAGCGGAGACAGCAGACCCGCCTTTTTCAGGAGAAGAAACGCCGCCTGGAAGAAGCGGAGTGCGAGGAGATGGAACAGCTGTGCCGTTCTCAAGATACACGCAAGTTCTATCAGAAGCTCAACGTATCCCGCAAAGGCTTCGTGCCGCGAGCCGAAATGTGCCGGGATAAGGATGGGAGCATCTTGACGGACGAACGTGTGGTGATCGAAAGGTGGAAGCAGCACTACGAGGAACATCTGAATGGCGCTGAGAGCAGGGTTGGTCATTTCTCACACTTCGTCTTGAAATGTGTAGAGAATTTACAAATAAAGAGAAGTGTATTGATTCACACTCGAGAGCGTTCACACGTACGTGTGATTGAAGCCAAGAGAAACATGATCGATAAAGAGTGAGAATATTTTCGGTCGCGTGTGTTTTGATATTGTGTACAAAATGGCCTATGTTTAGGCGCTCACAACAGCGTATTTACATGGAAGATTTAGAATATAGCCTAAATGTATGCATTTTGGTAAACAGCAAATTACCATTTTCCTGTACTCTTTACACTTGTGGACTTGTGCGACGAAGAGTGGATGCTACGCACGCTCCTTCATACAAAGATAAAGTGTATTTCTGCACAATACACTCGGATAACAGATCGAGAAAAGAGAAGTTTTTACACCTTCTCTTGAATACTCCTCAGAGCGAACCAACCCTGGCTGAGAGTACAGGCAATGAAAGTCAAGGCAGCGGAGGAGATGACTACGTCAGTTCAGCGGACGATGGAAGCCAACCAGCCCCCACCTTGAGGGAAGTTAAGGATGCCATTCAACAGCTAAAGACCAATAAAGCAGCTGGTAAGGATGGTATCGGAGCTGAGCTCATCAAGATGGGCCCGGAAAAGCTGGCCACTTGCCTGCATAAACTGATAGTCAGAATCTGGGAAAACGAACAGCTACCGGAGGAGTGGAAGGAAGGGGTTATATGCCCCATCTACAAGAAAGGTGACAAACTGGAGTGTGAGAACTTTCGAGCGATCACCATCCTTAATGCCGCCTACAAAGTGATATCCCAGATCATCTTCCGTCGTCTGTCACCATTAGTGAACGAGTTCGTGGGAAGTTATCAAGCCGGCTTCGTTGACGGCCGCTCGACAACGGACCAGATCTTTACTGTACGGCAAATCCTTCAAAAATGCCGTGAATACCAGGTCCCAACGCACCATCTGTTCGTTGATTTCAAGGCGGCATACGACAGTATAGACCGCGTAGAGCTATGGAAAATTATGGACGAGAACAGCTTCCTGGAAAGCTTACCAGACTGATCAAAGCAACGGTGGATGGTGTGCAAAACTGTGTGAAGATCTCGGGCGAACACTCCAGTTCGTTCGAATCGCGCCGGGGACTAAGACAAGGTGATGGACTTTCGTGCCTGTTGTTCAACATTGCGCTAGAAGGTGTCATCCGGAGAGCCGGGTGTAACAGCCGGGGAACGATTTTCAACAGATCCAGTCAATTTATTTGCTTCGCGGATGACATGGACATTGTCGGCCGAACATTTGCAAAGGTGGCAGAACTGTACACCCGCCTGAAACGTGAAGCAACAAAAGTTGGACTGGTGGTGAATGCGTCAAAGACAAAGTACATGCTTGTGGGTGGAACCGAGCGCGACAGGGTCCGCCTGGGAAGCAGTGTTACGATAGACAGGGATACCTTCGAGGTGGTCGAGGAATTCGTCTACCTCGGATCCTTGCTAACGGCTGACAACAACGTTA
Organism: Armigeres subalbatus; assembly: GCF_024139115.2. Taxonomy (NCBI): domain Eukaryota; kingdom Metazoa; phylum Arthropoda; class Insecta; order Diptera; family Culicidae; genus Armigeres; species Armigeres subalbatus. The sequence goes on from NC_085141.1 coordinate 314,390,960, forward strand.
GTCGTGAAATACGAAGGCGCATCATCTGTGGAAGTCGGGCCTACTACGGGCTCCAGAAGAAACTGCGGTCGAAAAAGATTCGCCACCGCACCAAATGTGTCATGTACAAGACGTTAATAAGACCGGTAGTCCTCTACGGACATGAAACATGGACAATGCTCGAGGAGGACCTGCAAGCACTCGGAGTATTTGAGAGACGGGTGCTTAGGACCATCTTTGGCGGTGGACAAGAAGACGGTGTGTGGCGGCGAAGAATGAACCATGAGCTCGCCCAGCTCTACGGCGAACCCAGTATCCAGAAGGTAGCTAAAGCCGGAAGGGTACGATGGGCAGGGCATGTTGCAAGAATGCCGGACAGCAACCCTGCAAAGATGGTGTTCGCTTCCGATCCGGCAGGTACGAGACGACGTGGAGCGCAGCGAGCGAGATGGGCAGACCAGGTGCAGAACGACTTGGCGAGCGTGGGGCGTATTCGAGGATGGAGAGATGCGGCCTCGAACCGTGTATTGTGGCGTCAAATTGTTGATTCAGTGTTATCTGTATAGATGTAGACTAAATAAATGAAATGAACTGTATTAAAATTTAGGTTGTGGAGAGTTAAGTTCTATTTCTTGTCTCGTATTTTTCATATAGGGTTACTACTCCTGGACTCCATCTCATAGTCCTAAAAAAAAACAAAGTAATGGAAATAAATTTGAGTTGTTTCTTATTTTTGTGATGTTTAAGCAATGAGAACGCATGTTAGGAAAAAGTAGAGACAAAATAGGAACTGTATTATTTTCTTTCGCGATGAGATTAATGGTGTGAGATGAAGTGAAGCAGTGTATACTTATTTCCATGGGAGCAGTTCCCATTTTTCACTTTTCCTCTTAGATTTTAAAATTAAAGATATGGATTACAACCCTACACTTTTGATGCTCTTATCGGTACATTCAACCAAGAGCTGCTGCTTTGTTTTGGTACATTACCATATAATAATTGCTGACTTGAAGCTGACGACAACACAGGTCAATTCGAAGATTTTTGGTCGTTATGGTCGAGAAAGCACAGATTATGTTGTAGTTTTTACAAAATAATGCTACCATTATCGATCTCTTAGACTGCCTAGAATAGAGCCCTTTTCTAAGAATGCTCGCTTTGAATGCTTCTTGCCACAATCCCTTTTGTATCGCTGTAAACCTGTTTTAAGCATTGGATATCTAAAGGCTCATGTATCGAAGTTTTGCCTCGTTAGAGTAATACTAATGTGAATGTGTAGATATAACGGTCTTGTGTCGGCTACACAATCCTTGACATTGAAATGGACCTCATTAATCTGACTGTTGGATGGGGGAAACTTGATCAAACGCAAGATAATTCTTATAATAATGTTATGTAATGTTTAAATTTGCTGATTATAAACTTTGGATATAACGCTTGCTATTTTCAACTCAAAGTCGAATACCTAGTTTTTTGTCTATGGTTTCTCGACTGATGAATATATGTAATGGGATTCGTCTTTATAGTTAAAATTGTCCAAACAATCATGTTTTAACGGTTTGTTTGTAGCGCTTCTAATTAGGGAAGTAATTACGGTTGACTGCATTAGTGGTCCTCATTAAAACAGACGCTCGCTTCCGGTTCTCCTAAATTCGCAAATGACGATTGCACTTTTTCTTCATTCTGCAATATATGAAGAGCCAATCTAAGAGACACAATCTTCAAGAATGCAATCAGTGCGACTTTTTCAAACAAATTCCAATGCCACCACCAAGCAAACAAAAAAGTGCCCCATGGTGCCCTGAAACAATCGACTTTATCAGCCTACTATGTACGTTCACCATAAATCAATATCAGTCCAGGCAGGCCGCCGCCGTACGCTCGCTTGACTTAACCTTCATTGATTGCTAAGTTTTTTTTTCGTATCTGTCGTCCTATTATACTGGTTAGAACTGGATGGTCCCGTGGAGTGCAGTTTAAGCCACTTCATATTAATTGTGCTTTGATTTTAATCGGTAAAGCATGTTAATTTATTATTCTTGGGGAAGCTGGAGGCTTGGATACTTTGGAAATTAATCCTCGGCAGGTGGCTTGTGAAAGACCTACTATTATTTATTTAACTGGTATTAGGGTAAAATTACCAGCTTTGGAGGCTTGGAAAAAAATTACAGTATGAAATGGATGCTGGCCTAATGACCATCACGTCGAATGAGCTGTGGGAGTGAGAAGTGAAGAAGGAAGAATGAAGAAGGGAGCAGGAAGAAGAAAGTAGGAAGAAAGAAAAAGAAAGAAGGAATAAGAGAGAATGAAGAAGGAAGGAGAAAAAAGGAAGAGGGAAGACAAAAGAAGGAAGAAGGATGAAGGAAGAAGGAGGAAGGAAGGAGGAAGAAGGAAGATGGAAGAAGAAAGAAGGAAGAAGGGAGAAGGAATAAGGAAGAAGGAGGATGGTAGAAATATGAAGGAAAAAAAAGAAGGAAGCAGAAGAAAGAAAGAAGTAAGAAAGAAGAAGAAAGAAGGGAGGAAGAAGAGAGAATAAAAAAATAGTGATGAACTTTGTAAAACCTTAAAAATCACTCAAATAAAGAATAAAAAAAAAAAAAAGAGAGAATAAAAATAGAAGAAGAAAGAAGGAAGAGGCAAGAATGAATAATAAAGACGAAAGAAGAAACATCGAATAACAAAGAAGGGAGAAGAAAAAAAAGATGAAAGAAAGAAGTAGCAAGAACAAAGGAGGACGAAGCAAGAAGGAAGAAAAAATTATGAAAAAACTTCTCAATTCTCACGTTAGCTTCTTACTTCTCATTCGGCCTAAAGGCCATTTGGTCTAATGACCATTCGGCCTCATGACCATTGGACCTTCGGCCTTAAAATAATTTGGAAAATTTTAATTTTAAAACAAAATACAACACCCATTCATGACTGCTTCCCTAGCAACACACATGTTTCGCATAGGTAACTGTAACTCATATGTGATTTGGTTTAGTTTCAATCAAGTTGCTGCAATCATTTTTGTCTGACTTGTGCTGCTCGGGTTTTCATATAAACTTGATCAAAGAACCCATGATACTTTCATTTGGTCGCCTGAGATCGAAAAAGGTACTTTGCTCTCTGTCTTATGACGATCTCAACTTTTTGTAGTACTGCAAGAGGAAACAGTCGTAAAAAATCCAGGTTTTGGAATTAAATGGAATATTACTAAACTCGTCCTAGAACTTGGACATATCACTGATATCACTATTACCACATTACCTAGTACATCGACCCTAATAACAATAAATACGGTAATTGGAAACTACTTAGAACAACTATAGAAGACAAGGTTTTGAGCAATTTTTACAAGATTTATAAATATGAATATGAATATGATGATACTCTAATTTATTGTTCCTCTATTCGAAATAACAAAGCCTTACTTCTAACTCACAGCTGTTAATAAAATACGGGTACAGTAGACTCAATTGCTTTTAGTAGGGAACAGCACGCTGGCCTCAAATCAATCAGCGTTGCAAAGTGCCATCGACACCACCAACATTTGCATACTACAATTTATTGCTGAGTCCCAAGCATTCATCTGTTGGTCTCATGTGCAAATGTAGCTGACACTGCATTATGGCGGCTGCAACCACAGGCAATCAATTGAACTCAAGCTTAAGCTCTAGAAAGCAGCCAACACAAGCTAATATATTTTTCAAGAAACAAGGACAATGCCCTTGCTAATAATTCGTTAAAGCATACACTGTTGGACATAATTATTCGTCAAATACACAAACAGGTTTATGCTTAAGGGTAATTCTAGACCAACTAGACCTGTGCGCCGAAGTATTTGTGAACGGCGGCGGCGTAAGGCCATTTTTACACCGGCGGCGGCGGCGTCGGCGGCGTCACGCCGTAAGCAATGTTCGGCGGCGGCGGCGGCGGCGTGAATCGGCGTGAATAATTTTAAGATGAGAAAAAAATCACGCATAAAGGCCTATCTTGCTTTTATTGAATTTTAGGGTTTTTGTACAATTGCTAGCTACAGACAGACTGATAGGGTGAACATGCTAATAGGTTTAGCTTGTATCTCCACAGCAAAAGTTTACATTACATCCTCCACTAGGATATTGCCGCATCACAGCACATAAGTTCACTGGTACTTCAGATATAAATCCAGAAATTCGTTTGGAAATTCCTTAAGATATTTCTCAGAAAATTCGAAAAAGAAATTCGGAAAACTAATTTAGAATTACCCTATCAATTCTTTCAGAACTTTCTCCCCAAGAATTCCCATGAAAATTTATTTGAATATTGCTTCGGAAATTCTTTCCAAAATTTCTCCAAAAGTTCCCTCATGAATTTCCATCGGAATACCTACGGACACTGTTATAGGAATATATCCGGAAATCTCTTTAGGAGAAATCCTTCGGAATTTGATTTAGTTTTTTTTAGTTCCTTCGAGAATTTCTTTTAGGAATTTTTAATAGAAATTCTTCCAGTAATTACTTAAAGAATTTCTTCGGAAACTCTAAGAAGATATTTTTGGTATCCTATCGAAATTTCTCTCTGGAATTTATTTAGAACTTTCTCCAGGAATTCTTTCTGAATTTCCTATAGGAATTCCTTCGGACATTCCTCCGGAAATTCCTTTAGCAACTCTTCCAGAAATTCCGGTAGAACTTCGAAAATTTCTTTTGAAATTCCTTTAAGAATTCTTTCGGGAATATCTTCAGAAATTCTTTTGGGAAATCTTCGGAAATTTCGTTTGTAAATTCCTTTAATTTTTTTGAACCTATGTTTAAGTGTTTTTGACGTAAACTACGTCTAAGGGGAAGACCCAGATACAGGGTGACAAATGAGAATTTCCAAATTCGAGACCGTCACGAAATCATGTAAGATTTTGAACTTTAATAGCGTCTTTATCTTCCGATGGATTTTTGAGATTTATATATCAATCGACTCGGAAATTTTCTACCAATTTGTCAATTATATTGAAACTTTGGGTTATGAACGTTAACATAGGGTATCGGATCATTTTGGCAGCACCCTCTTTTCTTGTCCGCAAGAATCTCGTTTCGGCCGTCGCCGTTCAGTGCGGTTGGCTTTTGGACTCTGCTTTTTGTGCGGTGTTTCGCACAAAAAGTAGAACAATGGAGCCGGACCAGTGACCGCGGTCGAAACAAATGTAACAAAAATGCGTAATGTTAGTGCATGGTGTATAAAAAGTGATGCAGATAGGGGCATGTTTGTGCAGGCATGAGACGATCAATTGTTATCAATGCCAATGCCCTTGCTAGTAATACAATCATCGCAATGTAATTGCACAAACATGTTTATATTTAAAAACGACTTTGGAAAAATGTTTTTTTGCCAACTGAAAACTAATAAGGCCGTTACTCACATTTGTTAAAAACTAGCGAAACAAATCCAGCTTTGTCCGGATGTTAAAATGTCACAATGAACTATTTGCAGCACCGCACTCTAGATCAATTTCTATGCGTTTGTTTTGTTTTCCCCAACAGCTGAACCAAAATTGTATTCTAAATGATTTATTACATTTCCCCGTTAAATTCATCAACTTTTTGTATATACAAACCTTGCGGATCCCAAAACGAATCGGTTAGGGAAAAAATCTTGCAAATCCGTCAACCCGTTCGCGAGTTAAATCGTCAGGAAGGAAATCTCAACTCATTTTTATTATATAGAAAGATTATGGTCTACGCAAGGTCAAGGTCTACTGGTCTCCGCAAAGTCAAGTGGGAGGGGGTAATCTTCTTCTTCTTCTACTGAATCGAGCGGCGTGAAAATTTGAATGCAGAGGTTTTTGGGGCCGGGGAAGGTTCTTAAGATGGTTCGAGACCCCTCTCCTCTTTGAAACCTGGCTCCTATACAAATGAAACACCAATATCATCAAAACTCGAGATAAAGCAAATGGAGCCAAATCTGGCGTGTGGAGGTTTTGAAAGGGAAGATATGTTTCTATGATGGTTTGCAACGCCTCCCCTTCTGGAAAGAGGGGCTCCCATACAAATAAACTAAAAATTTCTGCATAACTCGAGAACTAATCAGAGAATAAATCAATTTTAGACGAAACAAAGTTCGTCGGGTTGCTAGTAAAAAATAAATATTAAAATGTTAAAAAAAATTAAAAAACTCCTCGGATTTGTTAAAGAAAGTTTAAAAATTCTCTAAATTTACCTGAAATTATTGTTTATATATGCAATTATTAGCCATTGTTTTAGACGAAAAACAGTTAGTTCAATGCATTCAACAATGAAGAACACGTAAATATCATGCAATGATGCAAATTGCGATTCGAATCATGAGCGAATCGCTGGGCCATGATTCTGATCGGATTTGACGACATTTTATGATTTCTAGTGATGCACGAAAAACAAGATATGCCTATGATTGGAATGTTTCTGAATAATAAATGTTGCAAACGGAAAAGAGGATGCTCCCCTAGGGCTTCTTCTATTGAAATATTTCATCAAATGCTTCAAAACCCAAATGTAGGCAATTCGGATCCAAGAAAGGCATCATTACCACTGAGGTATAAATTTGGGGTTTCATAGTAAATTTTTAAACAATTGTCGTATCCAACAAGTTTCATATCTTAAGATACGCTAGTTCTGTTCGAAACCAGTGACATAAGTAATCAAATGAATTTTCTAAAAATATTCATGCATGATGGCACTACAATCCTCAATGAACAAAACGTAGTTTACGTTGGACGGTTGTGTCTTGTACATAACCTTTCTGATTTTTTAATTGAAGATAAGTTTAACACTCAAATACCCTAGCAAATTTCTTCGAAAATTACTCCAAATTAGAAATCTTTTTGGAATTATTCCTGTATAAATTTTGTATGGTTTATTGAAGGAATTTCCTAAGGACCTCCTGGAGTAATTTCTAAAAAAAATACCTCCTGGAGGAATTTTCGACTCAATTCTTGAAAGAATAACCGAAAGAGAACCTGAAAAGATTTTCTAACAAATTTTTTAAATGAATTTCAAAGAGGTGAACCAGTCAAGGGCTGAAAACCTCTATAATAAATTTTGTTTGACCATTATCGGCTTTTTCTGTCTTATAAAGCAGCTAAAACGTTGTTGCGTCTATTTTCCGACATTTTGGTGTATATTTCACTTTCTTCAGCGATTTAAAGGCTTTGTTGGGTAGTTTGTGTCCTGTATGACAATAGAACTAATAAAAGGGGCAGCAGGGACTATGTCCAAGGGCATGACGACCCCTCCCCATGGCCACTGCGAGTTAGGGGGCCTGTCTAGGATGTGGTGGGGTTTGACAGTGGGCTCTGTTGAACCTCTGCAAAAAGCTGCATGTGTCTATAGGCAGGCCCTATCAAACCCAGTCAACACATGGAAGTATATGGTGTCGTGTAGGCTGTTGAAGTGGAGGCGATATAGGTGCTTCTCCATACAACATGTATGCATATCGTGTATCTATATCGTCTCCAATTTAGCATCTTGTATTGCACCATGTACGACTTTATATTGACTGAAAAGCGACCGTGTGCCGCTCAAAGCGCACAAGCCCATCAGGATTAATACCAGTGAGATCCTGATTACGGTATACTGGTCACGGCAAGCGACAAACACACGCGCGAAAGTAATGCAAAATAAACGACATGTAAAATAAACGTAAATTAACAAAATATGTCTGGCTGAACATTCTTATTTAACGTCAAATAGAGATAACATGATTAACTTTCCGATTACTATCAATTTGGTTGAACAGCCGTGATTATTACTTTATTTTCAATTTAAATCCCGTTTCTTTTTTACTTTTCTTGTGTTGAAGAAATGATGCCGCGGGCGACTCATCCGAAATTCAAATGAACAATCGCTCATTTTGAGCGATTGATTGTTTATTCTCGCGAAGGATAAACAATTGAACAAATCAAGAAAATGCTAATACTGTAGTATAGAAGTTGCATAGTCACATCACTTTCCATGGTGAATCCCGATCTATGTTACTGATTACCTCACCCAACTAACACAACTTCCTTCCCGTAGTAATTGTGGAGATGCAGAGGTATTCTCGGTCTCTAGTAGCAACAATAACCACACACTAACAATCCCCTCCTTTCCCAACTGACTGTAAGGACTTGGCCGGCGCCGTTATTGATTAACATTTGAGAGCTGCTGAAACGTGCACTTCGAGAATAGATGGTAAACCCCAACCACTATTCACTTGGATCGTAGTGCAATTTGCACCAGTTCTGATCAATCACGGAGTAGCAACCATTGATATGTACAGTCAGTCTAAGCTAAGCTAAGCTAAGCTGTATGACAATAAAACTAATAAACTATAGAGGAAGACTGTCGCTGTTGTCACTGGCGAAACATATTTTGCTGGTGGTGAAAGGGTGCTAAATGTCAACAAAGAAAAACTCAGTACGTTTTGATGTACCCAACATGTTTTGGAACGAGAAAAAAAAACCTCAGCGACAACCGTACTCTATAGGCCTTTTCACGAGACGTTTGAAAACAGCTGATTTTACCGTCAATTGACAGTTCTTCTATGAAAGTGACAGCGTCGGATTTGAACGGTTTGCTCAGCGGTTATAAACAAGTGCAGTCCCGGCAGTGTCACATGAAAAGGCCTACACACTTAAATCGAGAATTTCAGCTCGGTAATATTAATAACTGATTTTATTCGGTAAAAGAAAAATTTAACCGAGAGCTCAGTTAATTTATAAGCATTTACTGATTTCTGCATTCATTTTTACAGCTGTCTCAGTAGTTCAAAACAGAATACTGAGTTCCAGTAATATTACCGACCGACCTACTCTGTTCTAAGAAAATGTTCTGCGCTTGTCAAAAAATAAGCCGATTACTCAGTAAAATCAAAAGTGCTTTACTGGACACCCGTTCAAACAAATACCGAGCTCTGTTTCCGACCACATGCCTCCTGATGTGACGCCATTTTTACGACTCGGAATCGGATCAATTTCAGTACACGAATTTGTTTCGCATTTGAATAGTGGCACCAGAAAAATATGATCCTAACTTAATGTTCAGGTATGTTCTAATATATTTTACTAGCATTTATTAAGATATTTTTCTAGTTTTCAGAGTTTTGTTGATCATTTTATTTCATTAATTTCCAGGCTAATATTCATAACCAGTATTTCATGTCGCCGTTGGTGCTGATGATTCGTTTCCAGTAAATTTCGTCTAAGTTCTAGATCTTGGTCTGAAAAAAAGGGCAGGTGTGTAACTTCTATAAATTTATTGTTTTTCTTTGATTGTTGCTAAACATGTTACATTCTACAATTCTAGATACAAACTTTCTGGATGGCAATGCGGTGCTATGCTTCCATCTTCAAGGTAGCTTCCCGAGGAGTAAGCGAAGTAACGCGACTGAAGGAAGACAGTAGAAGAAATATATTACCCACAATATTGCCCAACCCGCGAAATACATGTTTCTTAATAAATTAAAAGACTATTAAAGAGCTGATATTCCATCTGTTTTTTCATTATTAATGATAAAAATGAAACTTAAATTACATTTTACTCGGTTCTTTGAATTACAGCCATCGGTTACATTTTTACAGATCCACCAGTATTTTTTTTACCGAGAGCTCAGCAGGAGCAGGAGCAGGAGCTCAGTAAGTAATACAAATCTGCTCGGTATATTTTGACAATTCATCATCATTAATGATGAATCGAGAACTCGGTAACAGAATTCGATTACCGAGAAGCCTACCGAGAGCTCAGCTGTTGAGAAATCGGTAATTCAATTACCGAGGTCGTTAAATAAAATTAAGTGTGTATAGTTTACTACCTCTATCTGTATGACATAACGTTGTCAGTTAACAATGGCGTTCCACTAAGGTTCACACAGCCGGATGACACACAGCTATGCTTCTGGCTCCAGCATAAAATTCACGTTATTATTAGATTGTTACAATTAAATTGAAAATCAAACACATTTTTTATGGCACGGAATACGTGGTTCATAACGATAATAGTGATAAATTCATTCAAATCGCTTAACAACAATTACTCCATCACAGAAAATTAGTCCTGAAATGATGTTTTTGTTTACTAATTTTGAATTGTCAGTGGGGCCCACCGCGCGCTAACCCCAGAGATGTTAGCCACCATTTTTTCCCATTGGAGAGATAGGCGATGACAGTAGGGTGGGTTCACACGTCTATTTTTTTGCACTTCACTGTGGCTTCTGAAATGTTTCAAGCTAATTCCCACCTCCACTTTCGACAAAAGCTTCTCTGAATTTATCGCCCGCGCACTAGTGATGTCGTATCTATCTGTTTAATTGACAACGTTATGTCATACAGGACACACACATATACAGCAAAAAGTAGGCTCTAAGTACCTGAAGAAGGTGAAATATACACCAAAACGTCGGAAAATAGAAGCAACAACGTTTTAGCTGCTTTATATCATTGAAAGAACCGATAATAGTCAAACAAAATTGAGCACAACAGTCGAAAGTATCACATCAACTCTATAATAGAGAATAAAAAAAAAAAGAATTTCTGAAGGAGTATCAGAAATTCCTATATTTCTCCAGGAATTTCTTCGAAAGTCCGGAAAGTAGTAAAACAAACTCAGTTTTGGCTCTAAAATCAAGACTACATGCCAAGAAAAACTCCCAAAATATCCAGATATTCGGTATTCTCAAGAATTCTTTGGGAATTTACTGCAAGAGTTCCTTAGAAAATTCCTACAGATTTTTTTTTCATAAATACGTAAATAGTTCCCTAGGAAAAATATTCAGGAATTAATTCGGTAAGTCATCAAGAAACTCATTCTAAAATACCTTCAAAAACTCCGTCAGGAATCCGATCGAGAATTTCTTCAGGAAGTCCTTTAAAAAAAATCTCCACAAATGAAACCAGGCTTTTCTTTGAAATTCCCCTCACGAATTGCTTCGGAACTTCTTAGGACCTTAAGAAATTTCTTAAGAAATTCTTCTGGAAAGTCCTTCAAAAATTCTTATAAGATTCATTCTGACCATTCCATCAGGAATTCCTTCAGAAATTCTTTTTTGGAATACTTTTAATAATTTCTACTCATGTAGATGGGTACACTTCCCCACAGTTGTAATGGATTCGACGTGACCCTCAAAGAAGCCGTCCATCGGAAAGCTCAAAAAGGATTGCGAATCTATTTATTAGTCTGTTTGATTTTGCTGAAAGGATATTCTTTCTATCACGTGGGCTTCGCGTAAATGTTTCAACTTACGGGTCCGCCACCTCCACTTCCTCCACACAGAAGTGCATTGAAAGCAGAATGGTAATTAAATTCGATTGTACTATTGGGTGGAGCTGCATGCAGAGCAAGACTCAAGCCAGGGTGATGGATACCAACATACACACATACATACTTTTAAAAAATTCTACAAAATTCCTTTGGACATTATTTCAACAACTCCACTGGAGATAAGACATTCCATTCCCTCGGAAATTAATCTAGTAATTCTTTCGGAATTTCCAACGCCATTTCCTTCCAAAACTCTAGAACGAATTTTCAGATATCTCCGAGCAATTTCCAATTATTAAGGAATTACAGACATTCTTAAATTCCTAAAGAATTTCTTTGGACATTCCTCAAAGAATTTCTTCAGAATTTTCTCGAGAGATTCCTTCAGATAATCCTCCAGAAATTACAACGGAGATAAATCCAGAAATTCCTCAAGGCTCTAAGATTTTTTTTCAGATATTCCTTCAGAACTTCCTCCAGGACTTCCTGGAAATTATTTCAAGAAAACCAAGAAATAATATCCCTAACCTCGAGTCAGCTGCGTGTACGTCGGTTACCCAAACTAACTCTAGTTATAAGAAGATTAGCAGAAATTGTAAAATTAGTTGTACAACAAAAATCCGGTTCCGTAACACCAAATAGCAATTGAGCCTTCCAAATAAACGCAAGATTAAAACCAAGAAATTTCTTTGGGAATTGTTTATCGAAATAAATCGAAACATTTTTTTTTTCAGAGCAATTCTAGCAATTACAAAATAGAGTGAAGAAAATGTTTAATTTGATGGGCCACGTGCCTAATTGTGCTCCAGCTCCAGAAGCCAAAAGATCAGTTTTGTATTCGCATTTCATGCTCCATGCCCAGGGAAGCTAAAAAAATCCTACGAGACTGGGAATCCAAAACCAACATTCATTATGGTGTTGATTTGTAGCCGCGTTTGTGAGCACTGGACCTATTAAGATACACAGGATTTTGTTTTTACACGATTTTTTTCGCTCGTATTTTTGATCGTGTGACTCTTTGCAACATGTTTCAAAAAATCCAGAATAAATCAAAGAAAAATCACATGATAATTAATATACGTTAAACATTTAGGATGAGTGGAAAATTGAGAAAATGTAAATCGTGTAAAAACAAAATCCAGTGTATGTGACATTCAAACATTCAAAAAGATGATGAACCACCCAATGTGACCAGAATGAGGTTATTCCACATGAAGTTACATATGAGATTAGAAGTTCATCGAAACGCTCATTGATTTGTAGATCTGTAGCCAAGAAGTTTTTAGATGACCTAATATTTAACACGCCAAACCGGGTTAAAGTGACAGGGATAAAAGTAAACAAATCTGCTAAAGGTAAAATAGCTATTTAATTAATGCTTGATAGGTTCGGTAGATGCGAACGCACTATGTGATTTTTGTGTTGGTCAAACATCGGCGTGAAATACGAAATTCGGCGGCGTGGAGCCAACCGGCGTATGGCGCGCCGCCGACACCTTGACCGGCGTCGGCGTACGTCAATTAGTGTCGGCGGCGGCGGCGTGGCGCGGCGGCGCACAGGTCTAAGACCAACATTTGAAAAGGATGGGAAGGCTAGTATACAGGGTGTACAATATAAATATTTCAAAATTGAGGACTGTCATGGAATCATGTAAGATTTCTATCGTTAATAGCCCCTTCATTTTTCAATGAATTCTCAAGATTTATTTATCAATAGTCGCGGCAAAACGTTTACCAAAATAAACCTCGCTATTTCCATACTCCATCCTAGTGATAGCTCATGGGAGTGCAGATGACTCGTCGGCAATAAATATTTCAAAATTGAGGCCAGTTCTTAATTGACCTGCATCCGGACACGGCCGGAGTCGGTATTAATTATTTGGGTCACCGATTTTTACACATTAAAGGTGGCATTAGTCCCAAATATCATCTGTTGGTTCTCTTTGTAATTACAGCTGGCCTGGCAGTAATGGAGTAACATCCGTGGGCAGTCAATCATGGTCATTAGAGTGATTAAAATGTTGACTTTTTCACTCCCCTATGCTTAAAGATGGTTTAAATAATCCTCCCTATTTTTTACCTAATTTGGTTGTAATTGGACTGAGCGGTTTGAAGTTTGTATGGAAATTAATATAAAAATAGTAACTTTTGCGGAAAACCGTTTCGCAACGTTGCTCATTAAGCTCTAAAAATATAAGAGAACATTAGCAACATACATTTTTGAGCATTTTTGTGTTCTTTATAACATTGCTTACAACAATCCGGTCGCTTAGCAACAAAAACTGTCTTATAGATAAGGAAATATTATATGAAGTCTTCGGGTTTGTAAATAAGTAATGGGCCGCCATACGGAACGATCTTTCACATACGGGGCGATTTCTATAGTAATTTCCATACAAACTTCAAACTGCTCGTTATTTATTTATTACTAGACTAAGGCCGGAGTGGCCTGTGCAATACATAAAAGTCTTCTCCATTCAGCTCGGCCCATGGCTGCACGTCGCCAAACACGCAGTCTGCGGAGGATCCGCAAATCGTCCTCCACCTGATCGATCCACCTTGCCCGCTGTGCACCTCGCCTTCTAGTTCCCGTCGTCGGATCGTTATCTAGAACCATTTTCACCGGATTACTGTCTGACATTCTGGCTACGTGCCCGGCCCACCGCAGTCTTCCGATTTTCACGGCGTGAGCGATGGATGGTTCGAAAGGAAAGTGATGCGTACCAGGTTGATTATAGCATACTGCATTACCTCCGTAAGTCGATACATCTTTACTCGATATTCTATAAGTCGAAGTAATTTCCCAAAGCATTTTCACCTCGCTAACTCGATGTTGTCAGAATCAGTTCACATGCACAGAATATATAATGTCGGGTTATTTAGTCGAATGCCGTTTGGTCGAATGTCGTTTGGCCAAAAAGATAAAAAACTTTATATATCACAAATAGGACGTGAGAAATAGGATGTGAATGGAGATTTAAAAGTGAAAAGTGATAAGTGAGATAAGTGAGAAGAGAAGAGTGAGAAGTGAAAAGTAATATGTGAGAAGTAAGAAGTGAGAATTGAGAAGTGAAAGTGAAAAGAGAGAAATTTGAGAAATGAGAACTGTGAAGTGAGAAGTGAAAAGTGAAAAATGAGAAATGAAAAGTAAGTAGTGAGAAGTAAGAAGTAAGAAGCAAGAAGTGAGTAGTAAGAAGTGCGAAGTGAGAAGTGAGAAATTCGTAGAGAATAGTGTGAAGTGAGGAGTGAGTAGTGGAAAATGGGAAGTGAAAAGTAAATTGTGAAAAGTGAGAACTGGAAAGTGAGAAGTTAAAAATCAAAAATTTGAGAAGTAATAAGTTATAAATGAAATGAGCGAGAAATGAAAAGAAGCGAGAAATGAAAAGTATGAAGTGAGAAGTAATAAATGAGAAATTCAGAGTGAAGAGTGAGAAGTGATGAGCAAAAAGTGTGAAGTGAATAGTGAGAAGTGAGTAATGAGAAGTGAGATGTGAAAAGTGAGAAGATTAAAGTGGGAATGAAAAATAAGAAATGAGAACCAATGAATGAGAAGAGAAAAGTTAGGTGAAAATTTAACAATTTTAGCCTTATATTTATTCCTTCTAACATCCTTCTCTCTTTTCCCCTTCTTTCTTTTGCATTTTTCCTTCTTTCTTTTTCTTATTTCTTGCATCCTTATTTTTACTCTCCCTTTCTTACTACATCATTGTTCTTCTCTTCTTTCTTCTTACTTTATTCTTCGATCTCTCTACTTCATTTCTTCTTTTTTCCTATTCTTCCTCTTTTCTGTCGCTTTCTAGATTCCAATTATCATCTCTCACTTCTCATTGTTTGCTTCTGTTTTCTTCACTACTCACTTTCAACTTCTCAGTTCACAACTAACCCATATCACTTCTCACCATTAACTTGTCACTTCTCATTTCTCATTCTCACTACTCAATGCTCACTTCAAACATCTCATTTCTCACTTCTCACTACTCTGTACTCACTCCAAACATCTCATTTCTCACTTCTCAGTTCTCACTTTTCACTATTCACTTCGAATTTTTCACTTCTCACTTCACTTAATAATGAAACCAATTTAAACTACATTAGATGATGACCAAATGACGGCGTTCGACCAAATGACTTTTTAGTCCAAATAGCATTCTGCCAAATGACCCTAAACCATATTTCTACATGTTATGAAAAGTTTGAAATTTCGGAAAAAAAATATAAATGTGTTCTCTATCTCGATACCTCCCTAACTCGATGGTCCCTTCAATATCGAGTACGGGAGAGCTCACTGTACAACCAATTCAGTTCAAAATTTGGGAGGTTCATTAAAACAGCAAATGTTTTCGTTCAAGCATTAGGAAGCGTAAAAGTCAAAATTTGAATCACTCTAAGCTCATGCACAAACCAGTGACATAGGTGATCAAATGAATTATCTTCTAATCTAATCTAAATTTTACGTCAGTTTTTAAGAAAAATAAACTGAAATTTACATCCATCGAACCCGAAGCACAGCAACCGGTGCGATGAACATATGAAATGACAGCACACGTACCCAACACACAAGCAGCCGGGTTGATGCAATGAACAGAGAATACGTGGAAGAACAAAGAACCTGTCAAACTTTGATCTCTGATTCTTCATGAAGCGGTTATGGCTGGGTGGTAGCGTGAGTGGCGCTCACGCAACGAACCAATGATCGATTCCCGTTTGGTACATCATCATTTTTGTGTCAATATTACAGCCGTGTAAATTTTAACGTGAACCCAGTTTTTCCACATTGATCACGACTCAATCTTTCATCAATAGTGTGATGATCGTGGGTGTCGTCGGTCATCATCTAAAATTACAAGACTTTTACGAAGTGTGTATGGCTACTCTGTGATTGGCCAAAAACAGTGAAATTGCGAAATGAATTAACTGAACGACTGACTGAGATTGATCGAGCATTTTCAGTGTGCAAGGTCCAGTGATTCAAATCTTCACTTGATCAATCAATATATCGGTGCCTGCCACATATTTGTAGTCAGTTTGAAATATGAAAGGAAAGGTAAATTTGTAGGTGGTACCGTTTTGACTCAAATTCCAAACATGACTTATATTCCGAACACTCGCGTATAAATGACCATTTTGGCTTTTTTGTGTAATTTTCTACATAGAATCTTGAATTCGTTAGTAATCTTGATCTCTTCTTCTTCTTCAATGGCTCTACATTCAAACTGGAACTTGGCCTGCTTTTCAACTTAGTATTCTATTGGCATTTCCTCAGTTATTACGTCTTCTTCTTATTGGCATTACATCCCCACACTGGGACAGAGCCGCCTCGCAGCTTAGTGTTCATTAAGTACTTCCACAGTTATTAACTGCGAGGTTTCTAAGCCAGGTTACCATTTTTGCATTCGTATATCATGAGGCTAGCACGATGATACTTTTATGCCCAAGGAAATCGAGACAATTTCCAATCCGAAAATTGCCTAGACCGGCACCGGGAATCGAACCCAGCCACCCTCAGCATGGTCTTGCTTTGTAGCCGCGCGTCTTACCGCACGGCTAAGTTATTAATTGAAAGCTGTTCTATGCCCGACATTGCATGAGTATGTATCTTGTATGGCAAGTACAATGGATACACTCCCAGGGTGTCGAGAAAGTTTCCAACCCAAAAACATCCTAGACCGGACCGAGAATCGAACTCGCCATCTCCGGATTGGCAATCCTACGCCTTTGCTCGCAAGGCTACTGGAGACCCCGTGTAATCTTGATCAACCGATGAAAATTTTAATTTGAGGGTGCCAAAACGCTAGTGTTCGGACTATGAGTCATGTTCGGGATTTGAGTCAAAACGGTATTTGCTGTTTGAACACTGTGTATACCTCTGCGTCTCATTGATTGAAACTAGATACTCAGAATTTGGGTCGAAAATCAAATGTGGTCAGTCTGCTTTGCACAACCTCAAAATCTGTTTTGAATAAAAATATACACAATTTTATTTGCATCATTAGAAAAGTTTGAAAATTTCTCTATGCACTTCCATATAATTTTTGTTATATAACCGCTGGTTTTTCCCAATTTCCTCATAGACCTTATTCTAAATACCATGTCGATGAACGTAACAACTTGCATCAATTTTGAACAGATAAAAATACATCTTCTCACTATTCTACTTGTATTTCATTTTGACTAAAACATCATCGCACGTGGTATAATTTTAAAACAATGACTGTTGAAGTAGCTCATATTTCTCATATTTATTACGGTTCACAACAATCCAACCATGCAAATGTCTACATTTTCCTGTTTGACCCGAAACAAGAAACGGGTCTTTTTTTTTCAAAGTAAAACAAAACAAAGGTGTAGGATAAAAAACAGAGAACATGGAACTAACTCAAATAAAAGAAAAATAGCTGTGCGGAATGTAACGGTCACTTATTAATCAGCAGTTGCTGTAGTCACGATGTAGTCGCTGCTATAGAGCTGAATTGCTTTGCTGATGTTATTGATAAGTATGAATATTTATGTTCACCTTTGATTGACGCCAACAGCATGTCTGATGTCTAATGTCTGAGTACTTTGTTTTGCTTTTTTTTTCGAGGTCACGTGAACATTGTGGTCCTGTAGTAGGACTTACGAAAAAAAAATCGAGCCACACACGTAGTCTAGCCGAGTGGCAGGGAAACGATAGCGTCGCGAATGTACTTTCTCCCGCATTTGCGTGTACGCAGCATGTTATCTACATATGAATTTCTGTAGGTGGTCGTGTCATAAATTCCTTCCTGGTTATCTATGGGAGTCGGTCACACAGTCATGAATTTCTAATAGTAGAAAATTGGCAGGAGTCAAACTGACGTTATCGTGTTCTTTTGTCTTGTGTGCTTGGTAAAATTTGCATATGATTAGAAAATAATTCAGAACTTTTTAGAAAAATGCCATGAGACAAGCTGGTACTATCTCCTTTAATATCACCACTTGAATGTTACTTGCTTCGTAAGTCGAGGCAACTTCGGCACACTGAGGACGGTCTTACTGATGAGGTCAAAACAGGGGAACTGTTCCGTTTTCCATCTCACTGAACATATTTTCATCTCATCGCAAAACAAACAAATACAGCATCAATCTCGTTTCTTCTTTTTGCTAACATGCTGAAAAAACCACAAAAATAAGAAATAAATCAAATTCTTTTTCATTGCTTTGTTTTTCGTGAGATGCTATCGGAGCTATGAGATGAAGTCCAGGAGCAGTTACCCTACGTAGCTGTAAAGTTACAATCACGTGGTGGAATTGTCCTTTCCCGTTAAAAAAAATATCTCGTTCTATTGCCCCAGCCGATTATTTGACTGAATTAAGGTGAACGTTCCCAAAGAACCCATATTTTTCGAAGCCTCTTACTATAATTTTTAAAATCGAAAACAAAAACTGAAAAGAGCTGCACGTGTAAAATGTTCCAAAATATTGATATTGGTTTAAAATCGGGCGAATTTTAGGTCAAACATGTAAACAGTACTTCTTAGATTTTTGTTTAAAATTTTGAAAACAGTTAGAAACGTCAAATAATAAGGGCTTCTTGGGATAATATCTGGAAAGGACGATTTTATTATCCGACCTCCAGACTGTCGGTAAGGGCGCTGACCCATTCTCACCCCCGACGACGGTAGTTTCGATAGTGCAGTCGAAAAAACAGCACGAGCGCATATGCTGGTCCTTGTTCCCAAGCCTTCAATCATGATATATTTTGTTAGGAATGTTCAAAGATTTTATCAAGTAATTTCTAAACAATCTCCCGAATGAATTCCGAAGAATTTTCCTGGTGGAATTTCGATGAAGTTTCGGAGAATTTCCCGAATAAAATAGCTGACGCCTGCCTGGCGTGACGCCTTCTTTAAAGACAATTTAGTATTTTGAGACTTCGATCAAATATAAAAAGACGGCTGAGTTATTAGCCCGTCCTTCCTGACCACTTTTCGTGACGGTCTCAAATTTGAATCTGCAGAATGACCCTCTATCTTAAGGAAGGGCATAATCCTAGGTCAAAAAGAATGAAGATGTGGTTCGATTCGTGGTTGGTAAACTAAACCTCTTTATTATCAATCTTATCGAATAGGAAACTTTTTAATTCTAGTACATCGTGAGAAGCTAGGAACAACCATTTACTAATTTACCAATCGGAGAAGTGTTAATCGAAAAGGCAATAACCGATACGTACACATAGTAATCACTTTAGTTGCCTTGGAATAAGTCAGTTGTGTAGAAGGAAGAACATAATTGCTCACTGCTCAGCGCTCTAGGCGACATGAAATATGAATCCAAGGGATCGTGAATGAGTCATGTTGTAATTCTCGCGTGATTTTTGAAAACGTCGTAAGTCCAAATGAGAGACTCTCTTTCATTACGCTCTCTTTTGCTAATATCAAGGCTAGTTTAAAATTTGTTGGAATATTTTGAAATCAGCACACTAGACAAAGCTATTTTCTTCAGATCGGTACTAGAAAATCCAATGTAAATGTTAGTATGGCTTTGTAATAATCGAAAGAGAAAGTAAACAAAGAGAGCCTCTCTTTTGGACTTACGACGTTTTCAAAAATCACGCGAGAATTGAAGAAAACCAGCGGCATTGCTCAAGTTACAAGCACTTGTGTGGTATGAGAATCGACAGGTGTAAAGTGACATGACACAAAATAATTCTTAGAAATGTTGTATGTCACCTAAAGGAATTTATTAGCTATGGAACATTGTGTTCCAGATGAATTCATGGAATTGTCGTATTCCACTTGAATGAATGTGACTTGCGCGTAGGAACGTTCTGAAATTGAGCTGCATGTTCGCTCTGGTGAAGAACGACAAGATCTCTAATTTATCATCCTTGAAGATGAAATGGATATTTAGTATGCTACAACAATTTCATTTGAGTGTTGCTGCCGCCGACGACGGCCATCCTATGATTTACCACCAAATCAGTACAGACCTCACCGATGGGAATTGGGAATACGTTTGGGCTACCCTGAGATCACTGTTATCGACGCCATTTTCTCATTGATTTAAATTTCAGAAGCCGTCGCTGTGACGCTGTGTCCGCTTTGCGTGAATTCTCGACCAATTTAAGGATAAGAACCAAACCCGTTGATTGCTCAAATTTGATGTTTGTGATTGCGATTCATGAACGGGGTTGATGCGCAAAAAACGATTGCTGAACTTTTAGTTGAGCAAAATTAAAATATTGAAAAGCGTTCACTCGTGCTAAATCGAGTAGATTAAAAAAGCTGAGAACTCATTCATTCATTCATTGCATCTTTAATAAATCCAGGATGAATTTGGCCGAGGGTGTAAACAACAGAGATACCTAGAATTCCTTTCAAAAATGTTGTGATGGCTAAAGCGTTCCACTGAGTTTAGTTTGTCAAAATTTGGAGGTGATGAAGGATCTACCGGAGGAGTAGGTGGAAGACATTGTGTTGTATGTATATCTTCCAAAAAAGGAGATAAGCGTAATTGCTGTAATTACGATCTCACTGCTGGTATTCGCGTACTCGCCTGTCTCTCGAATTTTATACAGTCGATTAACACCAATGGCAAGATAATTTGTGGCGTAGTACTAGGTGAGATTTATTAACCGACATTTCACAACAAACCAGGAATTTGCTATTGACAAGCTACTGCAAAAGTGTTGCAAATGCGATATGCCGCCACATAATTCGTCTTTTAACTTCAAGCCGCATTCCACACTATAGCTCGTAGCCCACTATAGCCGATGACAACAAATACGGATATCCAGACAAATTGACAAAATTTATGCGTGCAACTGTGGATCGATGAATATAATCACCACCTCATTTCGTAGGGTAAAGTGCCCAATAGTGGACCCTCCAGCCATTTTTGCATTATTACAGCACAATGTCAACATTTTCCTATGAAATTCCATCGGGAGAACCTACCTTACAGTCCTATGATTTGATTACATGCATTGGAAATGCTATGGAAAGTAAAATTAGATGATTTTTTACAATTCTATAAAAAATAAACACGAGAGTGTCCATTATAGGAATATTTTGAGGGGTCCATAATAGGGAAGAAGAACGTCCCGAAACGGGACATGAAAATCAAATGAAGTGTCGACTACAGGGAAGCAATTTCCTATTATGGACCCCAAGGGGTCTACTATAGGGCGAATTCAGTTAGACTTTAAAATGTTGATTTTGACGAATAACGTCGTGTATCTGGGTGTTTTATGTATGTATCGAGAAGAGGAGATGCAGAGCTTGTTGTTCGATATCAAGCAGAATTTATATGTTGAAAATGTCTACTCCTAATGCCAGGAAGAGTAAAATTCCGCTACTAGGGCGTCCACTATTGGACTACTTTAATTTTCTTTAAAATAATCGTTTCTGCCTTTCTCGTTTACTAAGTATACGTAAAGGCTATACGTTCGCTTCCAAACAAACTTTTTATAAGAGGCCTGGATACCCATAATGTTATTTACCAATCGCTCGTCAATCTGAGATGATGTGCGTGTGTATGTATGTGCGCAAAAAACTCATTAATTTTTTAAACAATTACCCTAAAGCTATTTTGCTCGCAACAAAATGCATTCCAAGGGGAAATTCTGCCCCATTGTTTTCTATTAAAAATTGACCAAATCGCACTATGGGCTTAACATTTATTCATTTTATGCACGAGAAAGGCACCAGGTGATTAATCTTAGATGATTCCTACTGATTCATATTTATCCACCTCCTCACAACCTTTCTACCTCCAAAGTCAGTGGTTCTCAACCTGGGGTATATGTACAATAATGCGTAATGGCGGATGAATTACAATTCCAATCAAAACTTATTGATAAACTCATCATAGGACGAGTTTGTACAATTTCATTTAATTCCGAAATACGTATCTGTCAAAGATAGTGGAATTAAATGGAATTGTACAAACTCGTCTTATGACAAGTAAATACATTCCACTTAAAGCTCAAAATAATTTTCTTATCTTATTGATAAAGTTTCAATAAATAATGTATTTTTTTTATCATTCCGTGCCGATAGTTCGAACGAGCCAGACGTGTGTGCTGTGTCTCATCGCGGGTTTTGTTCGGTAGTGCGTGTCTATTGTGTGGTGCCTACCTACGGATCCAAGGCGATCACTGTCGGCGAGCGAAGTAGCTGCTTCTGGCGACGCCAGTGAAGCAGGCTATTGTTTCTGCTGCTACCTACAGCAGCAGCGCAGATAAGTGGAAGGCATTGTTTTATTGTTCTCCCATCTCTCCGATACAGAGTGAGATTAATTAGAATACCTACATTAAATTAGTTTTTTTTATTTTTTTTCTAATTTGCTATTAGTTCTAAGTTAGTATAAGAATTAATAGTCCTTCCACCTTGCGAGGTGAGAATGGAGGCAGAGACTATGGGGGGCGGTAGTCCTCTGAAAGATATCCGCACACGATTGTACCATGCGGCTTCGCCTGGGCCTTGGGTTGTTTACTTTCGGCAGAAAGTGAAAAGTCTAGACTTTCTCGGCATTAAGCGAGATTTGACGCGTCGTTTTACGAAGCTTGATTTTAGTCAGATCAACAGGAACAAGCTACGAATCACCGCACCTACATATCAGGTGGCGAACGAAATTGCTAAAGACAAGGCGTACAATGTAGAATATTTAATCGAAGGTGTAATCAACGCAGCGAGCCTGACTTGCAAGGATGTACTTGCGGGAAAAGGCCGCTTAAAGAACGCAATGGAGTCTACCGTGGATATTCTGGATTGCAAGGAATTGCATTCAGCAACCATGGTAGATGGCAAAAAAGTATATTCTAAGTCAGGCTCGCTTCGGGTGACGTTTGCCGGTTCGATTCTCCCAAAATATGTCGATTTAGAGAATATGTTGTTTCCGGTGCGTCTTTTTGTACCAAGGGTATTTAATTGTACCAATTGCAAACAACTTGGTCACACTGCCGAGTTTTGTGACAACAAACCACGTTGTGGTAAATGTTTCGAAAGACATCGGGAGGAATCCTGCCAGCAACAAGCCACAAAATGTGCTTATTGCGGTATGGCTCCTGCCCATGGTTTGCAAGATTGCCCGGTGTACAGAAAGCGCACCCAAAAAGTGAAGCGCTCGTTGGTACAGCGCTCCAAGCAGACTTATGCGGAAATGGTTAAAGCGCAAGACACATCCGCCGATACCACTGCAAAGGCTGCTATTTCAGCTACCGTTCAAGTAAGTGATTATTATGATTCCATATGCATTGACGAATTGGACTCTGACACAGCTGATATGGATGATTCTACGGAGGTACACGTGCCCGAAAAGAGGAAGCAACCGTCTTCCAGGATCGCGCCGTAAGAAATCAAAAGTCATCCATAAAAGCTTGCACAAATCTGAAGGCAATGGGGATTATTTAAAATCCCGAAGCAACCTGTCTTCACTGCTCCTTTGGATCCATCTTGCAGCAAGACATTCCCGCCATTGCCCAAAACCGATGTTTCCAAGAAACATCCGGCTAGGAAGAATCAATGAAAGAAAAACTTCAATTCGTTCTTCCCAAAAAGTACTCCGTCCAAGCGAGGATTGATCTCCTTTAAGGACCTTGTGGACCGTTTTTGAATTTATTCAATATTCCGAATTCATTGAGGCCAATCATTGACCTCTTTATACCAACAGTGGAAAGTTATCTGAAGCAATTGACTGTTTCATGGCCCCTTCTTGCAGGAATTGTATCTTTCGATGGATAATACGGCTATTACACAAGATACAATCACTGTGCTGCAGTGAACTGTCATAGTCTTAAAAATAAATTAGACGTGTTCAAGTTTTTGATTCGCAATTCCGATTGCGACATATTTGCACTCTGTGAAACATGGCTTTCTTCTGAAGATGAAATCAACTTCCACGATTTTAACATTATTCGCCAAGATCGGGATGATCATTATGGTGGCGTTCTTTTGGGGATCAAAAAATGCTACTCCTTCTACAGAATTCCCATTCCGACTGTTCACGGCTTAGAAATCGTCGCATGCCAAGTAAATGTGAAGAATAAAGACCTTTGCATAGCTTCAGTGTACATTCCTCCAAATACCTCTATTAATCGTCGACATTTTTGGAGCGCAGTCTCCCTTCTATCATCTCCAGTATTGATATTGGGTGATATGAACGCACATGGTATTGGTTGGGGCGAAACGTATGACGATTATAGAGCGCCTATGTTCCATGATTTGTGTGACGATTTCAATTTGAATATTTTGAACACTGGTGAAGTAACTCGTATAGGACCAAATGGTCAACAAAGCCGTATTGATCTGTCTTTATGTTCAAATTCACTATCGTTAGATTGCACGTGGAAGGTTATCCAAGATCCCCACGGTAGTGACCATATGCCGATAGTTACCACAATTAAAAGTAGCTATCAACAATCTGAGCCAGTTAATGTTCCTTTCGACCTCACGAAGAACATTGACTGGCAAAAATTTGCATCGGCGGTAAATATTGGTATTGAATCAACTGATGTTCTTCCACCGCTGGATGAATATCAATTCCTTACCGAATTAATTAAAAAAACGCACTAGAAGCTCAGAAACGACGCGTTCCAAGTACATCCGTCATAAGAAGACCAGCCACTCCTGGTTGGGATGATGAATGTACTAAGTTGTATTCTGAGAAATCTGATGCCTTCAAGGCTTTCCGTAAATACGGAAGGTCTGAGCTTTTCGAAGAGTATTTGAGGCTTGAAAGAAAGCTCAAAAATCTTCTCAAGGCTAAAAAACGTAGCTACTGGCGACGTTTTGTCGAGGGACTATCGCGAGAAACCTCAATGACAACACTTTGGAAAACGGCTCGCAACATGCGGAACCGCACTTCCACCAACGAGAGTGAAGAATACTCCAATCGAAGGATATTCAACTTCGCAAAAAAGGTCTGTCCAGATTCCGTACCAGCAGAACCGCTATTTCGAGAATCAGTCAATGATCCCGGTTCTTTGGGTGGACCATTCACAATGCTGGAACTTTCTATGTCTCTTCTTTCATCGAATAACTCTGCTCCGGGATGCGATAACATCAAATTCAATCTTCTGAAAAACCTCCCAGATATCGCAAAAAGACGATTACTTGACCTGTACAACTGTTTCATGGAGTACAACATTGTGCCACCTGAATGGCGACAGGTCAAAGTAATAGCTATTCAAAAAACCAGCGTCTAATCACAATTCATACCGACCGATTGCCATGCTATCATGCATGAGAAAATTATTGGAGAAAATGATCCTTTCAAGAATCGACCATTGGGTCGAGCAAAATGCATTACTGTCAAATACTCAGTTTGGATTTCGTAAAGGTAAAGGAACAAACGATTGTCTAGCGTTGCTTTCTTCAGATATACAACTGGCTTTTGCGCACAAGGAGCAATTGGCTTCAGTATTCTTGGATATTAAGGGCGCTTTTGATTCAGTTTCCATTGAAGTACTGTCAGACAATCTGCAAAGTAATGGGCTACCCGTATTTTTAAATAATTTCTTGTACAATTTGTTGTCAGAAAAACAAATGAACTTCACACTCGGCACTCTGACAACTTCCAGAAATAGTTACATGGGCCTTCCCCAAGGTTCATGTTTAAGTCCCTTGCTTTATAATTTCTATGTCAAAGATATTGACAATTGTTTGGAAGGACAATGCACGCTCAGACAACTTGCAGATGATGCCGTGGTCTCTCTAAGAGGTCCATGTGCAGCTGTCTTGCAAGGACCATTACAAAGTACCCTGGATAATCTGACTGTTTGGGCCAGACATCTAGGGATCGAGTTTTCACCGCAAAAAACTCAGTTGGTTGTGTTTACTAAGAAGCGGTATCCTGCTCAACTGAAACTCAAGCTGTTGAATGATGACATCAACCAATCTTTATCTTCTAAATACCTTGGGGTCGTGTTTGATTCCAAATGCACCTGGAAACTCCACATTGAGTATTTGATACAAAAATGCCGGAAAAGGATCAATTTTCTACGTTCTATCTCCGGAACATGGTGGGGTGCTCACCCGGAAGACCTCATCAAACTCTATAGAACGACTATTCTCTCTGTTTTAGAGTATGGCTCCTTCTGCTTCCTCTCAGCAGCTGATTGCCACCTGATCAAATTGGAACGAATTCAGTATCGTTGTTTGCGTATTGCCCTTGGCTGCATGCATTCAACGCATAACATGAGCCTGGAGGTGCTTGCTGGAGTCACTCCTTTAAAGCACCGTTACTGGGAGCTCTCACTTAGAATACTCATCAAATGTGGGACAAGTAACACACTTGTCTTACATAACTTCGATAATATGCTTGAACTAACTTGTCGTTCAAGATTCCTGAGAGTTTATCTCAACTACATATCGTCAGATCTTTGTCTTCCGTGTTATAATCCACCTCGAGTTCACTTCACCAACGACAGTTCCTCAATTGTATACGATCTGTCCATGAAACATGCTATTCAAGGAATACCAGATCATCTTCGACTAATATCTATTCCCTCACTTTTTTCTGAAAAATATGAACATGTCAATTGCAACAACAGATATTTCACTGATGGTTCTCGCATCAACGGATCCACTGGCTTCGGTGTTTTCAATGTAACTTCAACCACCTTCCGAAAACTTCAGGAACCGTGTTCGGTTTATGTTGCTGAGCTGGCAGCAATTAACTTCGCTTTGGGGATAATTTCAAATCAGCCCGTAGACCATTATTTCATCTTCTCGGATAGTCTTAGTTCTATCGAGGCACTCCGGTCGATGAAACCCGTTAAGCACGCATCTTACTTTCTTACAAACATAAGAGAGCAGATGCGTGTTTTGGTCGAAAGATCATTCAAGATTACCTTTGTTTGGGTCCCTTCTCACTGCTCAACCTACGGCAATGAGAAGGCAGACTCGCTGGCAAAGGTGGGCGCACAGGAAGGTGAGGTTTATGATAGACAATTCTCGAGCAACGAGTTTTTCCCATTAGTCCGTCAGAGTACTCTTCAAAGTTGGCAAAATAATTGGACACACAACGAACTTGGACGGTGGCTATTTTCTATAGTTCCAAAAGTTTCTGGGCGAGCGTGGTTCAGAGGTGAGGACTTAAGTCGAGGCTTCATTCACGTGATGTCGAGACTTATGTCTAATCACTATTCACTAAACGCACATCTGTACAGAATAAACCTTGTCGATAGCAACTTATGTAGGTGCGGAGCCGGTTATGATGACATCGATCACGTAGTTTGGTCCTGCTCGGAAAATGACGCCTCCAGAGAGCAATTATTGGATACCCTTGTGGCCCGAGGTAAACAACCCTTCAGGGAAGTTCGCGGTGTTTTGGGAGATCGTGATGTGGTCTATATGCAGGCCATTTATAGTTTTCTTTGTGCTTCTGATATCAAAATCTAATAGTTTTTTTTCTTTCTTCAAAGTTTTTTTGTGTTTAGTCTCTGCTTTCTGTTCCGTAGAGCACCATAGCTCTGCCATCCGGAAGATGCTCCCAGTCGAACCATTCCTCGAGCACGACGACACGCCACATCGTCCCTGACGCCAAATACCCGGATGAGAAGCTGAAATTCCCTGATCCCAAATCCTTAGCCCTGTCCATCCTTAAACATTGTAAACTAACCTCGAGTCACCACGAGTACGCTGGCTTCTACCCCTCTCTTACTAACTGAAAAATTAAATGATATTGATTGTATATATCACAAAGAACCATGGCTCCGTAAAGTGTTATACACGCCTGAGCCTACCAAATAAACGAACTTGGAAAAAAAAAATCTATTTTTTTTAATTTTGAAACTTTGTCTTGTACATAGTATGCACGACCAGCTCAAGATCAAAAAGAAAAACGTCTAACGAACAAATTTTAAAAAAAGTTCAATGTAATCTACAAATTTTAAACAAAATGTTAAATACTATGTAAAAAATATGCTTCTGGACTAAATCTTGAGTCTTGAGATACGGTAAAGCATTCATTTGAGAGGCATGAACGCATTTTCCCGAAAATGCTAGTTGCTTCGTTGCAAGAGGATTGTAAGCATCCTCTACGCTTCTCGGAAGCCTCCTTCCAAGCACCTCAGAAGCCTCACTTCAAGAGTCTATGAAGCTTTTTGATTTTGAGAGGATCGGGAGCATCTTTTCAAGAGGCCCGGAAGCCTCCTTTCAAGAGGCCCGGAAGCCTCCTTTCAAGAGGCCCGTAAGCCTCCTTTCAAGAGGCCCGGAAGCCTCCTTTCAAGAGGCCTGGAAGCCTCCTTTCAAGAGGCCTGGAAGCCTCCTTTCAAGAGGCCTGGAAGCCTCCTTTCAAGAGGCCTGGAAGCCTCCTTTCAAGAGGCCTGGAAGCCTCCTTTCAAGATGCCCGGAAGCCTCCTTTCAAGATGCCCGGAAGCCTCCTTTCAAGAGGCCCGGAAGCCTCCTTTCAAGAGGCCCGGAAGCCTCCTTTCAAGAGGCCCGGAAGCCTCCTTTCAAGAGGCCCGGAAGCCTCCTTTCAAGAGGCCCGGAAGCCTCCTTTCAAGAGGCCCGGAAGCCTCCTTTCAAGAGGCCCGGAAGCCTCCTTTCAAGAGGCCCGGAAGCCTCCTTTCAAGAGGCCCGGAAGCCTCCTTTCAAGAGGCCCGGAAGCCTCCTTTCAAGAGGCCCGGAAGCCTCCTTTCAAGAGACCAGGAAGCCTCCTTTCAAGAGGCCCGAAGCCTCCTTTCAAGAGGCCCGGAAGCCTCCTTTCAAGAGGCCAGGAAGCCTCCTTTCAAGAGGCCCGAAGCCTCCTTTCAAGAGGCCCGGAAGCCTCCTTTCAAGAGGCCCGGAAGCCTCCTTTCAAGAGGCCCGGAAGCCTCCTTTCAAGAGGCCCGGAAGCCTCCTTTCAAGAGGCCCGGAAGCCTCCTTTCAAGAGGCCCGGAAGCCTCCTTCCAAGAGACCCGGAAGCCTCCTTTCAAGAGGCCCGGAAGCCTCCTTTCAAGAGGCTCGGAAGCCTCCTTTCAAGAGGCCCGGAAGCCTCCTTTCAAGAGGCTCGGAAGCCTCCTTTCCCAGGATCCCGGGATTTTTCGATATTTCCTTGAAAAAACTATATTATAAAAAGGTCAGATAATACAGATTTCAAATTGGAACTCAATTCAATTCTAATTTGAATCGATTCTTTCGAAAAAAAAACGACTTCAAAAAGCAAATAATATTCACGTTTTTCTCGGAAGGTAGAGTATCCTTTTGGAATATATGACTCGAAAAGAAGGGTTCGCTGGCGGTTGAAGTAGGCTTGACTCTTTGCATTGTTTTGAATATGCATTGATTTTAGACAGTTGCTGAGATTACATTCAATACCCCAGTGACGAAAGATGAAAGATCCACAGTAGAATCGTACTGGGCCCATAACCTATTGGAGATATGGGAACCGCCTCACGAAGAAAACAAAATACTATCCTCCAACCCAAGATGAATACACCACTAGGTGTTCCAATCTGCCAAATTCACGATTCAGCCATCTTGTATTTAAGTATGGGAGAGCCAGCCGGTTTGTTTTCGTTTTGCACTGAAAATGAATTTTTCACACCCGCCTTCTTCTCTTCCACAAACTTGGCAGATTGGAGCACCTAGCACTGTATTCATCTTGCTCCAACCCATGGTAGGGTACTAATTGTTAATTGTGTTCAACGTAATCGCTTGCTGCGATAAAGATGAATCAACTCAATTATTATCGGAGTTCGATAATTTAACGTAAGTTAACTGGATAATTTAACGATGATGGGATGGATAGATTACGCGATTAAAGTTGGTATACAATTTTGACAGAAGCCGAGAATCGGACAAATTGATTGCAGCCTGTTGACCAGAGTTGACTTTAATCGAAGTGATACATCAAAAAAAAATTCAATTGAAAAGACATGAATTGGATCAAGAATTGTTTTGGAGGCAAGAAACTCTGGATAACTGACTCAATGTTGGGCGGGGCGAGGAGATTAGCAAGGCGAACATCACCTAGTGTACACAACCTCGCTGTAGACGGGAGATGGGTAGGAAGCAGGCGCCAAATAGGTGTGGCTGATCTTGGACTGTAGATACTTGTCGTTTAATTAATAGAGAGCTGTATAGCTGCTGGAAAAAGTATCAGTCAGTAGCCCTCCATTGAATGGTATAGGGGAATCTAATATTTTTTGTGAAGGTGTTCTATTAAATATCTCCGTTATTTTCATGTCTGTTCTTTGTGGGCTTCGTGGCCGTGCGGTTAGCGACGTCAATCGTCTAAACGCATGTGCTGTGGAGTGTGGGTTCGATTCCTGCCCCGGTAAGGAGAAAAATTTTCGTAAAGCGAAAAGTTCTCCACTGGTCCACTGGGTGTTGTGTAAATGTATTGTCCGTTGTCTCATGCTAGATGTTAAGTGTTCAGTCTGTGCGACCTCTGGTCGAAGACGGTGATTCTGTCTTTTTTTCTCTTACAAATTTAATGATAGGATGATATCGATTGTGCATCACAAAGAGCCTTGGCTCCGTATACATGCCTGAGCCTACCAAATAATCGAACTTGGAAAAAAAACATGTCTGATGGGAGGTATAAAAATATGATATGAGTTTATCACCAAGTTATAACTTTTGTAAGAAGAAAAATTACACTGTTTGCGAACCGGAAATGAAACAGTATTTTTTGTCCCGGGTATCCCGGGATTTTCGGGATTTCAAAAATAATATCCCGGGAATCGGGAAATCCCGAATTTTCCTAAATCCCGGGATTTTTTGTCCCGGGATGTCCCGGGATGGAAACTCTACTCGGAAGCCTCCTTTCAAGAGGCTCGGAAGCCTCCTTTCAAGAGGCTCGGAAGCCTCCTTTCATCTGCACTTCCACGAGAAATCACTGGGATGTCTGATATATGGGGTAGGGAGTGTAGCAGGGTTCGGTCTCCCGTGTATAGTCGTGTAGTTTGATTATAAACAAAAACAATTGAACGCACGCTTCTTCTTATTGGCATTAGATCCCCACACTGGGACAGAGCCGCCTCGCAGCTTAGTGTTCATTAAGCACTTCCACAGTTATTAACTGCGAGGTTTCTAAGCCAGGTTACCATTTTTGCATTCGTATATCATGAGGCTAGCACGATGATACTTTTATGCCCAGAGAAGTCGAGACGATTTCCAATCCGAAAATTGCCTAGACCGGCACCGGGAATCGAACCCAACCACCCTCAGCATGGCCTTGCTTTGTAGCCGCGCGTCTTACCGCACGGCT
This sequence comes from Armigeres subalbatus, assembly GCF_024139115.2. Lineage (NCBI taxonomy): Eukaryota > Metazoa > Arthropoda > Insecta > Diptera > Culicidae > Armigeres > Armigeres subalbatus. Next base: position 314,422,326 of record NC_085141.1, read on the forward strand.
AAGGAGGGCCAGAACGCACGCTAATCATTTTAATTATCGACCGCACTACACAACTGGATGCGAATTTAATTTCACTTTCTGATTGATTTACTCACCCGCACAATGCAGAACAAAATTTCGGTGACCGGCCGATCGCTCTACTTACTGGAGAATTACGACTGGACAAGAAACAAATTTTCACTTTCCAAAATAATTCATATGTACACAAACATAGGAAAACCCCAGAATAATCTACCAAGCGGCGATATAGCCTATCTCGTTAGTTATAAACATAGTATTTTGGCCATAACTTTTGAGCCCATAGCCAATAGGAAACAATGGGACAGGATTCTGCGTCAAATGCAACTTGTTGCGAGTAAATCGGCTGAGAATCGCAAAAGTTTGAAGGGGTACCTCTCTAGAAAAAGGTTGAGAACCGCTGTTCTAAGTGATTTTCTAATGACCGACCAAATGAATCCAGATTTCTTATTTCTAGGATAGAACCATGTTTATGAAATTATAAACGTTGCCAAATATTAGATTTAACAGCAGGTCGTTAGAAATTTGCGAAGGCATGCGAAGGATTAGATTTGCGATTTCATTTAAATAAAAAACAATTATTTCACCTAATCGTAATACTGACTTTCTCACATTTATCCAAAACACCAACCTGTTTGGTTGGAATCATAATTTTGTTCATAAATTTTTACTTGTTTTCAACAATGATCAACAAGGCCTTGTCCCCTGAACTTGTGTTGAAAAAATAAGTTGGATTGGATTGGATTTTTTTGTCTTCATTATAGAAACATTCAGCCCAAGGCTGACTCACCTCTTAATATTAAAATTTAGTAATGTTTTTCTCGGCTTTTTGCAAACAAACATGAACACATGAACAGACAGATGTATTACTTTGGGTCTACAAGCCTTCTTATCAATGGCAGCCCTTACTTTGTACCGTTAAATGTACAAAACGTAAAATGTAAAACGACCCGTATATAATATTTGAATGTTCCATAACGCTACGAAAAATCCAAAAATTCAGGAGTACCCTTAATTATGGATCATCATCACAATGAAATTTGCGCAAATTTAAAGTTTTATGGATCAAAATATAGTTTTTTTTTCATTTCTTGTCAATAATCATGTCTAACGGAACTTATTTTCCTATTAATTGCTAAATTTTAGCTTTGTTATGGATCTTTGATTTAATCTTTATGGGGGTTCTCGAACTATTTTATGTAACGTTTTTCGAAACAATCTAATGTTTTTTATGGATCATTTTTAATTTTTTTATGGTTCATTCTTTATTGTTTATATGCAAAAGTATGTTTTGCTTCTGTTCAATGTTCGTTAGAGTGAAATGAAAGCCTTTGGTACAACTTTGTTGACGGAAAGGCAAAAACGTGTAAAATTGATCAATTTACCTTCGGTTTACGGTACTTAGCTTCAGCGAACACACTTTTCTAAATAGTTTCAATTATCCAGCAGGTTATCACAGTCTGTAGAGACCTTTCAAAGAGTGGTACCTAGTTAACCTTGTAAGCATGAATTGCAAATTTGAAGACGATTTGATATTTATTCCTTTCACATTTTTTTTTTGATTTCTGGTAACATTGTTTTGCGCACCTCACATCAAAGCAAATTCATGCACTTTCAGAAAGGCTGTTATAACCACTAAGTGTATAGGCATACCTAATGAAACAACAAGCATTTATAGAAAAGCGCAAGATTCCTAAAGCCACGGGAGATGGTTCTATGTTGAAAACATGCATATGAAACAGTGCCCATATGGTAAAAAAAAATTGTTAGAACTGTTGCTCTTGAAGTGGAACGCGTATCAGGTTTTATTAATTCCAATAAAACTGGACTGACCGGTCATGACACAGTATTTAAGCAATTAATAAATTGGCGCCGTGTACAATGTACTGAACTTTAGCTTGACAATGTTGAAGTTAATCCACTTTACGCCCCCCCGGTGAAAAGCTCAAATAGTAGGTGGATTATTCGTGCCAATTTTTTTTTATTTTGCTTCCGTGCAAATCAGTTTAGGACTAGCGCAATGTGTGGTTTACTGCTTTCGAGCACAGATTTGCAAAACACGATTAGGACTCGCAGTCGGTACAGTATCCATTACAGCTGTTCAGGTGGTTCTAAGGCGACACGACAGCGTCCACGTGAATGTGCGGGCGGCCAGGGGGGATCATTAGCTGTCCGCTTGCTCTGGCGCAGGTGAATTGGCATTGGAGCTTATCTGCTGGAAACGCTTCAGCAACGTGTTTATGAGGTGCCTTATATCTCATGCCACCTCATCTGGACGGTAATTGTCAGTTTGTAATAACAATTCGTGCGTTGTTCTGGTAGGTCGGTATAAAACGCGCACAGGAATTTTTTACCCGTTTCAGTTCACTGCCGGTGATCGATTGACTTATACGTGCGTTCGAAGCCTCCTAAAAGGGCACAAAACGGAGTGCTGTCCGGTAGCGGGAGAAAATGCCATTAGCTTATCAGCGGAGAGTAGTTTGGCTCCTTTTTGGTGGACCCTGATGGTGGCTTTGCTGGAGTTGTGATTGCAGCTGGGAGAAGTTTGAAGATTAACATTTCCGTTGAGGAAATCTACTCAGTGATAAGTGAGAAAATATATTCTTAGGCAAGTGGAAGTGCATTCGGGCTGCAATCAGTTCCAGTTCGACCTAACCGTTGTGCAGTTTCTGTTGATAATTGAATTGAAAATGGATCGTGACCAACAACTAGCGAAGATGCAGTGTCCCCAGCAATTAAGTGATGAGAAAATAATGGATAACCTGCTGAAAGTTCGACACGATCATGCCAAATCATTGGAAAAGGATTATTCCCATTTGTTTAGGTAATTTGTGCATGCGTTAATCAACATTCCATTACTGTCGTCGGATTGTGAAACTGTTGAATTCCCTGGCCGGGCTAAGAAATTTATGGGCGTGTCTCTTGACTTCTTTGAGCATAGCGTCTTCTCATGCTTGCCACACGGTGTGCATGAATAAGTACTACATCCGGGTTATTGAGCTCTCTGCTATGCTGTGCACAGACTTATAATATGAAGCCGTAGCCTGAAGTTGGAGGAAAAAAAATCAAGGCTGTTTTTACCGTCGACATTAATCCAGACAGCATTCTTTGCAATATAATTACACCATGGCGTATTGACGTCAAATCTGTCGATGGTATCAATGGAGGTGATAACTTTAGTGTAGTGGATAAATAGATCATTGGTTTCATGGAGAAAATTTACTGAAGTAATCAGAAAGGCTATCCTCGCGAAGAATAAAAGAGAGTTGTAAAGTAGTTCAGTTATACCACAAAGTGAATGGCACAAACTTGAATCGACGCTTTATACTGATAAGCAGGGTCAATGGCAAAGGCTCAACGCAAACAATGGCCATTCATAACGAAGCGTATGTAATCAATGAAATCTGTCGATGAAGTGCCTGTTCTCAATTCTTGAGATAGGCAAATCAATGCTCCGATTTCAAATCAGAAAATGTCATCTTACTTCCGTTTATAGTGAAATAATAGAAAAAATCGGGTACAAGTAAAGTATTGGAACAGTATCTGAACTAGAAGACGAAACATTTAAAACACATTAGAATTGTGATAAATTTTCATCTGGAATCAATTAACATCTCAATGCGGCAAAAATCTTCAAACGTGTTTTCAATCAATAGAAGAACGTATAAATGTAAGATCAATTTTATTTTTAATTAGAGACGATTAGAAATGACAAACAAAAAATCAAATTGAATGTTATCCGCCTAACACTACCAACAAAGCCAAAAACACCACCACTATCACTACCACCATCACATCTATCTATACATATATAAAAAGGCGAAGGTGGCATTTATTCGACCGCATACCATCCAAAATGGACAGACCACTTTATGTTAGTTCTCTTCTTCTATTTACGAGGAGAAATGTTATGATAAAACTTGAACATTTTGAAAATCGAAATCCAATCTTTCTAGTGAAATAATTTTATGTACATTTTGTATTTATGTACATTTTGTTTTTATTAATTTTGACCATGTTTATACAACACGAAGTTGGCATCAGCATTCTATAATGAATAAAACGATTTGATCTTATTTTTATTAATTATAAATGGTAAAACTTAAAAAAAACGATGTAAAATCATTCTACGGAACCGATTTATTTACAGTATTCTAATTACATTGTGAATGGCTTTAAATTGTTTCTAAAGATATATCAATTAGGGGGCGAGACAAAGTTCATCGGGTCAGATAGTATATCTTCTTCTTCTATCTTCTAGGGAAACTGTTCTGATCTCCATCTCACTGAACATATCAAGCTCTGGTAAAAAAGCGAATGTCGCAAGAGAGAATTTTCTTCGTCGACTTCCCCTCTTTTGAATAAAAGTGACAAGCAGGGCTTCACGTATGTCGTTTTCGGTTTTAAACCTGGGTCAGGTCCGACCCCGACTCTGAATAACCGAACGAAAAACGAATCGGGATCGAGTCAGTATGATGGTATTAGTGAGAACTTAATCCATATCATCTGTTTTGTTTTCAATTCGCACTTTTATCAGCTGGCAGAAACAGACATATTTTAAATACTGAATTTTGTTATTAGTGTTCTTTTTTTCTTGTTTTATGAATTATGGGGAAAATCAGACGTTTCCTCTGTTAATTGTTTAATGACTAAAATGACTATTAATCCATCAATAAATTAATGTGATTAGGAGCTTGTGATGAATGACGACGGCAATGTGGATTGCCGTGAAAGAATTTATGCCAATCCGTTTTTCCCGATAAAGTATTATGCTGATTCTAGTATATGGGTAACAGTGATTGTGTTACAGTAGATTTGAATTATCAATTATGTCATTGAAATGGAACAGAACAAGAAAATATGAAAGCAATTGAGATTTGGAGCCTTTTATTTTAAAACAAATAATCAAATCGCACAAGAGTTGAACAGCATTCTTTTTTGCTTTTTGCATTTTTTTTTTGCTTTTTTCCCCCCAGTTTGGGATAAATTGCGATTTCGTCAGAACTGCAAAAACCAAATATACAAGAGAGGCAAATCATTTTCCACTACATAATCTAAACAGGAGATTCAACATAATAAATATCAATGGGATAAAATATGTCTTTGTCGGTTTTTTAATGAATTACAAGTAAAAACCCTTCTTCCACTCAAAAATTATGCTCAATTCGTATAAAAACTGTTCCTAAATAAACATTTGAATATATTTATGAATAATCATTTATAAATGATGATGATGATGATGATGATGGTCCCGCCACATACCCCTACAAAGGTTTGAGCTAGACGATTTATCTTTAAGATAATTAATTGAATGATAGAATAACAATTTAATCAGATTTGCAAAAAACAAAAACGATCTGATTACCATCACAGATATGAATTACATAACTTTTCATTACTATCCAGCAAAAAATGTAAATTAAAAAAAAAAAACTGTTGTTTTCATCTACAGATTCTCATAAGCATCGGTAGTGATACTTCGAGTTTATACTAAAATGCAAAACTTGTGATACCTCTCGCACAGATTTCAAAAGTTCCACCAAGAATCGCGTTTCATGTTTATACAAGACCACGTTTATCACTCGTAAGCATCAATAAAATTAATAATTTAAGTCGTCAACAAAACTAAAACTTGTGTTACCGCTCCGTCGATATCAAAAGTTTCGGTATCAACCACGGGAACAAAACTCTACCAGATAGCCCATTACTAATCCGAAGAATCATTCAAACAGTTGAAAATGCGCAAGTCTGTACATAAATTTTAAAAATCATCCATATCTGTTTCGCGCGCTAGACTCAAACTTTTGTAGACTACACAAAAAAAGGTCAAATTACAATTACGTCAATATATATATAAAATCCATCATCATCATCGAGGCGAACAAAACAGTTTATCATGGCCTCAATAAATATAAAATACAATTGTCCAAACAAACAATCCGTAGGTCAAACTTCGTCAAGATACAAAATTTATTGAATTATAAAAGTCAACTAAGTAGCTGCTTAAAAGGCAGCTTTTACGTGTGAAACACAAAGTCTCTTAAACTGTGATAATGTCGTTGCATCGTTTGATATGTGTAGGCATCGAATTGAAATAATTGATACCTTTAAAAACAAAGAATTTTGTGAAGCTCCATGCAAAAAGTATGGTGTTCTTATATCTTCCGCGTTTCTAGTGTTATATCTATGAATGTCACTTCCTCTTTCAATTCGATCACACAAATATCGAGGCAGCAATCCGTTAATTACTTTAAAAATGAACACCATTGTCAAATACACAATTCTTTGCTTCACCGAGAGCCACTGCAAAGCATCCAACAAAAAGTTGAGGAAGTGAATCTGTTACATCTCAAAATCAAACGCATAATCTTATTCTGCAAACGCTGCAATCTCGATATTTGTGTCTGATTTGCTAAAAACAAAATGGAAGGGCAAAAGTCCAAGTGAGGAGAGATGATTGATTTGTACAACTGTATTTTGCTAGCAATATTTAATTCGTTTTTCAGTCGACAGAGGATTCCATACTTCTTGGCTATTTTCTTGATGACATTGTCAATATGTTGGTCAAATTTCAATTTATCATCAATAATCACGCCAAGATATTTAATTTCCCGTACGCGATCAAGTGCCTCTTCATCAATTTTCACCGAGACATTATCAATTGAACGATTTCGCGAAATAATCATGTACTTTGTTTTACTAATATTCAATTTCAACTGTTTGTACTTCAACCATCTACTTAAAGAACGCAAATCTTCATTCAAGCGTTCAATCGCATCTTCTAAGTCTCTAGCTGCAATGAATAACACAGTATCATCTGCGAATAAGTTTATATCACAAAAACGTAAAACCCGTCGCATGTCATTTATATACATAATAAACAAAAGGGGCCCCAATACACTTCCCTGTGGCACTCCTAGGGTGTTCTCCATGGGACGAGATACAGAATCATTAAAAGCAGTCCGTTGAGTTCTGTCAGACAAATAGCTTTTAAACCAATTGTATGCAGAACCTGAAATTCCAAAGCGCTCCAAAGTTTTCAACAATAAGGGCCTAGAAATTGTCTCAAAAGCGCGTTTAAGATCCAAGAACACAGCAACAATCGTATCTTTATGCTCTATGCTTTCTTTCCATTTAGCTAATACCAAGTTCAAAGCGGTTTCGCAGGAGTGACCCTCCCGGTATCTTGATTGTTCCGGTATTAACAAGTTATTACTATTTAAATACATAAGTAGCTGGCCTTTAACAACAAGTTCTAAAATTTTCTCTACTGTGTGCAACATGTTGATGGGACGAAACTCTTCGGCTTTAATCGTTCCAGCAACTTTTTGAATTGGAATAACTAAGGATTCCTTCCAAACTTGCGGCACGTGCCCAGTTTGCAATGATTCATTTATCAGGTCCAGCAGGTTGTGTCCGATGACATGAAAGCAATCTTGTATAATTTTAGCATTAACATTATCAATACCAGCCGTTTTTCCTAGATTAAAACAAATCGTTTCAAGTTCTTGAAATGTAATGGGGTGAAAACCTTCGAATCTCAAGTTACTGTTAACTGGCTGTTTTATTTCGTCAGGTTCATCCACTAACTCGATAGATCGGTTAATGGTTGAAACGCTTTCAATAAAATAATCATTGAATTTAGACGCGATTACTTCTTCCGACTCTTCTAATGTGCCATTAAAAGTTATGGATCGCGGTTTACAAGAACTAGGTTTTAACAATGATTTTAATATTTTCCATAACTCTTCGCTGTTGTTTTGATGCTGATAAATTTTCCTCTGAATATATTCGCATCGAGTATGCTTTAAACATTGCGAATATTTATTCCGCGCAACCTGGTACCTATTCCAATGATTTTCATTATTACTTTTACGACATTTTTTGTACAACTTATCTCTTTTACGTTTAAGACGTAAAAGATCTAGATTGTACCAGCTGTTTGAATTATTCAAAGTTACTAATTTCTGTTCAACTAACTGATTGGTACAGGATTTTAAGACGCTCGTGATAACAGCTGCTCTTTGATCTAAATTACCAGTATTTTCTCGAAAATCCACGTTTGTTTCGATAAGGCTCGTAATTGCTTGTTTCGAATATTTTCTCCAGCACTTAAGTTTTACCAAATCGTTATTATTACTACTGTCATCTGTAATGCTAATGACTAGTGTTTCATGATCGGTTACTTTTAAATCACAATTCGTAACACTAGTGACAGAATCAAAGTTAGAGTAAACATGATCAATCAAAGTTCTACTGTGCCGAGAAATACGCGTATACTCATTTACTTTTTGTTTTAAATTAAAAAGTCAACTAATCGCTTCAAATGATTCGAATTTGAATCGTCACACCAATTGATATTAAAATCGCCAGCAATAACATTTAATTTACTAGGATCCATAAACGACTCTAACCAGTTTTCAAAATTTCCAAAAATGCTGGTCATTAGCACTGGGAGAGTGATATAAAATACCGTAATTACCCAACTTCATGCCACGTACAACTGCAATGCCTAAGAACCAATTGCCATCGCAAACTTCGTTCAATTGAAGCTTGAACTGAACTGATTCTTTGACATAAATAGCAACTCCGCCGGTGTGTCTCGAATGTGATAGACAAGCAGCAACACTATATCCCGGAATACTATATTGATCAAATGCTTCTAAGTTAACAATATGAGTTTCAGATAGAAATACTAAAAGTGGACGTTTATCTTCTACAATCTTACGTAGTGCAACGTAGTTTGTAGACAAATACAATAAAATACAATAAATTTGTTGATGTCAATATAGTTGCCAAAGCCTTATAAATGGTTAATGCCAGGGTTGATACATTATGTTTATATTCTTCAAATCCGTAACCTTGAACAAATTATCCACAGAACTGCAATAATGAATAAAATAATGGTATGAACATTTTCGTATAAATAACTTCATAGCGGCAGATACTCTGGTACGCTATTTTCCCATTGATAGAGCAATTATACCTAAAGTATATGTTCGAATACACAACGTAATAGTGAATAAATAGCAGCTACCTTCTCGTCACTGCATTTTATAAATCACATTTTCAACAAAATTTTCAACCCTCATTTTGTTTATAATGGAGCTACCATCTGAGGTAATCAGCGAAAAATATGTCGATATCTGAATGCGATTCACCATCAGAGAAGCTTGAAGACAGCACAAAATTAAAATAATCCATTTTTGCGTGGAAGACAGCAACAAAATTGATAAATTTAACAAATGAAACAAACAAAATCAAATACCCATCCGTGTCTTTTACGTTTTCATTTTCCTTTAGCGTAAACATAAACACCAGTTTGACAGTTTGTGTTCGAATGTATTGGTGAACCTAGGTTGGATCTCGATAAATCGGCAGAGCGAACCTCATTCATTTTGGGTCGGATCTGGTGCGGATCGCGATCCAACCTGAACGAATAACCGAACGTTTTGACAGCAGTTAGAGCGGATCCGGTGCAGAACTAGGTTCGACCCAGCAATAACCGAAAACGACATTAAATTCAATTTATTTTCATTTTCTTTTTGTGTTCATACAATAGTGTATCAGTTTAAGTGTTTGGCCACCTGGCCCTTCATCTTCATTTGTTGTTTTTTCTTGTTTGTTTTGTTAGGGTAATTGTTTTGTGTTCAATTTTTTCATGTTAACCTTGAGGAGGCATTAGTTAATTTTTAAAATTTGATAACCTAACTAACTATTTACACTAATATTTACAATAAAAATTTGATAACCTAGATTGGAACTAGCGCCCTAATTGGAGCCTGATCCGAATGCAAGCAACGGACCCTAAACTTTTCTTTACACTCACCAAAGCGTTCATGTAAGGTTTTTATCCCGGCCAGACGGTGGACCTCGGATGTTCTTGTCCTGGAAGGGGTGTTGAGGATCATCCTCAGGAATTTGTTTTGGACCCGTTGAAGTTTGATGTGGTGGGTTTTAGCGCAGCTCTCCCAGACCGGCATGCCATATTCGATCACAGGGAGGATGATTTGCTTGTAGACAGCAAGCTTATTTTTCAGGGACAATGACGACCGGCGGTTGATCAAAGGGTACAGTAGTTTCAACAAGACATTACACTTTGTCACCGTTTTGTCAACCTGTTGCCTGAAAATAAGCTTGCTGTCGAGGATCAAGCCAAGGTAGTCGGCCTCATTGGCCCATTCCACTGTCGTGCCACTTTATAACCACAGAATGCAGGTTCGCATTGTTTTCTATTGTTCTGAGGTGATAAACCAAAAAGAAATCCGCTGCTTGTCACTTTCGTCAAAAAGAGGGGAAGTCGACGAAGAGAATCCTCTCTTGCGACATTCGCGCTTATTCCAGATAGTGCTTGCTATATTAGTCTCATCGCGAAACAAAAAAATACGGCACTAATTTAGCCGCCTCTTTTGTCAACATGTGTGCTCACAGCTAAAAAAATCACAAAAATAATAAACAAATCAAATAGCTTTCCACGACTTTGTTATTGATGGGATAAACATCGGCGCTATGAGATGAAGTCCAGGAGCAGTTCCCAATATAAAGATATTCGGTATTTTGAAAAATTTCTTTTCAGATGACTCGAAACTAAATTCAGCGGAATTTAGGCACGGCGAAATCTATTTTTTATTTTGTTTCGTTAACTCTTATATGGCTGGCTGGGTACCCGGGAACCTTTTCGGAATTCAATTCACGATATCTGAATGATTTTTCATAGCAAGACGTTGAAACTCTGTCAGATTCACAATAATGACGATTAAAATAGGTTGTAGGCGTTTCGGAAGTTTTGATCGAAAAGGGGTCACGAGTTCCCCGTGGGAGAAACACTTTTGAAAAGATTCCAAGCATAATGGGTATCATTTATTTATTTTATTTTCTCAGACTAGGGCCGGAGTGGCCTGTTCAGTACATAAGAGCTCGGTTCATGGCTGCACGTCGCCGTAAATCGTCCTCCACGTGATCGATCCAACTTCCTCGCTGTGCACCCGCCTTCTTGTACCCGTCGGAACAGGTTCCCAGCAGGGTCGAGAGAGGTCATAAGCATTTTTCAATGGATCCCCAACAATATGGGTATCAATCTTCTTGAAATGATCTGATCTACGGGCCTTGTTTCTCATCTATTCTTTTTTCTCCATCTTACCACTCATTGATCTCTGTGACCCGACCCCAGTGGTCTTCCGGAAGTTCTGGAACACCCGGAAAAAAACTGGTCGATTCTTCCTATTTTCTTCAGCGACTATTTCTAATCACTCACTCATTGACGCCAGGTGGCCACTAACAGTTCCTCCGGAACATCCGGAGCAGTGTTCATTTTTTGAATAGCCATATGAGGGCCAAATAATTTTCAAGGACCACCCATTTATCCTGGAAGACCAGCAAGTGGTCATACGGAAGCTCCGGATCATACAAAGAAGTTGCCGATTCCGATAATTTGTCTTACAAAGCTGTGACTTTTTAGAAATTGGGTGTTGTAGCCATGAGCGAGCAAAATAAACATAGGGACCCTAGCAGTACACATGTCCCATATAGGTTACTGCAACTCTTATGTGACCAGATTTAGTCACAACCAAGTTGCTGCAATTATTTGCTGTAGAAACGTAAGAGCCAAATTCCACTCATTGGTCTTTGTCCACTCCGGAACCCACCTCCGATTCTGGCTAGGAAATTCCTACGTCTAGCCTAGGCTCCGTAAGCGCACAATTAATTTGCCTCCCAAACGACACCAAAATAAATCCCACCACTGGGTCAAACAGCCACCATTCAGCGCGATCAATAATCCCACACGAGCAATATCAGCGAGAAACACTCCTTTTTTCCACCGTTCACTCCTTAAAACCACCCGCAGTCAAGGATTATCCCAGGACACAATTCTTCCGTTGAGAAACACTTTATACACCGACCGTTTCTTATTAAAAAACTATATTCAACTACTGAACTTAAACTTAATAATATTTCAATTTGGAGGTAAATCAACCGACCGTTTCAATTTTGCTTGTAGTGTGGACTGGTCACTGGTATCTTCATCAGAGCAATCCAACCTTCCTCCGTTCTCTGATGAAGATATCAGTGACGTCATCGTTCTGATCATAGTCCGACAGTGAGAGCTTATCTCCGTCGGTTGCTCTGTTGTCCACTATGGCATCTCTAGGCATAGGCACCCGTCGGCTGGTCAGCTGCTATCATCATACAAAAAAGAATGGCACAGCAGCAACGATCGTCCCAACAGCGTACAGCATTGTTCTCCCTTCGCTCCATCCATGCCGCATTATAGACGATCTGCTATAGTGCTATCGCTGGTAGAGCACTAGCCGAGCAACAACATCCATTGCTCGTCGGGCGATAGATCCACTGCAGATTATAATGCCTTACGTAATCTAGCTGCTGCTAGAGATAGCAGCAAAACCACTGGTGTACACAGGGGGCGAGCCCAAACAGTCCTCCAGGAACTCCGGAACATCCAGAGTAAAAGACAAATTTTGAAATTCGTCCTCAAAAAGTAGCGACTGGTTCACAAAACAATTTTTGTGTCAAATTGAGAGCAACATCTTTGCAAAAATCATCCATTAACTATGGGAGGCCACTAAGTGACCTGGAGAAACTTCCAGATGAATTCCTGGAGGAACTTCCAGAGAAATCCTGGAGGAACTTAGGGAAGAATTCCTGGATGAACTTCCGGAGGAGTTCCTGGAGGAACATTCAGAAGAATTTCTGGTTGAACTCCCTGAAGAATTCTTGGAGAAACTCCCAGAGGAATCCCTGGAGGAACTACCTGAGAAATTTCTGGAGAAACGTCGGAAGAACTTAGGGAGGAATTACGAGAGGAATTCTTGGAGGAACTTCCGGAGGAATTCCTGGAGGAACTTCTAGATGAAGTCCTGGAGGAACTTCCTGAGGAACTTTGGGAGGATTTCCTGGATGAACTCCCGGAAGAATTCCTGGAGGAACTCCCAGAGGAATTCTTGGAAGAACTTTCAGAGGAATTTCTGGATGAAATCCCTGAGGAATTTCTGGAGGAACTCCCGGAGGAAATTCTGGATGAACTCTCAGAGGAAGTCCCGGAGGAATTCCCGAAAGAACTCCCGGAGGAATTTCAGGAGGAACTTCATGAGGAATTCCTGGAGGAACTTAGGGAGGATTTCCTGGATGAACTCCCGGAGGAATTCCTGGAGGAACTCCCAGAGGAATTCTTGGAAGAACTGTCAGAGGAATTTCTGTATGAACTTCCTGAGGAATTCCTGGAGGAAGTCACGGAGGAATTCCTGGAAGTACTCCCGGATGAATTTCTGGAGGAACTCCCTAAGAAATTCCTGGAGGAACTTAGGGAGGATTTCCTGGATGAGCTCCAGGAGTTTCTGTATAAAATCTCTGAGGAAGTCCTGGAGGAACTCCCGGATGAATTTCTGGAGAATCTCCCGGATGAATTCCTGAAGGAACTAAGAGAGGAATTCTTGGAGGAACTTCCTGAGAAAATCCTGGAGGAACTTCCAGAGAAATTCCTGGAGGAACTTCCAGATGAAATCCTGGAAGAACTCCCTGAGAAATTCCTGGAGGAACTTAGGGTGGAATTCCTGGATGAGCTCCCGGAGGAATTCCTGGAGGAACTCCCAGGGGAATTCTCGTAGGAACTTTCAGAGGAAATTCTGGATGAACTCCTTGAGGAAGTCCTGGATGAATTCCTGGAGGAACTCCCGGAGGAATTCCTTAAAGAACTCCCGGAGGAAATGCTGGAGGAACTCCCAGAGAAAGTCCCGGAGGAATTACTGGAGGAAGTCCCGGAATTCAACGGACAACCATCGCATTGATGGCGCTGCGTCTTAGCGAAAAGTCATCGAGTGACCGTCGGACAATAACATTTCTTGATTTTAAATAGTCTCAAAAATTCAACCGGTCAGCACAGAATCACAATTCTTATGCTGAAATAAGCCATCTGTCAAATTTTCAGCTAATTTGGATAAAATTTCAAGGTGGCTCAAGTCGATTTAGTATTTTTGAGCCATTTTCAATTTTGAAACAAAATCTAACCAGAGATATAAATGCTAAAAATCATCGCAAACACCTATTAACGGAAGCTTTTGATGTGCTCTACAAGTCTTGTGAACATTGCGATTCCTTCCGTTTACGTTTTGATTCAAGCTTTTAAGTGCGTAGAAACACTGTTTCCCATTAAAGTCGTTGTTCTACAAAATTCTTGAGTGTATTACAAATCATTGCTAATTTATAATATTATCATTCCTCTTTTTACTCTGGAAATTTAGGTAATATTATTTCCAACGTGCGATTCACCGTTAAATTCTGTGTTTCTATGCACTGAACATCACTTCTACATGGTCAAAACGTAAACGGAACGAATTGCAATGTTTACAAGACTTGTGGAGCACACCAAAAGCTTCCGTTTGGAGGTTGTTGCGATGATTTTTAGCATTTATATCGCTGGTTAGATTTTTTTCAAAATTGAAAATAGCCCAAAAACACTAAATCGGCTTGAGCCACCTCAAAATTTTATCCAAATTAGCTGAAAATTTGACAGAAGGCTTATTTTAGCATAAGAATTGTGATTCTGGGCTGACCGGTTGAATATTTTATACTTTTTGAAAACATGAAGTCATTAAATTTATATTGAGGATATTTCATTCGGCTGCTACAGACACCATCCATCTGAACAAACATGTTACATCATCTCCCTACGACGCGTGCTTGTAATTGCGTTACAGCGCTAAACGATTCTAAGTTTTAATCTTTGAAGAAAATTCACCTTGGATTAACCTTCTTTTGTATAAAATGGTAGCCAAGAAAAATCGATTTCATTTCCAATGACTAGAAACAAAACCTAATATTCTTGATATGGAAATGCTAAATATCATTTTCCAAACTTAGACGTACATGTTTCATGATAGAATTAGAGGCGAAAGTATAGAATTGATAGTTCCGTTAGGATACGGCAGGCATGAAGAATGTTTTTATAGAAGTCGATTTGAAAGCAAGCGGAGGGCAATATTTGTGATGGCATATATGGGGCCGTACATATATTACGTAAGCACTTTTGGGGGGAGGGGGTCTGTTGTTTTCTTACGCGCCATATAAAAAAAATCTTTTGTATGGGAAAAATCTTACATGGGGGGAGGGGGTCGAAAAACCCAGAAAAATTGCTTACGTTATAAGTGTACGACCCCTATCGCACGACCTTCCTTCTGCCAAACTCCCGTATGAAGGGGAGGGAAGAATATCAGTGTGGAAGCTGATATATCTCCACTGGCAAAAGGAAGGTGGTTAGATTTGCTCATATGCAGGGTTCATACTTTTCGTTTCGATGAGACAAAATTAAGCGATTTTCTGTTTGGAGGAGAATCTTTTTTCGGAGTTTGTAGTGAAAGACGTCTTTCTCCCACCCCTCTTTTCTCTAGAGCGAACCTAGAAGATAAGTGAAAATGGTGCCTACTTGATAAATTTCTTTTTTCGTTTCATCACTTCTACGCCTCACTCACTTTTCGCGAAATTATTCGGTAAACAATTACAAAAATTTTATGAACGCAACCAAAACCTAGAACATCAACAAAAATGGCGATTGGATGCGGTCACTATAGCCATACCACCACATCGACTGTAGGGATTAGGTTATTTGTTCCATAAGAGCTACACTTTTTGCAATTGATGATGGCACGAAATGGAAGAAAGGAGTGAGAAAACGAGCAAATCAACTTTTCGCGGCACTAGCAGTGTTGGTAAAAACTCAAAATCTCAAAACTCATGGATGATTCAAATCAAGCGTGAGTTGAAACGCATCCAACTCAGCATCTAAAAACTCATGGATGAGTTGAATCATCCATTTGAATCATCGTAGGTTTTCTTTTGTTCTCCTTCGTTAAAAACATTGAATTGACGTTTGTCGCGTAAAATATTAGACACCTCTTTATGTATAAGTAATAAATTGCCTTCAAATTGATTTCAAATGCGTTTTTAACCCGCAATGATTTTTTGGCAAATGAGTGAAATGATGCGTTTCAGCATGAAAAATTCAAGCGTGATGCATTCCTTCAAAATCGCAGACGATTTCGTTCGCACGGGAGAGCTCGTTGATTGAGATTTATGAATGATTTTACCAACACTGGGCACTAGTAGTGAGAGATAAATGGTTATCTCTCATCATACCTTTTTTCTTTTTCCGCAAACCCATTTTTCAGCGAAAATCAGCGTGAGGGAGCATTCTCTGCTCGTGAGAATGAGTGAGAATTACGATCCCTGCTCATATGCCATCGCGTGAGGAAGGGTTTTCTATTGAGTACTGTCTCCAAATTTCTAATATGACATCAGCATCTAGTCGAATAGGATGTCATATTAGATGCCATCACAAATATTGCCCTCCGCTCGCTTTCAAATCGACTTCTACAAAAAAAAAACATTCTTCATGCCTGCCGTATCCTAAGGGAACTATCATTTCTATACTTTCGCCTCTAATTCTATCATGAACATGTACGTCTAAGTGTGGAAGCCATGGAGCCATAGAAAACGATACACGAATGTTTCCATTGCGGGCCGAAACTGATCGTTGCAAATAAATATATTTGCGTTTGGTTTCGCAAAACTTCCCACCACTTTATTGGCTTCTTGATGCAGTTAACCTCCGAGCAGACACAAATTATGGTGGCAAACACCTTCCATTTTGAATAGCTACGTAGTCCTACGTCACCTATGCGTACAACCCGATTGGGCTGCACCTTTGAATTTTTGATGAACGAATACATTGTTTATTCGCCAAAATGTAGGCAATTGGCTTTTGGTGTATTTGCCATTGTAGCCCGCCTGACGGCGGACTAACCCTCTACTAGTGCGCTAGTAATTGTTTTAACAAATGGCTTAAGCGCCACCTCTTCAGAGGACCACTTGTCGTTTTGTTGCCCGGCTAAACTCCGCTTCAGGGCGGGTTCGAATTTAATTAACTACCCGAACGTGCTAGAAGAGGCTCTAGTTCTCGAAATACTCGGTTCGCAACCCCTAACAGTTTCAGAAAAGTAATCCAAAGTACGTTTTCTACCAGACGATGCACATGAGCGACGGTTTATCATCACTGGCCAAGTTCTTTCCGTTAACCCTATCCGAAAGCTTCAGAGACAGAGTGGAGGACTGAGTTTCCCAAGCAGTCCCAACTCGGAGTACAACAACAACAAAACTACAACAAACGAACCGAACGAAACGTGAAAATAACCTTTAGACCAGTGCAATCATCGGAAGGAAGTCTACATACATCATCAAACACCTATAACAGACTATTAACATTTATTTATTACAGCTAGTCGTCATACTTTTTAATCGGGTACCCTATGTCTCACTTCCTTTCCATTAATTTAAACTTCAGCATAACTACCTAACTGTGCGGATTTTCTACATGCTTTAACCTAGGCTATTCCAATAAGAAAACTCTTCCAAGCTTCGCTTTCTCGAAAACATACACTACATTTGTAGGTCTCCGATCACAAGCTTACTCACGTGCTTCTACTTTACCGAAGTCTTCCTCCTGCGTCGCGTCGCTGTGACCGCGCTGGTTCACCCAGTGAACAAAGCGTGTGGAGTGAATGGCACCTAAATCGAGCGGTTGGTGGGCCAATCTCGACGTCGTCGCGTGAACGGTCTTCAGGCGCAAATTTATGCTCTTCCGGAGTGCGATGTCGGCGCGACTCCCTTCCAACTCCGGCCGGGCGTTGGGGAACTTTATAGCTGGCGCGTGGGGTCAACAGTGTGGAAATAACGTGTCGCTAAAGGGGCGGTGTGCCGAGCAGGAGGGGAGCGGTGGTCCAAAAAAATACTGGGAACAAAAAGCCGTTGGACGGCTGCATACATGGATGAGCTAAGGATCGAGACTCAAAGCGATTAACATTTCTTTTTGTTTTTACCTTTTTGTTTTCTTATCTACAATCACGCACAGTACCGCACTCGCTAATTTATTAATATTTAGCACTGCCTATGGAAAGGAAATCTAATAATTAATTACACTGGATATAAAGGCACTTTCACGTTGAACAAACCTCCTAAACACACCGCGAGTATAAAAATTAGATTCTTCACACTGCTGCCTCTTCCTTCCGCACGCGATGGCATATGAGCAAGTCAAACCACCTTCCTTTTGCCAGTGAAGATATATCAGCTTCCACACTGATATTCTTCCCTCCCCCTTCATACGGGAGCTTGGCAGAAGGAAGGTCGTGCGATATGTGCCATCACAAATATTGCCCTCCGCTCGCTTTCAAATCGACTTCTATAAAAAACATTCTTCATGCCTGCCGTATCCTAACGGAACTATCAATTCTATACTTTCGCCTCTAATGCTATCATGAACATGTACGTCCAAGTTTGGAAGATGATATTAGCATTTCCATATCATTGTAAATCGTTTAACTTCACGCAGAAGTAACACACGAAATCATTAATTTAGTGTACTACCCTTGGTGGGGGCATCCATCAACCCAGCTGTTATTGGTCGACGGTACAGCAGCAGTGCCTTTCTCTGCTTTGTTCTCTCCGAGGCAGCCAAGTTGGTTGCGATGAGACGGACGCAATGAGAAAACAGAACTGTGCAATAAAATCCTATTCGACTAAATGCTGATGTCATATTAGAAATTTGGAGACAGTACTCGTCGATAGCAAATCCTTCCGCACGCGATGGCATATGAGCAAGTCAAACCACCTTCCTTTTGCCAGTGGAGATATATCAGCTTCCACACTGATATTAACGGGAGTTTGGCAGAAGGAAGGTCGTGCGATATGTGCCATCACAAATATTGCCCTCCGCTCGCTTTCAAATCGACTTCTATAAAAACATTCTTCATGCCTGCCGTATCCTAACGGAACTATCAATTCTATACTTTCGCCTCTAATGCTATCATGAACATGTACGTCCAAGTTTGGAAGATGATAGGGTTTCTTACCCCATTCCCGGCCTAACATGCGTACGACTGCATTATTTAATTGATATTTATGACAGGAAGCAACTTTTTCTGAAATTTGTAGGCTGTATAATACTGCATTGGGGTTCACTTCTGCTTAAAAAATAGCTATTCGTGCTAAATATCGTTCAAAGAAGCTTTTATTTGATTTAAATTAACGAGGTGCAGCACTCATTTCAGTCATAGCGATTCCCAATCCGGCATACAAAAAACCAGTTCCCGGCCTAAGCAAAATTTCACTCAATCTCTCAACATTTTACTCTCATTCTCTCTCGGGACGGTAGAAAATGCGATGTAAACAAAAATATGCGCGTTCCACGACAACAAGATGCCAGATGGTATTATTCATAATCATTTTTATTTGGTTGAGAAGATATATTAACTCATCCAAATTTCTTCCAAATACTTAAAAACAATATTTATTTCACCTTTTAAAATCGAGAGAACTATAAATAACATGATAACGTCAACGTATTAGACAATTTTCCTATTAACGATGAAGGATCATTTTTATAATTCTGGCCTTTTGGCAGCACGGTGCGGCTAGAAGTTCTTGGGCCGAGGTGAATTTTTGTTCGGTTTGTGAATACATTTTAAAATGTATTCTAGTATGTTTAAATAAGTTCTAGTGAAACGAACATATAAGAATAATTGAAGTGCGGGTGTTTAGAATTGTAGTGTGGTGATTAACAGCTTCATGCAATGGTTGTATCGAGCACTGTGACGATTTTCAGGTAGGTGTTTATTCGATAATACCGTTTTGTAAAAGTGGAAAGAATCACTCCGGCTCAGTGGTGTGGCATCGGAGAGTGAAATTTTGAATTCTACATTTTTATTTTCTGCAATTGAATCAATTAGGAGTAAAACAAGTGATAGAAAAATATTGAGCATTGTGAAAAATAAATGGGAGACTTTTTAAAAATTATCAACCATAAACCTACGACTTCCAAACAGTTTAAATCATTAGTTTTCTGTGCAGTGAGCCGGGAACCGGGTCCATAGGCCCAAGTAGTGATTTACCCTATTAGCATTTCCATATCATTAAAAAATATCATGTTTGTCATTTTTTGCATTTGTACATGAAGGTAACGTGAATATTTTTGTAAAAATTGCCGAAACAGATGACAGTCTGATTCAATTAATGCTTATACTACTTGGTGAAAAATTTTCATAGGTGGGTCGCGAGACATATAGAATTTTGCTAGGTGGGTCGCATACCCAAAAGTTTGGGAAGCTCTGATCTAGTCTATTCAGAACCTTTCCAACGATTTCTTATTCTTAACCCCTAGAACAACAAGTGGTCCAAATGGGAGGTATTTCTCCTTCCCGCTTGATCCAGAGCATGTTTCGCTGGATGAGTGAACGAGCGCGCCAAGTGAGTGAACGATAATAATTTTTCATAGTGAACTTCCATGCAGTAAGTGACATGAATTCATTTATTGTATGCGAGTGATCTTATACTGCTGTTCGTGATAACTTTACTGAATTCCGGTATTGACTCTACAATTAGGTACAATACAACGCAAACATAATTAACTAATCTAGAATACCGCTACACCATACTAAGTTGAATTCAACAAACGGAATCGAGCAAGGCATCATCACCACTGGGGAATAAATTTCGGTTCTAATATATCTGTACTTGAATTTATTGTATATATACGATAACAGTGATCACAAGTCATTTTTTATTTAATAAAATCATTAACCAAAACGCAGAAAGAATTGAATGTTCTTTGTGTCAGAGGTTTGAAAAATTAAAAACTTTGTGGCGCATAAGTTCACAAGTTAGAAACATGTAACTAACCATTTAAATCGAACCTGGAAGAGTCATAATAGAATTGGATTCGGTTATGGTTCTGTTAAATTATTGTCTAGTACCACTAAGAAGCCTCTATCAATAAGATATCAGTCGTCTAGTATATTCAACAACGCCTTGATCATTTGTCGTAGATACAATGAATTATTGGGAGTGGCTGATTTTCTACTCGCCGCAGCCACATCCTGAGGGGCCCTCCTTAGCCGTGCGGTAAGACGCGCGGCTACAAAGCAAGACCATGCTGAGGGTGGCTGGGTTCGATTCCCGGTGCCCGTCTAGGCAATTTTCGGATAGGAAATTGTCTCGACTTCCCTGGGCATACATTATCGTCGTGCTAGCCTCATGATATACGAATGCAAAAATGGTAACCTGGCTTAGAAACCTCGCAGTTAATAACTGTGGAAGTGCTGAATGAACACTAAGCTGCAAGGCGGCTCTGTCCCAGTGTGGGGATGTAATGCCAATAAGAAGAAGAAGAAGAGCAGCCACATCCAGGCGCTATAGTATATGCACAAAATAGCCAGCAAGAGTTAGCCGCCAGAAATTTGTATGGCGAAAGACATCTAACGCTGGTTTTCTCAAAATTAGGAATTTTTCATGAAAAACTATTTGGTACCGGTTATAAGGGATGGTGTCTGCTACTACGCCTACCAAATATTTTTTCGATTAAAGTGCTTAATTTTGAGAAATCGAACCTTAGATGCCTTTCGCCATACTGATTTCAGAAAGTTAACTCCTAGTGTGCCGCTGTAAGCACGCTCAAAGCAGTCGATTCATTGTGCAGAATCGTGTGGGTCCTTTTAATTTGAATGTTAACAACACAGATAGAAAGAGTTGTTGAACTTTACACGAAAAGTAATGCACATAAAAGGAATGCCAAAAAAACATAAATTTAAACGATATTATCACCTGAGTATATCTAGACCAACATTTGAAAAGGGCGTAACAGCTAAAATTTATTCCTTATATAGCTACAGTATACCCCCGCTGATCAGAATAATGTATGGCCGGATTATCGGGGTTTCTCTCGTTAATCCGACTGTCAAATCCATACAAATGGACCAAAACAAAATCACAGCACAAATTTGAAAATTGACAGCATAGTATGTTTAAATGGGTGTTGATACTTTTTAATCCAGAAAATTCCGAATTGGCGAGATCCGTAGTAAAGAGTCGTCGGATTAGTGAGGTCCGGATTAGCGGGGGGATACTGTATATATGTGGACGACGAACCAGAAGGAATAAATTTTGACTGTTACGCCCTATTCAAGTGTTGGTCTTTATGGTAAAATGCTGAGCTTTATGTCACTTTTTATTTGATTTAGGCTACAGAAACTGACATAGAAATTGCATACATCTAGGAGTGTTATTTTCCGCGTCTATATTTTTACGCGTTTATTATTTTTTATTATTTTTTCTGCGAATAATAATTCGGAAAACTATAGTACAGGTCTCTAAATGCCTTGTTCGTAAATTGGAATCTTTCAGATGCAGGCTCTTATGCACTGGTCTGCTTTTCAACTTAGTATTATATCCAGTATTTTGCGCTCGATAATGGCGGCCGAGTGAGTGCCTTCTTGACATTCGAGAGGTAGAAAATATTTACATATTTTAATCAATGTAGGCTTTGATTTATTGAAAAACATTGGCACTCATCCGGTATCAACAATCGTACAAAATGTCAAATATTTCCTTTACGGTATTCATGGGTTTGGTTTTTTTCTAGAAGCCACAAAATATGATTATAATTAGTGTTTTTTTAGGGAAAGAAAATCTGCAACCAGCCACGTGGGTGATGCTGTAGCCAGGAAGTGTCAGAATGGATTCACTGTGTTCATTAAAACCAACTCCCTTTCCACTAGCTAGTTGCCTCCAGCCCGCATTCCGGCAGCACCTGTGCCACAACACTCCTCAAGCAGCTGTTGGCTGACTGAAGGTGCCTCGCTACCAATATCTCTTCAACATAAACACACCATCTATACTGTGTGACGCTTACTGATCGTTAGCCCTGTTACATTTGGCTACAAACCAATATTAACTGTATCAACTCATTTTTGCTGATATTTGTGATATATTCATTTCCGTCCCAAATAAAACCAGTAGAAAACTCTGGAAAGTATTTGTTGCTCTGATTGCGGGCTGTGGCTATTATTTCGAATAGGTACGAATATATGTCTAATCCAATTTAAGTATTCTGAAACGAAACATGCATGCAGCCAGAGTCGTGATAACTAGGAAATTGTGCAAAATTGGTCTTTTTTTATTTATTGTAAACTCACAACTAGTGTATCATTTTAAACCTAGAGGCAAACGGTATGACGGGTATTTATAAATTATGTAGGGGGAGATCCCCCAGCGCCAGACACCTCCCAATACCGGACACTTCTAAAAACGGTACTTGCAGAGATACCTCCATCATCTCATGTAGTACAAAAGAAAGCTATTGAAAAATCCTTTACATGTATGGAATGTTAGATCGTCATGTTGTAAACTTTGTACAAAATTGGAAATTGGACAAAAATGTAAATTTTTTTGATGTTTCGCCTTATTTTAGAAGGTTTGAATCAACAATATTAAAATCAATCGAATGCATTCTGATTATGTCGAGATCCTCAATATTAGTCATATTTCAAAGAGCGATAGTGATTTGATAGATATTCATTGTATCTATGGTGCAAAATCAACTTCTTTATCCGGTAGCTGTCCCCCGGGCCTGGACAGTGATTTCTTCCATTGTGTTCAAATAGCCATTCTTTGCACCTGTTTGGCTAAAATTACTTCATTCAATTGTTTTTTCTTGCTGAGGTATCAGAAAGCCAAAGAAATAAGCAGAAACAAAAAATGAAGATGTCATTGAATTTGGAGGGAATTTTGAGTAAGATGTAAGAAATTGAGCAGGAGAGTTAAATAAGCTCTACTCTGTTAATATATACAACTTGAAGCAAGTGAAAAATATTACTATTCTAAATGATGTCTTTACTTATGTAATAGGAAGTTGGTCATATTTGAACATGATGCAAAAATGTCCGGTACTTGGGGACACTTTTCTGAAACGTGAAAATTTTCACCAAAATTCATCATGAAAATACATAGTCCCAAAACGTTTTCAAATGATCATATATAGTTTGTATGAATCATTAATGATCATATTTTGTGTATATGGTATACAAGAAAACATAATCCGGATAATTAGAGAGTTTTTCGTTAAATGGCTTATGTGTCCGAAACTGGGGGATCTCCCCCTATAAAAACTATATCCTTTGCAATTGTTCACCTTGCTTGATTTTTGGTTAACTTGGAACCACTAACCACTATTAATAATTTACAATCATGATTACGGGAAAGTAAGTCGCTAGGTGCTTCTGGTACGATTACATTATTTGGCTACCGAGTCAGTGACGAGATCCACTGAATTGAATGGACAAAGAGAAAATGGGTAGTTGGTTTGGGGAAGGGGGAGACGTTGGCGATCGCTTGGTAAGGCACTCGAGAAGCACCAAAAGAGGAGAATAGCCATTTTTGTGCATAAGAAAAGCATATTTTAGTGACTGAGTTGAGCAGTAAAGAGTTTTCTTAAGTTTCAACCGGAAACATTATGAACTATTGTGGTCTCGAAGGAGACATTCAGGATGAAGTTCTCGTGCAGCTGAAGTGCAGGTGATCCATGATTCAGAACAGTTCCCCGACGTCCGAACGCCCTAAGACCCGGAATCCCAAAAGAAGTTTTGAGCACCCACCCCACAGACTGCCGTTGGCTCTAAACCAGCAGTCTGGGGATTGCTGCCGGATTCCCTCCGAAACGGAGTTTCTCGGTTCTGGGGCCGAAAGTAGGTAGGTCTTCTAAAGCAGTAGATTTCTTGTAAACTTGCAGTTATCCCAAGAGTTATCCTAAAAATAAAACAAAATTATTACAAAAAATGCATAAATAAACTGCAAAAATATTTGACAATCGTTTGTTTGTTGATACCAGATGAGTGCCAATGTTTTCCAAAGAATCGAGGCCTACATTGATTAAAATATGTAAATATTTTCTACCTCTTGAACGTCAAAAAGGCACTCACTCGGCCGCCATTATCGAGCGCAAAATACTGGATTAGTATTTTCTCAGTTATTAATTGAAAGCTTTTCTATGCCCGCCATTGCAATGAGTACCGTGGGTGACCGAAATCTGCCCCCCGGTTCAATGTATTTATTTTATAAATAATTTATTTTGTCCTGTTCATATACTTGACAGTATGCTTCTTGGCCATTAAAATGAAGAGTAGGCTTTGAAATTAAAATAACAAAAATCGAAAACAAATCACCACCCAGAAAACTCGTAGTTTTGTTCGCGTGCTGACTGCAATTCAACAACAATAAATAAAGCAAGATCAGTGGCAAATAAAGTATAAGGATCGATTCGAATATAAACTGAACATTATATTGTGGTCGTTCCTATGCTACATTCCGACTAGAAAAATTTCATTTTGGTTAAACCACCGATCACTGCTTTTTACGTCACGCAGTCGTTGACCTGCTGGGTCAGGTCGATCAATGCTCTCACTGGATGATGCTCAACCGGGGATTTCTCCGACCGATGTGAAACAACCAAAAGAAGCGTATTTTCATTATTTCCAAACAATGGATTGTAACTAGTTGGTGATGGATGTAGGGAGTGATACGAAATCCCAAGATGAATCAGGAGGCAACATTTTGACTGATTGTGGTCCAAACTTCACTATATATTAGACTCATGCATCAGGAATCGAAACTGAGTACAATTTAAACATCTGAATATGCCGGTGCGGTGGCCTATGAAAGCGAAGCAGCTTGGTTTAAGAGGTCTTTGATGAGATCTTTTCGATTCACTTTGTCATTGTTTTGTCACATTGAATATGTACCAATTAATGATTGTGTGCATAGCAACTTCGATTCGATTCGATTCGGGTCGTTTAAATTTAAATATGGAAATTTGGCATAAGGTATAGGCGCTGGCGCTAAACCAGTTTTAAACGCATGAGTCAGCACCTCTTAAGAGTTAAGCAAAGACGAAGAAATCAACCCTTAGTAACTTGAAAGACTAAGCTGCAATTCAGTAATAGGATATATGTAATGCCATCAAAGTAAAAAACTTTTTTCACTTTTTTGAAGCAATCAATGTTCAGAAAGGGGCTCAGTATTCAACCAGAACACTATATGTTAATTGATATGAATTCACTGAAGCACGCCGCCGATGAGCTAAAATTCATATCCGTTTACATTAAACTTTATTGCACTCACCCGTTCACGGACGACCGCAGCTAACGTTAGATTCAAGTCTTCGTCCCTGTTGACTTGAGTCGTTCGATGGGAAATAATGGGACCCAGAGCATTGAATCGAATCGAATGACATAATACTGGTAGTTTGAATCAATTGTTATACAGCAATATTACTTAATGTCTATGTTTATTGATGGGAATCGCCTTATAACTATTAATTGCACTTATTTTCGGTAAAGTTCAACTATTATTCATTGTTCGACGAAGCATGTTTGTTCATTCTTGGCACGTTCATGGCACCTGCAGCGTTCTTGAGACGACAGTTGTTTGGCACGTTTTAGGTTAGTACCCATTAAGCGCTTTTACAGTTTTTTGATACGCACATTTGACGTCAGATGCTTTGTAGCACGTCTGCGTCTGGCTATTTAGGGAGCTTGGGATATCTTGGCACATCTTTTAGATTTAGTTATCGTTGAGGTGCGGCTCACCTTAATGAAAGTACGTATCAGGGTATCAATATTCGAGCAATACCCAACAATATACCCTTTGTCGTCAACAGAGTTTGTTACTGACAAACCTTGCCTTTGCCATGCATGTTCTGATATTTCCGAGAATACGCTGCTAATTTTGTAATCATAGTTAGATTCTCGAATATTTCCATAAATGCAGAAACTATGCTTGCATGA
This sequence comes from Armigeres subalbatus, assembly GCF_024139115.2. Lineage (NCBI taxonomy): Eukaryota > Metazoa > Arthropoda > Insecta > Diptera > Culicidae > Armigeres > Armigeres subalbatus. Next base: position 314,449,022 of record NC_085141.1, read on the forward strand.
AATCTAAATTCGCTGTGAAGATAATGCAAAATAACGGGAATATAAAAAAATAAATTTAGGGACAAAATTAATGATATGGAAATGCGAATATCATCTTTCAAACTTAGACGTACATGTTCATGATAGAATTAGAGGCGAAAGTATAGAATTGATAGTTCTGTTAAGATACGGCAGGCATGAAGAATGTTTTTATAGAAGTCGATTTGAAAGCGAGCGGAGGGCAATATTTGTGATGGCACATATCACACGACCTTCCTTCTGCCAAGCTCCCGTATGAAGGGGGAGGGAAGAATATCAGTGTGGAAGCTGATATATCTTCACTGGCAAAAGGAAGGTGGTTTGACTTGCTCATATGCCATCGCGTGCGGAAGGATTTTTCTATCGACAGTACTGTCTTCATGCTCGTAACAGAACTATCAATTCTATACTTTCGCCTCTATCATGAACATGTACGTCCAAGTTTGGAAGATGATATTAGCATTTCCATATCATTGTAAATCGTTTACTTCACGTAGAAGTAACACACACGAAATCATTAATTTAGTAACAAAATTAAGTTCTTTTTTTGTTGTTCGACTCTTTGTCATTATTACTTACTTGATACTTATTACTTACTTGATGGGCTACAGCTTTTCGATGAACCTACGCCAAATGGAATATCCTTCTCCACTGGACTCGATCTTGGGCCAATCGCTTCCAGTCGCCCTAATTATTGAACGCCCTCAGGTCCTCTTCAACTGCAAACAGCCATCGTGTACGCGGCCTCCCACGAAGCCTCCGGGTTCTCTACTAAATACTATCTTTGCTTGAAGTTCTTCAGCCTACGAAAAACATGTCCAGCCCACCGTAGTCTGCCGTGTTCATTTTAATTTATTTGGTCTACATCTATAATACACGGTTCGAGGCCGCATCTCCCCATCCTCGAATACGTCCCAGGTCCCACGCTCGCCAAGTCATTTTGCACCTGTTCTGCCCATCTCGGAAGCGAACACCATTTTTGCAGGATTACTGTCCGGCATTCTTGCAACATGTCCCGCCCATCGTACCCTTCCGGCTTTAGCTACCTTCTGGATACTGGGTTCGCCGTAGATTTGGGCGAGCTCGGGGTTCATCCTTCGCCGCAACACACCATCTTCTTCCACACCGCCAAAGATGGTCCTAAGCACCCGTCTCTCGAATACTCCGAGTCAGAAGCGCCAACTTCAGAAAATTATTGGGGGGGCCAAATTTTTCTCCAAAATAATGTAAAAATAAAAACATCAGTAATTCAAAGGGCAATAGTCTATGAATCATATTCCAATAAGTAAAAAACGAAAACAAACATTTTTCAGTAGTACATTTGTTTATTATTACGATTTTCCTTCTAAAAACATATTTCAGGTATCAAACACTCCACTTGTTACATATAAAAAGTATTTTTTCTCTGGCTATTTCGTGAAATAAATTCATTCAAAACTTCATCCATGTCCAGATCTTTCGCCATGTTCTTGTGGAAGTGCAATATGGCCACAGAATTCAACCGCTGTTGTCCCATGGTAGAGCGCAAGTATGTCTTCAGTCTTCGAAGTCCCGAAAATGACCGTTCAGGTGTTGCAGAACATGTGGGAATTGTCACAAATATATTCATAAATTTTACAAACTCTGAGAGAAGTTCAATCAAATGCGGTTCTTTCTTGAAGTAGTCAACGATATCTGAGATATTCTCAACACACTTGTCAGCTTCCTTCAAAGTTTGCAAAAACATTTCCCGATGCAGCAGCAAGCGTTCCGGATCAACATCACCCTCATAAAAACTCAGAATTTTTGCTTTGTTTGCGTCGTCTCCCAGCAAAAACTTTTCAATTTCCAACAGGAACTCAAACGATTTAGTTTCAAATCGAGCGTTAAGTGATTCCAGAATCTTGTCGATTATTTCTTGATACTGTGATTCATGAATCTCCTCAACCGACCCTGCGATTGATTCTTTTCTCTGTGATTGTTCTTCTGGATCTAATCGTTTTGGCATCCTCCTTTTTCGCGGCAACTTCGGAGATCCTACCTCGGCCGGTTTGCCTGATGATACTCTTTCCCAAACCTCGGAAAACTCCTTTTTACAGTAGTTCAAACTTGCCTTCAACGTTTCGATCATTCGGTATGCTTCCTCCAGACGCAACGATTTTCTTTGGAGCGCCGTGTTCGCCGTGTCAATGTACCCGAATAATTTTACTAGTACCATCAAGATAAAGTAAAAGTCGAATTTCTCCATCATTCTCAGAAACCCGGCAGCTTTTGCACCAGCATCAGAAGCATCACTTTCAGCCAAAGTCGTGAAAAATTCAACCAAAGCGGAGTAGTTTGATAAAACAGATGACATGGACACGAATTTGACTGCCCATCTTGTTGGGCACAAAGGTCGAAGTTTGGTGGAATCATCTGATTTAATAGACTGGACCATCGCGAGCCATTTCGGTAAATCCCTGACAAAGTTGATCAGATCCTTCACTATGTTTAAGGTATCTCGGCGAATAGGAATCGTCTTTATGGTGTCTTGCGCCTTGTAGTTCAAAGAATAAGCCTAGCAGTGGACGAACAAAGCTCTCCTTTCCTCCCCAAGAATCTTACCTTGCACTCCATTTTCGCCATCAGCCAAATTCCTTGCTCCGTCATAACACTGTCCTCTACAGATGGACAGCGGCAAATCAAACATAATAAGTATATCCTTGATGACGGAATAAAGCGAGGCGGAGGTTGTACATTCCATTTCATAGAAACCAAGGAAAATTTCTTCTGCTTCCAAAGGATTTCTGACAAAACGGATGCAAAATAAAAATTGCTCCTTCCTTGAAATGTCCGCTGTCTCGTCGCACATAATAGCATAGTAAGCAGCTAACTTCACCAATTCAATGAGTTTCCGAAGCAAAGTATGGCTAAAAAGATCGAGAATTTCGTTTTGGATTCCATGGCTACAGCAAGTATACGATTCGCGTTTCAACCAAGATTTCAGCTCCCCTGCATCTTCACTGCGCAAATTTAACAAGTTTACAAAATTACTTGCGTCATCATTGTGACCACGGATTGCTAGACCCTGAGAAGCTAAGTACAACAGCGAAGAAAAGATCTTTTTCAAACACCCCCGGTTGACAATCATTTCTCTCAAATTTCACGACATGTGGAGCACATCACAATGTTGTTCGCCGAGTCGTAAAAAATCCATGGGAAGCTTGTTGTCCATCCTGGTACGAACCGCCGTTTAGACACACTTTTTATACTCACACATTCAACGGTCGGGACATCATTCCGTGCCGATAGTTCGAACGAGCCAGACGTGTGTGCTGTGTCTCATCGCGGGTGTTGTTCGGTAGTGCGAGTCTACCCAGACAACCAGAATGCATGCATAATAGAATTGTTTTTCTGTTATGCGATGCCTATGCGCACAAATTTCATCGCTTACCAGTCGCGAAAACACTTTTTACGTATAAAAATGGAGGCGATATATGTGTATTTCTTATCCGACATTGCACGGAAGTGTATGCGATGTGCACGATTTTTATGCGAGTTTGTTCGTTATGCATTGCGATGTAGTTTGTGATAACAAACTCTGTTTGACAGATAATCCGATTTCATGTGAGTTTGATTGCAGGAATATGCGATGTCAACAAATGAAGCTGGAATAAACTCGTATAATAGCCTATTGTGCGGGAAAATTTATAAATAAACTGATGAGCTTTGCACAACAATGCGATTCTGACGAAACTTGGATCGGTAAACAATTTTGATCGTGCATTCTTATGCGATGTGTGGTTGTCTGGGTATTGTGTGGTGCCTACCTACGGATCCAAGGCGATCACTGTCGGCGAGTGAAGTAGCTGCTTCTGGCGACGCCAGTAAAGCAGGCTATTGTTTCTGCTGCTACCTACAGCAGCAGCACAGATAAGTGGCAGATTTTGTTTTATTGTTCTCCCTTTTGGAGCGGGACTGATTGAAATCAATTGAATTAGTTTTTTTTTCTCATTATTTTTTTTCTGATTTGCTAATAGTTTTAAGTTAGTATAAGACAGAATTGTCCTTCCACCTCTCGGGGTGAGAATGGAAGCAGAGACTATGGGAGGTGGTGAGCCACCAAAAGAGGTTCGCACACGGTTTTACCAGGCATCTTCGCCTGGCCCTTGGGTTGTTTACTTTCGGCAGAAAGCGAAAAGCCTAGATTTTCTCGGCATCAAACGAGACTTGACGCGTCGTTTTACGAAGCTTGAATTCAATCAAATCAACAAAAACAAGCTACGCATCACCGCACCTACATACCAGGTGGCGAATGAAATTGCTGGCGACAGGGCGTACAACGTACTCGCGGGAGGTCGAAATAGAAGGTGTGATCAACGCAGCGAGCTTAACTTGCAAGGATGTGCTTGCAGGGAAAGGTCGCTTAAAGAACGCAATGGATTCTACCGTGGATATCCTGGACTGCAAGGAATTGCATTCAGCAACCACAGTAGATGGTAAAAAGGTATATGCTAAGTCAGGCTCGCTTCGGGTGACGTTCGCCGGTTCGATGCTCCCAAAATATGTAGATATCGAGAATATGTTGTTTCCGGTGCGTTTGTTTGTACCAAGGGTATTTAATTGTATCAACTGCAAACAATTAGGTCACACTGCCGAGTTTTGTGACAACAAACCACTTTGTGGTAAATGTTTCCAAAGACATCGGGAGGATACCTGCCAGCAACAAGCCACAAAATGTGCTTATTGTGGTTTGGATCCTGCCCATGGTTTGCAAGATTGCCCGGTGTGCAAAAGTCGCACCCAAAAAGTGAAGCGCTCGTTGGTACAGCGCTCCAAGCAGTCTTATGCGGAAATGGTTAAAGCGCAACACACATCCGCCACTGCCACCGCAAAGACTGCTTTTTCAGCTGCCGTTCAAGTAAGTGACTATTACGATTCCATCTCCATTGATGAATCGGACTCTGACGCAGCCGACATGGATGATTCTTCGGAGGTACACGCGCCCGAAAAGAGGAAGCAACCGTCTTCCCCGGGATCGCGCCGAAAAAAAACAAAAGTCATCCATAAAGGCTTGGCAAAATCTGAAGGTAATGGGGGATTATTTAAAATCCCGAAGCAACCAGTCTTCACTGCAGATCCTTCCTGCTCTAAGACATTCCCGCCATTGCCTAAAACCGATGTTCCTAAGAAACATCCGGCTAGGATTATCAATGAAAAGGAAAATGCTACTCGCACTTCCGAAAAGAGAATCTCGTCCAAGCGAGGATTGATATCCTTTAAGGACCTTGTGGACCGCTTTTTGAATCTTTTCAATATTTCGGATTCATTGAGGCCAATCATTGACCTCTTTATTCCAACAGTAGAAAGTTATCTGAAGCAATTGACTATTTCATGGCCCCTTCTTGCAGAAATTGTATCTTTCGATGGATAATACGGCTATTACACAAGATACAATCACTGTGCTGCAGTGGAACTGTCATAGTCTAAAAAATAAATTGGACGTGTTCAAGTTTTTGATTCGCAATTCCGATTGCGACATATTTGCACTCTGTGAAACATGGCTTTCTTCTGAAGATGAAATCAACTTCCACGATTTTAATATTATTCGCCAAGATCGGGATGATCATTATGGCGGCGTTCTTTTGGGGATCAAAAAATGCTACTCCTTCTACAGAATTCCCATTCCGACTGTTCCCGGCTTAGAAATCGTCGCATGCCAAGTAAATGTGAAGAATAAATATCTTTGCATAGCTTCAGTGTACATTCCTCCAAATGCCTCTATTAATCGTCGACATTTTTGGAGCGCAGTCTCCCTCCTATCATCTCCAGTATTGATATTGGGTGATATGAACGCACATGGTATTGGATGTGGCGAAACGTATGACGATTATAGAGCGCCTATTTTCTATGATTTGTGTGACGATTTCAATTTGAATATTTTGAACACTGGTGAAGTAACTCGAATAGAACCAAATGGTCAACAAAGCCGTATTGATCTGTCTTTATGTTCTAATTCACTATCGTTAGATTGCACGTGGAAGGTTATCCAAGATCCCCACGGTAGTGACCATATGCCGATAGCCACCACCGTTAAAAGTGGCTATCAAGAATCTGAGCCAGTTAATGTTCCTTTCGATCTCACGAAGAACATTGACTGGCAAAAATTTGCATCGGCGGTAAAAATTGGTATTGAATCAACTGATATTCTTCCGCCACTGGATGAGTATCGATTCCTTACCGAATTGATTGATAAAAGCCCACTGGAAGCTCAGAAACGACGCGTTCCAAATACATCTGTCATAAGAAGACCAGCCACTCCTGGATGGGATGATGAATGTACTAAGTTGTATTCTGAGAAATCTGATGTCTTCAAGGCCTTTCGTAAACACGGAAGGTCCGAGCTTTTTGAAGAGTATTTGAGGCTTGAAAGAAAGCTCAAAAATCTTCTCAAGGCTAAAAAACGTAGCTATTGGCGACGTTTTGTCGAGGGACTATCGCGAGAAACCTCAATGACAACACTTTGGAAAACGGCCCGCAACATGCGGAACCGCATTTCCACCAACGAGAGTGAAGAATACTCCAACCGATGGATATTCAATTTAGCAAAAAATGTCTGTCCAGATTCCGTACCAGCAGAACCGCTATTTCGAGAATCAGTCACTGATCCCGGTTCTTTGGATGGGCCATTCTCAATGCTGGAACTTTCTATGTCTCTTCTTTCATCGAATAACTCTGCTCCGGGATGCGATAACATCAAATTCAATCTTCTTAAAAATCTCCCAGATATCGCAAAAAGACGGTTACTTGACCTGTACAACTGTTTCATGGAGTACAACATCGTACCACCAGAATGGCGACAGGTCAAAGTAATAGCTATTCAAAAGCCTGGGAAACCAGCGTCTGATTACAATTCCTACCGACCGATTGCCATGCTTTCATGCATGAGAAAATTATTGGAAAAAATGATCCTTTCAAGAATCGACCATTGGGTTGAACAAAATGCATTACTCTTAAATACTCAGTTTGGATTTCGTAAAGGTAAAGGAACAAACGATTGTCTAGCGTTGCTTTCTTCAGATATACAACTGGCCTTTGCGCACAAGGAGCAATTGGCTTCAGTATTCTTGAATATTAAGGGCGCTTTTGATTCAGTTTCCATAAAAGTGCTGTCAGACAATCTGCACAGTAATGGATTGCCCGTTATTTTGAATAATTTCTTGTACAATTTGTTGTCAAAAAAACAAATGAATTTTACACTCGGCACTCTGACAACTTCCAGAAATAGCTACATTGGTCTTCCCCAAGGTTCATGTTTAAGTCCCTTGCTTTATAATTTCTATGTTAAAGATATTGACAATTGTTTGGAAGGACAATGCACGCTCAGACAACTTGCAGATGATGCCGTGGTCTCTCTAAGAGGTCCATGTGCAGCTGTCTTGCAAGGACCATTGCAAAGTACCCTGGATAATCTGACTGTTTGGGCCAGACATTTGGGGATCGAGTTTTCACCGCAAAAAACTCAGTTGGTTGTGTTTACTAAGAAGCGGTACCCTGCTCAACTGAAACTAAAGCTGTTGAATGATGACATCAACCAATCTTTATCTTCTAAATACCTTGGGGTCGTGTTTGATTCTAAATGCACCTGGACCTAAAAATAACTGTTCAGTGTAAGTAAAAATGTTTGTACTGTTCAACTTAGTTAGTGACTAAATATGTGGAATTTTGTAGTTTGCCCTGAGGATGAATGAATAAACATTCGAAACGTCGGCTTTGACTAAAACGGTTGTTTTATTAGTAACCCGTGGACCGATATAACGCCATAAAACCCAAAAAATCACAAACAACGGTCGTAAATTCATCAACACCTGGAGACTTCATATTGAGTATTTGATAGAGAAATGCCGGAAAAGGATTTATTTTCTACGTTCTATCTCCGGAACATGGTGGGGTGCTCACCCGGAAGACCTCATCAAACTCTATAGAACGACTATTCTCTCTGTTTTAGAGTACGGCTCCTTCTGCTTCCTCTCAGCAGCCGATTGCCACCTTATTAAATTGGCTTCGGTGTTTTCAATGTAACTTCAACCACCTTCCGAAAACTTCAGGAACCGTGTTCGTTTTATGTTGCTGAGCTGGCAGCAATTAACTTCGCTTTGGGGATAATTTCCAATCAGCCCGTAGACCATTATTTTATCTTCTCGGATAGTCTTAGTTCTATCGAGGCACTCCGGTCGATGAAACCTGTTAAGCACGCATCTTACTTTCTTACAAACATAAGAGAGCAGATGCGTGTTTTGTTCGAAAGATCATTCAAGATTACCTTTGCTTGGGTCTCTTCTCACTGCTCAATCTACGGCAATGAGAAGGCATACTCGCTAACAAAGGTGGGCGCACAGGATTCCCATTAGTCCGTCAGAGTACTCTTCAAAGTTGGCAAAGAAATTGGACACACAACGAACTTGGACGGTGGCTATTTTCTATAGTTCCAAAAGTTTCTGGGCGAGCGTGGTTCAGAGGTGAGGACTGAAGTCGAGGCTTCATTCGCGTGATGTCGAGACTTATGTCTAATCACTATTCACTAAACGCACATCTGTACAGAATAAACCTTGTCGATAGCAACTTATGTAGGTGCGGAGCCGGTTATGATGACATCGATCACGTAGTTTGGTTCTGCTTGGAAAACGACGTCTCCAGAGAGCAATTATTGGATACCCTAGTGGCCCGAGGTAAACAACCCTTCCAGGAGATAAGAGGTGTTTTGGGGGATCGTGATGTGGTCTATATGCAAGCCATTTATAGTTTTCTTTGTTCCTCTGACATAAAAGTCTAATACTTTAGTTTTTTTCTTTTCTTCAAAGTTTTTTTTGTTTTGTCTCTGTCTGTCTGTCCCGTAGAGCGCCGTAGCTTTGGCCGTCCGGAAGATGCTCTCATTCGAACCATTCTTTGAGCACGAAGACACACCACATCGTCCCCGACGCCAAATGACCGGATGAGCTGCTGAAATTCCTTGATTATGATGATTCCCTGATTCTCGAATCCTAATCCCCGTCCATCCTTAAACATTGTAAACCTAACCTCGAGTCACCACGAGTACGTTGGCTTATTTCCCTCTCTTACTAATTTGATAATAGGATTATGTCGATTGTACATATCTCAAAGAAACGTGGCTCCGTAAAGTGTTATACACGCCTAAGCCTACCAAATAAACGAAATTGAAAAAAAAAAAAATACGGTCGGGACATCGTAGAGGCAATCGAAGCAATAGATGTTCCTTCTGCTGGATCCGTAGTCGTGGAAATTCTCGGAGAATCAGCAACAGCGTCCTCGGAGGTATCCTTTTTCGGTAGCTTGATCAGAAACTTGTACATTTTGACGATCAAATCGAGCAGCGGCTGACGAATTTTCTAAATTTAGTACAGTCTTTAACTGCTTCGAATTTTATATTATACTTACTTTCAGATGAATAAATTTTCTGCGTAAATTTCTACGAGAAAAAAAATCTTTGCTCCGAAAAGGTAATCAATTGACAAACAACCAACCGATTGATTCAAGAATGTCATCTGCATCAACGCTGAAAGCTGAATGAAAACCTAGAGATGTCGCAAATTAATCGATTACTTCGATTAATCGATTCATCGTTGTGATAATCGATTAATTTTGAATCGATTATTACCCAACGATTAATCGATTCAATAATCGAGAGGAATCGTGAGTAATCGATTAGTTACTAATCGATTAATCAGAATTTTACGACATCATAAGGATGTCGAAAATTAACTGATTATTTCGATTAATCGATTCATCGTTGTGATAATCGATTAATTTTGAATCGATTACTATACAATGATTAATCGATTCAATAATCGACGGAGCCTTCACCTATGTATTGATGGTGTTGGTTTGCGTGAGAGTGCTCTCGAATTCGACAAATCGACGTTTGAATCTTTGTTTACAAAAGCAGATAAGTCGTTTGGAAAATTTGGTATTGAAATGATCCCAATTGGTACTTGGGATTATTACCTTTTCGTATACAATAGCAGTGGTATGCTTGGCCACGTCCTTACAATCACGGAAGGAGTGTTAGTTCAACATCTACTAGTGTGGATGTAGGGAACCCATACTACCTTCATAGATTTTGAGGGAAAGAAAATTTGTGTTAGTGGGTAAAATAAATAATAAAGAGCTCTATTCTACACTAAAGAGCGTTTATCAATAATATTGTATGCTGAAAAATTATTAAAACATTTCCATTAATTTACTTACGAACCGTCCTAAGAAGATCAAAATAATTTGGATATTGCAAATATTCCGCTATTTCGCATCACATTCAAAACACTCAATCGCACACTTATTCACCGTACGTTAAAAATAGAACCACAAACTCGGATTTCACCAAGCATTGCAATATCATCTGAGCACAGGATATCATCTTTGCTGGTGCAAAGATATTATCCCTAATCAAAGAGCACTCTGGAAAGATATTATCATTTGAGAATATGATGATGATCCTGATAGCCAGCGTGATTCGGGGTTTGTTCACGTTGCGAGGGCGTTGCTACAACAAAAGCAGTGAAAGAACTTTTCTTCATGGCGAACATTGCACTTTGTTTACTGAGCAGATAGATAACTAAGATCGATATCCCAGCATATCATCAGTATCTTTGCCCAGAAGATCGAATGATGGGATAAATTGCAATGCCTGGATTTCACGGATGTTCTGCGCCCTACCTAAAACACGTCAGATCGCGCACCAATTATTTACTCACTCGACCGCGCGAACTATCTGCTTACTGAGCAGAAACACGACAAAACAGGCACTGATTGATTTTCATTTTGACCGCACAGAACAACAAAATCTGACCGTGCGAGCTATCTGCTTACTGAGCAGAAACACGATAAAACAGGTACTCGTTTTATACGCGTTTTTTTAATTTTTTACAGGAATTGCTTTTTCTGCGATTTTTTTCCCTCGAATTACGGGATTTACAGAACTCACGTGTAGGAATAATAATTATTATCAATAAACTGTCAAATGTCATTGTCGCGTCGTGTTGCATCGCGTCTACTCTGACTTCCGCCATAGGATGACCAAAACGCCTTGCGTCTCAAATCCAGGCATTTGAAATGATGTAAGATCTCCAAATTGACCTGGAATTTGAGTAAAATGGTCTATCGAATCAACCTAGGCTTCAATGATGTCCTCAGTCGTAGTATAACCCAATTATGTCCTCCGAGTAATTGTCTTTTGGCTGCGAAATGGTTAGCTGACATCCGGGAAGGGGCGCCTAACATAGCTCTGGTCCTCACAAGTTCCAATACTCACGCTTCCACGGGTCTTCCGATGACAATTGACCGCCAGCTAAGGGTTGCGTACTTAGCTGGTAGTGCAGCCTGGGCACTGTTGTCCTTCTGACATTAGCTAGAGTGAGAGGGTGCGTCCTGTGGGGTCTGCCTAGGATGTGGTGGGGTTCGACAGTGGGCTCTGTTGAACTTCTATAAAAAGCTGCATGTGTCCCCAAGCAGGCCCTATCAAAGCGACCGTGTGCCGCTCAAAGCGCACTAGCCTAGTCTTGGTGTTGGGTTGGACTTTAAACAAATTTGACCCGACTGATCGAGCGTCTGTCCACCAAGGAGGTGCGGCTCCAACAGCGTCTGTTCTGGCATCCAGCGGCTGAGTATGAAATGCTACCCAAGCAACCAAAAGTTCAGATTTTACTTAAATTTGTTCCTAACCGAACCAATTGGTTCACTTCTGGTTCACATTGAGTTCCAAGCACCTTAAAATAACTTGAAAGTTCACTTTTGCGCTCCCACCATACAAAAAAATTACTTAAAATGCGAGCTGATTAAGCCAAAACATTCCCTCTTATCCGAACTTTTGGTTGCTTGGGTATTCCCCGGAAGCTATACCTAAGATGGCAGCCCCATCTCGGTGGATAGGGAACCTTGGGCCAACAACCTACTGTTCCCGAAACATCAATTTGTTCGAGAATCCGATAATGAAAGAATACGGACTGATTTTACGGCGACGACTCTTAGCGCGAAACTACGGACACGAATAGGAACATGGAACGTTTTAACCCTAGCCCAGCAGGGTAAATTGGCACAACTTGCCAATGAGGCACGCCGCATGAAGCTTGAGATCCTGGGACTGAGTGAAGTCCGTTGGCCAAACTTTGGAGAACACAGAAAGCCGTCGGGACAAGTTCTGCTATACTCTGGTTTACGAGGTGAACACGCTCCCCGGCATCGCGAAGTTGGCTTCACTCTGAAATCATTCCTCCTGACCATGTTGCAATTCGAGAATAATAGTGATGACAACCCTCGTATTGTTTGTTATGCCAGTAGCAGTTTGACATCCACGGAGCAACGCTACTGTCAAACAGAAAAAGAAGCATTAGTACCAGTTTGGGCTGTCGAGCGTTTCTTCGTGTTTCTTGTAGGACGCCGATTTGAACTTGGAACGGACCATAAGCCGCTTGAAACAATATTCGCACCTAATTCCCGCCCTTGCGCCCGTATAGAGAGATGGATATTACGCTTCAAGTCATTCACATGTGATGTAAAGTATAGGAAAGGGTCAGCGAATATTGCAGATCCCCTATCTAGACTGACTGGTCACCGCGTTAATACTGAATGTTCCGAAGGCAACGAGAAGTTGCCGTACTCGAATCTACTGCAATCGACATTAGCGAGATTGAAAGTACGACAGCCAATGCTCGAGAGCTCGTTTTAGTTAGTGATGCTCTTTGCAGTGGAGTATGGAATAACGTGGAGCTAAAGCCATTTGAGGCGTTTCAGAATGAACTTGGCATTGTTGGAGAGCTAGATGTGAGAGATAGGTGATAGGCTGCTGGTAGGTAGGACTGCCACAGATACCAGAACCAATGCGGATCAGGCCATTGCCAAGTGAAGCGTAGACTGATGTCGCCATTGATTTCCTTGGACCTCTTCCGAGTGGCGATTATCTTCTGGCCACTACGACTACTTCAGTCGGTATAAAGAAGTCGAGATAATGCGACAAATAACAGCACAAAGACTGGCAGGCTTCGACAAATTTTCCAGCGGTTGGATTTTCCACGCATTATCACACTCGCTAACGCAAGACAGATCCTCAGCTCTGATTTCGGGATTTTTTGTAAAGGAAATGGAATCTTTCTCAATTTCATCACACTATGTTGGCCTCAACAGAATAGGGAAGTAGAAAGACAAAATTGGTCTTTACTAAATAGTCTGCAAATCAGTTGCGCTTTTTAAAAGAGATTGGAAAAAGGATTTAGAAGAATATCTTTTTATGTATCCTTCTACTCCCCATTCTGAAACTGGTAAAACTTCCTCACTATTCATGGGTCGAACGACAAGAATCAATATACCGTCGCAAAAGGACATCGAGACTGTGCCAACTAGTGATGAATTAAGAGACAGGGATTGCACTTCCAAGTTCAGAGCATGTGAAAGAGAAAACAATAGTCGAAAGGCCATGGGATCAGGAATTAAATAAGGAGATAAGGTTCTTATGCAGAATATGGCTCCCGGAAACAAATTGACTACAACCTTCAACCCTTGCGCCATGTGAGGTATTGAAAAAAACTGGAACCAGAGTAACCATTCAACTAGAGGAGTCGGCAAAAGTCAATGAACGAAATTCAGCACACCTAAAGAAAATAATCGGCACCGAAGAAGAGCCAACACTGTCAACCGAATATTATATTCTTTTTCACAAGATCATGATTCGGCTACGACCTCTACATCAGTGCGAGAGGACGGTTGCATCGAGTCGAGACCGAAACGCACATGTCGACGGCCCGTTGACTAGAGGACTACGTGATCGACAACGAACCATCAGATCTTTGAAAGAAAAGGAACTTTTGCTAGCATTAGGAATACATAAGCAAAATAGTTACTGTCTTTTTGGGATTTACTCGGTCGGTTGTGCGTAACAATAAAAGTGTTTCATCAAGTTAATTTCATTTACAAATCCCCACGAATAATCTTTTTTTTTTTCATTTATTTATAGAATTGAGTTACGATGAGCTGGGCAAGTTTTTCAATTCACAAAAACGGGATTTAATTCGATTATTCATTTGTAATAATTCTCATTATATTTCGAAAACTACAGCACATATTCTGCAATCACTGAGTAATGCTAATTTAGCAAAATGTGATCGTTAAAGTGGTTTTTTGCTTTGATTTATAGTGCTGCTAAAATATTTTGCTAGGAAAAAAAATAATGATCAACAAATCCGTCCTGAATCCTGACTTGTTAGTTGGCCGTAATCTGGCCGCAATCAATAACACCACCTGTTCGCAAATGTAATCAACTTGTCCGGCTTTTTTTTCCATTGCAGAACCAAGTCGCGCCTGGAGCTCCTGCGGTTGTCCGTCTACCAGCTCGGTGTGGAATTTTGCTACGCCGCCGAAACGGCCTTCGTCAGTCCGATCCTGCTGGGCAATGGACTGCCGTACACCTTCATGACGATGGTTTGGGCCTTTGCTCCGACGTTGGGATTTTTTTGCGCTCCCATGGTCGCGTCGTTCAGCGATCAGCTGCGGACCCGATGGGGTCGACGCCGACCGGTTCTGCTGGTGCTCGGACTCGCTGTGGTGCTTGGGTTGCTCATTCTGCCGCATGGAAGAACGATTGGAATACTGCTGGGGGACGAAGAGGTTCCGGTTGAGCAGATGACCGGTTTTCGGTGGGGAGTGCTAATAACCGTGATTGGGCTGGTTTTAACCGATTTTGACGTGGAAACAAGCAGCGGGGTCGGTCGCACTTTCTACATGGATGTGTGTATTGTGGGTAAGTGATTTATTACGATAGGAATTTGACAAATTAATGATTCAAGGTTGCTTTTGCAGCTGATCATACTCGAGTGCTGACAACGGCGATGATCGTCGGTGGAATTGGTGGAGCAGCAGGGTACTCTCTGGGGGCGATAGATTGGCAGTTGACGGATGTTGGGACGCTGTTGGGCAGTAACGAAGTAACAGTATTTGCCGGCGTCGTCATTGTTGTTGGGATTGCCTTGTTCATAACGTTGACCAGCTTCCGAGAGGTTCCGCTTTCGTTGATGGAGCAGGATCCCCTCTTAAAGCCCGTCACTCCGAGGGTTTTCGAAGTGGAGAAGAATCGCCAACGAACAGTTTACAGTATTAGTGGGCCAGTAGTGAAGTCACATAAGGTGGAAGGTGTTCCAGTTATGGTGGCTGATGTGGATGACGATAAGCCGTTGACATTTTTGGATTTCTTCAAAAATTTGCGACAAATGCCACGGTCGTTGGCTACATTATATTTGACGCAGTTTTTAGCACAGGCGGGCTACATGAGCTACTGTTTGTATTTCACAGACTATGTTGGAAGTACGGTTTACGGAGGCGACGTAACGGTAAGTGTGAAGCGTTAGTTGACTGTAAGGTTCATTCTTCTTCTTTTTCATCAATAGTTCCAAATTTCCAAACCAATCTTGGTCCAATTGTCAACTTAGTGTTCGATTGTCATCAATATTTTTGAAATCTTTATCACAAGTAAAATGAATTGTAGTAATATTTCCTTTTGTAAATTATATATTTAGAATTATGATCTGATCACCAAACAGCAAAAACATGCTCCTACATTAGGCTGGTATGATTTTTTTTCTAGCCTCAAGCAAACGAGAATACTCAGAAAGAAAGACTGGCTTGGAAAAGTCAAATTATAAAGAAACTTAAAACTAACAGAACCCGATGAGCACAGAATATCTCAATAAATTAAAAAAAAAATATCATCATGTGTGAGAATAGCGATACCAATTTCATGAGATATACATAGTTCAAATTATATTCTTCCGTTTAATAATTCCAAAAGTCATATTTTACGAAAATCATCCTTTTGTAATTAATGGACGGAAGATTATAATTTGAACTATATTCTGAACCCAATATTTGGGATATCAAGAAATAGTGGAAGACTACAATCTGAGCTTATATTTTGAACTCTGAAAAATCGGGATGGAATCGGATAAGTAGGTATAAATGCTAAACAATCAGAACGGTTTTTTTTTCTACAGGGTACGACCGCAAGATAGACGTTCTACCAAGCGATTATATTTGTACTTTGCAGAATGATGGTCGCAAAAAGAATGGATTAAGTTTCAATAACGCACATTTGCAACCACTTAAGCCCGCAATGCAACGTATATTTTCTGTCAAATTTCGCCATTTCCGCTAAATTGCGTTTGAAGTTTGATAGCGACAAAACCAATATAGGAACAGAAATGATGCACGAACGCAAATCATGGAACTTTTTATGGGCAGAAAAAATGAAGGCCAGTAATTTACATCATTCTAATGTCCGTGTTAGGCATCAATGAACGGGATTGGTTGGTTTTGAAATTTTTACTGGTAGAGAATTGCAATTTTCAATAGTTTATCGTAAATGATCTTGAGTTTCAATGAAATTGACAAATTGCTTGAGAGTTTCCGAGTCGATTGATATATGAGTCTCCAAAATCCATTGAAATGTAACGGCGCTATTATCGTTCACAATCTTACATGATTTCGCGACGGTCCCGAATTTTAGATTTTGATTTTACATCCGACGTTCTCCAACGTCAAAATGGAGAGACCCTAGTATGTGGTGGGGTTTGACAGTGGGCTCTGTTAATCAAGCTCAAGTTCTAGTGTTAGTTGGTAGCATCTATGGAAATTCCTTCAAGAGTTCCTTCGGAAATTTCTCGAACAATTATCCACGAGTTTTTACGAAAATTTTGGCAGAAACTACCCCGGAAATTCCTTCATGAACTTCTCCAGAAATTCCTCCAGCAGCTCTTCAATATTTCTTCCGGAAATTCCGCCAGGAGTTCCTCCAGAAGGTCCTTCAAAAATTATTCCAGGAGTTCCTCATGAACATCTTTCAGGAGCTTCTCATAAAGGGGTTCCTTCGGAAATAGTTCCAGTAACCTACTCCGAAAATTGCTTCAGTAGCTTCTACGAAAATTCCTCCAAGAGTTCCTTCAAAAATTCCTCCAAGAATTGTGTGTGAGTTTCGTCAGAAAATTTCATAGGAACTGCCCCGAAAATTCCGTCAGGAATTCCTCTAGGAGTTCTTACGGACATTCCTCCAGAAAAAAAACCTGCAGAAGTTCTTCCGGAAACTTTTCAAGAGAATGATCCGGAAACTCATCTAGTTCTTCTAGAAGGTCCTTCATGAGTTATTCCCGGAGTTCCTCCTGACAATCTTCCAATAGTTTCTTTAGAAATTCATCAACGAGTTCCTCCGGAAGTGACTTCAGAACCTTCTTCCGAAATAGCTCGGCAGGTACTTCCAGGAATTCCTCATGAAGCTTTTTGGGAAATTCATCCAGCCGTTTTTCAGGAAATTCTTCCAAGAAATCTTCCATTAATTTCTCCAGGAGTTGCTTAGACAATTCCTTCAGGAGTTTATATGACCATTCCCCCTAGACTTCATCCCGAAATTCCTCCAAGAATACCTTCGAAAAGTTTTTCAGAAGTTCCTACAGAAATTTGTCTAAAAATTCTTTCGGAATTTCCTTAAGGAGTTTTTCCACCATTCTTCCATGAGTTCCTTCAGAAATTCCTCTGAAAATACCTATAAAAATTACTTCGAAAATTCCTTCAGTAGCTTATAGGAAAATTCCTTCAAGAGTTCCTTCGGAAATTTCTCCAAGAATTCCGACAGGAATTTCTCCAGAAACTCCTCCAGGAGCTCTTTTGGATAATCCTCCATAAATACCTGCGGAAGTTCTTCCGGAAACTCTTCAAGAGATCCTCAAGAAGGTCCCTCAAGAATTATTCCCGGAGTTCCTCCTGAAAATCTTCCAAGAGTTCCACCGGAAGTTACTTCAGAACCTTCTTCCGAAATACCTCGGCAAGTACTTCCAGTACTTCCTGTAGGAATTTCTTCGGAAATTCCTTCAGAAGCTTTTTAAGAAATTATCCCATTAATTCCTCCAGGAGTTCTTCCGGAATTTCCTCCAGAAGTTCCTAAGAAAATTCCTTCAGGAGTTCATTCGACAATTTCACCTAGACTTCATCCCGAAATTCCTCCAAGAGATCCTCTGAAAAGTTCCTACGGAAATTTATCTAAACACTCCTTTGGAATTTCAACAATTCCTCCGCGAGTTCCTTCAGAAATTCCTCCAAAAATACCTCTACGGAAATTCCTTCAAGAATTCCTTCGGAAATTCCTCCAAGAATTATCCACGAGTTTCTCCGGAAAATTCGACAGGAACTCCCCCGGAAATTCCTTCAGAAATTTCTCTAGAAATTCCTCCAAGAGCTCTTTCGGATATTCCTCCAGAAATACTTGCAGAAGCTCCTCCAGAAACTCTTCAAGAGTTTTTTTTAATTACATCAGAAATACCTCCAGGAGGACCTTCAAGAATTATCCAGGAATTATTGCAGGAAATTCTTCGAAAGTTCCTAAAGGAATTGCTCCGGAAATAGCTCCAGTAGCTCCTCCAAGAATTCATTCGAAAATTCCTCCAGAGATACCTCCAGGACTACCTCCGAAAAGTCCTTCAGCAGTTTCTCCAGAAAATCCCACAATTTCTTCAGAAAAGTCCCGCAGATATTCCTCTGATGTTTTATCCGGAAATTCTTCCGGCAGTCACTTCAGAAATTCCACCAGGAGATCCTTCAAAAATGTCTTCAGTAATTCGAAAATTATTCCAAATGTTAATCCAAAAATTTCTCCAGGTGTTCCTTCAGAAATTGCTGAAAAATTTCTTTCTGGAATACATCAAAAGTTCCTCCAAGAAAAATCGTCCAAAAATTCCTCCATAAGTTCGTCGGGAAGGTTCTCAAAGAGTTCCTCTAGGAATTGATCCAAATATCCAGATTGATGGGAGTTCTTCCGAAAATTCCTGTAGGAGTTTTAGCAGAAATTCCACCAGGTTTTCCTCTGGAAGTTTCCCCAAATATTCCTTCGGAAATTCACCAGGAATTCTTCCGAAAATATATCAAAGAGTTTTTTTTCGGAAAGTCATCCAAGAGTTCCTCCGAAAATTCCACCTAGAATTTCTTCAGAAAATCCTTCAAGAACTCTCCATGAGTTTCTCCAGAAAATCTTTTAGCAACTCCTCCGGAAATTTCTCCAGAAACTCCTCAAGGTGTTCGTAAATTTCTCTAGAAATTCTTCAAGAAATCAAATAGCTGCATTCCTCCAGAAGGTCAATACTTTTAATTTTTAATTTTCAATTTTTGATTTCTAATTTTTAGTTTTTAATTTTTGATTTTTAATTTTTAATTTTTAATTTTTAATTTTTAATTTTTAATTTGTAATTTTTAATTTTTAATTTTTAATTTTTAATCTTTAATTTTTAATTTTTAATTTTTGGTTTTTAAATTTTAATTTTTATTTAATATGTATTTTTCCGGGAAATTCGCCAAGAGTTTCTCTTCCCGAGCAGGAGCGACGACCTCGGTAACAGAAATTGATATGAGCTAGCCTTGCATAAGAGGTAAAATACCAAAAAATAATACCAAAATTTTATATGTAAAATACTTTAGGTATAATATACTTAGGTATTTCATATCAAATAATTTGTGATGCGTTTGGTATTGTAATAACAGAGTATGTTATGCCTGAAGTATTGTGCATATTAATTTTTGGCATTTTACCTCTTATGCAACGCTAGTTCATAACAGAGTATGGTATCAATAACAGAATGAGGTATTATTGAGGTAATTTATCCTGCTCGGGTTGAAGTCATTCAATAATTATTCCAGGAGTTCCTCTTGAAAATCTTTCAGGAGTTTCTTCGGAAATTCCTAAAAAAAGGTCCTTCGGAAATAGCTCCAGTAGCTCCTCCGAATGTTCCGAATAACTACGAAAATTGCTTCAGTAGCTTCTACGGAAATTCCTTCAAGAGTCCCTTCCAAAATTCCTCCAAAAATTGCATATGAGTTTCGCCGGAAAATTTGACAGGAACTACCCTGCAAAATTCCGTCACGATTTCCTCCAGATATTCCTCTAGGAGCTCTTTCTTATATTCCTCCAAAAATACCTGCAAAAGTTCTTCCGAAAACTCTTCGAAAGGTTGTTCCGGAGATTCATCCAGGAGTTCTTCCAGAAGGTCTTATTTATTCCAGGAGTTCCTCCCGAAAATCTTCTAGGAGTTTCTTAGGAAATTCCTCAAGGAGTTCCTTCAGAAACTTTTTTCGAAATACCACCGCAAGTACTTCCAGGAATTCCTCCAGAAGTTTTTTAGAAAATTCTTCTAAGAATTCTTTCAGTAATTCCTCCAGGAGTTCTTCCGGAAATTCCTCCTGGAGTTCCTTAGAAAATTTCTTCAGGAGTTCATTCGACAATTCAAAAATTCGGGAGGAACTCCCCCGGAAATTCCTTCCCTGAAAATCTTCCAGGAGTTTCTTTGGAAATTCCTCAAGGAGTTCCTCCAGAAGTTACTTCAGAAACTTTTTCCGAAATACCGCGGCAAGTACTTTCAGTAATTCCTCCAAGAGTTCCTTAGAAAATTCCTTCAGGAGTTCTTTCGACATTTCACCCCAGACTTTTCGAAATTTCTCCAGGAGATCCTCCGAAAAGTTCTTCAGAAGTTCTTACGGAAATTTCTATAACAGCTTCCTCGGAATTTCCTCAAGGAGATCTTTCACAGTTCGTCCAGGAGCCCCTTCAAAGAATCCTTCGAAAATATCTCAAATATTACTCCGAAAATTCCTTCAGTAACTTATACGGAAATTTCTTCAAGAGTTCATTCGGAAATTTCTCCAGGAGCTCATTCGGATATACCTCCAGAAATACCTGCAGAAGTTCCTCCGAAAACTCTCCAAGAGTTTTTTTTCGGAAATTCCGCCAGAAGTTCTTTTAGAAATTCCTTCACGAATTATTCCAGGAGTTCCTCCTAAAAATCTTTCAGGAGTTTTTTTTCAGAAATGTCTAAAAAAGCTCCTCCGGAAATAGCTCCAGTAGCTCCTTCGAGTATTCGTTTGGAAATTCCTCCACAAATACCTCCAGAAGTACCTCCGAAAAGTCCCCCAGCAGTTCCTCCGGGCAAATCCCACAGATATTCCTCCAATATTTTGTCCGGAGTTTTTTTCCCGAAGTTACTTCATAAATTCCACCAGGAGATCCTTCAAAAATTTCTTCAGAAATCCCAAATGATAATCCGAAAATTTCTCCAGGTGTTCCTTCGGAAATTCTTGAAGAAGTTCCTTCTGGAATACCTCAAAAATCATCCAGAAACTCGTCTACAAATTCCTCCATAAGTTTGTCGGGAAGATTCTCAAACAGTTCCATAAATTCGTCTAAATATTCCTTCAGGAGTTCTTCCGGAAATTCCTGCAGGAGTTTCAGCAGAAATTCCACCAGGTTTTCCTTTGGAAATTCTCCCTGAAATTCCTTCGGAAGTTTCACCAGGAATTACTACGAAAATCTATTGAGAGTTTTTGACGTAGGACTACGTCTGTCTTTTCTATATTGGGGTACACTTTACGATTGCGAAAATCGGGGACTGTCACGCAAATATGATAGACTTTAAACTTTAATATCTCAGCCGTTTCTCGATGGATTTTAATTTTTTTTTAACCATTCGATCAAGGATGAGTCAACGCTTCTTTGTATTTATATGAAAATACTGATTTTTAACTATTTATTATCGATAATTGATAAAAAGTTTAGAAATAGGTAAACCACATGCATCACTAGCAAAGACATCAAAAATCAACTTGCGGGTTTGGATCGAATCCTCAGTTTGAACAAGGTTTCACGCAGAGCAGACGCAACAAAGCGATCGCAGCGGAGCAGACACAGCGCCTGGTAACATTTTCATTGAAAATCCATCGCATTAGTGGTGGTCCTCGCTATGTTGCAGTAGATCTTTCAACCTCAACGAACCAGCATTTACATAAAGAAAGGGTTGAATACAAAAATGAATACAAAAGACAATACAAAATGAATACAAAAGACAAAAGACAAAAGAAAAAGACGGTTTCGGTGGCATTGGCGTTTGGCGTGGAAGCTTGGTTTCTGTTAGTGATTCCATCCATTCAAATTTACGGGCTAAATTTATTGAATACAAGAAAGCTGCTTTCCAGCGCGCGACCCATTTTGATCGGGATTCCGCAAAAAGCGGTTTATCCATTTATAAGGCAGCGGCAACTATATTGCCACCAACAAATTATATGTTTTTCTGTTTATTAACAAGAGCTCTACTTATTATTTCCCATGCAGTGGCTATATTTACTTCCTAGTAGTCCCCCAGATGAATTTGAGTCATAAAAATTGAAATGTCAATTTGAGAACGGTTTTTTACGAATAGATCGTAAGTTTCGAGTGGAAGATGGATTTTCAGTTATGATTCGTTGAAAAATGACGACAAAGATATACTTTTTCCACTGGTAATACTTATTTTGAATCTCATGTGTTTGATTACAGCGTGATTATCGTGAAAAATGCTTTGCCTTTTTGGTTTTTGGAATTTTGACGAAATTGCTTGGGAAAAAAAGTGCAAAACTAAATTTTTTTCACTAATGATGCGTTTTCCAACTGTAACGTGTCTTGTTCTGGTTTGTTTCACGTAAAACCTTTTTTTAAATCTTATTCATTTTTGTTGCATTTTCTCCCGCTTGCAAGGCAGTGGCAAATAACATTCTCCGAACGGTCCGTTGTCTGCGGAATCCCGATCAAAATGGCTCGCGCGCGCCGAAAAGCAGCTTTCTTATATCTAATGAAGTAATTCCATTAGCCCCACCCCGATATGAGTGCACAGTGCTTATTATACCCATATCAGATCACAAAGGGGCGGGGCAAACGGGCTTAATTTAATGAATACAAGTATGCTGCTGTCCGGCCCGCGCGAGCCTCCAACTCCATCGATTATGAGGTGCGTCCGGAGACGCCGGAAAGTATCGACCGCCAGCTGTGCGCCATCGAAGAGGCAATCTCGGTGGCCAGAGAGCAGCATGTCCCGACGGCTCGGCAGGTAAGCAACTCCTTACACTCACCAAAGATTTGATTCGATTGCGGAATGTCACTCGCAGGCAGTTTCAGCGTACTGGACTGCCTGAGCTTAAGGCACGCTGCAATCGAATCACAAAAATTATCAAGGCCAGAATGGTGGACCTCAAAAATAACGACTTCTCGAATAAGATCCGCACTCTCCCAGATTATGCTAAGCCGTTCTGGAAAATGACCAAAATTCTAAAATCCAAGCCTCGGCCCATTCCACCTTTGATCCCACTAGACAATAATGGCTCTAAGGATCGCTTAATAGCTCCTGCAGAGAGGGTCGCTGAAATAGGTCGTCACTTCGTCAGCTCACACAATCTTGGGCAGAACATCGTCAGTCCACACGAAGCAGCCGTCAACGAGCATGCTAACAACATCCATTTGATTCCCAACGACTTCTCGGAGGAGTTAGAGATCTCAGCTGACGAATTGACGGCCTATATCAAATCGTCGAAGAACATGAAGGCCCCAGGCTTCGACAGCATCCTGAATCTCGAGCTCAAACACATGAGTGCTCCGTTCTTTGAGCACCTCTCGCTGATCTTTAATCAGTGTCTCCGGCTCAGCTACTCCCCTTCGTCCTAAAACCCAGCGAAAGTCATCCCCATCCGGAAGTCTGGGAAGGATCCTTTCTCCCCCAAAAGTTTTCGACCCATCAGCCTTCTCTCAGGGTTATCCAAGCTATTCGAAAAAGCTATTCATCACCGGTTACTTGAGTCTGCCGAAAATCTCAACATCTTGCTCGAGGAACAGTTTGGTTTCCGACGCGGTCGGTCAACTGTACACCAACTGACTCGAGTTACCAACGTCCTCAGACGGAACAAGTTTGTCTCAAAAACATCCGCCATGGCCTTACTCGATGTCGAGAAGGCATTTGACAATGTATGGCATGATGGCCTGGTGTACAAACTACAACGCTACAATCTTCCCAGCTACCTGGTGAAAATCATCAACAATTACCTGTCGGCAAGGACATTTCGGGTCTCAATCAGCGGAGCGAGTTCCAATGCGCACAACATCGTCGCAGGCGTCCCACAGGGCAGTATCCTCCGGCCCCTGCTTTTCAACCTGTTCACCTCCGACATGCCAGAACTTCCAGAAGGCGGCATTCGGTCTCTGTTCGCAGATGACACCTCCATCGTCTACAACGGTAGAGTGATCAGAGCGCTAGTGGCAAAACTCCAACGAGGCCTGGATGCCCTGACAGAGTACCTTACCAGCTGGAAGATCTGTATCAATGCGGCGAAGACCCAGGTCATCATATTCCCGCACTCCAAATCCCCTAGACATGTTCCGCCTGGGGACTGTAAAATCATCCTCAATGGCACGACTGTGGAATGGGCCAATGAGGCCGACTACCTTGGCTTGACCCTCGACAGCAAGCTTATTTTCAGGCAACAGGTTGATAAAACGGTGACAAAGTGTAACGTCCTGTTGAAACTACTGAACCCTTTGATCAACCGCCGGTCGTCATTGTCCCTGAAAAATAAGCTTGCTGTCTACAAGCAAATCATCCTCTCTGTGATCATGATGATCATGTGACCATGTGGCATGCCGGTCTGGGAGAGCTGCGCTAAAACCCACCACCTCAAACTTCAACGGGTCCAAAACAAATTCCTGAGGATGATCCTCAACACCCCTCACAGGACAAGAACATCCGAGTTCCACCGTCTGGCCGGGATAAAAACCTTACATGAACGTTTTGGTGAGTGTAAAGAAAAGTTTAGGGTCCGTTGCTTGCATTCGGATCAGGCTCCAATTAGGGCGCTAGTTCCAATCTAGGTTATCAAATTTTTATTGTAAATATTAGTGTACATAGTAGTTAGGTTATCAAATTTAAAAAAAACATACTACCGCTTCCTGACGGCCGTCATGATACATTATATTTTAAAAATTAGGTAAAAACATAAAAATAATAATAATAATAATAATAATTAAAATTGAAGTTGGAGGGCCAAGCCGGCCGATCACTGTACATATCAAAAAGAATTGTAGAACAAAAAATGTTTAAATAAAGAAGAATTTTACTACTTACTACGCGCGCGAGCCATTTTACTTGGGATTCCATTCCAGAGCGTTTCGACATTTGATGCAGCGGAGCGGACACAGCAGCACGAAGGCGTGGGTAGCAGTGACAGGCAATGCTGAAAATTTATCCCAAATGGTGGAGGCTTAGCGAAAAATCATCGAGTGGCGGTCCGACAGTTTCAACGCAAGAAGTCAACAAGCGTTTGAATACAGTTATTGGAAAGGCACATTGGGAAAAGAAAACTGATTCTTTTCTGGATCAACATTTTGTGGATAGAAAGAGTTAATTGCGAAAATGGACTGTTTCGGTGATTCTATCCATTCAATATTACTGCATTATCTCCCTCCGACGCGCTATCAAATTCGCTATTTACGATTGAGTTTTGCACTTTGAAGAAAGATTATTTCGGATAGTCGGATCAACCTTCTATTGTATAAAATTATGGCTTTTGTATAAAATCAATGAAGACGCCACCTCAGTGGAAACTATCTACAGCAACCACCCATCGGTGAACGTCGCTCGGACAGACAGAAGCCAATAGATAATGTTTTGTAATATGAAGAAACTTCGTCTTGAGTAAAATTTCTGTTGTTATTCTTCGCAAAAATATGCATCTTAGATAACCAACATCTCATAACCAAATTCAGAATCTTGCGAGAAAATTTCATAGTATTCTTAGAATTTATCATTCTCCGAACGGTCCGTTGTCTATGGAATCCCGATCAAAATGGCTCGCGCGCGCCGGGGTGCAGCTTTCTTATATCTAATGAAGTAATTCCATAAGCTCCGCCCCTTCATTCATCGTTATGAGTGCACATTATATTTATTAGATCACAAAGGGGCGGGGCTACTGGGTCTAATTTATTGAAAGCTGCTTTTCGGCGCGCGTGAGCCGTTTTGATCGGGATTCCACAAAGAGCGGTTGAACAAGATGCGGATACAGCAGCACGTAGGCGTAAAAATTTATTTCAAATGGTGGAGGCTTAACAAAAAATCATCGAGTGGCTGTCGAACAATTTCAACGCAAGATTCCGGAAAGCATTTGGGTACAGTTATTGGAAAGGCGCATTGGGGAAAAAAATTGGTTCTTCTCAGGGTTGATTGCAAAAATGGTCTGTTTTGGTGGCATTGGCGTTTGGCGTGGTAGCTTGGTTGCTGTGAGTGATTCCATCCATTCAAAGAAATTTATCATCCATCCATTCAAACAAAATATTCATCCCTTCCATCGAGCGATTGTGATTCTGCTACCGAAAAGTAGCTCTCTGCCGTCACAAAACGATTAAGTTTTGCACTTTGTTTGAAGAAAAGTTATCTCGAATTGACCTTCTTTTGTATGAAATGGTGGCTCGGAAAAAACTGATTTCACTTTCAATGACAGAAACAAAACCAAATAATCTTGCCAATAGATTTCACTTTCCGTCAATGACAGCCAAATCGACGAAGACGAAAATACCTCTTCTTGGATAAATAGTTTAAGTCCTGAAAAGAACTATGTGTAATCAATTCTCGAAGTTCTCCTCACTGTGCCATGTACGTTCCCATCGCGGGCGAAAACCAAACGTTGCAAATAAATATATTTGGGTTTGATTCTGCTTATTTCTCCTTTACTTCGGACATTTTTGAGGATGGTGTGGATTGTGATATCCTCCACTGAAAGTCGAGTGGTTTTCGAGTGGCTTCAGCGGCGATGCGGCCGATGAGTCATGTTAATACCATGGTTAGAGACTCAAAGTTCATTCAACTGGGAGCAACTATTCGCCTTCTTAATTCAGTTGACCTCCGAGCAGTTTGCTCAATGTTAATAAAGGGACACAAATTATTATGGCAGATACCATCCATTTCGTATAGCTACGTAGTCCTATGTCACATTTGCCCGATTGGGCTGCACCTTTGAGTTTTTATTTGGAAAGTTCTCCAAGAGTTTCTCCAAAAATTCCAACTGGAATTCTTCCAGAAAATCCTCCAGGAATTCTCCATGAGTTTCTCCAGAAAATCCTTCAGCAGCTTCGGAAACTCCTCTTGAAATTTTTCATTTTTCAGGAGGCCCTCCAGCAGGAGGCCCTCCAACTGTTTCAACTACTTAGAATGCTTGTAGAATGGATTGAATGTATCTGAAGACAAGAAGACTAAAATATAAGAGACCTTTTTGAACGGTTTTGCTCTACGACCTCCAGAGTCCAGGCTGCCGGTGAGAGCGATGACCCATTCTCACCCCCCAGACCCATTGTCACCCACAATGGCGGTACGTAATACAATTCTGTATCTTCAGCAGAAACGCATTTAGCTTTCCATTTGTTAATTTAAATAATATTGTTCAGTGAAGTATAAATAATTTGTAGATCTCATCGTTTTGGTATGCTATATTTTTATTTAAATTAACTGAGTTGTGTATGAAGTATGTAATGTATTATGAGGCGTTTGTTCGATTTGCGAAATAATCCTCACTGGACTACTGAGTATTGTCCGTTTTCCGTTGTCTTTTGAAAGTATTCAGTCTAAACAACCATTGTTTGAAAGCAATGAAATGGAGATGGTGACGTTTCAGAAGTTTTCCTGATTTAGTAGATTGTTAGATATTTGCAGATTTAAGAATGCTCCAGATTTGATATCTCATTTATTTCGGATTCTGGAACTGATTCATATCTTTCCGATTGAGATCATTGTCATGACCTAAACTTCTACCTTCAGATATTTTTGATTCCGTATATTAGGGAAATCTATAATATTCTCACATTCTCTAGATCCTTCAGATCCAGATTATTCAAATGTTTCAAAATCGTACAGATTTTCTGTCACAATCGTGCCGGTGCGGTGCGTTTTTCGCAAGGCAGTTTGTTGTTAGTTTGGACGTGCTGCTGCTTTTAACAATTAATATTTAGCAATAACCGTAAAGGTCTGCGTTCGAGTTGTTGTCATAAAATGAGTAATGGCCAAAATACTATTTTTTTGTACAAAAAGCGTGTAAATAGTCCAGCCATTTTTTTGCACGTATTCTCAACCAACAACTTGAATGCAAGTTAGAAATCCTGTCTTATCATTTCATATTGAAAGTTTGATGGATCGGACTATGGACTCAAAAGTTATGGCAAAAATACTATTTTCCATAATACACCAGAAAGTCACCGATGCCGCAGGTGGATTATTCAGGTTTTTTTTCTAAATAATGTTTGATTACACCACTGCAAGTAAAATAAAACATAGCTTTTATAATTGCAGATTTAGTTTTTTTATAGTGATTCGGTTATCCGGAGTGAAAATAACATCGATATTCCGGATAATCGCAATCCGACCTGTATTTGGAAGATTCTGTGCCGAATCAATTAGGTTACACTGGCGATCACCAATTGTTTGATTTGTTCCAGCAAAGCTGTGAACAGCAAGCACCCAGACAACCACACATCGCATAAGAATGCACGATTAAATCGTTTACCGATCCAAATTTCATCAAAATCACATTGTAGTGCGAAGCTCATCAGTTTATTTATAAATTTTCCCGCACAGTAGGCTATTTTACGAGTTTATTCCAGCTTCATTTGTTGACATCGCATATGCCTGCAAGCAAACTCAAATGAAATCGGATTATCTGTTAAACGGAGTTTGTTATCACAAACTACATCGCAATGTATAACGAACAAACTCGCATAAAATTCGTGCACTTCGCATTAGGGACGTTCCGATACTTCAAAATATCGATATTTGATTCGATACGATAATCGAATCAAAGTACATATCGATATCACCGATATATTGGAATGAAAATATCGATATATCGGAAAATCATATGATATTTCAGAAATGAGAATATTTATATATTTGTTTTAGTTATTTAATTACTATAGTATTACCATATTACCCCTTTACAATAATTATTAGAAATGACTTTTTTTGTTTCTATTACTTAACCCAATCTATAGTGTGCCAGTCCAACAATCATCGGCGGCGGCGTTCGTCGTAGTTTTAACCGGTAGCGGAGGCATTTTCGGCATGATACTGCCTCACTATCTCCCGTTCGCTCGAGAAAAGAAAGAAAAGTTTCGAGAAATTTCTTTTCTCTTCAGAATCTAATTTAATTTTCAAAGAAAATTCAGAATTATCACGAGAAAATCCATTGACATTTAAAAGGAAATTCTCTTAAGCTTTCACGGGAAATTATCATTTTGTTTCACATCAAATTCCTTTAATTTCGGCAGGAAATTCTCTTAGATTTTCACGGGCATTCTTCAAAATTTACACAAAAATTGCCATCCGAAAAAAAATCAAAATTTTCATCAAAACCCATAGAAATATTTTGAACTTAAATCTTTTTCTAATGACTAAACAAAGTTTATTTATCTAATCTATCATTGGAACACGTCTAATATATAATTGAATTCGCATAAGGAAGGTATGCCAGATATTGCACAACGGCGCGTCAATGTAAAGTGTTGAGTTGTTAAAACTATTTGTGATGGCAGCGCACACATCATACCATCCGCGCTACCGAGAAAAATAATCTTTACCATTAAAAATACGACATTTTGGATTGATTTTGAAGTATCTTCTTTCACGGAATACATTGCAATTGATATTTTTTGTGAAACTTTGTTCTGATTCAATATATCGATATCGAAAGCAAAAATATCGATATGACCGATATATTGAAAGCAAAATATTGATACAAAAATATCGGATATCGATATTCCGGTATATCAGAAGTATCGGAACGTCCCTAAGAAATACACATATATCGCCTCCACTTTTGTACGTAAAAAGCATTTTCGCGACTGGTGTGCGATGAAAATTGTGCGCATAGGCATCGCATAACAGAAAAACAATTCTATTATGCATGCATTCTGGTTGTCTGGGCACCCCATGGAGGGTTCGAAGTGCCCGGCGTTTAAGCGTGCTGCAAAATCACAGTGCAGGTAACGCAGCTGGCTTGCTCGGCCTCGCCCGAGTGTTTGGTGAGCGCAGGTTTAGAGGAAACGGCGCAACACGTGTTGTTCGTGTGCCCACGTTTTCGCGCAATGCGTGACCACATGCTTGCCACATGTGGTCTGAACACTACCCCGGACAACCTAGTTCGGAGGATGTGTAAAGATGAAGTTGGCTGGAACGCCGTTTTATCGGCTATCGTCCAAATCGTTTCGGAGCTACACAGAAGGTGGCGCGTGAACTCAAGGATGGCTAGTTCAGGCGCAAATAAGAGGTGGTCCAAGGGATCGGAGTCGGCTTCATGGGTCATACCGGTGGTCATGCCCTGTGGTCGAACTCGATACTTTAATCGAACAAGTGGCCGCGCGAAGAACAACATGATATCGTCGCTTTCGCGGCGTCGGTCAACCGGGCGGGTTCCGAACCCGAGGACGGAAAGGGGCCCTCGTCAAGGCTGGGGCAGGCGTAGGCACCGCGTCGGCAAGTCCCTCTGTGTGTTGGCGAATAGACCCTATCGCAGAGAGGTCAATTTGGGGTGCACGCTGCATCATCATTCTTGATACCAGTCGTGCAGAGGGAAGCAGGCGCAAAGTCGACCCTTCCCACACAGATAGAAAAAGTTGTTGAAATTTACACGAAAGTAATGCACATAAAGGGAATGCCAAAAAGAGTGTAATCTTAAACGATATTTTCGCTTGAATGTATGCAATTTGTATTGCATTATGTCACTATTTAGTCGACTAAGTCGACTAGGGCGAAAATTATGGAAAAGATTCATGTATGCTCAGAATAGTGTAATTTTCGGCGCCTGTATTTTTTACGCGCTGATTAGTTTTCATTATTTTTTTCTGTGCACCTTCCAAGGACATAGGGCGTGGTAAGGCCACCTGGAAAGCCGGCAACGCGCTGGCACGATACCATGGTGTTCTTCTAAAAAAGCGAGTCACGATGTTCGATGCTGCAAGGACACGCAGCTAACCTCTAGGGTCCGTCGTGCACTGGCCCCCCTTTGGAGGATTATTTTCTGGTTGTACCGAAGGGACTATGGGCTTGGCAGCAATGGAAACGGTTTAGCGGGTCGGGGATGAAGTCCTGCCTCCCTCGTGTGCTGTTGGAGGTGATCCCTAACCCCGCACTTCCTGAACAACCCAGGATGTCTGTTGAGCAGATTCCCCCTCCATTGCTTAGGAAAAAAAAACTCTGGCGATCACCTCTTCAGAGCTACCGACTGAATAGTAACAAGGCCGTCTCAATTGAGTTGTTATATCATGCCCTAGCTTTCATTCTATAGCTAGAATCAACAAACAACCGTATTTTTTTTACAGAAATTTGTTCTTTATTTTGCTGAGCTGCAGAAATAACGGCTTTACAGATTCATCATTAAATTGGGAACGTTTCCGGGGCTCCAGGAAATGCGAGGCAAGACTGTTCCACATAATCCGGGACGTTTAGCCACTGTAAGCTAATGCCTACATGCAGATAGCGTGAAAGTGTTGCTAGAGTCAGCGCATCCCACGGATATTATTGTTAAGGTTCAACTCCCACCGCAGCGCACCAAAGAATTTGTTAAAAAGTGATGAAACTAAAAAAGGTTGATAAGAAAATTATTTTGAGCTTTTTAGTGGATTGTTTTCTTGTCATAAGACGAGTTTATACAATCCCATTGAATTCCACCACTTAATTGTATCTTGACAGATACGTATTTCGACCTCAAAAGTAAGGCCGTCTTCAGTGTCTCGTACTTGACTCGACTTCAAGTCGAGTCAAGTACGAGACACTGAAGACGGCCTTACTTTTGAGGTCGAAATACGTATCTGTCAAGATACAATTAAGTGGTGGAATTCAATGGGATTGTATAAACTCGTCTTATGACAGGTAAAAAAGGTTTTCATCTAGCAGTCACGATTTTCGTTTATCTTCCAAAGCTAACTCCATAAAAAAGTGATGGATGAAAAATGCCCCTCACCATAAAAAAACTCACAAATTTACATGGAGACTTTATTTGAGATGTTAATTGAAATGGAGGGGTGGCACTTTGATTCTGTAATACTTTTCAAAATGGTGAACAGATCTAATCAATTTGAAATCTGTTGGAAATATTGAGCGATATTAAACGATGAAAATTCTCAAGATGTTTATGGTGAGGGCAATACTATTGAAAATGGTGAATAGATCCAAAATGATCTGTTACTTACCTATGTACTTTTGTAAAATTAAGCCAGATTTTTCCTATGGCATTTGGGTAACAATTATGTAGAATGAAATCAGTAGTGATTTTATTCTAGTTTGAATCTGGAGCAAAATAGAACGAACTCGCTGATTTCCCCAACACATGTTTTTAAAATTTTCAATTAAATTAAATCAATATATTGCTGCCAAGAAAGGCGCTATAATTGCAAAGTGGATTGATCCGTAGATAAAATGATGCATTCATACACCAAAATATTTGAAACTCGTGATTCATTCGTGGTTCAAAACTGCAGAAAATAGAACTGAGCGTTATGCCAGTTTTAAGTTTTTGACAGTTGACTTGTTATAAAAAATGAATTTAGAACAGCTGCTGGGCAAATAAATGTTTCAGATTCATATTCAAAATGAGTATTGCTGATTTTGCCCTAAGGCCGTTACATTTAATAAAAATTATGTCCTACTGATGCCGGAAAGGTCAAGGATGAGGGGGTGATAAAAGATAAATAATAAAATTAAAAAAAAAATCAAAAACCTCCTCGGATTTGTTAAAGAATGTTTTGAAAATCCTGATAATTTTTTTTTGTTGTCGCATCAAAATTTTATATTAGAGAAAAAAAATTGTACGACCTTATTTGACTCTAAAAATATTAAACAAAATTATTTTCTCCGCGGATTTTTTTTATTCGTTTTTTTGCATTATTTATATAATGCCAAAAAAAAACTATTTAATAAAAATTTCGCGGAAAAAAATTAAATTTCGTTTCGTTTCGTAAAATTTCGAATCAAATGGACCCGGATTTCGTTTCGTTTCGAAGTTTCGGAAGAAAATTTGAATTTCGTTTCGTTTCGTTCCGATCCAACAGTAGCATTTCTAATTTCGTTTCGTTTCGTTTCGTCAGGAAATCGCATACCCTTAGCATATGACCACCCTAGCCACAGCAATAAGGAACAACAACAAGAAGAGCAACGGCGAGTCTATTTTTACATTGAAAACATGATTGATATGCAATAAAAATCATTTCAATCTGCACCTATGTATCTACATATCCATTGCACAGCAGTGGTTCAATCGAGGACTAAGTTTTCTAATGGGGAAAGGAGGGTTCAATATGCTCCATTGTAGCTCTGCTCTGCAAACTTTGTGGTATTTAGCAATCAAAACTGCTAGAGCGAGCATATTATACCAATTTGTAGGATTATCATTTTTTTGTCTTCCCACAGGCACTGACAGATTCACCGGAACTGGAACTGTATGGCCACGGAGTCCGGTTCGGATGCTGGGGGATGGCACTGTTCGCCCTGAGTGCAGCAATTTACTCGCTAGTCATCGAACGCGTAATCGAATGTTTCAGGTTTGGGTTCAATTGATTCGTGTTCCGTTCCGTTGCAAATGTTGATGATTTAATCCATTTATTCCAGCTCGCGGTTCGTTCTCGTTGGCGGGCTGCTTGTGTTCAGCGTTGGAATGCTGCTGATGGGCATCATCAATACGAAGTGGATGGTACTCGTTTGCGGCGTGACTGTGGGGATCATGTATGCCACCATCTATAGCGTACCATTCCTGTTGATTTCGCGGTACCATTCCAGGAACTCGGTAGGTATTTTTTTAAATTCCATGGCGTCAGTAAATTCCTGGATCAATATTGAAATTAGAAAATTAAATTTAGAGCTTGTTTATTGGAATGTAATCATTCGCCATAGGACAAGCTGGAGCTTTTCCTATTTAATTGTAATACGAACTATTTTACAATTTTACAGTTTGCTATGAAAGATGGAAAATTCGTCGAGAATCATCAACGAAGAGGATTTGGTGCGGACGTGTCTATGTTAAGCAGCATGCTGTTTTTAGCACAAGTAAGCGTAGCCCCACAAACCATTCTCACCTTTTTATTGCATCAAAGTATAATAAGCATTTCCCAATTCAATTCACAGCTCCTAATTTCGCTCATCATCGGCAGTGTGATCGACGCTCTCGGTTCAGCGGCCGTAATCGTCTACTCGGCCAGTTTATTCTCGTTCCTCGCCTCGATTTCTGCAACGCAGATACTCTTTATGGATGACTGACGCGTCACGTTGCTGCAACAAGTGCACACGGAGCTGAATGGTTTCGATTGGAAACGAATGTGTCGCACATCGTTCACCGATGTATCAGTCGATTGGAAGGCGAGGAAATAGGAGCTCTCGAATCAATGACCAAAAACATAAATGCAGTTCAAATGCAGGTGCTCATAAAGGAAGAGGGTGAAGTATAGGATCGTATGGGTCATCTACCTCATATTGAATGTTAGGCAATTGGTTTTTAGATGTACCTGTTTTTGAGTAATGTTGAGTATGCCACACGAAGTTCAAACTAATGCATTTGGTAGGCATAAGATTTAACTGAATAGTAGATGATGATGATGATGCACCGAGAATAATGAATTTAAAGCAGGCTTAGCTTAAGAAAGCCATGTCATATGTAAGAAAAAAAAAATCAGTGTATTGTCGTTCTACGCAACATTTTCTTTACAAAAAAAATGAGTATCTTTGCGTCGTCGAAACATATATAATAAGTTAAGCTGAAAACCGGAATAAAAGACGTCGCGGAGTTTGGGTTTTTTTTTTTGCAATCTGTACGTTATTAGCGAAGTAAGATTAGGAACAAGCCTCCCGGAATCCAGAAATGAATGCACTCCTGTTTTCAAGGACACCCTATTCAAAACGGGAGCCACGCACGTGGCCAGCATGCCAGCATGCGTGCAATAATAAAAATGACAGTTGTACGTGACTTCCGTTTTGAATGGGGTGCTCTTGAAAACGCGAGTGCATTAGGTTTAAACTCCGGGAGGCTTGTCCTTAAACGTATGGATTGCAAGAAAAAATTAACTTTACCAGAGGCCCATACCACTATACCAGTTTTCAACTTGATTGAGTAAATTTTTTGGATACTATACTATTAAGGACAATCAAGAACTCACGGGGCAGTTCAGCGTAGAGCAGTGCCGTATTGAAATAAAATTCAAGTATTAATTGGATTAGAGGGAACTCTATTTCTAGACTTAAAATTATAATCTCAGTTGTGACTCAAGCACAATAATTTAATTTCTATCGTTGTACAGCAATCATTACAAACCATTTCATTTGACAATAAACTCATAAAATAAGAATTGGCAACGATACAGAAGTAAATACAAAGTATTTGATTCATTACTTACTATGAAAAATCCCAATCATTCCACTGACATCGCATAAATAGCAATAAATGTTAAAAATCTGGATTGCATGACTTTGATATTAAGGCTCAAGGATGTAGTGATGCATGGTGAAATGATGAGCGATAATGAAATATGTATTTGGTAATTCCACCTCACTGATCACGAACATCCGAATTCCCTGGCGCTGATGTCTGGATTCGACTACATCTACCAAGCCAACGTGTTATGTTGTCTAGCTGCCAAAACGATTAGGGTTGAGTGGGTCCTTGGAAAAAGTTGTTTATTGCTAGCAAACCATGATGGAAAATTTTCTGAAATCTTAAATTTGTTTTTGCCATCATACTGTCTGCATTGCACATAACGGGTCTCACGGTTGATATGAATATTCGATCAGACATATTGATACGCTTGATTGTAGCTGAACGATGCTCCTGCTGTGCATCTGCCAAACATATTCTGTTATAGGGATACATCGATTTTGGCAGTATGTTTATTCACTTTTCATAAGACGTGAGAGCTCTAATTTATTTAATTCCACCACTTTATAATCTTAGCAGATGAGTATTTGAATTGTAAGGTAAGGTACCTTATTATTGGCCTAGGTTAAAGTGACCAGATTTTTCTTGAGTCAATCCAGGTCACCTTATGCATTACATATTACATATTTTGAAAGCTTATTAAATCGTGTTAAAAGAGATCCTATCTCATTATAACACCCAATACGATGCTAAGCACTCGCATTGATAGAAATCCTAAAATCTATGGATTCTCCAAATATTTTGGAAATTATAAATGTTACACAAAGTGGAACTCGTGGGGGTGCTGAAGACTGCTGAACTGTCCGGCGGGGGCGATGATGATTCGTCTGACCGTGCTGGCGACGCATGCGTCTCAATGGCGTTGTGGATATCGGCGGCTTTTTAGCGGGTGATCGTTGCTCCACACGAGTGCGACGTGAGCTTGAATCAAAATTGCCGAACTAAAAGTGCGGAGGGAGCGGTGGCTGGACGGAAGGCTTCCGATTTGAAACCGTCGAGAGCGTCCGGATTCCGGAATAACACTTCTCTCGAACTAGTAACCCACTTATCCTTACGACCCGGCTTCATTTATCTTTCCGATTCACCTGTTTTTGGGGACTGTCGGGTTAGTTTCGCTCGACTAACTAACGAACTTCACTCCCCGTTTGACTACCTCGGAAGGCGAGCCTTACACGCCCGTTTCAAATCACTCAGAGATTGAGTGAAATTGTATTGCTATCGTAACCGGACACAAAAATCTTAAACAGATTGCACGCATGCAACTGTGTCAAGATTCGCCAACAGAATGACCTCTTTGACTCTGTATCCAGAGAACCTCAACGAAATGCCGGTTCAACGAATACCAACACTAATACAGTATCGAACGATGAGTCGCTCGCGAAGTGCTTGCATCAAAACATCAGCACATACACATTCACACTCGTTTCGCTTCCCATTTCATTTTTCAATCCAAATCCGATCCAAATCCGATCCAAATCGCATCGTCAGTGGAAGTCCGGCCTACTACGGGCTCTGAAGGAAACTGTGGTCAAAAATGATTCACAACCGCACCAAATGTGTCATGTACCCAGCTTTCCATGCTCGCCATAATGGCGGATGCTATAAAAAGTTTGACATTAACTGCTTCCAGACACTGAACTGAAATCATCGTCTAAGCATGCATTGATGTTCTTCGTCGTCAACGAAAACCCAAAATTTTTCGTCAACAATCCACTCGAGTATCCAACTTCATAATTTTCCCATTTATCATATGATTACATTTTAATTTTTAATGCTTTATTTCAGAAATCTCATTTCAGTCATCGCAGTGCCAGTGTGAGGTGATTCTTGAAATTAATTTCGGATACCCTTGCTTGTCATCACCAATCCATAGGGCAGGGCAGTTCTGTAGGGCCTTCAGCGGTTTGATTTGAGAAACTTGATAAGCAATCCGTCGTCGGAAACGTTAGATGCTGCATAAATGCAGGGTTAGTAGTAGGGTTCAGAAGTCGACTAGCCTTCGCTAGAAGGTTATACTATATATGGTCAATACGAATGTCAACAATTTGTTTTTTAAATAAGCTTTAGGACTTATCCTCAACTCAGTTTACGTAAGGTGCCGATGGATGGCTGTATGAACATAAAGTAATAAACTGGCGCTAACCGCAAGTCAGACTTATCTGTATGTGGACGCCATATCCATATCCTTTGGTTGGTGGCGGTTGGTGGCAGTAAACGTAATGACCCGGGAGCTTCCGTTAACTTAAAACCATCAGCTTGAGGCTTAGACACGACTCCTTCTGAGACGGAGCAGAACAAAGCAGCAAAGACCTTCTCCTTCAGATGTAATGTTGGTTGGAATCCAGAAGACTTTTTTCCATGGCAAGGGTATCCGAAAATTATTTCACCTTACATTGCTTTGTCAGAAAACCTTTTCTATTTCTGAAATGAAGCATTAAAAATTAAAATGTAATCATGTAAAATGTGAAAAGTGTAAAGTTTGATACTCGATTAGATTGTTGACGAAATTTTGAGTTGTCGTTGGCGACGAAGAACATCAATGCATGCTTAGACGATGATTTCAGTTCAGTGTCTGGAAGCAGTTAGTGTCAAACTTTTTATAGCATCCGCCATTATGGCGAGCGTGGAAATCTGGACAGGGAATATTTTTGTCTTGGATGCGCCACAAGCTACAAAAGATAATCAACGACAAAGCTTTTTTGTCCAAGATAATAATAATAAAGATCCGAAAAAAATTGTAGGCAACAAAAAATGTGTTACTTTAATGTTACTAACTTTTCATCCCGGTATTTTGCATTTTATCTACAGCAAATTTCGGTATTATGCTATGATAGTTTCTGCTTTTATGGAAATATTCGACGATATCTAACTCAGATTACAAAATGAGCTTTATATTCTCGGAAATATCAGAGCATGCAAGGCAAATGATTCTTGTCATATTGTGTTTCGGTTCTGATAAAGGCTTGTTGCGAGGTGCGTTTGCAAGTAACAAACTCAGTTGACGACAAAGGGTATATTGTTAGGCGTTGCTCGAATATTGATTCCCTGGTCATGTAGAAAACGCTCCGGTAGTCCGGTAGCCTTCTATAGTCATGAAAGTTGGACCATGCTCGGGGAGGACTTGCAAGCACTCGGAATATTCGAGAGACTGGTGTTCAAGCCCCTTTTTGGCAGTGTGCAAGAAGACGGTGTGTGGTGGCGAAGCATGAACCACGAGCTAGCCCTGCTTCATGACGAACCCAGCATCCAGAAGTATGCTAAAATCGGAAGGGTACGATGGAAAGGGCATGTTGCGAGAATGCAAGACAGCAACACTACAAAGATGGTTTTCGCTTCCGATCCGGCAGGTACAAGACGGAGTGGAGCGAGGTGAGCTGATCAGGTACAGAACGACTTGGCGAACGTGGAACGATACGAGGAAGGAGAGATGCAGCCTCGAACCGTGTATTGTGGCGTCAAATTATTGAATCAGTGTTATCTGTTTAAATCTATTAGTTAAATAAATGAAATGTATCCAGCTTTCCACGATCGACATAATTGCGGATGCTATAAAAATGTTTACATTAACTGCTTCTCGACACTGAACTGGAGATCGCAGTAAGCATTATTACAAGTTGGACGTATTTTCTCGCGTTCCGTTCGCTGTCAATTTTGAAAACCGGAAATTTTGGCCCAAGCAGAAAAATGGATAACTCTTTATTTTTTGAGTCGCAAACCCTCCTGACCTTACCATGCAACGACGTTATAGATCGGTGGAACGTGAAGAAGTTTTCCTCAAGAGGTCGTATCTCCGAGTCCGGTCGGATTCCTACTATTGAAGCTGAATGAAGAAATCTGCCGCCATCTCGACTGAACGCCCAACTACTAGTACCGAAGCAGCAATTCAAGCTTACAAGCGTGAATTCTCCACGGACTCGTACGAAGCAATTATATCGCAATTTGTTTGTTGAGGATGAAAAGGATCTGATGAAGGAGGGCTGACTGGCGATCGAGGTGAAATGTATGCGTAATGAATGCATGCATGCAGGTTCTATAATTTTCATTACTTTCATCCCTGGTTCCTTTTCTGAGTCATTACCGTCGAAATATTTCAAAATAATAATTAGATAACAACTGGTTGTAGGGGTAAAAAATGACACCTAAAGTTCAAGTTTTACGTTTTAACTAACATTTTAACGTGCCGTCACATTTAAAAAAATAGCTATATTTCACTATGATCTCTCTATTAACTAAGACTTTTCAAAATTTGTTTGAAAAATGTTTCTAGCTCCAAACGAACTAAAGGTGGTACAAAAGGGTTCGAATCCGGATCGAACTAGATTTTCGTAGCAGCTATTTCCTGGCAGCTCAAAATTTAAATTTATTCCAATTTAGACGCGTTTAGATAGGGCTTACATGAGTAGTTGTAAATCCAATAATATTACTCTTATTTAACCTCATTACCTCAACTCTATAGCTGCACCCGTTGAAACCTAACCAATGCAGTATAACATGTTAAGGTATTATTTTAAACTTTTAACGCCATGCCTACTTGCAGCACAATTCAAGCATAAGTATTTACTTCGCACTATTATTTCTGCAGAAATAATAAATTTCGATATTTTTTATTCCTTCCTTTATTTGTTAGTGTTATTTTCCTGCTACTGTGGCGAGCAGAATACCATAGAAGTAGCTGCTGTACAGAATCCACACATAATCTATTTTAAGATTTCATTATTACTCGCCATTATTATCCATCTTATTGTGAGTCCATTTTGATGATTTTCTGTTTTTATATATTTATGTTTCATGTCTTGAATGCAATGATCATTACATTGTTCCGTTGCCATTTAACGAGGTACGTTGGAGGAATGCTCCCGAGAAGAACAGTTTGTCAGTCCTCATCAGGCAGTCGTGACGGTAAGGCGCGTTACCCAAAACGCCACCGTATGAGCTGTGCACTCGGCTACTGACGAGGGGCTGCTAATGACCATCCTCTTGTAAGACAAACGTGGAATATCATGATAACAATATGCAGAAATCCTAAATCAAATGAATCCTCATTTCCAGTTTTCAAGTTGTTTCAATTTAATATGTAGAAGGATGGGAAATGGCGAACAATAGTTCAGTAGATGGATCAAAAATTTTACTCTATACATTTATCATAAAACTTTTGATATTTAGTGCAACATAACTTCTTATATTATATCTCATATTGATCATTTAATTTATTTCCACAATATTTTATAACCTTCATATGAATAATATTATTATTTTATCCGCGTTTTTAAATTCATTTTGCAAAAGACAAAACATTTCGTAAATATGTATACTCTAGGGGCCGTACACTTATTACGTAAGCAATTTTTCTGGGTTTTTCGACCCCCCCTCCCCCCATGTAAGATTTTTCCCATACAAAAGATTTTTTATTTATATGGCGCGTAAGATGTTGACAGACCCCCCCTCCCCCCATAAGTGCTTACGTAATATGTGTACGGCCCCCTAGCTCTAATAGTTAGTAGTAAGTTTTATAGAATTCGTACTCAACATTGCGACCATCTCGTCCACATTTAATATAATTTATTATTATTATTATTGTTATTGTAGTTATTATATTATTTATTGTTTATATAGCTCTTCCTTTTGATATCCAGAAATATTATTCATTTAAATCAATAATTTATATTTACAAACAAATAATCATAGCAATACATGCTTGACGGTATTACATAACAGCTATATTTTTAATTTCCGGTTTTCAAATACATTTTTAATGAAAAAAAAGATATGCAGAGCAGGAAGTAATCAATATTCTATCATACAAATAGGGTTACTGCTCCTGGACTTCATCTCATAGCTCCGATATTGGTCCTACGAAAAACAAAGCAATGAAAATGTATTTGATTTGTTTATTATTTTTGTGATTTTTTTCAGCAGCGAGCACGCATGTTAGCAAAAAGAAGCGACAAAATTGGTGCCGTATTTCTTTGTTTCGCGATGAGATGAATATATGTTCAGTGAGATGGAAGACGGAACAGTTTACGTATTATATTGCATTACTGATATAAATAAAATTTAGTTTAATGTTAGGTAAGGAAACGATGGATTTGCAGTGCCTACCAGAGTCTAGAGGAAGAAACCAACCTTCGGAAACCCAACATGTATTGCGAGTACCGTTGTTAGTCACGCGGGTTTCTTGTTTCTTGTCTTTATTACATATTTTATGTTTTCATGTTTTTATAAATTTATATTTTTGTATTTGCAAATCTATTATTTTACATTTGCATAGCTCATTATGTCATGTCATATCATAATATTTTCATATTTTCGTATTCTTATATATTCTCATTTTGTCATATTTTTGTTTCAAAATTTGTCTTTGTCGTCTATATTTTTTATAAATCCTATTTTCATAATCACGTGACCACACAATCAATTATTATTATTATTATTGTAATAGCGTAGTTATTCGTAGCAAAGCAATATTGGTGGCGCGCCGACGCACAAATTATCGGCAGCGGATGTAAAATATCCTCGCAGGCAACAGTTGAAATGAAGCGTACAAGAGATGGCGTTAGTGTAAAGGGTGAAATCCATCAAAATTCTATTGCTATAAAATCACTAATTACTCACTCATGTTTCTTGACCACCCCTAGGGGTACACTGTCTGTTATCGCATATCTGTCCCATATGAATAGAAAACCCAGTAAGAATGGGACAAATATGCGGTTGCAGGCAGTACATAGGGCCAAGGTAAAAGATCTCCAGCTAAATGCACTAATGGACTATTTTGATAATGGTTGATTCCACATCACTACTTTCCTGTGAAATGACAGCTTTTTTATAAATATACGTATTCCATGTATTAAAAATGTATATGATTTCCAATCAATAACACTCATGATATTATGTTGCAATGTTTGATGCTGCCTCCCTTCTTTTGAACAAATATTTTCAGAATTCAAAAATTCAATTTCAAATTCAAATTTTCAATACCATGGAGGCAGTTGATCCTATATGAAGGCAGCAGCATGACACTATCAGCTACCAAAACTACCACAGCTGCTAACCCAGCATAAACAAACGCAGCCTCCAAATCGACCATAGATGGGCATTGTGATCACGTTTTCAATGGAAGCAAAGGAGGAAATGCAAAATTCGGGACAAAATAAGTTGGTGAGCATGTTCCAGTTCTCTTTCTTAGTGCTTCAGAATACTATGTTCATGATGATTTACACTAAATACGCACAGAGCATCGTTTGCTGCTATTGCCGCGGATATTGTGGGAGTCCCAGGTATCCGGTTCAAGCTTTAGTTTGCAACGGTGGCTCTTCTCGACCTTCTACTCCCTGAGTAGTTACTACAAATAAGGGCGTCCTTGTGAAGTTTTGCTGTACCTGTTATGAATAATTAGTACATCCCATTCCCCACACTCCCTGAAGAAACCTCTCTTGCTTCAGAAGTGAATCTTTTTTGTGGTACTAGTCTCAGTAACAAAAAGGGCACCATTACGGAGCATAAGATATGATCAAATTATTCGTAGTACTACTTGATCAACACCCCCAGTTGGGTGAGGGATAGAGGATGGCGCACACACACACACACAACTGCTTCTCGACACTGAACTGAAATGTTCATCCAAGCAAACCATATAGTATGTTTTCCGTCACATAACAGCCAATGTGTTATGTTGTTTGTTGATCATCAACAAGAAAATTGATAATGTAATTCTTTCGAATAATTCTCATTATTGACGTAGGACTTACGTCTTTCTTTACTATACTGGGTGTCATTTAGATTTTTGGAAATCGAGAGCGTTACGCTGGAAGGGAAGATTTTGAACATTACTAGCGCCTTTATCTTT
The DNA here is from genome assembly GCF_024139115.2 of Armigeres subalbatus. Taxonomy (NCBI): domain Eukaryota; kingdom Metazoa; phylum Arthropoda; class Insecta; order Diptera; family Culicidae; genus Armigeres; species Armigeres subalbatus. The sequence continues at coordinate 314,492,175 of NC_085141.1, forward strand.
CGATGGATTTTTAAGATTTATATATCAATCAACTCGGACACTCTCCAGCAATTTGCCTGTTTCATTGAAGCTTTAGATTATTAACTGTGCATTCCTAACACGGACATCAGAATGCGGTATGCCACGGGCCTTCGGGTCTATCGGAAGATTTTCTTTGTGTATAAAAGAGGCAAAGTCTGCCGTGTGCAAGTCATTACAATTTGTTACAGCAGCGCGTACTGACATGCTTTTTACTCGCGCATTTTTTCGTTTCGTTAGTTTGTATGCTGTGTTTACCTACACAGCGACAGCATGCAGTCACCAGCGGTAGCGGTAGAACTGCCGATGGGTCTGCGAATATGCATGAAAGAAGTGAGCGTATTTTGCGTGGTGTCGATTGCGATGGATGCAATTGCCCATCGTATCGCTCGGAGTTCACGGCTAGAGGCCGATGATGGCTGAGGCAGCGAGGGCAGCGGTGGTGGATGAAGAAGAGTAAATTAGAGAAATTTGGTCTGCTCATCCAGGTGATTGGTTTCATAATCCACATGATCCCGGGATGGGTTAAGTTGTGCTTGGTACTAAACGACACGTACATTAAAACAAAGAGCTTAACATATTTTTTCTTATTAAAACATGGTTATACTATAACAGTTCTGATTCCCCAGCAATCAAAATCAACTACACTGTTGAAAATAAAAAATGATTTGAAATAATTACTTTCATTTGTTTGCAGAAGGCATAATCAATTAAAGATGCACAATCAGCAATAGTGTTAATATCCATTTTAGATTAGAAAATTTCGCTGTATTACTTGTAAATGTTTTAAAAAAGTTCGCAAAAAATAATTCCCAAAAGAATATTTAAATAAACTTTGTGTTATTCTTTGTTTTGCATTTTCTGAGAAATTGTATTATTAAACTTAACGTAGACTTATTAAACTTGACGTAGAGTTGGGAATCAAAACATTGAATAATTTTTCGTTGACGTATTAGCAATACCTCCCCTATTTTAGTGGGGTTACTGCTCCTTGACTTGTTTCTTATTGTTGTGAATTTTTTTTCAGCAGTAAAGCACGCATGTTAGCAAAAAGAAGCAACGTAATTGGTGCTGTATTTTTTTGTTTGGAAAACGGGACAGTTCCCCTAAAATAGCACATTTTGGTTCAAAGTAAATTGCGTATTTCCGAGGATTAAACCACCCGATTGTACATTAATTTACAATGTTGTGAAGACTCATATGTGAATATGTACATTATGTGGAAGATATTGATTTGGAAAATGTATTGCAGGTAACCACTGTCCCTTTGAAAGTCGTTATCTCCAATACATTTTCCATATCAATATCTTCCACATAATGTACATATTCACATATGAGTAGCACATTTTGCCCAAGTCTGAACATTTTATAAATAGAGTTTTTAAACTTCAAATACTATCATTAATAAAAAAAAATATATAAATGCCCTACACTTGCTTGAGTAAATAAGGGCTTAATAGTTAGAAACAAGGGAATTCTAATTATGTGTTTAATTATTAGTTTTATTTTCCAAAGTTTTGAATAAACAAATTGCTACACAGCATGGAAGTGGTCGTTTCCAATATCAATACCTATAATCATACTTCATAGATCCAAAAGTTAGAAGTTAAATGTCAATACTTTACGTTTATACAAGTCCTACGTCTACTCGCGGTTATGTTGAAAACATTACCCATTGCTAGTTTTTCATATCAAAGTACTAATGTTTGTTTTATTTTATGTCGTTTTCGTTTTTGCGGTGTAGCTACACTCGTGCTACACTTTTGCACCGAAAATGTTCGTTTTTGATTTTCGTGCTACACCAGTGTAGCATTTTTCTTGCACTGAAACAAGCAGTGTAGCACCAGAAAAAATCAGAGTGTGCCGTGTAGTGTAGTTTGTTGTCAAGTTTCTCCCGTTGTTATTGTTTTATTTTTATGGTATCCAACAGGTATCCATAACAAACAAACCCAACTGCACTCAAAACGTTCGTTTTTGCCGTGCAAAATGCTGCACTAAACGGTGTTGCTACACCTTAAAAACGAAAACGACATTAGATAGGGTTAAGGCAGGTATTTTCGTCGTTTCGTCATAGTCTCGAAAACCAATAAAGGAGACACTTTTTTGACAAACTTATTCGTATCAAATCTTAAGCTCGGGAGATACGTTCTGCTATAGTGGAGCTCTAGCGAATGGATGTTGCTTTCGAAGGTTTTAGCCCCTATGACGATGGACGGAAATACCTGCCGTGTCCCTATTAGACATCAACATGTTGTTTTCTGCAAGCTGAAAATCTGATCTGAAAGTCGATGATGAACATGGTGATTTATTTTTACCGGCACAAAAACATCTCAAGAATGTCCCAGCCATCGAATATCGATTCATTGTAAACTAAATGTTATCGACACATTCTTTTCACATTCTATAGATCATTGTTCATTAAACATTTGTCCGTAAAGACATCTCCGTTTTGATTCCAAGGCAAAACAGTATACTCCAGTAGAGTGATTCAAATTTTGACTTTTCTGCTCCCCTATGCTTAAACGATTGCATTTGCCATTTTGATAATCCTCCTAAATTTTTAGCGAATTTGGATGTAATTTGATTGTGCACACGTCATTTGATGTTTGCATGCAAATTACTGTGAAAATTGACCCTTATGTGAAAGATCGTTCCGTGAGGTTGCCCATGAACTATTTAATGGTAATCAACACGTTGACTACATAGAATACTTCCTAAGCTGAAAGGCAGTTGTTGTTGCGAAGCGATTTGTCGTTTGAAAGTCAAGTTACAAAAGAAACAAAAATGCTCATTATTGATATTGATGTTATTCTTTTACGTGTTAAATTGAATTTCCCACGATTCAGTATTTTCTTAATATCTTTTCTTGCAAGCATCAAAACGTTTCGCAACAAAGACGATTCGCTACCTTGTTAAATTTCCTATGTTGTCAATGTAATCATATATTTTTGGAGCTTAATGGGAAGAGTTGGGAACGGCTTTCCACAAAAGTTACTGTTTTCATAGTGATTTTCATACAAACTTCAAACTGTTCGTGCTCACTCAAATTACATCCAAATTAGCTAAAAAATTGGGAGGATCATTAAAATGAGAAATGCAATCATTTAAGCATCGGGGAGCCAAAAAGTCAAAATTTGAATCACTCTAATACTCCAGTCAATAATACAGAACGTCTTCTTGAGCTCATTGGGCAAAGCCATTCTGACGATATATTCAATTTCTTCGACGCACTGTCATCCGATATGTCCTCTTTCAAGTGACGAGCTCTGAACATGAAATCTGGATTTCCAATGCCTAATTTACCAAATCTACGAATCCGCCAATTGAATGTACGTGGACTTAAACACAATTTCGACGCTGTTAAATGGCTTCAGGTCAAAAATCAATACGTTTCGCTGTAACCAGACGAAGCTGAAAACATCTTCTCCAGTCGACCTCATGCACATAACAGCATACATTTTTATCAAACACTCTCTTCCTTCCCGTTAAAAGAGGACGTGGCTCAAAAACGTGTGGTGAATAGGATTGTATTGTACGTACAAAAGGAAATTAAAGCCACGCCTACACTCAATTTTTTCTTAAACTTTATTAGAGTGAGTTTTAAGATGTTTACAAAGTTTATCACTTAAGCCTACACTCAAATCAATTAAACCCTGAGATTCTAATCGTTTTGAGATTCGAGTAACTAGCCGACCAAGCGATGATCTAAATATCGGTTTTACAATCCTGTATGCTCGAATCCTCACTTCTTTCAATGTTATGAAAAGATGCTTTTTGATCTCCATGATTTCTGGTTTGATAAATTAGGCATTGGAGATACAGATATCATGTTTTGAGATCGTCAGCATTGAGTGTGAAAACTTGGCATCCGGTGAAGGACATATCGGTCGAAAAAAATTGATGTGTCATCAGAATGACTTTGCCCAGTGAGCTCAAGAAGATGTTCTGTACTGTTGACTGGAGTACACTTCTTATACCCTAGAGTAAAAACGGAGATGTCATTACGGACAAAGACGGAATGAACAATTTTTTTTTGCTTGAGGCGAAGGGCTAGATTGCGTATACGAAAAGAATGTGTCGATAACATTTCGTTCACGGTGAATCGATATTCGAGGCCAGGGACATTCTTGAGGAGGCACAACTTGGTGTTTTTGTGCCTTTCGAGGTACCTCCTGATCCTTAATATTATTATCTCTGCTATTACAGCGGCGAAAGTAAGTCGCCATGCTTATCATCGACTTTGAAATCAGATTCTCAGCTTGCGAAAACAAACATGTTGACCTTCATTTCATAAACTATTTGCCCTCATAATTTGTAATTAGGGTATACAATGTCTACAATACAGTCAAACCTCCATGAGTCGATGTTCTATGACTCGATATCGACTCATGAAAGCAAATTATGCCATACTAAAAAAATATTTCCTGGGTTGCTGTGATGGTCCCTTCAAACAGCTTTCCAAAGATTTTCTTCTCCACTCCTCGATATTTCCATGAGTCGATGGTCCCTTCAATATCGACTCATGGAGGTTTCACTGTAATACAAACATTAGTACTGTAGTATGATATAACGAGAATTATTCGAAAAGAATTCATTTTTTTTGTTGGTGATCAACACACAACGCATTGGCTATTATTGGTAACGGAAAACATATATAGCTTGCTTGGATGAAAATTCCAGTTCAGTGTCGGGAAGCAGTTAGGGGCCGTACACTTATTGCATAAGCAATTTTTCTGGGTTTTTCAACCCCCCCCCCCCCCCCTATAACATGTTTTCCATACAAAAGATTTTTTATTTATATGGCACGTAAGATATTGACCGACAAACCACAAACGTGAACTTGTGAATACATCGATCGAGAAAATGCGATCCCTTGATCACCATGTCGTTGTTATCATAGAAGCATCAAACCAGCACAATTTTGTATATAATATAGGGTATCTGTTCCAATGTTAATAACATGCTCCTATATCAATAACATTCGCAAAATAGGATATTTAGGTTCAATTTGTGTCGTGTTTTGTTGTTATACGGCGTGCTAACTGCTGAAAAAAATCACAAAAATGAGAAACAAAACAATTGGCGCACCAATTATTAGTTTTTGTATGGTATTGATTTAGGTACATGATGAATTCAAGGAGCAGTGCCCCTACACTGAATTTTTATCATCTTCGATTTCATATCCCAAGCAAAACATACATATTTGATCTACACTGAAGCAAACAGAAGCAGTGTCTGAGTCAGTTTTAGTCGAATTTTCTTAACTAAAAAGAAATAATTATTGCATGAAGTTTTAGCAAACCCGTTCCCCAGTAAACTAGCTTATAACGCTGATTAAATTAATTAAATAGATTTGTTAGGATCGGATTCCGTTAAGTGACATCCAATACTCATGAACCAATCATAGAACCTAATCGCCAACTGAACCGTCATGCCAAACATTTCTGTTTTTTTTTTCACCAATTGATATCACAAAATATTCGCCAAGTGAAAATTCCAAACTTTCGGTTTTTGACTAATCTATTGCAGTTTATAATAGTTATCCAGTATAATAGTTAAATCAATTTTGAATTGGACCAGCCGATGCCGGAAACACCTGTTGTGCATCCACTGGATAAGACTGGCTTATATTATTTTTATTAATCTCAACGTAAAGGGCTCGGATACTGGTGCGTAAATTTCGGGAAATGTGCCAAAACACTTGACCACTTGACTACATTTGGTACGCTTCACTGACCAACCTCGATCACGCGGAGTCTACATGAGCTGAAAGCTTTCTATGAAAGCTTAACCGTTCGAGCTGAAACCTGGTATTGATGGATACAGCCAGACCGACATACACTTCACATCGCACCTGCCCTTCGACACACGTGGAATCACCGCCGCAGCGCTGCTGGTCGCTCTCATATCATATTACCACCGAACCCATCTCGTTGCGTTGTTTCCGTTTGTCCAGAGAAGCAATTTGATTCACCCGCGTCGAGTAGTTGGTGAATTGCCGCTCATCGCCGGCGATGACGGCGATGATGGACGGTTTGGCCGGGCCGCTAATCGAAGGATAATCACCGCTGGAAGGCTTAGTTCCCAGGTAACGCTTGCACAGGCAAGTTGCTTCGACGCCGCGGTTTCGTTCGGCGCAGTTCCAACGAATTTGGCCAATCATTGTTGTTGCGAGTGCAAATTGCTACCGTGGACGTGGGTCAGGTCATAGTGCGTTGAGTAATCATCTGTGTGTTATACTAACGGAAAACAAATGTTAGCCGATGATGTGATGCTGTAGGCAGCATGATTTTGGTGGGATGCTATATGAAAGGTGTACCTATTATATGACGGAAGATAAACAATGTAGTGCAAATGGAAGTGTTATCTATTGTAAAAGAAACATCGTTTTCATAGAAACGCAGAATAATGGATCGATGACATTCCAGCTTACGAGTGGAATAAAAAATAACAATTAGTGATGTATAGAATTTCATAAGAGAAACCAGTTTCTATCGCATAGATGAACAATTTACATTGGCCTTGACCGATACTAGCAAGATAATTCAACTTCAACAACAACTTGACATGTACAGATATTTTTTTAATTTGTTAAGTGGAATGTTTTCGTAACACGAGCTAATACTATTCTACTACTTGTGCCAACAGAGAATGCGGGTTCTCCTTTAATCATTAAGTGCAATAATAATTAAATCAGTTAAAAGCATCTCTTCATCACGTGAAGGTTCTGAACAAATTGAGTTTGATTATATCCCTCGTCAAAGTAATATGGAAGGAAAATTAGTGGAAAATAAACCATCGGAAAAGGCTGATTTAAGAAAATATCTGACGCATCCGAGTACAGGTTTATAGGGGATTATGAATGAGATGACGACTTGGAAACTGACTGAATGAAAGCCGAGGGCAGGGGTTCCTATGCGCTTTCAGTGGCTAACGTTGGAAGTTTGAAATTTGGGCAGGTTGGTTATAGTGATCGTCTTTGTGAACGAATTGCACTGGGTAGTGTGATCTTGCATGTTGCTTATAGTGAAACGCAACAAAATACAGTTGCGAAACCAGCTCATGATTTGAGAAGCAACAGCTCTAACGTTGTTCTAAGATTCACCGATTAGATCCTAGCGTCCCTCAACTCGTGAATAAGCCTTGACAAGTACCAATTCTTGCCCAGAATTCGCTACAAATGCATGTTGCACTGGATGTGTCCTGTAGGGAATGAAAATTATGTTTTCTATTCTCTTTGTAAATGTTAAAAAGAGTCCCAATTTGCAAAAAGAAGCTCCAAGAAGTCCGATGCAAAATTCTAGACCAAATTGAATTGATTAGTACATGTCAAACTATTTTCAATCTAGCACAATACTTTGAAGAACAATCACAAACTCAAATAGCATATAATATGTAACATATATTGTATATCTAACATTGTTTATACCTCATATTTCTCCAAAATAGCTGCTTCTGCTTTTTTTAGGCGGTAGACCGAAAAATGATAGCCTTGTTCACTTAATTACTACGCAGATAAGATCTATCGTGTCAGTCTCTAGCCTATCTACTCATCTGTGCGAATTCCCATATTGTTGTTATCAGACCGTACCATCATAACGATATTATGATTTGATTCTCCTTTATTGCGGTAGTTTTATTATGATTACTGACACGTATTTTAAGATGCCGTATCCTGTCAGTCAGTGGCATCAATACCAGCCATTAGGCAATATACGTTGTTACTGGTTTATGAATATTTTTCTGTGAATAAAGTTTGTTCTACGCAGCCACTGACATCATTTGGTTTATCGGAAGTCCGTAGAATTATTATCTTTGATTGTGATCCTAATTGAAAGGGCATTTCCGTTTATCATCAACAATTTACAAACACACTTAACTTTATCGCAACAACTTGTTTGTTTGGCATTGCTTTGTACACGTGGAGTTGGGTCCAACTTGTACGGTTTCTTATGAGTAATTTCATTCCATCACATTTTAGTCGACAAGTGCAGACCCGAAGGCAAAGATCGTACAGTGACTGCAACAATGCAACATTATCCTCATCCCGGCCTGAAATTTGAGACGATTGATTCGATGAAATCAAAATTTTGAAAGTAAACTGTTTGGGTCCTGGTTTGGGAACATCAGCAAGTGAACGGTTGCTCGTAGACTTTTAGTCTGGTAGCGGATGCATTGCCGATCAGAGGTCAGTGTTTCAAGTTCACATGGAGGTGTGTCGGACTAGTAGTGCTGTGTAAAATAGTTGCTTCCATTTTTATATTTTTTATTGACGGCAGTAAATGTGAGTATTCTTTAATTGAATTTTACATAGCATAGAATCAACCTTTTTTCTATAGAATTGTTTGTCAATGATTAATTTATGTGAAATATTGTTCATGTCTTCTCATCCAGAATTATTTAGATTCCACTGTTTCTGCAGCGCTTAGTCATGTGCTTAAACATGATCTAATGCCCATAAACATTTTCCTTGAATTAATGAAAAAATCATTTATTTATTAAGAATACAATTTTGATCAATTATCAGCTCACATTGCTAGTAATCTTTTTAGACGATATATACCTTCAATACAAACAGAGCCGCAACAGACACTTTTTTTTTCTGTTCGGATGTGCCACTGCGACCAGTTATTAGATCTATTGTAGCGTTACCCGTATCCTTAGTGTATAAGTGCATGTCGAATCACTCCATTACTATTGAGAAGAAATGCTGTTTTCTCAAGAGCTTAATGATAAGGTCACGCTATTTAAACCCTTCACAGAGAGCAATCCCTTAGAAGGCGCGCCCTTTGTCAATAGTAATTCAATACTTTCTTGAGAAAACAGAACAGTTATACTGTTATCGGAGCCCTAGCCACATCCTTGTCTTGCTTCTAGAATATCACCAGTTTTTTTAGCTACAAAACCATTTTTAGCTAAAGAATTTGTTGAGTAACAAGAATTTCCGTGTGTTCCTCTCACTACCATTGTTAACGGTTCATGAAGAGTTAGTACGCATTAAAACCCCTAACTCGATTTTTTTCAGTGAACAGTTCAGCCTAGGATGGGCACCAAGTTTTTTTTAAACTAATTGCTGAAAAGTTGCCTCCGCTGCGTACAGTTTAGCCTCAAACGGTGAAAATTCTATCTGCAGGGTAGAGCTGATGGTAGCGACGACTTAATACGATGAATCATTAATTACCACAACTTATTGCCCTAGCTTGAAAAATAGATTAAGCTAGGGCTTTGTTTGGTAGATCTTACACCGTAACACACTACGTCAAAGTGATCTACCGTGTTATGAGACCAGCAGACACTTAGCGCCATTGGCAAAACCATTATTTGGCTCCCTTGCTTACTTGCTACGGACAATAAAATGTGCAACATTTTACCCTTAGGGAAGATCCATTAATTACATAAAGCAGAAATTGACCATGTTCAACCACCCCTCCCCCCTTATGTCACACTTTTGACGTAGGACTACGTCTGTGTTTTCTATATTGAGGTACACTTTACGATTGCGAAAATCGGGGACCGTCACGAAAATATGATAGACTTTAAACTTTAATATCTCAGCCGTTTCTCGATGGATTTTCAATTTTTTTGGACCTATCGATCAAGGATGAGTCAACGCTTCTTTGTATTTATTTGAAAATACTGATTTTTAACTATTTATTATCTATAATTGATAAAAAGCTTAGAAATAGGTAAACTAACCAATCACGTACATGCATTACTAGCACAGACATCAAAAATCAATCACTTGCGGGTTTGGATCTAATCCTCAGTTTGAACAAGATTTTACGCAGAGCAGACGCATCAAAGCAATCGCAGTGGAGCGGACACAGCATCACGGAGGCTCTAATAACATTTTCAAAGAAAATCCATCGCATTGGTGGGGGAGCTCGATGTGTTGCTGCAGATCATTCAACCTCAACGAACCAGAATTTCATATGAAGAAAAGGTTGACCATAAAAATAGCACTGTGGCGATCCCGCACCGCCAGTGCCATTGCTGAAAATTGATTACAAATTGTGGTGTCAGTTAGTTGGAAAGGAACATTGGGAAAAGAAAATTGGTTCTTCTCAGGACCAACATTTTATGAAAAGAGTTAATTGCGAAAATGTACTGTTTCGGTGGCACCGGGTTTGGCGTGGTAGTTTGGTTACTGTTAGTGATTCCATCCATTAAAATTCACTACATCATCTCCCTCCGACGCGCTATCAAATTCGCTATTTACGATTGAGTTTTGCACTTTGAAAGTTTATTTCGGATAGTCGGATCAACCTTCTTTTGTATAAAATCAATGAAGACGCCACCTCAGTGGAAACTTTCTACAGCAATTACCCATCGGTGAACGTCGCTCGGACAAACAGATGCCAAGAGATAATGTTTGGTAATATGAAGAAACTTCGTCTTGAGTCAAATTTCTGCTGTTATTCCTCGCAACAATACGCATCTTAAATAAACAACATCTCATAACCAAATTCAGAATCTTGCGAGAAAGTTTCATAGGATTCTTAGAATTTGTCATTCTCCGAACGGTCCGTTGTCTGCGGAATCCCGATCGAAATGGCTCGCGCGCGCCCAAAAGCAGCTTTCTTATATCTAATGAAGTAATTTCATTAGCCCCACCCCTTCAATAATCGTTATGAGTGCACATTATATTCACACCCATATCAGATCACAAAGAGGCGGGGCTAACGGACTTAATTTATTAAATACAAGAAAGCCGCTGTTCGGCGCGCGTGAGCCATTTTGATCGGGATTCCACAGAGAGCGGTTCGACATTCGATGCAGCGGAGCGGACACAGCAGCACGAAGGAGTGGGTGGCAGTGTGCGGACACAGCATCACGAAGGAGTGGGTGGCAGTGTGGCAATGCTGAAAAATTATTTCACCCTTTGGAGGCTTAGCGAAAAACCATCAAGTGGCGGTCGGACAGTTACAACGCAAGGTGTCGACAAGCGATTGGATGCAGTTAGTTATTGGAATGGGAATTGGGAAAATAAAATTGGTTCTTCTCAGGACCAACATTTTATGAAAAGAAAGAATTAATTGCGAAAATGGACTGTTTCGGTGGCATCGGGTTTGGCGTGGTAGCTTGGTTGCTGTTAGTGATTCCATCCATTAAAATTCACTACATCATCTCCCTCCGACGCGCTATCAAATTCGTTATTTACGATTGAGTTTTTCACTTTGAAGAAAGTTTATTTCGGATAGTAAGATCAACCTTCTTTTGTATAAAATGGTGGCTTTTGTATAAAATCAATGGAGACACCACCACAGGGGAAACTATCTACAGCAACCACCCATCGGTGAACGTCGGTCGGACAGACAGATGCCAAGAGATAATGTTTTGTAATATGAAGAAACTTCGTCTTGAGTCAAATTTCTGTTAATATTCCTCGCAACAATACGCATCTTAGATAACTAACATCTCATAACTAAATTCTGAATCTTGCGAAAAAAAATTCATAGGATTTTCAGAATCTGTCATTCTTAAAACGGTGCGTTGTCTGCGGAATCCCGATCAAAAAGGCTTGCGCGCGTCGAAAAGCAGCTTTCTAATATTTAATGAAGTAATTCCATTAGCCCCGCCCCTTCGTTAATCGTTATGAGTGCACATTATATATACACCTATTTTAGATCACAAAGGGGCGGAGCTAACGGGCCTAATTTGTTGAATACAAGAAAGCTGCTTTCCAGCGCGCGCGAGCCATTTTGATCGGGATTTCGCAGAGAGCAGTTGAACAAGATTTTACGCAGAGCGGACGCAGCGGAGCGAACACAGCAGCACGAAGCACAGCAGCACTGGTAGCATTTTCAAAGGAAAATCATCGAATTGGTGGTGGTCTGCGTTGGTGGTCGTCATTCAACCTCAACAACAAATCAAAATCTTGTGAGGAATTCCATTTGACTGCTACTGACGCCATCCATTTGAACAAACTCATTGCATCATCTCCCTCCGACGCGCGTTTGTGGTTGTGCTACCAAAGGGCAACTTTCTGTCGTCGCCAAACGATGGTAACCCGAAAAAAACCGATATCATTTCTAATGACTAACGAATCAATACCAAAGAATCGTGCCAGAAAATTCCACTTGTCCAATGTCGTTTAGCTGCCTTAGTTTTTCAAATGGCGCATTATTAAAAACAATAAATCTTTCCAAAATCGTCATTGTCGTTTAAGCAGCCGAACAGTCTGTTTGTTTGGGTAAACAATTTTCCCAACGGTCAAAACCTCTTCTTGGATAAATAGTTTAAGTCCTGAAAAGGACTGTTTGTAATTTATCCTTGAAGTCCCGCTCACTTTGCCACCAGCGCAATAGAAAACGATGCATGTACGCTTCCATCGCGTGTGGAAGTCAAACGTTGTAAATTTATTATATTTGTGTTTGGTTTCGTGCCATCTCCGATTCTGCTTATTTTTCCTTCATTACGGACATTTTTGAGCATAATGACTTCTAGGATTCTGATGATATCCACTGAAAGATAGGCGAGTGGCTTCAGTAGCAATGCGGCCGATGAGTCGTTCCTTTTCCATGGCTGGTTTATCCAACTGGGAGCTACTTTCAGTTTCTTGATTCGGTTGACCAATGCTAATAAATTTACACAAATTATGATGAAAAAACCCCTCCATTTCGTATAGCTACGTAGTCCTACGTCACCTTTGCGTGCAACCCGATTGGGCTGCACCTTTGAGTTTTTGCATGAAGGTTCTGAAAATTTTGTATGGATCATCACACTTTGAGCAGTCCCTTCCCCCTCAAGGCGTTACGTGATTTAGGGATGCTCCCTTAGATAATTGTTTGAAAATCTTACCTCAAAGAAGTGACATTAAAAACTTCAGAGGCTTAAATATGCTTCAAATAAAAGTAAATACATAGTCAGCGGTGTACAGAAACTCGGTACCTGAAAGTCTGTGTGGGTTGCAGAAAATCCACCTAGGAGCTATCCATATACCACGTGGACAGATTTTGACCAGTTGTAGATACCCCCTCCCCTATTGTGATCATTTGCTCATACACATATTCAAAATTTTGTAAGGACCGTGGACAACCGACATACTCCCCCTCCCCCTAAACTGTCTACTTGGTAAATGAACAGCCTCCTATAATTATTTGAAATTATGCTATAATGCAAAAGCGGGCGCCTTGCAATCGAGCAGGAGGAAGGTTGACAACGTGAGTCAAGACGGGATGGGGCAGCGTTGGCAGCGAGAAAGGGACTGACCTTTAAACTTCCCAAATTCTCGGGCAAGCCGGCACAGTGGCCATTGTTTTACGCGCCCTACAAAACCTCCAACGATGCCTGTGGTTACATGAATCACGAAAACCTAATGAGGTTGCAGGATGCGCTCGAAGGGTATGCACCCGAGCTAGTGCCTTTCGGAAACACGGTGGAACCATTTTGCGGACACCTGGAGGCTGCGGATCTACGGCAACAGCTCGTCAATCCGCTGCTCATTGAGTCGCTGGTTACCAAGCTTCCGTATCGAGAGAAGCGTGCATGGGTTCATTATCGGAGAGGCTACGGTGAAACCACGCTGCGAACGCTAACGGATTTCCTCATGGAGATAGTGGTGGACGCCTACGAAGCCAACGTAGACGTCGAGGTCCAGCCGTCGTAACAGTCGAGGAGAGTTTTCCCAACTGGGAAAAACATCCGCTGCAACATTGGCGAATGCAGGGCTTTGCTCAATCCAATGATGAATCCGGTGGAAAATGTGGTCGGGTTGAGTGGTCCCACATAAGGACAAATTACACATTCATGTTCCGGATTGTTCCAGCCCAGCTATACTGCGGAGGAAAGTCGACAACGGTGTTGGCGTTCCTGGACGAAGGTGCTTCGGTCAGGTTGATGAAGAAGAAGCTCGCTGATCGGATTACCAGAGCGGCTGACCATCAAATGGACTGTAAATGTCTCGAGAATAATTTTGTGGGCGTCGGGTACAAGTCCAGCGGCCGACGACAAGTTGTTGCTGCACACGGTGTATACAATTGGAAAGCTTATGTTACCGCATAAAAAAACTGGACCACGAGGAAATGCGCAGTTCGGCCACATAAGTGGATTGCCGATCGAGTCTAACGATGAACAGCCACATCTGCTAATCGTGGCGAACAACATTCATTCGCTCGCTCCACTGGAGGCAAAAGTAGGGGCACCGATGGAGCCGATTGCTGTTCGCTCCAACCTCGGCTGGACGGTTTACGGATCCAGGCAGTCCACTACGGTGGTGGCTGGCAACTACCTCGATTACCATCAACAGATTACCAATGATGACCTGCATGAGCTTCTCAAAAGCCACTACGCGCTGGAAGAGTCGGTGCACCGACTCACCATGGTGACGATACCGAAAGAAACGACAGAGGAAAATGTGCCCAGGAAATACTGGAACGCACCACTAAACGTAACGGTGATCGCTACGAGACCGGGTTGCTGTGTAAGACAGACGACCCACGGTTCCCGGACAGCTATCCAATGGCCTTGCGGAGAATTTGAGAAGAATAGAATGGAGAAAATTTATGAAGAATAGGAATGCCGAATAGTTCGCTGCGATTGTACGACAATTCCCCGAATGCAATTTCCCCGAATGCAATTTCCCCGAATAACAATTCCCCGAATGTAACAATTCCCCGAATGTAACATTTCCCCGAATGTAACATTTCCCCGAATGCATCTCCCTTCGTTTTGAGTGCGGCACAAGGCGATGGGTATTAACTAAGCCATGCGAGCAAAGGCGTATGATTACCGATCCGGAGGTTGCGAGTTCGATTCTCGATGCGGCCTAAGATACTTCAGGGTGGGAAGCATTTTCGGCTCCTTGGGCACAATGTATCCATTGTACATGCTACACAAGACATTCATGCAACTGGCAGGTACCGGAAAGCTTTCAATAACTGTGGAAATAATAATAGAACACTAAGCTGAAAAACAGTCCAAGTTTCAGATAGAATGTAAAGCCATTGAAGATGAAGACAATGCGCTGAAAGAAGGCAATGCTTTCTTTGAATGAACGCATTTGATCTGTATAAAACGAAGTGAGGAGATAATGCTTTCTTTAAATTAATAAGTTTGCTCGGTATGATGAACGCATCTGCCCGGTTTAAAGCCAAAGGAATGTCTTCTTAAAATGAACGCGTCTGTCCGGTATAAGACGACGGTAGGAGATAATTCCTTCTTTAGGTTATAGCATCGCCCGGTATTAGGGGAAATAAAGTGATAATGTCTTCCTCAAATGAACACATTTGACCGGTATAAGGCAAAGAGGATAAATAGCCCCTTCTTTAAATGAACTCGTTTGTCTGGAATAAAGTAAAAAAATAAAATAAAACAACGCCTTCTTTAAATGATCGCATCTGTCCGGTGTAATGAGAATGGAGGAGATAATGCCTTCTTTAAATTAAGGCCTTGTGTGGTACTAGCTTATATACTAGCAAACATTATGATGTTCACTGAACATGTAGAATGAATAACTTGACTATATACATTCATCGTGAAACCAAATAAGCATCCAAGTAGTCGATGTTATATCTTGCCTCATTCAGTTTCCCAAACGTCAAGTAAACAGGACGCGCATCAATAGTGTTTGCCCGGAGTGATTCCTTTCCACTGGTATTTGGGTTTTCACATTGGCGATCCTGCCAGGTTTTGCTTTTATTTTACGACAGCAAAACAAAACTTAGATCCTGACAAAAAAATACAAACTGGAAAGGAATCACTCTGAGCTGAAGGTGTAAACTGTGTTGTTATATGTGTGACAAGGTGTTGGGTAAGTTTCGAAAGGACCGCGCTCAAAGCGCATCGAAAGGACTGCTCCAATGCCGGTTGTTTTGGAACGCGCTGGTAGCCGGTCAACAGGATTGCGCTGAAAGCGGGTTTTTAAGAACCGCGCTGAGAGCGGGTCGAAAGGATCGCGCTAAAAGCGGGTCGAAAGTATCGCGCTGAAAGCAGGTTTTAAGGACCGCGCTGGAAACGAGTCGAAAGGACCGCGTTGAAAGCGGGTCGATAGAACCGCGCTCATAGCGGGTCGAGAGGACCGCGCTCAAAGCGGGTCGAAAGGACCGCGCTCATAGCGAATCATTAAGACTGCTCTTATAGCATGCACAGATAAAAATATGTTGTGATTTTAAATGTATTTTCATGCACATATTTGGAGCATGCAAATAAACGTAAGATTCAATCGATATGAGTGTTCTTCCAAATCAAAATGAATTTAAACTGTGCTTGCTTGTAAAATTCAATCAAATTCAATTGAATATCGAATGTTTATTCGTTTGTTGGGAACAGCTGCAATGTAACACGTCGTTGAATTTTCAAAATTATTTGCTGTGTGCCAATGGGATCGCGCACAGCGAACGAATAGAATAATTTAGATCGACAAGACCGCGTACAGTTAAATGGTGATCTTTCTTGTTAGGCTACACTGGCGCCTGTCACGACAGAATGTGAGTCAGTGTAGTTAACGGGCTGCCAATGTGATATTAATGCAATTAATGATAGTTGTAGGAAAAGAAGAAATATACAGAAAGATACAAAAATGGAACGGGCCTGGGATTGAACCCACATCCTCCCACGTAAAACCCTGAAGCGGTAAACATATACCTACATGACTAGTAAGCCTGCTACATTTAGGAGCGGCTATGATGCACGGCATAAACAGGTGGCACAAAAAAGAAACTACAAGTACAAACTGAGAAAAGTCAATGAAGGGAGATAGGGTGCATGAACCTTAGAGCTAATAAAGGGCAACCCCTAATATGAGACAGTTCGTTCACTTAACCGACAAGCAGAGTTTGGTTTTCTCACTCACTCATACGATAACAGATTTCTCCTCCTTCCACTTGATCCGGAGAACTTACTGTGCGATAAACATCAACACCAGCGATATGGTGCGAAAATTTGTTATCCTTTTCCCCGTGTTTCGCGAAAACCATATGCCGCCTTATTCGCCTATTCAAACTGATTGCATCTGACGATGCGCCTCGATAAGCAGTAGGTTCAATACAGCAGTTTTTCTCTTTGCTTTAAATTAGTTCGTGTGATGGTGTAGATATAGTGGGCGCTCCGAACATTTTAAAATTGTTTTGGGTTCAAATCCCGCTGTGGCTCTGAATTCTTGTGAAAATGTTTGCAAAAATTATCCGGAGAAGTGACGAGAAGCAAGTGGCGCAAAATACAATAATCCGGCCAGCCAGCGATCACGAGTTTATCTCCCGTCGTTCTATCAAAAAAAATGTTGTTTGTGAATTTTTTTGCTCACACATGAACATGGAGAAATCGCACTCCGCTAATAGGATCAATCCTGGGTATTTGTTCAAATAGTGAGAATTCCGAAGCCTATCGACAAGATAAACCGTCTTATGCGCTCTGAATAGATGAAGGTAGCAATTATAGTGAATCATATATTGTGTGTTTTTGGATTTAAGGATATCAGGCAACTACCCAATTACCATCTTCAGACATCTTTTGAAGTTCCTAGAAACCCGTCGTCAGTTTGTTTTCGTTACCGTTGTCGGCTTAAGATCGATTCACCAAACATTGGTAGTCTAAGATGCGCTGCTCAATCAGCTATTTCTCCAGAAACTCGTTATTGTAGTCCAAGAAGTAAGAGCATGGCCAGACGGGGCCGAATCCTCAACCAAACCGTAGCAAAAATGAAAGAACGTTGAAAAGTATATAGAGTGCCCAAGAAACAATTCAGAGCCATAAATCAACAAACTTGTTGAACAATTGTTGTTTAGAAGCGATGGTAGTTGAACAATAAAGCATGTTTAAGAAGTTGTTTAATAAATGTTATACTGATTGAACTCACTACATTAGTTCCCTGTTTTGTTGTTATTTTAATAAAGCATCGAATAAAAGTTTAACAAATGTTGCTCTAAAATATCCCTGGAAGTGTGAAGTACAGTTGTATTATTCACTGTAAATATTCTTTATTCCACCAAAATAAATCCTATTTTGTGTAATCAAGTTGATATTGAATAACATGTTTATGTGATGATTAATAACATTTGTTAGAATTTGTTATTCAACACCGCTGCCGAAGTTGTATAATTCAATGAAGTAATGTGTCTTATATTAGATTGTAAGCCTTTGAACCAAACATGTTGATTAATTGTGAAATAAGTTTACTGTATGATAACTGTTAAAATAACTTACTTATTTATTTATAGTGATGTTCTTTCAAATGTTGTTCAACACAACATAATTGCTGTTGATTCATCATTATTGAAAAAATCAATTATGTCGTATCTGGCTGTGCGGATGTCACTGTGCATTGAATTTTTGTGAAAGTGGATAAATCTTTCAAAAAGTTTAAAAAGAGTGGTATATATCACCGAAAATTAAAGCGAGTTGTTGTGTAGGACGCTACAAATACAACACAAAACAGTGGAAAATGCAGCGACATTCGCAGAACTCAAAGCTGTACCAGATCCTACGATTGGTATAAAGCTTGTTTTTGCTTAATACTATAAAATTATACTAAAAAGCATTGTTGATGTTAAGACAATGATGGGCGCTCGGATGAACTATTGGAAGCAGGTTGTTTCAGAATTCATTATTCAACGATTCTTAAACTGCAATCGGGGCAACTACATTCGATGCTTATCTGAATTTGTATAAACGTTGCTGTGCAAACGTTTTCAACAATATTGTTGTCATGTACATTCTATTTAATAAACATGTTCAAATGTTGTTTATTCAATGTTTGTGCAATAAATTGTTCAATTTGGTATTAAATAATTTATAACTACATTTAACATGGTCGATTTATATGACATAGCATGGAGCAGCGGAAGAGCAGGAGTATGTCAATCGAAGGGTCCTGGGTTCGAGCCTCACATCGTTCGAGATTGTGATAGCTGTAGTAATGGCTAGTTGATGTAAAAAAATTAGTTGAAAAATCGATAGTTCATGAAAGTCATAAAATAATATCAAGATAAAAATTATCCGTAAGAATTAGTCCTCTTTTTACATTTTTATAAAAAAATGCTTGTTGTGTAAATTGTAATAAGCTTTATTTGAGATATTCCTTACAACAATTGAGAAGTATTATAGCCACCAAAACCAACGTTATTTCTCAAACTAATGTTGAATAATAGTTTCCTCCAATCTTCTATATTACACAATCAACAGTATATCAAACAGCCTTATTTGTAAAACATTGAACAAACGCTTTATTAGTTCGGATAATACGCTTTGCTTAACAAGCGTTTAATTAATGTTGTTGTAGCTCTTTTATTGTTTTTGCAGTTGAACAATCGAGGCAAGGTGATAGCTTAAACATTTATTTCAACATGCTCATACAACTACTGTTGTTGAATAGATTCTCCATTTTTGAGCGAACAAGGTTGGTATAGTAGTATCAAATGCAATAAATCAATCATAATTGAACATACAGCTGAATAGCGTAGCTGTAAGAGACATTTCTTCAAACAACAATTGTTTCTTGGGTGGACACAACACAAGGAAGAAGCTGTAAAGTTAAGATTTAGCTAAGGAGCAGGGAATCAATTTTTCTTGGATGCACATGCGAAACGAGCGACAAAAGAGAACCAACGACAAAGCTTTGTTTTTGTCGTAGATAATAATGACAAAGATCCGATTTTTTTTTGTCAGCAACAAAAAAGAAGACAATTTTAACTTTTCATCCCGTTATTTTGCATTATCTCTACAGTAAATCTCGGTATTAAGCTATCATAGTTTCTGCTTTTATGGAAATATTCGAGAATCTAACTAAGATTACAAAATTAGAAAGAAGTTGAAATTGCTGAGGAGTAAAGAAGTTAGAGAAGAGAAGAAATGAAGGAGGGAAAAACACCCTCCAACATAAGGCAAAATCATAGCATCGTAGTTAATTAAACATATGTGAAGTTTTCATCTGGAAAACAGCCTTCACAGATTCACATGTCAAATACATTACTTGGGATTTTTTTGTCCAATATGGATCATTTGGAATTGCCTAGATTTTCCATTCTTGAACGAGTGTGTGACCACAGAAGCTACATATTTATCCCACCAAATAATTCCGAGTAAATATGTTATAAATGAACCGAATGAATCGGTGGACATGATGATAATTAACTGATAGTGAAAACAAAAAGTGTATTAAAATTGGGCACAAATAATGAAAATCCGTTTACGAAGTCTCAGAGATGCTTTTCGGTTTGATAGGTCCGCATTTACAGTAAAGCCAATTTCTTTCTAAACACTGACGTATGCCACTATTTTTTTTCGGAGAGGGAGGTGGATGTGTGGTACTAGCTTATATACTAGCAAACATTATGATGTTCACTGAACATGTAGAATGAATAACTTGACTATATACATTCATCGTGAAACCAAATAAGCATCCAAGTAGTCGATGTTATATCTTGCCTCATTCAGTTTCAGAAACGTCAAGTAAGCAGGACGCGCATCAATAGTGTTTGCCCGGAGTGATTCCTTTCCACTGGTATTTGGGTTTTCACAGGCCTCTCGAGACAGAAATTCTGTCCGCAATAAAGCAAAAAGAGGAGATTATTCGTTTACTGAGCAAGTAGCACGCTTGCCAGGTATAATAAATAATTGATATGAAGCAATTATATGTTTCAAAACTGCTGTTATATTACACCACATTTATCTAAGAAAATGCTAATTTGTTTGACAGAACATTGTGAAAAACAGTATTCCGCCAAAGGTCATTCTGAAAAAAGTATAATCCATCAAAAATCACATCGCAAAAGTTACAGACCGCCTAATTATGTACTGAGAAAATGAATTCGGCAAAATGTTTTTCGGTGAAATATGATACATTCAATACATATTGCGTAATAAGTGATCTTATATATTTTTTTCCTTATTCTGGCCAAATTCGTCTCCATCAACATAAGAGATCAAATTATTCCTCATTCTCATTCTCAATTAATTCATTCTTGCATTATTTCGAGCTAACGCCTATTTTTGAAGGACCACATCTACCATTTTCTTACTTTGTAAAAATGTCTTCTTTTAAAGAATGCATCACATCCTCCATATTCAGAGCAGATACATGTTATTAAAGAACGAATAATAACATTCGGAACATTATTCCGAGCAGATGCATTATTTTTGAAGAAGGAATCACATTCACCATTGCCTCTTTCCGGGCAAACGCATTATTTTTGTTTACAAGGATTCACATCCACCATTATATATTTGAAGAAGGTATATACACGACTGGAGTTTGATTCCGAAGATAGGAATTTGTCAATCGGAATTGCAGCGATACTATCTTGGGAGAAAAAAAAACTACCTTAGAAAACGCTGAACTCTGATATCTTTATAATTCAACAACACATCTTGGAGGAACAAGAACTACAAATACTACCAAAGGCTATTCAGCTGATATTCTCCTATAAGACACTCTTGAATGTATTTTTGAACGCTGCTTTTATCAGACGCATACAACAGTCGATTGCGAAGATGTGTTTGAAAGAGGTATTTTATTTTCGGGGAATTGTTCCATTCGGGGAAATGTTACATTCGGGGAATTGTTACATTCGGGGAAATTGCATTCGGGGAATTGTTACATTCGGGGAAATTACATTCGGGAAATTGCATTCGGGGAATTGGTTTTCGGGGAATTGTCGTACAATCGTTCGCCGCACAATACCCAAAAGTGTCGGCGGCCATCATTCACAAACACTACGTGGATGATTACTTCGACAATGTCGACACCGTAAAAGAGGCGGTTTCCCTAGCTTAAGAGGTTAGATTAGTCCACCAAAAAACAGGGTTTTAGATCCGGAATCGGGTGTCTAACTCGCCGGAAGTTTCACAAAGTCTGGGAGAGGAACAGACGTCGAAGAAAAGAGTTCTCGGAGTGATCTGGGACCCAAGTATGAACGAATTCTCGTTCTCAACAAAGTACCGTGAAGAGATGATGCCGTACATGTGTGAGGGAAAACGCCCTACAAAACGACTCATCGCACAAGCTGCGTGATGGTACTCTTCGATCTGCTCGGACTGTTGTCGCCGTTCACCATCTACGGCAAAATCATCCAGCATCTCTGGCGCTCCTAATGTGGCTGGGACGAATAAATTGACTCAGATTCCTGGGATCTGTGGAAGCGGTGGACAAAACTGTTGCCACAAGTAGAAAAGATCCGGACTACCGATGCTATCTCGGCGGTGCGAAGTAAGCCGAACTTGATTCGCTGGCAGTGCATATCTTCACCGATGCCAGCGAACAAGGGTACGGCTGCATCGTAAATCTGAGCGGTCACACAAGAAGATGTGCACTGCAGTCTGATGATATCTCGGGCAAAAGTGGCACCGATAAAACGCCAATCGATTCCCCGTCTGTTGCGGGTGACCGCCAGCGTATTACGGTTTATCACCATCTGCCGACGAAAGGGGAGAGGAGAGCCGATAGTGACCATACGAGCTATGGCAAAGCAACTGGCAGCTGATTGAAGTTACTGCAGTAAACTACGCATCGGTGAAGGCTCCACTCGGGCAAGAAGAGCTCCAGCAAGGAGTCAATCTGTGAATCCAAAATTTTCGAAACGAATCTCCTATTCTGAACACTGTTCTTTTGCAAGTCCAAACGTAGTCATTTTTCGATATGCGACGAAATAATTCTGCGATTACGAACGGAGTCCTTCTGCGATTCCAAACAGAATTGTGTAATATGAAACAGATTTATTCAGCGTTGTCGGACGGAATCATCCAGCGATCAAATACTTCCGCGATTCCCAACGGGATCTTTCTGCGATTTAAAATAGAACCATTCTGCGTTTCCGAAAGTATTCTGTTTGCGATTCGGAACAGAATTCTTCGGCAATTTCGAATGGAATCTCGCTGCAATACCTATGTGGTTCCAAATGGAAGTATTCTGTGATTCATATAACTATTCCTCAGGTTTCATATAACTTTGTCATTAAGTTTGCCTTCGCCTATAGTGTTTGAACAGTCTCCCGAAAACTATTCATTGGATTTTTGGCGAACCGACTATAGTGCACTGAGCAATGCGCTTTCTGAAATCGATTGGCAAGTTATTGAAACATCCAGTCATATCAACGACGCGGTGGTTTACTTGTGTAACAAGTTAGAAGAGACAATTTCCCATGTTGCACCAGCTCGCAGACCTCCACAAAAACCGCCATGGTCTAACTTTCGTTTACGGACACTAAAGCGAGAACGATCAGCTGCTTTCCGAAAATACAGTAATTCACGATCAACTTAAAACAAACTACTATTCAATGTTGCTAGCCAGCGCTACCGTAACTATAACCATTGCTTGTACAATCGGCACGTGAAGCGAACGGAAGCTAGCCTTCGTGCTAATCCCAAGAGATTCTGGTCATTCGTGAACGACAAGAGGAAAGAATCAGGACTGCCATGCTCAATGTTTCTAGGAGATACGATGGCCAACAATGAACGCGAGAAATGCAATCTATTTGCACGTCATTTCCAACGCGTTTTCAACGAATTTTCCGCATCTGAAGCGCAAGTGGACGATGCAATCGTTGATATGACTACTTCGAACTTCCCCGTATTACAGCCGACATGGTGATAACAGCAACGCAGAAATTGAAGCTATCGTTCCATCGTTCCAGGTCCCGACGGAATACCGGCATCCGTGCTAAAGCTATGCAAAGACGTTTTAAGCCACACGACACACTGGAAATTTTCCTTCATGCTTCCGATTCACAAATAAAGAGACAAACGCGATATTGCAAACTATCGGGGCATTACTTCCTTGTGCTCTTTCTCCAAGTTATTTGAAATAAAGTGAACGATTGCTTGTTTAGGTGTTGGAAGAACTACATCGACAAAGATCAGCACGGATTCTACCCGAAGCGTTCTGTATTCACGAATTTGATACAGTTTACTTCCTCCTGCTTACGGAGCATGGACTCAGGGTTGCCACATATACAGATTTTTCTGTATTTTACAGATTTCTGAGGTAAGGCTGTGACCAAGAATCTGTATATACAGATATACAGATTTTTGGAAAATTTACAGATTTTACAGATTTCTTGAAGATATTAGTACCAAAAATTATTGTACATTACTTTTATGCTAATCTAAAATTATCTTATTAAGAACCATTTTAAGATTGAATAAATTTCAATTTAAAAATACAAAACACGTGGTCTCTGGTAGGTTTTGTTCTTAATTGGAAATTCATGCAGATCAATAATTTTAAAATTCGATCAGATTGTGTTCCGGAAAATGTTCAGATTATATTTTAATACATGTGGTCTTGGAAAATGCTCTAAAATAATACTAGAAAATCAGGTCTAACAATCATAGATCATATCTGAAATGCTTTAAAACAGTTTATAAGTGCTTCTATTCTGTGTGACTGTCCAATAAAGTTGTCCAATAAAGTTGCTATTCGTAAATATGCCACGTAAATGATCAAATATTAAACCTTGAAAAAGCAAACATTGTTTCGTGTATTCCTTTATTTGTAACCCTTGGAAAGAATTGCGGAAAAAAATACTAAATATTGACATGTCTAACTTCTAGTTCCGCATAGTATTTCCGGACTTTATCTTTTCAAAACTAACTTTATTAAAGACGAATTTGATTTGGTTCAGATGGATACAGATTTGCAATACAGATTTTTTGACTTAAGATACAGATATAAAGATTTTCTTGGGCAAAAATACAGATTCAAATGTGGCAACCCTGCATGGACTTAGGTTGGCAGGTTGATGCTGCATACATGGATTTGAAGGCAGTGTTCGACACAGTTGACCACGGAATTCTCATCCTCAAGAAGCGTAGACTGGTTTAGATCCTACTTGCGAAACCGTTCAGTCAGAGTAAAAATAGGTTGTTTGGAATCACAACTGTTTGCCAATAGTTCTGGAGTCCCGCAAAGCAGCAACCTTGGGCAACTTCTATTTTCTATTTTCATAAATGACGCCTCCATGTTGCTACCTCCTGGATGCCGACTTATTCGCAGACGACACAAAAATAGTCAAAATAGTAAAATGTTACTCCGACTGCTATTATTTACAAAACATGGTAAACATCTTTGCTGAGTGGTGCTCAAGAAACTTGCTAAGACTAAGAATCGAAAAATGCAGCATTATCTCGTTTCATCGGAAAAATCAGCCATTCACATTCGACTACGTCCTCAACGGACCGACTCTTCTTCGGGTTCAGCAAGTTAAGGACCTTGGTGTTATACTGAACAGTGCCCTCACATTCCGTGTCCACTATAACAATATCGTGACCAGAGCTAATCGTCAACTTGGCTTGATGTTCAAAATCACTGATGAATTCAGGGATCCGATGTGCCTCAGGTCTCTCTATTGCTCCATTGTGAGATATATCACATATATATACATATATGTATTGGAATCGAATGCTTTTGTGTGGTTTCCTTTTCAAGCCAATTGGATTTCTCGAATAGAAGCCGTTAAAAAAATGTGTGCGGTATGCACTATAGTATACAGGGTGCGGCAGAAAATAATGCGAAAATGTTTAAACTTGAATATTGGTTTAATTCGAGCAGCTAGTGACTCATTTCTGTTGAAAGTATCTAGCTTTTAATTATACCTACAGATCAACCATGGTAATCGATTTTGACATCTGTTGTGTACAGAATTTATAGCGCTGGTCTAAGCTTGTCTACACGCCCGTTTCAAATCACTCAGAGACTGAGACCGTCTCTTTTTTTCCCACGGAAATCTTACTTAATTTTCGTAAAAAGTGGAACTACTCAAAATTTGAGTAGTTCCACTTTTTACGAAAATTGAGTGAGATTTCCGTGAGAAAAAAAGAGACGGCAATACAATTTCACTCAGTCTCTGAGTGATTTGAAACGGCTGTGTAGGCTTAGATTTCTGACAACAATATGTCAAAAAAGAAATTTTTCAAGTCAAGACAAAATTTTCAAAACGACTTATCTGCTTTTGTAAACAAATATTCAAACGACGATTTGACGAATCTGATAGCTCACCCACGCAAACCAACACCATCAATAGGTAGGGGAAGGATTCCGCTACCTGTTGATGGTGTTGGTTGCGTGGGAGAGCTATCAGATTCGTCAAATTGTCGTTTGAATCTTTGTTTACAAAAGCAGATAAGTCGTTTTGAAAATTTTGTCTTGAAGTGAAGTACGATTCGTTCTTATGAATATTGGCTAATATATTCTTCTATTTTAGGAGAGAAAATCACTAGTAATGGCGAAGCTGTGCGTTTTTTTGCTGGACACTATTAGACTCTAATTGATGGCCCCGGAACTGCTCAGTTCCAGAAGGGAACTGGCTTAAACCCCTAGCTGCTGGTCTAGCCACGGCAGCCGTCTGGGGTGGGCGCAGAAGACCTCTTTTGTTCCGGGTGTTAGGTGTGGGGAGGCTTTCGGAAGCGTGCACCATTTAATAGAGGAAATCTATGGTGAATTTAGGGGTTTTATTGCGCAACACTTACGGGTGGGTGACTAGGTGGCCATTCGTTAGGGTAGCCGACGGGTGATCGTTCAATGTTGGGGCTGACACAGTGAGCGCAGCCGACAGGTGGTCAAACGGTGAAGCGCCCCGCGGGCGTAAGGCGGTCGGAGGGAGGCTGGTCGATGATGCTGCTGAGGGGCAGCGATGCAGAGAGCGGCCGCCAAGAAGCTGGTCGATGATGCTGCCGACGGGCAGCGATGCAGAGCTGGGAAGTAATGTTGGTGGCACCGGGCGATTTACAACGTGGCTGTCGGACGATACGGCCCCTGGCCGGCGGATATGCGATAAAGCGACTAGCGGGCGAACTCCGAAGTTGTCGCCGAGACGATGGTGCAGCCGCCGAGAGATGGTAAGGTGGCCTATGAGTGGCGAAATGGTGTGGCAACCAACAGGTGCTCGGTCGACAATATGGCCGACTAGTCGTCGGACGATGATGCAACCGACGAGAGATGGCAAGGCGGCCTACGAGTGGCGAAACGGAGTAGCCGCCAACAGGAGCTCGGTCGACAATATGACCGACTAGTCGTCGGACGATGATGCAGTCGACGGTTGCCCTGGCTGTGATGCAGGTCACGAGTCCTGGGCCGCTGGCAGGTGGCTGGGCGATGATCTAACCGGCGTATGGCCGGATGCAGTCGTATCAGCAATGGCGGACGACAGGAGCAGTAATGTGGCCGAACAGTGGTAAAGCTACTGCGATAGCGCTCCGGTTTATCCACAAAAGGCCGGAGTAGCGATCAGCAACGAGGTGGCTGTGATGACGTGGCAGTCCAATAACGTGGTTGTTAGAGTCGCTGGTGGAATAGCACGCCGAAAAACTACGGATTTATAACCCGACACCACTGTACCGCACTAAGCCATCAGACTCACTGCCGATCAAACGCTCTGGTTATCTTTTCTCCCCTCTGGCTTGGGTACTCATTATCAACAGGCGCGCGTTTGGCCTTTCCTCCTATCCTTCAATCACACGGGTGAAGGTTGCTCACTCGCCTAGTTTGCGTTTAGATCACCCACCCCATAAATTTAAATTCACCGTTTGAAAAAGTAATTACCGTGGGGGACCGAAATCCGTACAGCACCGAAGTCCGTCCACTTCGTGAAATATCAATAAAATGAGGGAATTAATGTTTGAATCATTCATCTTATCTTGATCTTATGCTTGACAGAAAGCTTTCTGGCCATTGAAATGGAAAGTAGGCTCTGAAATTAAAATAACATAATTGAAAAACAAATCAGCACCCGCAAACGCGAAGTTTCAGGTGCCATTTTGTTCGCGTGTTGGACACAATTGTACCGAAAGTGAGTGTGTTTAAATTGCAAATTGCAATTAATAGAGCAAGATCAACAGCATAAATAACAAAGGGATCGATTCTCAAGGTGCGTATTGCGCTATTCACAGTATTAGTTTGATCAATTGGTCTGCTTTAATTTAAATATTTTGTTAGAAAATAGCTGTACGGATTATGATTCTATGATTCGAAGTCCGTCCACGGTGGGCGGATTTCGATTCAGGAGGTGTTGATTTTGCTCGTAATTTTATCATATTTTTCAATACTTTCAACGCAATACAGTGGAGCACACAAAAAATAGAGGCCCTCGTGCAGTTAGATCAATGACGAACGTTCGATTTGCATTCGATTTGTATTTTCTAGAGACTTTTACATATACTAAAGTGCTTAAATGTACGGGTTTCGATGCGCCACGGTATTTAATTATTTAAGTAGAATAACAAAATGTTACCGCTGGTAACAACACCTTGACTGCTTCACTCCTTTAAGGTGATTATACAATAAAGCCAGAAATCGGCCATTTTGTAAACCACGTGCTTTTCCAATATTTTTTTCAAGAGCACGAGATGAAAGAACCATAACGCGTATGGGGCTGAAATAATGGTAGATCGTTTGCTTAGTAATGCTGAACAATCGTAATTTGATTTTCTGCACTGTACGAAAACTATTACGCTAGATTTGGGCTTTTGGAAATGTATGTAGATAAACGTGTGGTGAATTTGAAATTCACCACGGGCTTCATTCTATAATCACCTTAAGGTGGTTATACAACAAAGCCACAAATCGGCCATCTTGGAAACCACGTGCTTTCTCTAGTGATTTTTCAAGATCACAAATTGAGGAAACCACAACGCTCATGGGGATGAAACAACCGTAGATTGTTTGCTCACTTATGCTAAACAATCGACTTTAATTTCAGCATTGTACGAACATTATCACGCTAGATATGAACTTTTGGTAATAGGAGTAGAAAACCGTGTGGTGAATTTAAAATTCACCACTTGGCTTGATTGTATAATCACCTTAAACGGTTTAAATCGAGGGGGTGCATGATACTCGGTGTTCTGTTGGTGTGTGGTGCCGGTGCTGAGGTGTATCCCACGGCGTTGGCCTAACATATCCTGTTTGGACAATTATAGGGGACAAGATCACTGGCGTGCTGCCGATAACCCCGTTGCTTTACACGCCATTGACACTACACCAACGCGTCGTGGATTTTGAGGATTAATAAAAGACCAATTTCAATGAATTACTTCTCACTCACACGACACACTGCCTTCTCTCTATTTATTTCCATTGCAATGGTTTACTATTCGAGATTGAAAACTACGTCTGCTTCATGATAAACCAACAACAACCAGTATTTTATAGGCATAGTATTTTACTTGGCAGCTTCCGCGTTGCTTGGAAAGGTTGGGAGCACAAAGGGAAATTCAATATTTTAAGCGGAAAGGTATTCAAGAGCCAAATAGGATGGAGAGGTGTTTCATACTGTTTTATGAACAATTTAGCAAGTTATAGAACGTATATGAAGGCAACCAATGAATGTATCTGAAAGATTAATTGTGGGTGCTAGAATGACTCGTTGGCAGGTTCCTTAAGAGTTCCAGGAGAATTTAACAAAAATCAGTTGACGTTTGTGAACACATTTCATACCCACAACAATCACCTCTGCAGTATCACCTCAGGGAGCTTTTTCGATTTCTTCAGGACTGTTTGCTATTTGAAAGGCGTCCTGAAATAAAAAGCGAAAATTATTAACTCTGAGGTGATGCTAACTTACCCGCAACTTCCGTTCCCCGACCACGGCGATCGTCTTTGCTTTCAAGCTGTCCCTAGTTCAATCACTTGCGGGATTTTATATCCCTAAAGTCGTGCATCAAAATTTTTTAGAAGATGGAAATGAAAAATATTGACATATGGCATGTTTTGGTCAGATTCCATTGCTACTTGACCAGTACCATAAAATCTGTGCACATCAAACGTCAAATTTGAACAACCACAGTTTATTTATGACTGGCGTTAAAAGCTGAATATTGGTTTATGATTACTTTCAAATGCTGCGCCGAGAGATTGTAGGGGAAGAGGCCCCAAAACGCCAACTTTTTTGCCAACGCCAATTTGTCAAGTAAGTCAAAATTTCCGAGAAATCCTTGCCAGAACCATCAAAGAAGATTTGCATGTACCTTCCAGAGCTTGAGTAAAATGCCACTTTATTACGGACCGGGTATAGGAACTACGAGTGACTTGTTCAAAAAGATTGCTTTCTTTTTTGAAGAAGGCAAAATATAATCCTGTTCTCCGATACGAAACGCTTTTCAGCATCGAAGCTGACGCGAAGGTCGCACGGACCTTCATTTCACCGAAGAAAATTGTGGATGTTCTGGAGAAAATGAAGTTTAAATTCCAAACCAATCCAGCTGATGTCATGATGTTTGGCTTGGTGGCGTCCAACGGTTTGAAACTGCGCCTGTTTTCATTTATGTTGGGTTTAAAATCAATACCGAATTTATCGGTACTTTAAAGGAACAAATGAAGCCCAAATTCTCCGATGATCAAAACGTTGTCTTAAAGCATGATGGAGTGCCATGTCGCACGTCCAAACAACCCAACAATGGCTGAAGAACAACATGAAATTTTGGTAGGAAGATTTGTGGCCCCTAGCAGTCCGGATCTTAATCCGTTGGGTAATACGATTGGGGCGTATGTTGAAGCACGAGCCTTCAAACCATCGCACCCTTGCATGGAAGACCCTAAAGTCAGTCCTAACATGCACATGGCAGTCGATGTCGGAGGACTAGGTTCGAAAGGCATGTCTTACCTCCGGCGTCGTCTTGAGGATATTATTAATAAAAATAAAGCACACAATCAGCAAATTTGTTTGAAAGGACCTTATAATGATAACTGAACTCAAAAATGTTGATATCATTGCTTGAAGCAGTTCAAATGGGATTTGAAAGAAATGAAACCAATTTTCGCATATTATGCAATTATGCTTTGCACGAGCCCGTCCGTGCAATCTGTCATCAATTTTTTTTTTTTTTTCATACTTTGACTACAATGTTTCTGCTGACGTGTTTTGACGACTACTACTAGAAGTTTTCCGTACCGCCTGACGTTATCATATAGGGGAACGGTTCGCCACTTCATCTCATAGCTCCTATTTCCATCCCATCAAAAACAAAGAACTGGAAAGGAATTTGGTTTGTTTATTATTTTTGTGATTTTTTTCAGCAGTGAGCACGCATGTTGACAAAAAGAAGCGACGAATTTGGTCCCGTATTTCTTTGTTTAGCGATGAGATGGATATATGTACAGTGAGATTGAGATCGGAACATTTCCCCTAGATTTAGAATAGAATAAGTCATATTCATTGAGACAACCATTGTCAGTTGGATATTTAACAAACAAATACCAAATAACAAATAATAACGGTTCCGAACGGAATCTATCTACGATTCCGGATCGAACGCAACATGTTGCTAGTAAATTAGGAGTAGTTCCTGAAAAACTAACGAGACTTTTTTACGCGATGTTTGCTGAAAATATATTTCGGCCATAACTTTGCATCTTTTAGTTCGATCCGGCCAAGTTTCAATAGGAAACAATGGGAAATTATTCTTTGCTGAATGCAACTTGTTGCGAGAAAATCGGTTGAGGTTAAGTACCAGACGAATGAACTGGACTCTTTTACGCTTTTTTTCAGCATAAAAACAAATATAGTAGATTAACAATAATATTTGATAAAAATGTATTTTGGCCATAGCCTCTAAGCCAGCCAATTTTCAATAGCAAACACGTCGAATTCTTCTCATTTCCAGCTAATCGGTTGAGGATAAATTAAAATAAATGAATTAATAGCATACCCAACCAGCGGATGGCAGATTTCAATACAGTTCTGCCTAAGAACCTTACAGAAACTATATAATAATTTGGCATATACAATTTCGGAAGATTTTAATTCAATTGTTTTATTGAAATCTTACATATTTGTATTATTATAATACAGTATATGTATAAAAATCTTACAGAATTGTAAATGCCAGGATTTTAAACAATATTTGCAGATTTGTTTTTTGGTGTAGGAAGGCAAAAAATTATATATGATTGGTTATTTATTGCATAGTAACAATCTCCATCAGGAGATTCTCTATTCATCCCGTGGATTCGCATAAGTATCTCTGCTTATGGAACCACCCCACCCATTTTTGGCCCTTCATACAGGAGTCTGATGAAATACAAACAGTAGTATAATCATGATCGAATCGTTTGTCAGATATGGCCAGTGCTATCGGCAGGTGCCTTGCTACAATAGATGGTAGTATCATCATCATCATCATCATCATCAGTAACAATCTCCATCAAGACGAAACAGCTACATTTACTGACGAATGGCTGTCATTTGTCGAGAATGTAACCATGCAATAAATAACTAATCATGTTAGCCACTTTTTAATTGTTTACGTAACAGTTGTACTGAAAAACGTACATTAAGGACTATTTTAAGTTGATTCAAAATAATAGTGGAACACGACGGAACAAAACAAAACATTGTGCATTCGGTAGCTTAAAACCGAATCTTTCAGATGGTGACTGTTTGGCTTGCCGCCTCTTGCCGCTTTTCATGGTGTGTTGATGTGAAAATTGACTATTTTTCTAAAGATTCCTTAATAACTTTGACAGGTTTCAAGATAGATCAAAGTAGTCTTCTAGACAAACATGTTTTTTGTCATTATGCACAACTTTCTAGAATAAACCATAGTGCTAAAATCATTTTCAAAAAAGTTATGCTCAAAATATGGTTTTTAGGGGTCATTCATACAAAACGTGCTCTAATTCGTTACAAAACCGTATGTCCAATATGGTGTCTTCAGAAAGATGTTCCAATTCAAATGCTTTATAACATTGCAGAGGACAACCACTGCTTTTGTTTATCTGCGTAAATTTTTTATTTGGTACCGCCCTTTAAGGTGGATAGATCATTGATATTTTCTTATCAAAAGAAAGCCCAAGAAATATCCTTCAACTCTTCTGAAGACAACATGACTCTAAAATGTAGTTTTCAGGTCGAAAACTAAAAAACGCACGTTTTGGGGGCTTCTGAACCAGTGTGCAGCGCCCTTGGCGAAACCGTTATTTGGCGCCCCTTACTTTCTTGGCATGTTCAAAACAAAAAGCATGATAAGAGCTGGGATACTTTTAAAATCAATTGCTCTGGGTCTCTTCTCATTGCTCGATCCCGGAAAATGAGAGAGCGTACCGCACCCTTTAGATAAGGTGGGCGCTTATACGATGATGTTTACGACCAGAAAATAATCTTCGATGTTTTTTTTCTATTAGTTCGTCAGGAAAACCTTGAACTAGCTTCAGGAATCTTGAAACAAAACCAACAGAAATTTAAAAAAAAAAAAACAATTGTGTAGTTGGCTGTTTTTGATTCGCCAGTAGATGTCGAAGC
This sequence comes from Armigeres subalbatus, assembly GCF_024139115.2. NCBI lineage: Eukaryota > Metazoa > Arthropoda > Insecta > Diptera > Culicidae > Armigeres > Armigeres subalbatus. The sequence goes on from NC_085141.1 coordinate 314,525,357, forward strand.
GTCCATGGTTCAAAAAATTGAATACAGGACGAGACTTCATTTGAACAATGTGTCGTCTACTGTTCAATCACTACACTCTAAATGTACATCTTTTCAGAGTGAGGCTCTCGGAAGACAATCTGTTTGCAACGAGGAATATCAGAATATTGTTTACGTCGTGTGGGTGTGCAAGGAACATCGTGGCCTCAGATCTGCGTAAAGAAATATCTCCGGGTCAGAGGAAAACAACCAAAGCCTCCTAACAAACTTGAAAGCGGGTGAAGCGCTTATTCAGCTAAAAATAGTCTTGGAAAAATTAGCTTATTCAACTTAAATTGTTTGTTGGGATTAGCGACGTGTTGGCGTGGCTTGATCTCTATTACATGTCCCTTGATAACCAATTTTTGGGAGATTCTGATGTAAGAATGTAATCATAGTTCACCCATCCTCTTGTCTGCCATACCCCATCACGAATATCTTCCTCTTGTTAAATATCTGTCTTTTCCCTTTCATATGTCTTCCTCTCGGTATTGTCTCCAAAGAAAATGTTTGTTCGTTCCATTACAGAAGTGAAACATTGTCAAGAATGGCACCTATGTGAACATCAGCATCGAACAAAAATCATACGCGGTTTTTTACAGTCTACTCTGTGCTTCGTCTTTGGCGTATTGAAGTCCTCATCTAGGGCTTCTTCTCTTGAAACTTGTTCCATTCTATTTTTCAATTGTATTTCCTGTTCAATTCAAGTGGTATCCGAGCACGTAAAAAAGCTTGATGAGATTTTTCATCATTTCCCACAAATCTGGATTTCGGCGCCCCCCTAAGGCCTGGCGCCCTTGGCGGGGGCCAACCTGGCCAACCACACGCTACGGCGCTGGTCTTTACGTATACTTAATATACGAGAAAGGGAAAAACTCCAAAAAACATTTTTATTTTTAATTCAGTAAGCAAGATTTTTTACAATCTGCATAAATCCTAATGAATTCTGAGTGAATTCTAAGAACCTAAATAATTTCCAATAAAATGAAACATAGGTTAAAATTAACCCTTTTTCTTTGCATCAACCCTTCAAATTGTATTGTTATATTAAGGTGATTATACAATAAAGCCAGAAATCGGCCATTTTGTAAACCACGTGATTTTCCAATATTTTTTTCAAGAGCACGAGATGAAAGAACCATAACGCTATGGGGCTGAAATAATGGTAGATCGTTTGCTTAGTTATGCTGAACAATCATAATTTGAGTTTCGGCACTGTACGAAAACTATTACGAAAGATTTGGTCTTTTGGAAATGTATGTAGATAAACGTGTGGTGAATTTGAGATTTATCACGGGCTTCATTCTATAATCACCTTAAGTTACTTTTATTCCCAAATTTAGCCTCGCTATTCAAAATATCGCAAAAATAAAGCATTAGTTGTGATTTGGTAAAGTAGAATGTAGTCCAGTAAAGTATAGTGAATAAAATCTAGCAAACAATAATTTTTGGAATAATAAAAAAATGGCCCTGTCCAACCCAGCGTACGTCCACGATGCTGACCATCATGATGTAGGTCCCGAGTATAACCGCAACGGGAAACAGCCCACCGCCAGTATCGCATCCTTTTCGAAACCTCCCAACCAGAACGGCACCACCCAGCCCATCACGATGAGCCTGCCGAAACCCAACAAAGTCCAACGAGACAAATGGGGCAAAGATATCGAGTTCCTGATGTCGTGCATTGCCCTCTCGGTCGGACTGGGCAATGTTTGGCGGTTCCCGTTCACTGCCCTGGAGAACGGCGGAGGCGCTTTCGTGATTCCGTACCTGATCGTGCTGCTGCTGGTGGGGCGACCGATCTACTACCTGGAGATGCTGATCGGACAGTTCTCCAGTCGGGGAGCCATCGAAGTGTACGACGCAGCGCCAGCCATGCGTGGCATCGGCTACGGGCAGATTTATTCGACGTTCATCGTGATGACTTACTACGCATCGATTATGGGTGTTACGATGCGATATCTGGTGGCGTCGTTCGCCGATCCGCTTCCGTGGGGCGAATGCCGGGAAGAATGGAATGCGACTTGCGTCGATTCGAGTTTATCGGAGTTCGTAGATAATTCTAACGAAAAGAAAGTGTCGTCAGCGGAGTTGTATTTTATGTAAGTATCTGTTTTTCTTTAATAAAGATTTCCATCTAACGGGTTTTCCTTAACCCCAAATAACGGCGTTTAGACATTTCTTGTTCATGATTATTATCACATCACACTTGGATAAAGTGGCCCATTATCTTGGCTATAGCTATTAAACCCATGATTTCCTACATTCAATATAGTTTGACATGTGACTAGTCTGCTAATTCACAACCCTTTACTGTCATTCTTCACAGAAAAGACGTCTTGAATGAAGTGCCAAACTTGGACGACGGTATTGGAAATCCTGGTTGGAGACTAGTAATATGTCTTCTTGCACCATGGACGTGCATCTGTCTCATATTGGTAAAAGGTATGTTGTTGGTATGCCTAATTTAGAATTCAAACTTCTATTTGTTATAATTTCAGGAATCAAAAGTTCCGGAAAGGCATCCTACTTCTTGGCCATCTTTCCGTACGTAGTTATGCTTGTGCTGTTGATCCGAGCATGCACCCTGGAGGGCGCCAGCCAGGGGATGCTGTACTTCATCAAACCTCAGTGGGATCGAATCATGGATGCCAACGTGTGGTACTCAGCAGTAACGCAAGTGTTCTTCTCGTTGACTGTGTGCTTTGGAAACGTGCTCATGTACTCATCCTACAACCGATTTGGAAATAACGTTTATAGGTTGAGTATTGCAAAAGCATTAATATCAAGGATTCATCAAAAATTCAATTGCCAAACTATTTCAGAGATGTAACCATCGTCACCGTGCTGGACACGTGTACCTCCATACTGGCAGGGTTGATCGTTTTCGGAATCGTCGGTCACTTGGCTCACGTGCTGAAGACCCCGGAGATAGCCAACGTTGTTCGAGGTGGTCCCGGATTGGCATTCGTCACCTACCCGGATGCGATCGCTAAGTTTCAGTTCTGGCCGCAGTTCTTCGCGGTTGCCTTCTTTTTCATGTTGTTTGTGCTTGGCATCGGTAGCAATGTGGGTATGGCCACCACCATTATGACCGTGGTACGGGACCAATTTCCTCATTTGAAGGCATGGCCGGTGGCGCTAGTAATCGCGATCATTGGCTACAGTGTCGGAATCATTTATACCACACCCGGTGGTCAATATTTGTTGGATTTTCTGGATTTTTACGGAGCATCATTTGTGGCGCTGGTGCTGGCTGTGTTCGAAATGATTACCTTCGCTTGGATCTACGGCGTTGGCAGACTTTGTCGAGATATTGAATTCATGCTGGGAATCAAAACTGGCCTGTATTGGAGACTTTGTTGGGGTTTGCTTACCCCAGCTATGCTCATTGCCATTTTACTCTATCACATAGCAACGTATGGACCTTTCACCTACAACGGATATGTATTTTCGAACGGAATGTATGGTAAGCAATATCGATCGGTAGAATGTCGTTCGATCAGAATTAATGATCATCCAAATTTTTTTAGCTTTCGGATGGTGCGTCTTTGCGGTTGGAGTTCTTCAATTACCTGCCTGGGCGCTGCACGCAGTTCTGCACCGAAAAGAACCATCTTGGAAGGATCGAATATTGAATTGTTTTAAACCGTTGCATCACTGGGGACCGGAAGATCCAGATTTGAATGCAAAATATCACGAAACAGTTTTTAAGTACAATCAGACGATGCCAATAAGTAGGAGTGTGTTTAGGAAAATGGTAGACAATGTTTTTCATTGACAGTAGAATGAGGCTGGGAAAATATCGACGGTTTCGTGCAAAATTGGCACGACTAAAACGTTTCGTCTCTGACATTTTGATGGCAGAGCACTTAAAATAGTATAAAGTTTCACCTGAGACTTTTCTCGCTGAAACACACAAAAGTAATCCATTTGTATTAACACATGCGGAAAAATCCGCAAAAACGAAAATAATTCAAAAGTATAGAAGCTTTATTTTTTGAGTCAAAAATTTAACGCATCGTTTCAAAAAACTTGTCCCGCAATAGTATTTAGTGGTATTTTTAGTATCCATGATTAACCTCAAACAAAGATACGGTTGCTAGTTCGATTGTTATGGCGTTTGTCAGTTGCTGAAACACAGAGCTCCCCCGTTTTGGAACACCTGATTTTTACCTCATCCACATTCTAGAGAACTTTCAAACTGCATTTTATATTTCTAATGCCATCAAACTCACCGACGATTATTCAAAAAGCATTACCGTGGGGTATTTGAAAAAGTTTCTAGACAATAGGAATCAAATGCAAATGGAACGTTTATCGTTTATACAGGAGCACAAAGGCCCCTACTTCTAAAGTGTACCACATTTACACATTAGAAACTACAAAAATATGCTAAAATAATCAATTAAATCAACACCTCCTGAACCGAATCAAAGTATCGAAATTTGAACAGCTATTTTTTGACTAAATACTCAATTTTAAACAGATTGATTGACTAAACTAAATACGCACCTTGAGAAGCTTTGATTTGTATTTCACTGAGATTATTTTATTATTCGCAATTTGCAATTAAAACATACTTTTAATGCGAGCGATTATATTCTTCACACATACAAATAGCGCCAGAAACTCCGTGTTTGGTGGGTCGCGATTTGTTTTTTGATTTATGTTGTTTTAATTCCAAAGCCTACTATCCGTCTAAATGGTAAAAAAGCCGTAAAAGCTTACTGTCAAGTACTTAAACAGGATCAGATAAATTACTTGTAATTTAGATACTTTAAATCTCTTTCAATTTATTTATATCTCTTAAGGTGGACGGATTTCAGTCCCCCACGGTAGTAATAGAAATATTTGTTCAGTGATTTTTTAAGAATTTGTGGAGACAGATATGCATGCATTCATTCCTAGTATTTGTTAGTATTTTTAATACTGTCGAAAGTTTAGAGTTGATTACCCCTTGGTTGTGCCTGTATTGCATGAAACATGTGATGAAACCGTCGATGTACTGTGGATAACAAGAAAGTCTTAATTTTGTTAGAAATTGCCTCGAATGTTTAGTGCTACCAAAATGTTCAGTATGTAATAGTATTATGAGATTAATTTTATTAGATTTATTTATGCTTAAGACAATCAACATAAATACAGTAGACGTTCGATAACTGTAATGCTTTTTAACTGCAATTCGATAGTTGCAACAGTTTTGCAGTTATCGGACCGCTAAACTTCAAACTGATGTCAAACTCAATGACAGCTGCATTGTGCTGCACATTTAGATGCACTTTTATTGCATCTGACGTCGATTGACAACCGTTTGACGTCTAGAATGCGTTGCAGTTATCGAACGGCATTCGTTAACTGCAAAGTAGACATTTTGCAGTTATCGAACGGCTACTGTAAAGGATTACCGAGTTCAATGAAATGTATGTGTGGTATTACTTGATAATAATAATAATAATATTTACACTGCTTTATTTTCTCAAATCTTTTAATTAGTCCGTAAGACTCGGGAATGTAGGGGCCTCCAGTAGTCTTGCGAGCAAAGGCGTAGGATTGCCAATCCGGAGATGGCGAGTTTGGAAGCAAAAAGTAAACAAGTCGAATTGGAACCGCTTTTGACGGTTCGATTGGAAACAAGATGGCGTCTTCGCCGATCTCTTATTCTAGTATTTCTAGTGTATCCTTGTACTTACGACACAATATACATACTAGGGTGGCTAAAAAAACACTTTTTCAAATTTGTTGATGGTCTGATCTGAATGAGTATCATAGTTCTTCATCGTAAGTTGTGCCGTCCAACTGCAATTCACTGTTTTTGGATGTTTCTGCATACGTTTTTGCATATAAACTTCCAACGAGTTTAGCACCGCCCAAACGTTGACCGATTTGGCTGAAATTTAGTCCAGAGCATCAGGGCAACAAATAGAACCGAATAAGAGGGCGGCCTATCGAAAAATTTCAAAAAAGTTTTTTTCATACTGATTTGAGCCACCCTAATATCTATCGAAAATCGCTGTATTGGGTGCTAAAGATCGCAAGCTCAAATACACATTGAATGACCTAGAATTTCAAAATGTTCTTCCAATGTACGCTGACCTCCCAGGAAATGTAATTCTAACGGTTGAATGAATGTCGAAAATTTAAGTAACAATAGATCTCAAGTCATGAACTCATTGACAGTTTAGATGACCCAGAAAATCCCAAAATTATCTAGACCTAGCGGTAAGATGCGCGACTATAAAGCAAGACCATATTGAGGGTGGCTGGGTTCGATTCCCGGTATCGGTCTAGGCAATGTTCGGTTTGAAAATTGTCTCGACTCTCTTGGGCATAAGAGTATCATCGTGTTAGCCTTATGATATACGAATGCAGAAATGGTAACTTGGCTTAGGAACTAGTTTTTAACCGCGAAACTGTGGAAGTACTGAATGAACAATAAGCAGCGAGGCGGCAATTTCTCAGTGGGAGATGCAAGGGCAATAAGGAGAAGAAAAAGAAGAAGATCTGTTGGCCTTTAAGGAGATGTAGTGGATATAAATGAATGCATATCGAAAAAAGCTTTTAAGCAGTTCTAGATCTCAAGTCTCGAGCTCAAGAATAGTTTGTATAACCTAGAATATGCCTTCTATAGTACATAGCCGGTTCGAAAAGTTACGTCTTGCTTCGGTGGCTGTGGCCGGTGCTCCGTTTTGGCCGAACCAATATGCTACGGTAAACCTAATGCTACCATCATTTAGTGACCTTAGCGGTAATGTGATAGATACGATGAAACCCCCTACGGCTAGCGTACTGGGAGCTGTGGGTTTGATTCCCACCGGTAAGCAGTGGATATTTTGGCATGTTTTTTAAATATTCTTCTCCTCAAAACACAATGTTTTCGGTCCTCAGTATCGTTTTCCACGTAGTAAAAAGTAAAACTAATGTCGATAACCTCAACTTGCTAAAAGTACATGGCGACTATCTGTCGCATATTGTCTTCTGAGTGTGTGGGACAAAGCCGAGCGCCACTGCACTCAGACCGAATAGCCATACGCTATCAATATGAGCCGTTATAACAATCCCCGGAAGGTAAACAAACACACTCCGATACTGTGGGGCAAAACAGACAGCACGTGTTTGAGAAGAGGGATTTTAGACGATTGTGATTGATCTGATAATTGCCATAGCAGGTTGCACTAGCGTACTGGGAGGGGTGGGTTTTGATTTCCACCGGTAGGCGGTGATATTTTTGCATATTTCATGAATGTTTTTCTCATCGAAACACATTTCATTTTCATTTATTTAGTAAGTATCTAAGCAGATAACACTGAATCAACAATTTGACGCCACAATACACGGTTCGAGGCCGCATCTCTCCATGCTCGGATACGCCCCACGCTCGCCAAGTCGTTTTGCACCTGGTCTGCCCATCTCGCTCGCTGCGCTCCATGCCGTCTCGTACCTGCCGGATCGAAAGCGAACACCATCTTTGCAGGGTTGCTGTCCGGCATTCTTGCAACATGTCCTGCCCATCGTACCCTTCCGGCTTTAGCTACCTTCTGGATACTGGGTTCGCCGTAGAGTTGGGCGAGCTCATGATTCATTCTTTGCCGCCACACACCGTCTTCTTGCACACCGCCAAAGATGGTCCTAAGCACCCGTCTCTCGAATACTCCGTGTGCTTGCAAGTCCTCCTCGAGCATTGTCCATGTTTAACATTTGGTGCGGTGGCGAATCTTTTTCGACCGCAGTTTCTTCTGGAGCCCGTAGTAGACCCGACTTCCACAGATGATGCGTCTTCGTATTTCACGGCTAACATTGTTATCAGCCGTCAGCAAGGATCCGAGGTAGACGAATTCCCCGACCACCTCGAAGGTATCCCCGTCTATCGTAACACTACTTCCCAGGCGGGCCCTGTCACGCTCGGTTCTGTGGGCAAATGTAGCATGTACTTTGTCTTTGACGCATTCATCTCCAGTCCAACTTTTGTTGCTTCACGTTTCAGGCGGGTATACAGTTCTGCCACCTTTGCAAATGTTCGGCCGACAATGTCCATGTCATCCGCGAAGCAAATAAATTGACTGGATCTGTTGAAAATCGTACCCCGGCTGTTACACCCAGCTCTCCGCATGACACATTCTAGCGCAATGTTGAACAACAGGCACGAAAGTCCATCACCTTGTCGTATTCCCCGGCGCGATTCAAACGAACTGGAGTGTTCGCCCGAAATCTTCACACAGTTTTGCACACCATCCACCGTTGCTTTGATCAGTCTGGTAAGCTTCCCAGGGAAGCTGTTCTCGTCCATAGTTTTCCATAGCTCTAAGCGGTCTATACTGTCGTATGCCGCCTTGAAATCAACGAACAGATGGTGCATTGGGACCTGGCATTCACGGCATTTTTGAAGGATTTGCCGTACAGTAAAGATCTGGTCCGTTGTCGAGCGGCCGTCAACGAAGCCGCCTTGATAACTTCCCACGAACTCGTTCACTAATGGTGACAGACGACGGAAGATGATCTGGAATATCACTTTGTAGGCGGCATTAAGGATGGTGATCGCTCGAAAGTTCTCACACTCCAGTTTGTCGCCTTTGTTGTAGATGGGGCATATAACCCCTTCCTTCCACTCCTCCGGTAGCTGTTCGGTTTCCCAGATTCTGACTATCAGTTTGTGCAGGCAAGTGGCCAGCTTTTCCGGGCCCATCTTGATGAGCTCAGCTCCATCCTTACCAGCTGCTTTATTAGTCTTTAGCTGTTGAATGGCATCCTTAACTTCCCTCAAGGTGGGGCTGGTTGGCTTCCATCGTCCGCTGAGCTGACGTAGTCATCTCCTCCGCTGCCTTGACTTTCACTGCCTGTACTCTCAACGCCATCGTCGTTGTCACCAGAGGCCGATAGCAACAGAAATTCGGGATCGGAAGTGGGGCTGGGTCGGCCACACTCTACGTAGGGGCGGAAACGAAATCTGTAAACAAGCATTAGACTGGAACCCAGCGGGACATCGCAGCAGAGGCAGACCCAGATGCTCATGGCGGCGAAGCCTCAATAAAGAAATAAAAGAAGTCGACCGTAATCTAACCTGGCAACAGGTTAAAGCGATAGCCGGGCAACGCTCAGGATGGAGATCTTTCAAGTCGGCCCTTTGCACCACCGGAGGTGTCAAGGATCCATAAGTAAGTAAAGTACTCTCAGCGCCATTCAGATGTTCCTCGTAGTGCTGCTTCCACCTTTCGATCACCACACGTTCGTCCGTCAAGATGCTCCCATCCTTATCCCGGCACATTTCGGCTCGCGGCACGAAGCCTTTGCGGGATGCGTTGAGCTTCTGATAGAATTTGCTTGTATCTTGAGAACGGCACAGCTGTTCCATCTCCTCGCACTCCGCTTCTTCCAGGCGGCGTTTCTTCTCCTGAAAAAGGTGGGTCTGCTGTCTCCGCTTCCGTCTATAACGTTCTACGTTCTGCCGGGTGCCTTGCTGCAGCGCGACCGCCCGCGCTGCGTCCTTCTCCTCCAGAATCTGTCTGCACTCTTCGTCGAACCAATCGTTCTGTCGACTTCGTCCATATACCCGACGATGTTCTCCGCTGTGTCGTTAATGGCTGCTTTAACTGTATCCCAGAAATTTTCAAGAGGGGTCCCATTGAGCTCACCCTCTTCCGGCAACGCTGCTTCGAGATGCTGCGCGTATGCAGTGGCGACATCAGTCGATATTAGCGCCACGATATGTCCTGACGTCGATAATGTCGGAGAAGTGCCGTCCATCAATCAGAACGTGGTCGATTTGTGATTCTGTCTGCAGTGGTGATCTCCAGGTTTACCGATACGGAAGGCTGTGTTGGAAGTAGGTGCTGCGAATGGCCATATTCTTGGAGGCAGCGAAATCAATTAGTCGTAGGCCGTTTTCGTTCGTCAGCCGGTGTGCGCTGAACTTCCCAATAGTCGGTCTAAACTCCTCCTCTTGGCCAACCTGAGCGTTCAAATCTCCTATGATGATTTTGACCTCGTGGATTGGGCAGCTATCGTACTCGTTCCAGCTGCGCGTAGAATGCGTCCTTCTCATCATCAGTACTTCCGGAGTGTGGGTTATGGACGTTGATTATGTTGAAGTTGAAGAACCGGCTTTTGATCCTCAATCTGCACATTCTCTCGTTGATCGGCCACCACCCGATCACGCTTCTTTGCATGTCGCCCATCACTATGAAAGCTGTTCCCAGCTCGTGTGTGTTGCCGCAGCTCTGGTAGATGGTATGAAACGTTCGCACCATTGATCCCTTCCAACAAACCTCCTGCAGCGCTACGATGTCGAATCCACGGTCCTTGAGCACATCGGCGAGTATGCGTGTGCTCCCGATGAAGTTGAGAGATTTGCAGTTCCACGAACCGAGTTTCCAATCGCTAGTCCCTTTTCGTTGCAGTGGTCTTCGTCGATGGTTCCGGTCCATACTCTCTTGTTGATTGTTCGTTGCGTGAGTTTTTTTTTGCTGGCTTGCAGGGCCTGACACCAAACCCCCTAAATTTCCGGAAGACCATTCCTCCTTATTTCCGGTGGATCATGGTGCACAGTTTCACTTAGAGTCCCTCGCTGGCACTCGGACGATGATCAGCCACCCTAACATGGAGAACAAACGCTGTTAGGAGGCGATCCTGACATGGAGAACAGACGCTCAATAAGATTTGCACCTCCGGGGAGGAGCAAACCCCCCCTTCCCTGTCAGCATACGACCATAGTTCCCACCGGGGTTGGTTACCCGATCTCCCCTAAGGTTGCTCGTATCCCGGCCAGCACCGCGGGGAGGTAGGGATAGGAGTTGCTGGGTAAGAGGCTAAGGACCGCGAGATGGGGTCTATTTCATTCCTTCAGGTACGCGAAGTACCAATGGTACGCTTCACCTAGCATTTGCCGTGCCAATCTAAACATTATTATTTCCTTTTCAGCTGAAACAAGTGTTGCTGGTGAAGTTTATTTCACACCAAGGATCAATTTGCTCTCCTTTGATTTTCATAAATTTCAACGTTTTTTCTATACTTATTCTTAATATTTCCATACCACGGAGCTCCATATATTTTAAATAATCTCGCATAAACATTTATAAACAATCATCTTGTCAACGATTTACCTAACCAAATGACAATTATTGATCTTCATTTTCAGAAACATTGGGTGCTGACGAAGATTCTGAAGCAGCATCACACTACAAAGTCTAATATTACTACAATTTATTATTTCAGAAATATGTCGCAGATTGCAAAATCAATGCAATTGTTTTGTCAAAATCTATTTATTCATATTACATTCGAGAACAAAACATCACCTTTTACAATATCAATACCAATAAAAATATAAATTTACACTTATTTGCCAAGAAAAGCATCCCTTAATAACCCATCCAAACTCCAACTCCAGATACCTATGAAGTTCGCGCGAGTTCTCCGCATCTTCTTAAGTAGGTATCTAATCAACACTTCCCACCCAAATCCCCACTGATCGTAAGGACCTGGCCAGGTGTTCAATAAAGGAATCGTTGAATGAAAAACATGCCAAGCCGCAGGCTGTTTTTATGGCGTATCTAACGTCCCTATCGACAGCCAACCCTGGATAGTGTGCGGACAGATATGCTATGCTATTCAATGTGAAATGAGCAATAACAAATATAATATATTAACAATATAGCTTCAAAAATCTTCATATATTAGGCAACGGACAGCATAATCACACCATCTTGCTTCACAAAGGGTAACTAACGCCTGAAAACGATAGCCAAGGGGTGCCATAATTGCAAAAATTACACTTAATTTACAATGTTTAACTATTTGAATAATTTTTTTTAAATTTATTTTCAAACTAAGGTATCAAAATGGGGTCAAAGGATAATTTCTAGCATATTATTTCGACATGTTATACTGCATATTGCATTCTACTTTTAAACACCCCTCGGAAGGTCTCTTTATTACATTGCTTGCCCTTTGTGACACCGCGTCGCTACTGTGTTGTCCGTTGGAATCAGCCAGAGTGAACTATATTGTTAATATAGTATATTTGGCAATAATCAATTTAATGAACTTTTTCAATTCTGCAAGAACAAAACTACGTCCAGTAAAAATTTGACACCTTTTGGATATATTCAAAGCTATTGAACTTTTTACCTTTGCAGAAAAAAAGAATTGAGAACACTAAAATAATAAAACCTTTCTAAAACCTATGAACATTAATGAACTAACATCAAATGTTACTCAGATTCAATTACGGATCTGTTTACACATATCAGTGGTATAAACATTTTATTAGGTTTCGAGAAAACTGGGAGGGGGGATCATGTGTCCCCGGGGATCACGTGTGTCCAGTTTCCCCTACAAGTCTTTATAAAAAATATTTAACAGGCTTTCGTAGCTGATGTGGTAGACCAAAAATTTGAACTCCTTTTCTAGAGAACCATGAAACCCTGTTTTGGCTATCATTGAGTTACATTTTACACAAGCATAGGCTCTACACTCAGAATAATCTGCACGTAATACATATGAGTACACTAATAGATTGTGATCAGCTAACTTCATATTTGTGATTCATTTGTTTGGCTAATAAAAATCGTGTTGCGCTAATGAAATGAATGTGCAGCAGCTGATAATATATATTACTCTAATTGGTTTAAAGTGCGTCCTGGGATAGTGGATAGTTATGTGCGCACATATGATACGTGAGGGGCCCTCCTTAGCCGTGCGGTAAGATGCGTGGCTACAAAGCAAGACCATGCTGAGGGTGGCTGGGTTCGATTCCCGGTGCCGGTCTAGGCAATTTTTGGATTGGAAATTGTCTCGACTTCCCTGGGCATAAAAGTATCATCATGTTAGCCTCATGATATACGAATGCAAACATAGTAACTTGGCTTAGAAACCTCGCAGTTAATAACTGTGGAAGTGCTTAAGGACATAGTTGGAAGAGTACCACGATGGCAGCCAATATGGCACCGGACCTTCCACGGGCCAACCCCACACCTCCCGCACTCCTCTCCCACCAACATTCGAATGCATCGAACAGCATCGAACAAAAGTTAATTATTCAAATTACTAACCTGTTCACAGCATATTTCCTTACTTCCCGTGATAATGAACATGTTTCTTCAATGAATCCTATGTATTCCGGCTCAAATTGTAGCATAAATTAGCAGTTTCGTGCCAATTTAATAGCCGTCCGCGATTTGTTGGGTTCATCACTGCACTTCACTTCTTCTCAAAGGGCATTGGAAAAATCAAGTTTTTACTCACTTCTCCGTACATGAGCAGCCCGAAATGTTGATAGAATGCAAATTAAACACCACTTTTTGAAATCAGTCACTTATTTGAACCGAAAACTTAGTATAAACTGCTAGATTTGCCCGAAAAAAACGATTAAAAACTGATCGCGGAGCGAATGTAAACACCGCGGTGCACCGGCACCGGCAGCAGCAAACTAATAAGTAGGGTGGCTCAAAAAATAATTTTGTTTCGCCACGCTCAGTTGATTATGATTTATAATTTGGGTGTCATCCAATGGTTTGGGCTGGTTTGAATAGGCTTACCGTGCGCAGGTCGTTTCAGGTTCGTATGACAGTTGATATGGCGAGGTTGAATTTAACATTATTCTGATTCTGGCACTCCGTCATTGGGCGATGGCGAGGGGGGAGACCATATGAGGGGATGAAATATTTAAGAGCTTCAACTCCATAGACAATCCATATTGAATGGTCGTTCCAATAGTTGGGAGTCGATTTTAATCGAGGTTGCGATTCTTTCGCATGATAATTAGGCTTCTCAGAAGGCATCAGTGAAACGTGCAATTCAACAAAATACCCAGAATTTGTCTGTGATATCTATCGCACCAGGGCAGATACTTCTAGTCTAGTCTAGTCTACACTATCGTACCAGGGGCAGATACTTCATACAAAAAGTGTGACATAAGGGTGAGTATAAAATGCTATATTTGCGTTACGTAATCAATGGATCTTTCCTGCGGTGCGTTTTTCGTTCACTGGAATGTTGCTTTCAGCAATGTGGGTTCTCTTTTCGCCAGCGAGGAGGGAAAGCGCCGTAATCAGTGTAATAAAAGGTTTGGTTTCCACTTCTAGTTTTCATACAAACTTGAACCGGCTTGCGCTCAACCAGTTTTTGTTCAAATCGGTTTTTCTAGGACACTCGGAGCATGGGACGGAATCGAGTGAGCGTGATGGTGCTGGGTCGTTTTTTGAACCACCCTACTAATATTCTTTGTTTTTTATAAATACGACACCAATACTACTACAGTATATGAAAGTTTTTACTGTACCAATACTATCGAAGCTTTGTTTTGGTACTCAACCCACCTTCACCTTAATGAACACTAAGCTGTGAGGCGGCTCTGTCCCAGTGTGGGGATGTAATGCCAATAAGAAGAAGAAGAAGATATAATACGTGACTTCATTTTGCTGAATTAACTTGGGTTAGTGCGTCAAAAATGATAGGCAAGAATGATCATGTGAAGCAAATTAGACTGTACAATTTTGGTACAGATTTATCATAATAATAATCAAACATAATCTGGAACGTAACACACCAGTATGGAGATGAGTTAGGCATCCGTGAATGAAGCATGAAAACAGGTCCAAAGACGCCTGATAACTATATATTTTAAATTTTAGTTTCCATAATTTTCTGATCGAGGAAGTCCGCTTTTGTCATTTTATTACGGAAGTCGTAGTGTTATTTGTAAGTAAAACCTAACCTTTTGTCTTTTGATCTTGGTAACAATATCAAATGCTGAATTTCACGCCACACGACGGTAATTGAAATTTATTTAAAGCATTAAAACGCACACAAGGTACTTTAATGCTTCAAAGTACAATATCCATTAGCTTTATTTGCCCAGAAAAATATTAGATTAGTCTCTCAGAATCAAATGTCGAACAGCGAAATGCTGTTAAGAATGAGATCCCGATATTCCGTTTTACATATTATGCAAAACCGTCGTTCAAACAAACTCTTTCCATCCATCTGAGCGTGGTTTCCCTTTAGCAGCCCGCAAACGTGACTGGAAGTGAATTTCTAATGCCATCCGACATTTGCTTATGCGATAACAACAGAACTTAACCCATGACCAGGAGGGAATTAGTGATCTCACCCTAGATGTTCTATTTGCGGAATATCTGCAGACACTATACTATGCAGGCAATCCAGTCTCCCAATGAATTGTGTCATTATTTCGCCGTGGCTGACGCAAAACGTGCACCAATTCAAGTTGTTTGTGGCGACAAAAGTCTCATAATAGTTTTATACATAGACAAACTTATCACTAATGATTCAGAACGATGGAATTCGAATTCTTAGTAGAATTCTAATTATTAGCTCAGACTCAGATAGTGCTCGGTTGATAGTGGTCCGAAGTTTCAACCATTCTACTGCCAACCAGTATACCATTCAATCGAAAAAACGTAAACCGGCTCGGATGCGCGTGACAGGTCAGTCCACTTAATCTTCGAATGTAAGAGGCGCGCACGCCCGCCACCCGTCACTACCAATCAATACAATGCACATCACAGCCAATACAATTAGATAGCGTAATGCGCACTTCAACTGGCGGCGATAGTAGCTTTTATCGACGCGTAGAATTTCTATTGACCGATATATCTCAATTAAACGTGGGCGGAAGAGAAGTACTTAGATTATGACCACGTAAAACGTGATTGAATTGTGAAGTACGTCTTCCAACCGCATTGATGCGAGAAAATTCTCTGAATTTGTAGCAAAATAGGGTTTTATTTATTTATTTGACTTAGCTTGACTTAGCTCATCTAAACATATAACATTAAGTCAATGATTGCGCTCTACGCTCGCCAAAGTTTCCCTGAGGGAAATAAAAAATATTTCATAGATAAGGAAGGATTTCTGGGGCAAATATAGTAAAATATTATATAGAAATACAAAAGAACTTTTCTGACGTAATCCGATTAAATAGTATTTGAGAAAACATTTGCGTAAATTCAATAGGGTAAAACGACCTATTATGGAGGAGTTAAGCGTCGCGTAAAAACAAAATTGATTTCGAAAACTCTTTAAAAGTGAACTGTTTATCTTTTTTCACATTGCAGTAGTTAAATAGGATGCTCGTTAACTCTAGTTTCGTAAATATTACGTCAATTGTGCTGAACTTATTTTGTTTTGTTTTTATCACAATAAAAACAAACTACCGCAATAATATGACGCAGTTGCCTATCGTTGCGATATTTTTTGAAGGTCATTCCTATTGTTGCGGTAGGGACACGGCAGGTATTTCCGTCCATCGTCATAGGGGCTAAAACCAACGAAAGCAACGTACATTTGTTAGAACTCCACTATAGCAGAACGTTTCTCCTGAGCTTACGATTTGGTACGTATGAGTTTTACAAAAAAAAGCGTCTCTTTTATTGGTTTTCGAGACTATGACGAACAGACGAAAATACCTGTCGTGTCCCTATTGCTTGTATTTCTTATGGAGAGCGATACCACAACAATAGGACCTTAGCAATACCGCAATAATCGGCCCAAAGGAATGAAAAATGTTGATTTTTCTCCATTTTGAACAAAATTTGGTCAAACAAAAAGTGTTCTAGTGGTCGATTTGAAGAGTTTTAGCGGATCCACAATTGTTTTTAATCCAGAATGGACTATTTAAACACTACCTCAACATTAGGACGTACCACAACGATAGGACGTTTTACCCTACTTACATTTTTGCCTTTCTCGTATACCAAGTATACGTAAAGGCTATATGATTGCTCTGAAACCAAACTTTTTATAGAAGGCTCGGAGACCCATTTTTTTTCTCGTTTGTCGGGTGAAGATCACTGCGTCCATATTTTAGGACTATTGTGATATACCCTTTTGCTGTGAAATACGCAAGTTATCTCAGTAACATGTTTGTCACTGAGATACCTTGGTATCGACTGAACTCAAGACCATCTATTATGATGAATAGAGATCCTGAGTTACAGTATGTGACTCCCCCATTCTGGCGAGACTAGCTTTATGAAGCCAACCACGTCCTTGGGGGATAAGATCCATATGTCAGCAGGCCCTAAAAAGGGCTTGCTGAGAACTTTGAACCTACGTTGGGTGAGTGCACTGCAATAGCCTCGTCACAGAAGCGGCAATTTGAGGTTTGGATTGCTCCAATCTTTTGTAGATGGTATCTGCAGGGGCAGTGTTCAGTTATTAGACCGGTGTAGATGTTGAGATCCCTTTTGTTGAGACCTAATAGTTGTTGGGTTTTCTTGGGGTTAATCGTTACGAGCCTTTTGGATTGGCTCGTATGGGGAAGTGCATTCCAGTTTGATGTGATTTGACTGACCATATATTTGTTCAGTTCCATTTTTACAGAGCAGTCTGAGATCCCGCAGAAGGGCTCAGGGCCAATGAACCTTTCATTAGATCCATTCCTGGTTAGCTCATCAGCAATCTCATTTCCTCTAGACCCGTATGTCCTGGGATCCAATATAGGTAGACTCGATTGCGTATGGATAAGTTTTTCAAAGTCAGAATGCATTCCCACACTAGCTTTGAGTTACAAGTGTAGTTATTAAGCGACTTAAGTGCCGCTTGGCTGTCAGAGAAAATACATATTTTTGCAAATCTATACTTTCTCCTCAGGCATAATAACACGCATTCTAATATTGCATATATTTCCGCCTGAAATACTGTGGGCCACTGTCCTAAGTGGACAGAAATTTTTGTTGTAGGGCCATAGATTCCGGATCCTGTCAGATTATTCATTTTCGAACCATCTGTGAAGAAATTTATAGAGCCTGTTGGAACGTTGGTCCACCTCCTTCCCACTCCTGGCGGGAAGGAATGAACACATCGTAAGGTAAGTCATAATTGACTACCGTTTCCATCCAGTCACTACAAATTCCTATTGCGGGATTTATGGCAAATTCATTTAATATGCTGAGGTGACCCGTAAGGTCTCCCGACAGCAGTGTTTTTGTTCTCTTTAACCTTAGAGCACTTTTTTCCGCTTCCAGCTTTATGAATTGATCTAACCGGGGCAGGTGAAGCATTGCGTCTAGGGCCAAAGTGGGTGTACTACGAACTGCACCAGTGATGGCTATGCAAGCGGTGCGTTGGATTTAGTTGAGCTTAGCCCTTGCTAGACCTGTGCGCCGCCGCGCCGCGCCGCCGCCGCCGGTGGTTTTACTCACGCCGCCGCCGCCGGCGATTTTGGGTCGGCGCGCCGCCGATCATAATTTTGCCACGCCGATGACTAATCGCAATAAAAAAATCAATTAACTTGAGTCGAGTCGAGTAAAATAAGAGGCACTGAAGATGGCTTTACAGAGACGAAATACATACGTATTTGTAAGACAATACAACGTGGTGGAATTGATTGGAATAGTACTAAACTCGTGTTATGATTTTATGATTTATGTTTTTGTTAGTTAGTTGTTAGAATGTTGTTGAGGTGGAACTTGTCAGAATTCAATTTCAAATCTACCTCAAGTGATGGTGCCTCTAAGACAGTGTGGTGACAAACATTGGATAATGAATTTGTTGGTTGATTAGTTGTGAATTTGAATTAGGCTGTATCTAGTAGATTTAATCTACTAAGTAGAATAATACAAAAAATGTTGAAATGGTCTTTGGAATTCGTCTAAGCCAAAGCCTCATTCAGTCGGGCATCTACATCTGTAGGCAGTGTTGTCCTACACTCTGTGCAAAAAAAAACTGCTCTTTGATTTTACTCCATCCACACGATTTTACAATCTTAACTAAGTAAGTGCAACTAATAGAAGGCTATTTGAATTTTCTAAATGTCCATCGTTTAGATGGAGCAAAATCAAAGAGCAGAATTTCTTGCACTGAGTGTAAGACAACACTGCCTGTAGGTGACTCGCAAATTATGTTTGTTGTGGCACATAAGCTTTTGTGAAGGCTTGAATACATCCCCAAAGCGCCAAAACTATATATATCTTATATATAAAAATGGAATGGTCTGTGTTCGTATCCGCATAACTCGAAAACGGCTGGATGGATTTTTTCATTTCTTCAGCAGAAACATTCGTTATAGTTTCCGACGGGTTTATATGATATTTCCTAATGCGAAAATTACGAGTAAAGTTGAGCAAACCGTGAAAAACTAAAATTAAGATTCGTATGGAAATATTGCATGGGCAGTTCAAAACGCGCATTTTCGCCTACTATGCAGGACAACATCTGCCGGGTCGACTAGTATATATATATTTCCTAGTAATTTCCTCCAGATATTCCTCCGAAAAGTTTCAATAAAAAACCTTGGAAAATTACTTTATGTATTCTTCCGGAAAGGTCGAACAAAATTTCTCCGAAAATTCCTTATGGAATGCATACAAAAAAAATTGTTTCAGTAATTTCTACAAAAATGATGTTAAGAATTCCTTAGGAGAATCGTTAAGGAATTCCTTCGGAAGTTTCTTTAGCGATTCCTCCGGATATTTCTTAATAAATTTCTCAAAAAATTCCATTTGAAGTTTCTTCAAAAACTATTTAGCAACTCTTCATTTTTTTAAATGATTACCTCCTCATGAATTTCTTCGGCAATTATTCTATGAATTCTTCAAATAAATTCTTCCAGAGATTGCATAAGGGATTTCTTCCAAATATTCCTAAGGAATTTCTTCAGAACTTCTTGCAGCAATTCCTTTAAAACATTCTTCGAGAATTCTTCCAGAGCTTCCTGCAGGAATTCCATCGAAAATGCCTTCATGGGTTCTTTACGAAATTCTTTCAGTAATACCTTCGCATTTTTTCAGTGTTGTTGAATTTATTTGTTTTATTTTTTCAAAAATGCAATTAGCAATTCCACCGAAAACTATTTCATTATCTAATTAATTTTCAATGAATTTCCTGGAAGAAATCTAAGAACGAATCCGGGAGGCTTTTCGAAGAAACTTTTAAAGAAATCCCTGATGCAATATCCAAAGGAATTCTTGGTGGAGTTTTTTTAGATTAAAAAAAGAGAGCCTGAATGGATTTTCGAAAATAATTCCCGTTTGAACTACTTTAAGAGATTTTGAAAGTATTTCTAAACAACTTCCTACAAATTATTTTTTCACATTTTCAAACCCACCCCCCTTCCCCCTAGTAGACTTTTCCAAAACCCCTCCCCCATCCCCTTGAAGTCTACGTGGTCGGGGTTCAGCCAAATCACACCAAGCGCCAACGAAAAATTACCGATTTTTCTGCTCAAACTTTCGTTTAGCAGATTTAATAGATCGCAAATCGCATCGAATATCCCTCAACCTTATAACTGAGGATATACTTATGCAAATGTATGCTTAAATTGATATGAAACTATTTCCGTTGTCCTTGTACGAGCAAAATATTACATGTCAGTAGAGAAACCGCACGGCTGAACCCCGACCACGTAGACTTTTTCAAATTTAACAAAATGTCATAAGTGATTGGAAAAAAATTGAAAATCAACCACGTTTTCAGCAATTCAAATATACAAATCCATTTTAAAATCCATTGTGAACAGTAAAACAGTAAAAACAGTAAAATTCAAATTTCAAACCTAACAAAATTAAACTGAATAAAATCCAACTCAAAATCAACGAAATCAAATACAATCCTCTGTCCATAGCTCCTGAAACCAAATCTCGAAGCCAATTAATTTAATTTCTGTTGGATTTGATTCCTCCTAGAGATGTGCGCCAAGGCCACCGGCACTTGCATAGGCGCGCCACTGCTTAAAATCTGTCACGCATCTGAATTATAATTCTTCATGCCGGTTTAAATTTGTAGAATACCCAAGAATTTTCAGAATTTTGTGAAATTCCGAGAACGTCAAGTCTACATTCCAAAAAGTTTGTCGTAGAAATTCCGTAGAATTTCCCGATTTATAACCTTCAAAGTTTCCAGGTAATACTCCAAAGAACTCTCCGTGATAATTCCGATATTTTTCTTGAAAATTCCATTCCGTTGAAATCTCGAGAATTTTTTCTAAATTCCAAAACTTTTCCCGTTAAAATGTCGAGTAATTTTCAGTGAAATTTTTGAATTATTTCTCGTTGAAACCATGCTAAAGGTTTCCTACGATATTTTGACATTTCTCTTGCAAAGTAGGAGCGATTTCCTGAAGAAATTTAAACTCAACACAGAAGAATTTGCTGTTAAAATCATGATATTTTTAAGCCGTAGTTCAGACTATTATTTACTTCAGTGAAATCCATAAGAGATTCGAGAGATTATTTCGGTAAAATCTTGCAAAAAAACGGAAAAATCGAAAAAAAAATCAATCAAGTGAACTTTGCACAAAGCTGCTGTATTAAATGTTTTCCGAAAAAAAGCCCCTCAAGAGTCTACGTGGTTTATGGACAACCCCTAAAGGAATTTCTTAAGGAATATTTGAAGGAATTTCCGGAGGAATGAAGATTTATGAAGAAATTTCTAATAGAATTTCAGAGGAAATGCTTACTGGTATTTCTGAAATAATTCCTAGATTTCTCCAGGATTTTTTTTGTAATTCTCCAAAAAATCCTATGGAGATTCGTCCAGGAATTCCCTCCGGAAACGAATTCCAGAAAGTCTTTCCAAAAATCTCTCAGCTATATTCGGAAATTTCTCTCAGGAATTAGTTCGGAAAAAATGCTTTCAGAAATTTGTTTAAGAAAACCTTGGGAAAATCGTTAAGGTATTTTCCCGAAAATTCCTTAAGAAATTCTTCTAAGAACTCTTTTGGAATTCCTTGCAAAGTTCTAGGACGAAATTTCCTTAAGAATTCCTGAACAAGTTCCTGAAGGAATATCCGAAGAAGTCCCTGAAGGTTTTTTTTTTCAAAGTAACTCCTGAAGAAACTTCTGACAGTCTTAGATATCTCCGAAAATTCCTTTTGACATTCCGTCAAGACTTTGTTCAGAAATTCGGATATACCTTCTGAAAATCCTTATTTTTGAAATATCTACAGAGAATGTTTTAGGAGTTCCTTAAGAAATTGTTTCAAAATTCCAAATCTCTAAAAACTCCTTCAGAAATTTATTAACGGATTACTTCGGAAATTTCTGTCAGCTTCGGAATTTTGCTTTGGAATTTCTTTGGAAATCAATTTGATATTCCTTCGGACATTTTTTTAGTAATTCCGCTAGGAGTTCCTTAGCAAGTTCCTTGACAATAATTATTCCTGAAATTCCCATAGGAATTCTTCCAAAACTACTTTAAGCAATTTAATAGAGAATTTCTCAGGGTAATCCTTTGAAAATTCCTCCAGAAAATTCTTTTGTAAATTCACGAAGCTACCTACAGACACTGACAAAACAAGCTCTGTACACATCGTTGATTCGTCTAGTCGTCCTGTACGGCCATGAATCATGGATGTTAAAAGATGCAGATTATCAAATTCTCAAAGTGTTTGAATTGAAAATACTGTGCTCAATACTTGGCAGCGTGGCGGAAAATGGTAGATGAATGAATGAAACACGAGTTAAACCAAGTATACAATGAAGACATAGGCAGGTTTATAACATAAGGCAGATTACAGTGGGTTGGACATGTAGTGCGTATGCAGGAAGAGAGACCAGCAAAAGAACTTGCAGAGAACCAGGAACAGGACGTTGGCTCTGGGGTGTGCAATCGAGGAAGATGCGGAAGCAGCCGCTGATGCATTTTGGAAATACTGTTAGGTATTCCTTCGAAATGTCTGTGGGGATTTGCTCAAAATTTTCTTAAAAGGTTCCTACTACACTTTCCACCAGGAATTTTCAGGAATTTTCTCGGCAAGTCCTTTAGAAAATTCTCTTAGGAATTCCATCAGAAAATAGTTCATTCTTTAATAAATTTCCGAATGAATTCATGAAGGAATATTTTATGCTTTACTTTCCCAAAGAGATTTTCCAAAAAGATTTCCCAAAGAGAACCTAAATGGATTATTCTTTCTAAAATAGAAAAATTCTGCATACATTGTCATAGGATTTTATGAAGGAATTCCTAATGAAATTTACTGAGAAATGCCTGTAGGAATTAAAAAAAAATCATAGTTTCCTCCAGAAATTCTTTCAGAAACTCCACCAAGAGCTTTGTTGGCATATTTAGGCAAATTTTTCTGAAACTTAGTTATTTTGAGATCAAAACGACTGAAGTGTATCTAAATCCTAAATTGGAAATTATTGGAAGTTATTACCAATTTGTTCTATGACACCAAAATCTAATTCTTAACACATAGGGGTCACGAAAAAGTGAAGCAGGATTTATTGTTAAAATTTGATTAATCAAAATCAAAGAGTAACAAAATAGTGGTAATTCAAATAACATTTTGAAATCAGGTATTGATTAGTATCGCCGGCAATTTACTATTTTGAATGTGCTGTTTGATGATCGGCAAACGCAGAATATTGCAATTTTAATCCACTGAAGTCGGTTTTTATACGGGCGATTCCTACCGTGTGAATCAAACCGCGTTAATCCAAAAATCCGCGGTAAAATTGATTTTTTCAACCATTTATTTTTTCATCCACGCCGGTTCACGCCGCCGCCGCCGCCGCCGCCGCCGCCGCCGCCGATAAAAGTCAACGGCGCGCCGCCGTGACGCCGCCGCCGCCGGGGCAAAAGTGACCACCACGCCGCCGCCGCCGATGATATGATCGGCGCACAGGTCTAGCCCTTGCAGCAGCCTCATTAGTTTTAGGCCACCAGACAAGGGAAGCGTAAGTTGTCCTGGGACGGACAATGGTTTTATATATCCACATGATCATACTTGGTTTTAGGCCCCATCTTTTACCAAGGGTTTTTGAACAAACCCAAAGTGTATTGAGACCTTTCTGCACAACTGATTGGAGATGAGAGTTCCAATTAAGCTTTGCGTCGAGTATGACACCTAGATATTTTACTTCACTTGAATAAACTAATTGTGTTTGATTCAAGAAAAGGGGTTTCAGTTGTACCTTTCTCCGTTTGGTGAAAGGGATAATGGAAGTTTTTGTAGGATTTATGCCTAGTTGATACTTTTGACACCAGGAAAAAGTGTGATTTAGGGCAGATTGCATTCTTTCCACTATAACACTTTCGAATTTGCCTCGTACAATAATGACAACGTCATCAGCATATCCAACCACTTCGAAGCCTCTTCTCTCTAAGCTGTCTAGAAGCTCATCCACCACCAGTGACCACAACAAAGGAGAAAGCACTCCGCCTTGCGGACACCCCCTTGTTGCTTTAACAGTGATTTATGAACCGCTAAGCTCAGAGGAGATTTTCCGATTAGCTAGCATAGCATGTACCCAGGTAACAATGCATGGGTCGAATTTTCTCCTCAACATTGCTGACCCTATAGACGAATAAGAAGCGTTATCAATATCAAGAAATGCTACAAGAGCAATTTCTTTTGCATAAAGTGTTTTTTTTCGATTTTTTGAACTACCGTATGTAGTGCCGAGATCGTAGATTTTCCACTTTGATAAGCGAATTGATTTTTTGACAAAGGCATTGCTTTCATAAATTTGTGATTTATGTACTCGCATAGTACCTTTTCCATAATTTTGAGCATTACAGAGGATAAACTTATCGGCCTGAATGCTTTGGGGTTGGTTTTATCTCTCTTGCCTGCCTTCGGAATGAAGACAGCCCGGATTTGACGCCAATCGTTAGGTATGTGCCCCAAAATCAGACTCGCCTTAAAAATCTCAACCAAGGGTGGAACCAGTGTTTTCTCCTCTTTTGGATCAACGCTGGAAATATTCCATCCATGCCAGGAGACTTAAATGGCTCGAAAGATCTCACAGCCCTCTCAACCCTGGCCCGAGTGAAAGCTTCCTTTGCAACCTTTATTGCGTCAGACCCAGAAACCCATGATTGGATCTCTTGTGGATCTGAGACAGCAATTCCAGTGCCTTGGTCGCCGATGCTCGACTCAGGGATTGAATCAGGGAAGTGGATCTTTAACAATTCGCTCAGTGTATCGCTAGGCTCTACAGTGAGCGAACCATCCGTCTTTCGGAGGCTACCCACACCATTGGAGTGGTTTTTTGAAAGAGTTTTTTGGAGTCTGGCCACTACGGGTGTATTCTCTATGCTTTCACACATTAGAATCCACGATTTCCGTTTGGCTGACCTTATTTCTTTGTTGTAGTTCGTCAGGGCCTTTCTGTATAGGCTCCAATCGCCGGTTCGCTTAGCACGACTACGCGCAGTTTTCCTAAGCTTCTCAAGAGTTTTATTCCACCATGGAACGTCTCTACTCGAACTAGTTGATTTAGTTGGACAGCTCTCTTGGTAGGCGTTAAGGATTTTGTTTTTAATGGATTTGGACGCATCTTCCAATTGTGTTATGGACTTGATGTGACTTTCTATGATGTACTCTTCGGATCGTAGGATAGCTGAGTAGGATTCCCAATCAGTTTTCTTAGGATCTTTAAACGTTTTTTCCATCGTTAGACCCCCTTCCCATTCGAAGATGATGTGTTTATGGTCTGACATTGATATTTCTTCAGAAACATGCCAGTTTTTTATTTTATCAGAGATAGACCGACTACATAGAGTCAAGTCCAAAACTTCCTGACGAATGGAGTTTTCAAACGTGGGCTTGTCATTACAAATGTTACAACATTACAAATGTCAATGTTCTTGGAAGAGAGAAACTGTAACAGGTACTCACCTCTGGTGTTTATATTGGTAGGTACTTCCCCATTAGACTGGCCCAGGAAACAAAAAGTTGTCTAATTCCACGGGGCACCCCCCAGGATTGTGTCTTTGGGTGAGAAAATCAATCTCTGAAAATTTCAGCTCAATCGCTTGTTGCATAAGCTGGCGCATTTGATTTGAAGTTTGTATGGGGATTTCAGCCAAAATGTATAGGAAAATACACCTCCGTCACTCATTCGATCTGGAAATTGGTTCTGATTGCTCGATTGACCTCAGAATTGCAAAAACGGCAGTTGGTATGCTACAGAACAATTCCACAGAACATTGTATGATGATTAAATGAACTTTTATATGTGTTTCGGCTGATGCGATTCGATCAAAAAACCCAAAAATACACAAATCAGCTCCTAATAATTCAGCCGAAAATTATATAAAAGTTTATTTAATCATCATGCAATGTTCTGTGAAATTGTTCTGTAGCATACCAACTGCCGTTTTTGCAATTCTGAGGTCAATCGAGCAATCAGAACCAATTTCCAGATCGAATGAGTGACGGAGGTGTATTTTTCTATACATTTTGGCTGAAATCCCCATACAAACTTCAAATCAAATGCGCCAGCTTATGCAACAAGCGATTGAGCTGAAATTTTCAGAGATTGATTTTCTCATCCAAAGACACAATTCTGGGGGGTGCCCCGTGGAATTCGACAACATTTTTTTCTCCCCATAGTAATCTGGGCCAGTCTATTCCCCATACGGTGTGATGTGCATTTGCGTCGCACCCTATGACGAAGGGGATGTTGTGTCGGTGGCTGTAGGCTACGAGCGCAGCTATTTCTGGAGGAGGGATTTCGTCCACGTCACCTGGGAAGTATGCCGAGACCACCAAGATCTCTCTACTCCCTCTGGCGGAAGGTACCTCCATCCTGACCGCTACGATGTCCCTTTTTATGAATTCTGAAATTGGAAAGTATTTACAGTTGTTACGTAATAAAATAGCCGCTCTAGGAGAAAGCTGGCTGTCATCATATACCAACTTACATGAGTGTTGTGGAATACCTTGTATTCTGGATTTATTGACCCATGGCTCTTGAATGAGGGCCACAGTTAAATTCTCTTTGGTGAACCTCCGACAGAGCACACCCGTGGCGCTCTCAGCATGGTGGAGGTTCACTTGCAGAACTTTAGTCGCCATTTCCGGGGTTCCCGCTTTTTTCCGGACGACGACTGTCCGGCTTTGGATGTTGCGGATCATCAGGATGTCGTTTGATGTTACAGTTTGGGTTTTCTCTCTTCCCTGTAGCAACCTGGCCCGCCAGTTTCACCTCTGTGGTCAAACTGTCGCTTTTTGCACCCCCTTTGCCCTGTTTAGATACCTTTGGTTTGGTACCACTAGAGCAGGGGGTCGCATGTAAGCTTCGAGCTTTTCCTTTAGAGGCGGACAGACTAGCCTTTATGGTGCTTTTGGGTGAGATTTACTAACCTCGCCCGAACCGGAGGCTTCCTCAGATTTCTCTTGGGTCGGCCTTCCAGTTAGCCGAACCTCGCCCGAACAGGAGGCCTCCTCAGATTGCTCTTGGGTCGGCCTTCCAGTCGGATTGGCGGTAGCGGCAGTCGGTTGATCTGTAATCTTCCTTAGTTGGATTTCAGCAAATCGGTAGTTGAGGGTGTATTTGGACTTCTTCAACTTTTCCATCGACGCACCCTCTACTGTGAAGATCCATTCAACATGAATATCTTTCAGAATGGATCGTTTCACAATACGCCAATTAGTTGTTGTGATGTCATTTTGGCTTTCTATGAGAGCCTTTATTTGGTCGTCATCATAGCTGGAGCTTTGTGGGAAGAATGCTCGGATCATCTCTGGACGTGGAATCGCCACTTCGTCCATTGCCATCAGCTCTGCACCTTCCCAGGGTTTCATGGATGGGGATATTCTCTTTAACCACTCAGCAGTCTCTTGATCCTTACAGATTAGAACCATGTAACCGGACTTGTAGATGAGGTTGTTGAATTTGGGTTTTATTGGCTCGTTTCGCTGTTGAACTACTCTGAGAAGGAGTGCTTCTTGTAGAAGGTCTAGCTGGGCTGTAGTGAGTTGGACGGTGGGAAAGTCTTTGGGTATTATCCCGACCTTCACGCTTTTGGCCATATCACTGTAGCTGATACCAGCTGTTTTCCTCATGGGTGGGTTTTGTTGTCCAGACACGTTTTTTCTGAGGCGCGCGGTTTGAGGACTGTTGGGCGCGCTCTCTCGGATCCAGATAGTGCTTCGCCCTTTTTTGTGAACCCATAGTTTTCGGAGACCCATAGTGTTATATACCAATCGACTCAGCTCGACGAAGTGAGGCGATGTCCGTTCGTGTGTATGTATGTGTGTGTGTGTGTGTGTGTGTGTATGTGTGTATGTGTGTATGTGTACAAAATTTTGTAGACACACTTTTTGGAACTTAGCATTGGCCGAAAAACTTTCAACAAATTTCATTCGACTAAGAACCCTGTCCCATTGTTTGCTATTGAAAATTGGCCAGATTGGACTATGGGATCAGAAGTTATGGCCAAAATACTATTTTCTATGCGCAAAACACGCTAAAAAACACTCACTCACATTATTTTTAGTTTTTTTTTGCACGAGAAAGGCACCAACACCGCTAGGTGGATTAATCAGGGTTTTTTTTAGAAACAATCACGAGACGATAGGTTTAACCAGGATAATCAGGGGACCGATCGAATCCACACCACCCTAACATAACCGGGGCCCCACAGAGAAGGATCCCAAAATGGAATCGCCACAGGACAATTAAAAAAATCCTTTGCTTTTACACTTCTATTACAACAACATTACCTGATATTTTCTCGCTGTCTGCTTCAATTGTTATCTACGACTCATTTTTATCTACTATTATTTACCTGTTTTCTATATTCTTTCATCATTTTCTCAAATTCTATCATATAGGGGAACGGTTCGGCACTTCATCTCATAGCTCCCATTTCCGTCCCATCAAAAACAAAGCAATGAAAAAGGTATTTGATTTGTTTTTTATTTTTGTGATTTTTTCAGCAGTGCGCACGCATGTTCACGAAAAGAAGCGACAAGATTGATGCTGTATTTCTCTGTTTTGCGTTGAGATTAATATATGTTCAGTGAGATGTGAGGCACGGCAAATGCTGGGTAAAGCGTACCATTGCACTATGGGGAAAAGCGTGGCCATTAATCGAAAAATTTACTATCTCCAGTTTGTCTAATTTTTATATTATATGAAAGTATATAACCTTGATAAGAGAATCGGAAAATATTGAAGCGCTGTGTTTATTCAGTCAAAATATATGGGCTGGTGAAGTGAAAAAAGCTGATAAAAATTAAAAAAACATGACTTACTTTGATTTGTATGTTAAGGCTGTGAACCATTCCACCGATTCGTTTAACTTTTAGTTAAAATTTGACAGTTCGATGGTTATTTCGCCGTGTTTAAAAATAACCCTCCTCCGGAGCATGGTTAGATTTGACAGTTCGATAGTTAAACTTTGTTCGCGAGAAAATTGGCGCCAAATCCATTTCGCTCCAAATAACTTCCAATCTGTCAAAACTCAAATGGGTCGGCTTCGGAGTAAAATTTTAACCACGATGGGAAAATAACCATCGAACTGTCAAATTTTAACTAAAAGTTAAACGAATCGGTGGAATGGTTCACCGCCTAAGAAGTCAATTTTTCTCCAAATATAAAGTTTTATATACCATTTCAAAGCTTAAAACTTTAGGTTTTCGATAGTTTGGCTGGTTTTCACGCAAAGATAAATATCAAAAAGTTGTAGAAGAAAAACTTTAATTATCATAATATATACTACATAATATATAATGCTTCGCTATAAAATGGTCCCGCAAACCTAATGTCCCCAAATGTCCTGTAAATGGGGGATTGAAATATAACTCTAGTACCACCTTTTAGTGAGTGATTTGCTTGCGCATATTTGCGCTTTTACGAGAACGCTGCAATAAAAGTTTTCTTGAAAATTGTGGTTTTTATTCTCTATACCTCGTAATGATTAGAAAATGAACAACATTATCACTAGAAATGTGATTGTTTGCTATTTTATACGTGCTGTGTTGAAAAAAAAACAAAAAAAATGTTATGAAAACTCATATGTGGATATGTACGTGACCCTACAGTCCGGGTTCGAGTCCCATCGAAGGGAAAGTGGTTACCTCCAATACATTTTCCAAATCAATATTTTCCACATAACGTACATATCCACATATGAGTTTTCATAACATTGTAAATTAACGTCCAAGTCGGGTGGTTTAATCCCCGGAAATAAGCAATTAACTTTGATTGAACCAAAAAAATTGCCCAAAAAAAAATAAAAATTAAAAAAATCATGGGTAATATTTTTTAAGGGTTAACAATGGCCCTTAAAGGGTTGAAAAAGGATGTTAAATATTCCTTCACATAATATATGTTGCATAGAAACAGTTTTCATTGAAAAAAATATTTTTGACCGCCCATTTGTATGAGAATTCCCCATAGTGCAATGTTACTTCACGTACCTGAAGGAATAAAATAGATCCCATTTCGCGGTCCTTAGCCTCTATCCAGCAACTCCTATCCTTACCTCTTCGTAGCGCTGGCCGTGATGCAAAGCAACCTTAGGGAAGATCGGGTAACCAAACCCCGGCGGGAACTATGGTCGTATGCTGACATGGAAGGGGGAATTTGCTCCTCTCCGGAGGTGCAAATCTGATCGAGCGTCTGTTCTCCATGTTAGAAGCGGCTCACAACAGCGTCTGCTTTCCATGTTAGGGGTGGCGGATCATCGCCGAGTGCCAGCGATGGACTCTAAACTAAACTGTGCACACCAAGTTGCATCGAGAAGGCAGCCCCTTCAACGCGATTTAGGTAGCGCAACCCTAGTAAAGAAGCCTACCGAAGATTCTTTTTTTTTTCTTTTTTTTTTACAAGGGAGAATGCATTTAACCCTTTTGTTACCGACAGGGTACCCGGGTACCTTTTTCGTTTTCAAGTGAAATTTTTTTAGGGTTCTGAACATCGCAGGAAATTGAAACTCCGTGACATCTTCAAACTCGGCAAAATTAAGGTTTGGGTGGTACGAAAGTTAAAATCCAGTAAGGGGGCTTGGGGAGGGCTTCTGAATATTTTTACCCGTAACGTACCGACAGGGTACCCGGGTACCCACGTTTTGGTATGACCATAACTTCGTCAGTTTTCAACCGATTTCGACGATTCCGTTTGCTATGGATTAAGAAATTCATCCTCTATCCGTTCCATGTCACATAGGACCGATCCGGATTACCTGGTTACCGGAGTTCCGGATTTGCTAGACCATGTCTCAAAAATGGAGAAGTTGATCTTATAGAATCCAAATGATGATTTCTTGTACCCTGAGCTACCAGTTTCGCAGAAAATTCGAGGATTATGACTTCCCAACGTATTAGGACCACGTGAGCATATGGACTCGGAACGAACATCCCGGAATAGGTTCCCGTGGGCCCTATAGTGGCCGCAAATTCATTCCTGGCAATATGGGTATCAAAATTCTTGAAATTGTTTCGGGAACATGTTATTCATATAGTTGAAACCATAGGATGGATATGATCCGGAACGGTCATTCTGGAACAGGTTCCCGGAGGGCCCGTAGTGGCCAAAAACTCATTTTGAATAAACCCTAGCAATATGGGTATCAGAATTCTTGGAATTGTTCCGAAAACATGTTTTCCATGTAGTTGAGACCATAGGATGGATATGAACCGGAATGGTCATTCTGGAACAGGTTCCCGGAGGGCCCGAAAGGCCCGTAGTAGCCAAAAACTTATTAGAATAAACCCTGGCAATATGGGTATCAAAATTCTTGGAATTGTTCCGGAAACATAATTTCCATGTAGTTGAGACCATAGGATGGATATGAACCGGAACGGTCATTCTGGAACAGGTTCCCGGAGGGCCCGTAGTGGCCAAAAACTTATTAGAATAAACCCTGGCAATATGGGTATCAAAATTCTTGGAATTTTTCCGGAGACATGTTATTCATGTAGTTAAGACCATAGGATGGATATCAACCGGAACGGTAATTCTGGAATAGATTCCCCGAGGGTCCGCAGGGGCCAAACACTCATTTAGAATAAACCCTGGCAATATGGGTATTAAAATGTTTGGAGTTGTTCCGGAAACATGCTTTCCATGTACTTGAGACCATAGATTGGATATGACCCGGAACGGTCATTCTGGAACAGGTTCCCGGAGGGGAGGGCCTAAAGTGATCATTAATTCATTTGGTAGAATCCCTGGCAATATGGGTATCAATATTCTTGGAATTGTTCCGCAAACATAATTTCCATGTAGTTGAGACCATAGGATGGATATCAACCGGAATGGTCATTTTGGAACAGGTTCCCGGAGGGCCTACAGTGACCATAAATTCATTTGGGAGAATCCCTGGCAATATGGGTATCAAAATTCTTGGAATTGTTCCGGAAACACGTTTCCATGTAGTTGAGACCATAGGATGGATATCAACCGGAACGGTCATTCTGGAACAAGTTCCCGGAAGGCCAGCAGAGGCCAAAAACTCATTTAGAATAAACCCTGGCACAATGGGTATCAAAATTCTTGGAATTTTTCCTGAAACATGTTATTCATAAAGTTGAAACCATAGGATGGATATCAACCAGAACAGTCATGCTAGAACAAGTTCCCGAAAGGCCTTTAGTGGCCACAAACTCATTTAGAAGACACCCTGGCATCAAAGTTCTTGAAATATTTTCGGAAACATGTTTTTCCAAGAAGATGGGACTGATGTTGGGTCATCAGGCTGAATGGCTGTTAGGCCGAATGGTTATTGAGTCGAATGAGAAGTGAGGAGTGAATAGTGAGAAGTGAGCAGTGAGAAATTGAAAGTAAAAAGTGAAAAGTGAAATGAGAGAAATGAGAGAAATGAGAAGAGAGAAGTGAAAAGTTACACAGTGTTGACCCGATTTTGTCACTCCCCGATTTTATCTACCTCCGACTTTATCACATTTTCGACCCGATTTCATCACGTTCCGCTTTTGTCACGTTTTTGACCCATTTTGCATCCATAATTTTTTTTTGAAAATTTCAGTCGTTCTTTTTATTTTTGTAAATTATTCAGCAAACACCAATGATACTTACAGCGTCTGTGGTTCATTATAAATCATTTCTGAGTACCTGTCAAGAATTTTTAAGTCTTTTTGACAAGAAATAACGGGAAAAGAAGAGAGCAAGTGTTTCTTCTAAATGAGGGTCCCCTCGGAAACCTGTGTGAGAATGACCGGTCCATTGTCAAGCCATCTTATGGCCTAATAACCCAACAGATCATGCATGAATTTTGATACCCATATTGCCTGGGCTTCTTCAAAATGAGTTTGTGGCCACTTTAGGCCCCACGGGAACCTGTTCCAGGATGACCGGTCCGTTGTCAAACCATCCAATGGTCCAATTACTTATCAGATCATGCTTTCGAAACAATTTCATGAATTTTGATACCCATATTGCCAGGGTTTCTTCAGAATGAGTTTGTGGCCACTTTAGGCCCGACGGGAACCTGTTTCCGGAATAACCGTTCCTGGATTAATTCATAAAATGGTCCTGTAACGTAGTTAAGTTATATTCTTTAAATTTCCAACGAAGTTGATTAGTCATCACGCAAGAAATCTTCATTTGGTTGAATATACATATATCTTCAATTCACACATACTTTGGGACTTGGCCCAGTTAATCCGGAATTCCGGTCACCAGGTAATCCGAATCGGTTCTCTGTAACATGTATCGAATAGCGGGTAAGTTCCTGCACACCCTACATGCTCTGTTGCACCTCTATCATACCTTGTGAGTCTGACTTGTATGCTCACCTAAACACTTGATTCACGCTCATGCACTCCAACCGAAGATTCTACAGAAAGGAAAAAGTAGAGCAAACGAATTGATTCAACGGCGACTTACCCAGCAACGAATAAAGGACAACGATTGGAAAGTCGGATCTTGGAACGTGAGAGCTTGTTGGGCTCCTGGCTCGTGAGCTGCAGAAGGTCGGCGTGAGTGTGACAGCAATCCAGGAAATACGGTGGCCCAGAACTGGAGAACATGAATTCCGGGCGGTGGATCCCATAGCGAACACTTCATTCAAGTACCACATCTACTATAGCGGCGGTGACAGAGCAGAACGAGGAGTTGGCTTCATGGTAATCGGGAAGCAGATGAAGCGTGTTATCCGGTGGAAGCCGATAAGCAACCGCATTTGCGCGTTGAGGATGAAGGGCAAATTCTTCAACTATAGCCAGACCAGTATCTATGCCCCAACAAACGATAAGCCTGATGACGTGAAGGATGAGTTCTATGAGAGCCTTGATAAGAAGAGTGCCCAACACATGATGTAAAGATTGTCATCGGGGATGCAAATGCGCAGATCGGAAGAGAAAGTTTGTTTCGCCCTGTCATTGGTATGGAAAGCCTTCATTCCGCTACCAACGATAATGGTCGGCGACTACTGATGCTAGAGGGATGCAAAAATGGTAACCTGGCTTAGAAACCTCACAGATAGTACCTGTGGAAGTGCTTAATAAACACTAAGCTGCGAGGCGGCTCTGTCCCAGTGTGGGGATGTAATAGTAATAAGAAGAAGAAGAAGAAGAAGATAGATGTAAGGTCCTTCAGAGGTCCGTGTAATGGCTATTAGTCATCCGACTGGAGGTAAAACAGACAAACCCGATCAAGAAGAGAGTCTGAGCGAAGAGAGCTGAATTGTAGATAGGAGATATAGGTACCGAGTAGAGTTGTACATGAATAGGTGAAATACATTTCAGTTGTTCTGTGACTAGAATCTAAATCAGACGTATATCAGTCTTGTGGTCTTGAGAAAACCCCCATCACCAGTTAAAACCCAGTTATAATAAGTGGCGACAAGGGTCAAATTTACCTAAAGCGCAGTCTTTTTTAAGATTTGTTAGAACATTGAGCAACGATTTCAACAGTTACCCGTGTAGCATAATTTTATATTTTTAAAAGTAGTTTGTAAGACATTTTAAGGTGACAAGTCGTTTTATAGGTGGAACTAAGTAACAGTGAAGTTCTCTAAGCAACTGTAGAAGCACGTTATTACCCGTGGCATATTAAGTGCGCCTTTTGTTCGTGCCATCTTTTGTGTGCTTACGTTTCATTCACCAAGTTTATCGACCGCCACATTGTTATAGTACAGTGAGCCAAAAAGAACTTTGTCTTTAGTTGAAAAGTGAGCAAAGTGAGAAACCCCCTTGTGAAATTATCACCAAGCTTTTAACTTTCGGCAACGCCGAAGAATTTCAAGAAGAGCGTTTCTACGGCTGATCATAGTCAGTGAATTACCTGGAAGCTTTTATCAGCGCTGGAGGTGATAGTGTGCATCGTTTGTTTTATAAGCTTTGGGTGTACAGCATTACCGATTGTAACAGAGGATCGAGATCAAACTTTGGAGAAGGATTTTAAATTTGGTTGTGCTGCTGTTCGTCGCTGTCGAAAGATTTTGCGAGCTTGCCAAATGGATTTGCATTAAGTTTTAAAGCTTGTGCAGGTATGTGATTTTGTTTTTTGTCTAGATATCTCATTTTTTTTTGTTTAAGTGTGGTTTTTTATTTTTGCCTTTCTCGTATAGGGTAACCGTACCCTTAGTGGAGGTAGCACCAATAGTGGAGGTAGTGGGGTTTTAACGAAATTTATCATATTTATACACTTTATGGTGGTTTCAGTTGATGCGTCGTGCTTTAAATATCCTGTTAAATGCAACTTATCCTAATATTTTGCTTGGAAAACTATTGAAAACAATGATTTTCCTTAACAAAATTGACTCCCT
Organism: Armigeres subalbatus; assembly: GCF_024139115.2. Lineage (NCBI taxonomy): Eukaryota > Metazoa > Arthropoda > Insecta > Diptera > Culicidae > Armigeres > Armigeres subalbatus. Next base: position 314,560,799 of record NC_085141.1, read on the forward strand.
TGCACCTATAGTGGTGCAACTGTACCAATAGTGGCGAGTCTAATAAGAAACCAATGGATAGCACCACTATGGGAACCAAAATTAATTTTTACCTCCACTAAAGGAACAGTGTACCCATAGTGGTGCAAGCAATATTTGTTGATGTTAAATGACATCTATCTCATTTTTGTTAGCAGATTTATTAGTTTTTCTATTGACTAAGATATAAAAGCTGTAAATTTTCCATAATTATCAATTTTTAAAAAATATATTCTTTTGTGGATCTACTAATACCTCCACTATTGGTACCTTTACCCTACTAAGTGTACGGAAAGGCTATAGAACTGCTCCAAAACCGAACTTTTTATAGAAGGCTCGGAGACCCATAATGTTATATACCAATCGACTCAGCTCGACGAATTGAGGTGATGTCTGTATGTGTGTATGTGTGTGTGTGTGTGTGTGTGTGTGTGTGTGTGTGTGTGTGTGTGTGTGTGTGTGTGTGTGTGTGTGTGTGTGTGTGTGTGTGTGTGTGTGTGTGTGTGTGTGTGTGTGTGTGTGTGTGTGTGTGTATGTGTACAAAAATGTGAGACACGTTTTTGGGCATTTATCATTAACCGATTTGCTCGCAACAAGTTGTATTCGACGCGGAATGCAGTCCCATTGGTTCCTATTTAAAATTAGATCGATTGAACTTTGCGTTTCGGAGTTATGGCCAAAAAACTGTTTTTACGTGCAAAAAAAAGCAAAACGCTCCAATCTGGACTCGAACTCGTGATCTCTTGATCGGGAAGCGGCTACTAAACCACAGCACCATCAATACACATAGTATGTGGCAAGATACATACAAATAATCGAATTGGGCATATATTCATTACCTCTATAAGCATCAGAGTTTATCCTGCTAGGGTACCGATTCCTATACTGGAAGTATTAATGGATCGAGAAAAGAAAATATTAGCTTTTACCGTTGGTTATTAAAATATACAGTTTCAATACATTAACTTAGAGCAAGATTGCCGGTGGTGAGTATAAGCCGTTTGGCAGCGCAGTATCATTACTTGACACTTTTCCGGTCGCTACTAAACGCGCTGCTAAAACAGTAGCGCAGCGGACAGGTGATCAAATTTGGTAGCGCGATAACAGCGCTGCTATTTGATGAACTATTAAACGTCACCTGTACGGAATGCAGCCACCAAAATGATAACCGAAAATAGTGACCAGTGCGAAAAAGAGTGACTAAACTAAAATGACAGCGTTGCGAGGATGATCAAAACACTCGCGCCCAGTAATGATGCTCTAATAGATAAACTATTGAAATCGCTTGGATACGCTGTTACTTTAATTGAGAAAAAAGTAGATTCAATATTGATTCGAGGATGTAAATGCAAAATTATATTGGTATAATTGCATAATTACATCCAAACTAGTAGACACATAGAGTAGAGTGGGGCAAGAGTACGCACTTAGTTTTCAATCGATCATGTGGCCCTTATGAAGCAAGCTTCTGCATATCAAATCAGTGTCGATGATTCATATACTCTTCCTTTATGTTACCCAGTGGAAAAAATATTGAAATTATTGAGATTCGTTTTAGTAGAACCCTTATTGCAAGACAAGTGAAAAACGCACTCTTACCCCACCGGTGCGGTGGGGTAAAAGTGCGCATCGGGTGGGGTAAGAGTACGCATTTATCCAATCATATGCTTTAAGTATATATTAACACAAATAAGAGTTAATAACATTTAATTGATGTTTAATGAGCATATATTAGGGAATGTTTAAAGATTACGTAACTCTTAAAGGGGGAGGGGGTCCTAAAAATGTGCACTTTCATACGAAAAACCAGTGTTTTTTATATATACAAAAAACTACAGAGGTAAAAATATATATCAGGTTTCGCGTGGCGTATACAAAGGCATTTTCCTTAAAGAAAGTCCACCAATCACGTAACGTAAAATTTGGCTATTTCATCACCCCTCCCCCCTATCTTACACTGTTTGTATGAATCCTCTAAAAATTATATGGATCTTCATACATCTCGCAACCCCTCCCAGCTAAACGTTGCGTAATTTATGAATGTTTCTTTTGTTTAAATGAAATCACCATTTAGATGAAATTGTGTTTTCGTACTATGTTTAGGTGTACAACAAGTCCTAATACAATGTCATTATTTCGCTTCAGTGCTTTGTTCGCTAAGTCCTTTCTAACACCGAATTACTTCAACTTATCCTAAAAACTTGTGATAATTTCGAATTCTGTCCCTTTTTTCTTAGTTGTGGATCTTTACGCTTTGGAAGAAGTCTTATTTCGGCCGGAGATACGGGTTTGACATCATAACTTGAAGATTCATATGCGTATTCTTGCCCCACCGATTCCTGCGTACTTTTACCCCACAGTCCCAAAAATTATTCAAGTAATGGTTTTGACTTCTTGGAAAACCAACCAGATTGGTGTTCTGTACCATAAAGTACTCTATACAATAGGTTATCGAAATGGTATAATGTTCATCTAATTGAACGCATATATGGTAATGAAATACCAGTTGCGGAAACCCAATTATTTTTAGCAAAATGACCAAAAAGTTATCTAACTCCATATCTCCCTTGTTGTTTATTCAAATCGTTTACAATTACACATGATAATAGTTGGCCAGAATACCTGTCAAACTGAGGCAGTGCTGCTAGTTTCTCTTTTTTTATTACTTCAAAAAATCGTAAACGTACTCTTACCCCACGCGCACTCTTGCCCCACTCTACTCTATGTGTATATTAATGGGAAGTATCAATAAGAACCCCTCAGGTTACGGGTGCCCTATGCAAATAACTAAATAGTAATTTTTTTGGTGACCTTTTTACGATAGGACATCCGTTCAATAATTAAAAATCACAATTAATTGCATATTATTCGGCAACTCGGCCGTACGAAAACCATTTTTTTGTTAAATATCTTGGCTGTGCATATGCACAGCATATGTTTCGAAATGGACAAATTGATATGAAATTTGCGAAAAAGAATCCACGTGTCTTGGAGGGACTCGAACCCTAGGAGGAGGTTGAGGGTTCGAGTCCCTCCAAGACACGTGGATTCTTTTTCGCAAATTTCATATCAATTTGTCCATTTCGAAACATATGCTGTGCATATGCACAGCCAAAATATTTAACAAAAAAAAATTAAAAATCCTCTTCTCTGCTAAACGTTAGACCTAACTTTTCTCATGTCTTATTGCTATCAAGCGCTAAGAAAAGCACAAATACCCTATATAACAGCCTGTAAATACTCCTCAGTCGTCATATAGCAATTTCAAAAAGCATCGTGCTTTGTTTACCACGTTCAACGCTTTCCCGTTCGAATGCGCCTAAAAGAAGGAATTGCAATGTGCCGTCGCGCAGTGGTGGTCCCCCATACAAATGCTCGACTAAACCTACGATTGCGCTTAAAATTTAGCAACAGTAATTTTGCAACGCTGAATTCATTTTGAAATTTAAATAGTTATCCGACATATGCTATGCTATCCAAAGACTTCCGGAAGCCAATGACTTAGGATCACAGCAGCGTCTTAATTCTAGCCTTGAAACAGTAAATTTCCCGCTTTGGTGCAGCAAGGCACAATTCGCCAAACTAACCACTGTTAAGTGACAAAATATATATTTCAATGCATCATATCAGTTCTTTCCGAATCTTTCCCGATACAAAATTTAGTCAAATTTAATTTTCCCATACATATATGTTACACCATCAACTTGTGACTTGGTTCATGTTTTAATTAAATTTACCAACTACAATTAACAAATTAACGAAATTATCATTGACTAAATGTGCAAAATTAAAATAATATCAGCTTCACGAAAGAACGATTTGTTTTGGGTTTTGTCTGGGTTTCCGCCACTGTGGATCGGTCGGCTTAACCATCGTAGCATCAGCGGCAAGCCGTGCTTCTGTTCTATTTTTACGCATATGCATTAGACTGGCCCAGGAAACAAAAAGTTGTCTAATTCCACGGGGCACCCCCCAGGATTCAAATATTCCCATCTTGCAATGTTCTGTGAAATTGTTCTGTAGCATACCAACTGCCGTTTTTGCAATTCTGAGGTCAATCGAGCGATCAGAACCAATTTCCAGATCGAATGAGTGACGGAGGTGTATTTTCCTATACATTTTGGCTGAAATCTCCATACAAACTTCAAATCAAATGCGCCAGCTTATGCAACAAGCGATTGAGCTGAAATTTTCAGAGATTGATTTTCTCACCCAAAGACACAATTCTGGGGGTGCCCCGTGGAATTCGATAACATTTTTTTCTCCCCATAGTAATCTGGGCCAGTCTAATATGCATGCATCATTCTTTGCGGCGATCAATCAGCATACGGGAGCGCAGCTGGTGTGCGGGAAGACGCGGGACGCATGCGCATTCGCTTCAGTCTCTTGCCGTCGGATGAATATTGCCGAAGGAAGCATCACCAACACACATCGCATTGCGTGCGGCAATGTTCTATTTTTAGCTCAGCTGGGTTGAATGTTGATCCGAGCAAATGAGATTTGGGGATACTGGTTCATGAGTATGTATTACGGAAAAAATAAAATTTTGGAAAGCTCCGCGGAAATAACGCGCAGAGGAAAATTACTGTCTACTGAAACTCGGTGGGCAAGTTTGATTACTGCCAAGATAAATCAAAAGCTATTTTGTTTCTGCTAACAATCATTAAAGAAAACTGTTGAGTACATATCGATTCTCAACTTATTTATTTATGTTTCGTTTCCTGCCTCCATCATCTAAAATTCAGACCTGAATTCTTTCAAATATTCCAAATAATCAGATGGATTCAATTATGGAAATGTCATGAATATAAATATAAACAATACACAGCATTACGTTCCATTGATTATTAGCATGGAAAATATTAAATACAATTTTTTTTTGAAGGCGCTTGAATTTTCTAGTATTCAAAATTTTTCTTGCAATGCGTATTATACCACACACCTAGAAAATATGAGTTTTGAAAAAAAGATGGCTTACACGAGGATCGAACATAAATCCTCTGAATGAGAGCCTATCACGTTACCACTGAGCTATCTTTGTTTCTTGAGGTATTAGTGTTCGAAGAACAAGAGGCTACGCGATTTGCAATAAATAACTATTTCCCTACATCAAGACATAGGCTGCTTGTGCATACGTGCGGTAACGCACCGGGGGCTGTGCTTTGGTTCGGTGGCATATAATCTGAACCGATAAAAAGTTTAGTTATATCGGAATATAAGTCATGTTCGGGATTTGAGTCAAAACGGTACGATTGAGTTTACGTCAGGTGCTTTTGTGTCATTTCATTCAAATAAGTCACATGTAATTTATATCACAATATTCTAATTGTTTTGGAGCGCAGGTAAGCAACTTCATAATCAATTTCAACATTTTATTTTGAATCCTCTGTAAATGCATTCTTCCTGGCGTTGCAGCAAATAACCCATATTGGCACAGTATATGTAAAACATGGCTGGCCTAACAATTAGTTTGAAAATCAAATTTTTTTTTAAGATTTTGATTTTCTATAAATATTCACTTACTATTTTTGTACCTTTTTGCTTGCATACCTTCTGTGTGGTTTTTGATAGTTAATTCATTCATGCTATACATAAGTCCTAAATCTTGGACTTCGCTAGACCAAATAATTGGAACCCCGTTCATAGTGACAGCATGTCTGTTAAAAGAATTCAAATAAAAAGCACTCGGATTATGTAGGAGAAAATGAGTTTTGGTAGGCTTCGGAGAAAATTATCTATTTTTGGAAGTCAGTAGAAAAAGTATTCAAACTTTTCTATAATCCAAGTATGTTTTAGATAATTTAATAGTCTTAGTTCGATCATTGACAAACTACAATGACTCATTCCAGAGGTTAAATGTCAAAACGTGTTACAGCAGAGTTCTAGTGCGATTATTTTTCTACAGCTCTGCCTAATAGTTTGTTGTTTTAATTCAACTAATAACAGAGTTAAAGCACTAGTTACTAATACTAAATGATAACAAAATTTCGATCAGTCTGTATAATAAGTTACTGCAACTAGCGCTATAACTCTGTTATTAGTGCAATAGAAACAACAATTAGGCAGAGTTGTAAAAACCTTCGCTCTAGAAGTCCTCCACATATCACTTTTGAAATTTATCCTCTGAAATAAGTTATTGACAAACTACTTAATTATCGAAACTATATTACCAAATGATCGAAAACAGCCTTGCTTTAATCCATAACAAATTACACGAAGGTAAGCAACTATTTTCGATTTTCCGATATATGTTATCATTACGATATAAAGTATTGCACAATATGAGCTCAAGAATGCTGATTTTGGTAACACTAGCTCTGTCACGCGTTATCTATCAGATTTTGTGCTTGAATCGTTTACCTGTAAAGAGTGATCTGATAAATAATTTTGGATCAGTTTAGAAATTAAAATATTCAATTTTAACCATACATTCATACCAATTACTGCGAAATGCTTTCCATATAAAGAAAAGCAACCCCAGTAGAATTCTCTTCAGATTTTTTTAAGTCGGATCAAATTTATAAATCTTGTTGAAAAGTGTTTGAATGATAATGACAAAAATGGAACTCATCAGCAAAAATTTACCTTTCTCGTCAAAAATGTTCATTCCCTTAATCGATTCTTTGGCTTAATTGAGGTCAACATTCCCAATTAACCTATATTTTTTACGCCACTAAATATTTTTTAAATTCAAAACAAAAATCGAAAAAGTGCTGTTTTTTAAGATTGACCCGATTTTGAACGAACATCGAGTGAATTTTTGCAGACCGGTTCACACATGCACACGTTTTCGGTTTTTGTTTTCGATTTAATAAAAGATATTTTAGTTACTAGATAAAGATTGTCGCTTCGGTTCCCTTTGTTCTGCTGTCCGGAACATGTTGGGTATCAAGCTGTCAAATCGTATGGATTTTCCTTCATTGACATTTAGCTCCCCTATCATCGCCGGCAAAAGATGTTCCGGACAGCGACGACAGCGACAAACTTTATCTTGTAACTAAAACATCTTTTGATTTAATGGATTTAATATTTTAATAGGAAAGCACTCGAAAGTTTGACAAATGAAAACATTTGTTTTTTCTCACCACGGTTTTTTTGCTTTTCTTGAATTCAAAGCAAACGATACGAACTTTTTCAGAAGAAGTATGTGTATGTGCATGTATGCAAAAAAATCTAACTCATTTTTCGAAATCTTATCCTGAACCGATTATTTAAACGGCGAATCCTGTACCATTGTTTCACATTAAAAATCAGCCCGAACTCACTATGGGCTCAAAAGTTATGGCCAAAATACAAATTTTTATAGGGACACGGCAGGTATTTCCGTCCATCGTCATAGGGGCTAAAACCAACGAAAGCAACGTACATTTGCTAGAACTCCACTATAGCAGAACATTTCTCCTGAACTTACGATTTGGTACATATGCGTTTTACAAAAAAGCGTCTCTTTTATTAGACTATGACGAACAGACGAAAATACCTGCCGTGTCCCTACTATGCCTGAAACTCGATTTGTGCAATTGCACAACCTCATCACATTTTCCGGGCACTCATCCGGCACTCACTCAACCTCATCCGATTTGCTTGTAACAAATTGCATCCGGCAGCAATTATAACAAATCGGGACTGATTTGCGATTTGGGCGTAACTTATTTCGTAAACAAACATTGGAATGCAAATTCTTGATAAAGCAAGCATTTCATGAGAAAACTATAGTATGCATTCGACAGATTAAGCTTCCATCTATCAGATAAGGGAACTAGTTTCGGAAAAAACGCTTGCATTATACGGAATTCACGAAACAATGTTTGTTTACAAAATAAGTTACGCCCAAATCGCAAATTGTTCCCGAAATGTGAATTTTAAATTCAATCTATCTTTATTTACGAGATCTTCGACCCTAGGCCGGTTCATCTGGTATAAATAAATGTGAAAAATAAGTCTTATTCACCAATTGTTATTTTAGACTTTTCATATATGTTTATCAACTATTTTGAACGAGCGAGAAAGGCATCATCACCGCTAGGTGGATTAATCAGGGTTTTTTATTTTATTTTTCATTCGATTTTTTTTTGTTTTGTGTAAACTTATTTTTATTTGTTTTCTATTTTATTTTGTTCATTTACAAGGATGTCTTTAACAACGACTTGCGATCCATTTATCCCTGGTACCATCCCTTTCGCCCAATACGTAGAACAGTTAGGCTGTGAACCATTCCACCGATTCGTTTAACTTTTAGTTAAAATTTGACAGTTCGATGGTTATTTTCCCATCGTGGTTAAAATTTTGCTCCGAAGCCGACCCATTTGAGTTTTGACAGATTGATAGTTATTCGAAGCAAAATGGATTTGGCGCCAATTTTCTCACGAACAAAGTTTAACTATCGAACTGTCAAATCTAACCATGCTCCGGAGCAGGGTTATTTTTAACCACGGCGAAATAACCATCGAACTGTCAAATTTTAACTAAAAGTTAAACGAATCGGTGGAATGGTTCACAGCCTTAGAATGGTTGTTTGTGCATAATAATTACACGGAGGATAGGTACAAGGCTTCGTTTCTGGCTGTTTGTGGGACAGAAGTGTACTCGCAATTAAAACTTCTGTTTCCAGGGCAAAATTCCAAAGATTTGGCATATAAAGATATGGTTGAGGAGTTAAAAGAGCGCTATGATAGGAAGGAATCCGAAGTCATTCTTCTTCTTCTTATTGGCATTACATCCCCACACTGGGACAGAGCCGCCTCACAGCTTAGTGTTCATTAAGCACTTCCACAGTTATTAACTGCGAGGATTCTAAGCCAAGTTACCATTTTTGCATTCGTATATCATGAGGCTAACACGATGATACTTTTATGCCAAGGGAAGTCGAGACAATTTCCAATCCGAAAATTGTCTAGACCGGCACCGGGAATCGAACCCAGCCACCCTCAGCATGGTCTTGCTTTGTAGCCGCGCGTCTTACCGCACGGCTAAGGAGGGCCCCGAAGTCCGAAGTCATACACAGTTATAAATTTTGGACCCGCAAGCAAGGACAATACGAAAAGTCTATCGATTTTGTTTTAGATGTGAAACATTTAGCGGAGGATTGTGATTTCGGCGCGTTTAAGGATCGAGCAATTAGAGATGTTCTAGTAATTGGAATCAATGATAGGCAATTGCAAAAACGTTTATTTGATGAGGATGATCTTACTGCGGCCAAAGCGGAAAAAATTATAGTAAATCAGGAGTGGGTTGCAGAAGGAGCAAATTATATTAAAAAGGACGACGATAAGAGATTGGGCGTAGTTGTGCGTTTAGGACGACGTTCTAAGCTTCCGACTCCGCCAAAACCTAAATATAGAGACAGAAGCCGCAGCAACAGTAGAGATAGATCGTTTTCATACAGAAATAAGTACAGAGGAAAGTTTAATGGAAGAAGAGGAAATGACACCATTCGAGATTACAGTAGACAAACATATTTATGCTCGTACTAGCTTTATGTACCCGGCCTTGCTCGGAATTGCCAGTTTGGTTTGCAGTTTTCTTTTACAATCGGAAAATGATAAAACCAATTGGTCAACAGGGTAATTGTGTTTACTTATTCATACTTTATCATTTGATTGAAAGAAGGGTTTTGGAAACATTGACTAATTTTGAAGAAGGGATTTCAAACCCACGGATAGGCCAACGTCTATTTCTAAGAAAGAAAAAACATTCATCGATGCCATATTCCGGGCAACGCATATTTTTAAAGAAGGGATCACACCCACCATTGCCTTATTCCGGGCAAATGCCTACTTTTAAAGAAGCAATCACATCCACCATTCAGAAGGAAACACATTAATCATTGCTTTTCACTGGGCATACCATTATTCCGATGAACAATAATTATCATTGATTTATACCCAGCAAATGCTTGCTTTCTATGCAAGATTTTTCTGATGATGTTCATAATTATCCCAAATGTCCTTCATGTCGAATGACCTTAGGCCAAATAGTGTTATGTTAATGGTCTGCTTCATTCAGGGATATGTCATTTTCAGCGAAATGTCATATTCTGGGATATGTGTATCGGGAAGTATCGTTTTCGGGAAATATCATTTTCGTTAGTCATTTCCGGGGAAATGTTATTACCTGGAAAATGTTATTGTCGAGGATTTGCTATTTTTAAGGAATTCGGGCAATTTTTTTTTTTCGGAGCATTGTACAATGTCAAAGAACCTCGGATGTTCTAAATAAAGGGATTTTAAATTAAGTCGTTCTCTAAACAATACCCAATCCCAATACCCCCATCCCATTCCAAAAGTCCCTTCCAGCCTCTCTATAATATTTTCCTTTTGATAGGGATTACGTGTTTACGTGTTTGGTTTGAATTGACCTATGCGATAAAAAGGTATACTAAACTGTTCGTTTAATGAAAATACCCTCTCTCTCATTAAGCAATGGCACTCCTACCCAGTCTGATATAGACAGATAATATGGGTTACAAATTTGGTGGACATCGATAAATGGGTTCAGAAGTCATGCTGAATTGATTGATAACTAAGCAATACCCCTCTCCCACACCCTCTCCCTTTTTAAATTACTTAACCACATCCACTAAAATCGCTTCCTTAGGACACACAATATTTTATACAAATTTGGTTTAAATCGGTCATGAGGCTCAGGATTTACATTGAGTTGATGGATTGCTATACGATACCCCTCCACCTACTCTCCCTCTTTTGTAAAGAGCATCCCTAACCTCCTATCGTCGTCTCCTTATGACAAAGAATTTGTGTTCAGAATTTGTTTGAAATCGGTCAAGGGGTTCAGAATTTACACTGAGTTGAAACTGAGCAATACCCCTCCCCCCACACCCTCCCCCTTTTCCAAAGAGCACGCTTAACCCCCTATCGTCCCCTTCTTAAGATAAGGAATTTGTGTTCCAAATTTGGTCGAAATCGGCCTAAGGGTTCAGAATTTACACTGCATGGATCGATAATTAAGCAATACCCCTCACCCATACCCTCCCCCTTTTCCAAAGAGCATGCTCAACCCCTTATCGTCCCCTCCTTAAGATAAAGAATTTGTGTTCCAAATATGGTTGAAATCAGCTATGAGGTTCAAAATTTACACTGAGTTAATCGATATCGAAGCAATACCCCTCCCCCCACACCCTTCCCCTTTTCCAAAGAGCATGCTAAACCCCTCTATCGTCCCCTTTGTAAGATAAAGAATATGTGTTCCAAATTTGGTTGAAATCGGCCAAAGGGTTCAGAATTTACACTGAGTTAATCGATAACTAAGCAATACCCCTCCCCCCAAACCCTCCCCCATTTCCAAAGAGCATTCTCAACCACCCTATCGTCCCCTCTGTAAGATAAAGAATATGTGTTCCAAATTTGGTTGAAATCGGCCAAGGGGTTCATAATTTACACTGAGTTGATCGATAACTAAGCAATACCCCTCCCCCCACACCCTCCCCCTTTTCCAAAGAGCATGCCTAGCCCCCTATCGTCGTCTCCTTAAGATAAAGAATGTGTGTTCCAAATTTGGTTAAAATCGGTAAATGGGTTCAGAAGTTATGCTGGAACATACATACAAACATACATACAAACATACAAACATTGAGTTTTATATTATATATATAAAAAATAAAAATAAAAATAAATATAAATATATATATAAATATATAATATAATATAATATATAATATATAATATATAATATAGAAGATATAGAAGATAGAAGATAGATAGATAGATAGATAGATTGCAAAAATGTAGGGCACATTAGAAAGTATTGCTATAAACTAAAGCGAGTCAATTCACCTAAAGCAAAATCCAGTGTAAACTTTGCAGACTCACCAAAGCCAACTTCCTCTAGTACATCGGGGTTGTTCAAGCGATTAAAAAAGGACATCGAATCGGACGTGATTTCAGATTCTGAGAATGATATGCGCGGCATGACGATCTCATCAATTAATAAAATAAACAATCCATGTCATGTGGAGGTGGTTGTTGAAGATAGACGACTGTCTATGGAGATAGATTGTGATTCTGTGGAATCAGTCATCTCCGAACAATTATTTGTAAAACAAATTGAGCCACCTTCCTATGCATGTTTGCAATAAGCGTTTAGTGGTAATTGACGGTAATAGATTGAAGGTTCTGGGTAAGGTAGAAGTTTTAGTCAAATTAGGAAACAATCAGCAGAGGCTGTATTTAGTTGTGTTGAAATGTCAAAGCGATTTTGTACCTCTCATGGGACGGACCTGGCTGGACGAGTTTTATTCGGGATGGAGAGAAACTTTTACTAGCCCTGCGACAACAACTGCTGTCAACGTGTTGAAGGAGGAAAAGACAGTTACTGATTTAAAAAGTAAGTTTCCTAGGGTTTTTGATCGAGATTTTTCGAAGCCAATAGTTGGTTATAAAGGAGACTTAGTACTAAAAGACAATACTCCAGTTTTTAAGAAAGTATACCAGGTCCCTTTACGCTTAAAACAAAAAGTTTTGGATTATTTGGATGGTTTAGAAAAAGATGGTATAATAACACCCATTGAAGCTAGTGAATGGGCTTCTCCGGTGATACTTACTTGATACTTGATGGGCTACAGCTCTTCGATGAACCTACGCCGAATGGAGTATCCTTCTCCACTGGACTCGATCCTGGGCCAATCGCTTCCAGTCGCCCTGAACATTGAGCGCCCTCAGGTCCTCTTCAACTGCAAAAAGCCATCGTGTACGCGGCCTTCCACGAAGCCTGCGGCCTCTTCCGGGTTTTCTACCAAATATTATCTTCGCTTGACGTTCTTCCGGCATACGAACAACGTGACCAGCCCACCGTAGTCTGCCGTGTTGTATAAGCTTAATAATATCCAGCCCTTTATACACCTGGTACAATTCGTGATTCATGCGACGCCGCCAGATACCGTTCTCCTGTTTACCACCGAGTATTGTCCGCAGCACCTTACGCTCAAACACTCCGAGAGCTGTCCGATCCGATCATGGTCGTATAAAGCCACCGGAAGAATCAGAGTAGTATACAGCGCGAGTTTTGTTTTCGTTTGCAGACTACGGGACTTCAGCTGGTTACGAAGTCCGTAATAAGCCCTATTTGCAGCTGCAATACGCCTTTTCACCTCGCGGGTAACATCATTATCGCACGTCACTAATGTTCCAAGATACACAAATTCTTCTACCACTTCAAATTTTTCACCATCCAGCACCATTTCACTACCACCACCACTAATGAACCCACGTTGATTGCCAGCGACCATGTACTTCGTTTTGCTGGTATTGATCGTGAGTCCAATCCTCGCTGTCTCCCTCTTAAAAGGCGCAAAAGCCTCTTCCACGGCACGGCGATCAATTCCGATAATATCGATATCGTCTGCAAATCCCAGGAGCATATGCGATTTTGTGATAATGGTACCGCTTCTTTGCACACCGGCTCTCCTAATCGCTCCCTCGAGCGATATATTGAACAGGTAGGTTCGAGAGTGCATCACCCTGCTTTAATCCATCTAAGGTAACAAATGACGTCGATATTTCATCCGCAACCCTTACACTTGATTTCGATCTGTCCAACGTTATACGAATCAGCCGTATCAGTTTCGCCGAAAAACCATGTTCAAGCATAATTTGCCATAATTCATTCCGTTTCACTGAATCGTACGCCGCCTTGAAATCAATAAAAAGATGATGTGTCTGCAAGTTGTACTCCCGGAATTTATCAAGGATTTGTCTCAGGGTAAACATTTGATCCGTCGTTGATCGGCCCTCACGAAAACCTGCTTGGTATTCGCCGAGGAAGGACTCTTCAAGCGGTCTCAATCTGTTGAACAGAATACGGGACATAATTTTGTACGCCAAATTAAGAAGGGTTATTCCTCGGTAATTGGCGCACTCCAGTCTGTGCCCTTTCTTAAAGAGAGGGCAAATGAGGCCGTCCAACCAGCTAGCAGGCATTTCCTCGTCTTCCCATATTTTCGACATAATATGGTGCAGAACTTCATAAAGCTGCTCACTGCCATGTTTGAGAAGTTCAGCCGGGAGCTGGTCCTTCCCCGCAGCCTTATTGTTTTTCAGCTCTTTGACAGCTTTTTTAACCTCATCAAGTGTAGGTGACTCCACAGCTTGTCCATCGTCGCTAATATTTATTCTGTTCACCAATGCACCGTCACTTCCTCCATTCAACAAAGTCTCGAAGTGTTGCTTCCACCTGGCAGCCACTTCAGTTTTATCTGTCAGCAAATTCCCTTGTTGGTCGTTGCACATGACGGGAGATGGCGCTGTCTTTCTCCGCACGCCATTGACAGACTCATAAAACCTCCGCATATCGTTCTGCTCCATTTTTTCCTGCGCCTCACTAATCACTTGTTCTTCGTACTCTTTTTTCTTCCTGCGGTGGGTTCGTTTTTCGGCTGCTCTCGCTTCCTTGTACCGATCTCTATTCGATCGGGTATCCGACACCAACATCCGGCTTCTGGCAACGTTCTTCTTGTCTGTCACTCTCTGACACTCCTCATCGAACCAACCCGTCCTGGGTCGCCTCTGTGCAGTGCCTACCACTTCTCGTGCTGTTGTGCTCACCGCTCCATGGATCGAGTCCCATAGATCGTTGATGTTGTCGCTAACGTTGATTGCACTTATCCGTTCGTCGAGCTTCTGGCGGTACTCAGCCGATATTCCTTCCGCCGACAATCGCTGGATATTGTAACGCATCGTTCGCTGTGATCTTTCGTTCGATACAGTTGACAACCGTGATCGAATTTTACTGACAACGAGGTAGTGATCAGAGTCCGAACATTGGACCTCTGAATGTCCGCACATCGATAACGTCCGCGAAATGGCGCCCATCCACCAGAACATGGTCTATCTGGTTGCAAGTTTCACCATTTGGGTGTCTCCAGGTGTGCTTTCGGATGTTCTTTCGTGCAAAGTAGGTGCTACTGATGGCCATCCCTCTGGCAGCAGCAAAATTTACTAGCCGTAGGCCGTTGTCATTGGTAGCGGAGTGAAGGCTCTCCCTACCGATTATGGGACGGAAAAAGTCCTCTCTACCGACCTGAGCGTTAGCGTCTCCGATAACAATTTTCACGTCATGCTTTGGGCACTCTCCATAGGCTTTATCAAGACATTCATAAAACGTGTCCTTCACGTCGTCGGATTTATCGTTTGTCGGTGCGTAAACGTTGATTAGGCTGTAATTGAAGAATTTGCTAATGGGTTTCCACCGCATCACTCGCTTCATCTGCTTGCCCATCACTACGAAACCAACTCCATGCTCTGCTTTTCCGCCGCCGCTGTGATAGATGTTATACTTGAATCCAGTGTTGGTCGTGGGGTCCACGGCTCGGAATTCACGTTCTCCGGATCTATGCCATCGGACTTCTTGAATAGCAGCCACGTTCACTCCGACCTTCTGCAGTTCACAAGCCAGAAAGCACACTCGTCCAGGTTCATTTAGGGCCCTGACATTCCAGGTACCGAGTTTCCAATCATAGTCCTTATTTCGTTTCCGGGTCGGTTGCCAAAAATAACGTTCTCTTTTTCTTCTATCTCCATTTTTCGTGGTATTTGAGAGGCTTCAGTAAGCTACCTTACCGGGGTCGCGTTACCTACATCGCGATGATGGGGCTGCCACCTTAGGTATAGCTGACGCGATACAGCATTTCGTTAATCAGCCGCTGGGTACCAGGCAGACGTTGTTTGAGAAGCACCTGCTGGTGAACAGACGCTCGAGGCGTACCTTCTCACTCAAGCTGATGTCAGAAGGACAACAGTGCCCAGGCTGCACTACCAGCTAAGTACACAACCCTTAGCTGGCGGTCTTTTGTCATCGGACGACCCGTGGAAGCGTGAGATAGGGACTTGTGCGGACCAGAGCTCTGTTGGGCGCTCCTTCCTTGATGTCAACCCACCATTTTGCATCTCCGGTGATAGCAGTGGTAAAAAAGAATCAAGAAATCCGTCTCGTAATAGACTGTAAGGTCTCAATCAACAAGGTTTTGGTGCCGAACACATACCCTTTGCCAGTAGCTCAGGACATTTTTGCTACTTTGGCCGGGACAAAAATATTTTGTTCTTTGGACCTAGAGGGGGCCTATACACAACTGCCACTAACGGAGAGATCCAAACGGTTCATGGTAATAAATACACTAAAAGGACTTTATGTTTACAATAGGTTACCTCTAGGAGCATCATCAAGTGCCTCAATTTTTCAAAAAGTAATGGAGGAAGTTTTAAAAGGATTGGACAACGTAACATGCTACTTAGACGACGTACTGATATCCGGAAGAGATTTTGAAGAATGTAAAAAAACCTTTATTTAGTTTTAGAACGATTGGCTAAGGCTAATTATAAAAGTGAATTTCAATAAATACAATTTTTTTGTGAATGTTCTGCCATATTTGGGCCACGTTTTAACTGACCAGGGTTTATTACCTTGTCAGGAAAAGGTGGATACTATCCGTGAAGCCAAGGCTCCACAGAACGTTTCGGAGCTCAAGGCTTTTTTGGGATTGATAACATACTGTGCAAAATTTATTCCAAATCTATCTACTCGGATTCTTTGTCTTTATGGTTTACTGAAGAAAAATGTTAAGTATGTTTGGTCAGATGAGTGTAACAATGTGTTTAACGATTGTAAACGTTATTTTCTCAAACCGAGACTTTTGGAGTACTTTGATCCGGAAAACCCCGTAGTCATTGTAACGGATACATGTACCTATGGACTAGGGGGTGTCATGGCTCATGTGGTCAATGGAGAAGAAAAACCAGTGAGTTTTACATCTTTTACGCTAAACGAGGCTCAACGAAAATATCCAATATTGCACCTTGAAGCTTTGGCAGTCGTGTGTACCGTAAAAAAAATTCATAAATTTTTATACGGAAAAAAGTTCATAATTTACACTGATCATAAGCCTCTGATAGGAATTTTAGGAAAATACGGTAAGAACACGATCACGGTCACACGATTGCAGCGATATATTATGGAGCTTCTATATATACGATTACGATATAGTATATCGACAATCGTCACAAATGGGAAATGCAGATTTCTGCTCTAGGTTCCCATTAGTGCAACAAGTTCCTGAAAAATTAGATGGCAAATATATCAATAGTTTAAATTTCACTGAGGATTTACCAATAGATTACAAAGAGGTTGCATTAGAAACCCATAAGGATGAACTATTAAGAAAAATAATGGAGTTTGTACATAAAGGATGGCCAAATCGAGTGGAAAGGAGCTTATTGGATATACACCCAATTCTGTTTTTACACGGTTTTTTTTTACACGGCCGTGTAAAAAAATCCAATACAAAATTATTGCAAAGTTGCTCCATTTTGCATGATTCGTCGAGAAATCATAAAACTTTTTTTACACGGATTTTCATATTTTGAGCTGAAAACTTTTTTTACACGGAACGTATCCCCCGTGTAAAAAAAAAGATCGGGTGTATACTCTCATCATCAAGACTTAGAGCAAATTGGCGGCTGTCTGTTGTTTCAAAACCGAGTTTAAATTCCTGACACAATGAAGCAAAAAGTGATGAAAATGCTTTACATAAATTACTCTGGCATCAACAAAATAAAGCAAGGAGAACAGTTTATTGGTTCGGGATGAACCGAGATCTGGAGAATTTTGTGGAGTTTTGTAAAATTTGTAATGAAACAACATCTCTTTCCAAGAAACCACCTTATTCAGAAATGCCGATTTTTTTCATTTTAACAAAAAAACCTTTTTGGTTATAGTTGACAGCTATACTAAGTGGATCGAAGTCGAATATATGAAGCGAGGTACAGATCACACTAAGGTAATTAAGTTGTTTCTTGAGATATTTGCACGTTTTATGTTACCAGATGTGCTGGTAACTGATGGTGGCCCTCCTTTAAATTCTATTTTTTTCATAGAATTTTTCAAAAAGCAAGGTATAAATGTCCTAAAAATGTAATGGACAAGCTGAGAGAATTGTTCGTCTAGTAAAAAACGTTCTAAAAAAGTTTTTGGTGGACCCTGATGTCGTATCTCCGAGATTTTCTTCCAACCGCTGATGAAATTTTGCCGACTATAAAGATTTGAGCGACTTAAAATTTTCTGCTACAAAAAATTTAGCGACCGTTCATCACAAGAATAGTCCACAGAATGACGGCTGTCCGTTTTTTTTTAATTTCCATTTCACTTCCGTATACGAATTTGCGTTTTTCCATATCCTGTTCTTCGTCTATACACTCCTAGCTTGTATCACCCAACTCAACCAGTTGGTCAACAATATTTCAAATCATAATAAAAATAATGCAAAATATATGTTATTTACGCAAGACTCAAAGGATTATTATTTTTTTCGTTGTGTAATTACAATCTCAAATATCTTACAATATATTTATTAAAGTTATTCAATTTCATAACTACTTCCTCCTTTCCTCGCGGAAGCTATCAAACGTATTATTTGTATAAACCCTATTCTGTATGTTACACATTCAGAATCGTCATCTCGATGATTTGAAATGCCTCACATCTCTTGCTATATCTTTTGACGTCATTCTATTTTGTTTTTCTCTCTCATTCCTTTTCCATCGCACCGTCAGAATCGCATTGCATGGCAAAACAATTTTTTTGCCTTTTTCGTATATATTTTTTTAATTATTATTAAGTGAAATCGCGAATGATCCAACTTATCCGAAATGTTGGATTACTGGTAAGTACTTTTTTTTTAACTATTTTATTACTGGTCCGTCATGAATACTACATCTTTTCCCTTCTCTACTCTAAGATTATAAAAAACTATTTTTCTTTACATTGCAGTTAAGCTATAGACTAACGCAAAATGAACTCCCCCAAGAAGTTATGACGTTTGAGCGGGTCGCATAATGAACGCAAAATGAACTTTTGTTCGAGAAGACGACCCGCTCAAATGTCAAAATCCATCGGGTGAGTGAATTCGATGAACCGCTGCACAGGTCTATCGCCAATATTGTAGTCACCGAGAAGATTAGAACGAACTTTCATCAATATGTTTGAGACGATATCTTCTTATGTTTTCTTTCTCGCGGACAATGACGGACACCCAGCATCGCAAATTGAAGCTGCAATAAAATCTGGGATTTCGGAAATAATGCAGAGCCATGATTCTCGGCCTCGATAGCAGTGATTCAGCACTACGCCTACACTCAGGCAAATTGGCTATCGAATATCATAATTCTGCCTTTTGGAAATTTGCCACAAGTTAGAAATTTGAAATTCAAAAGGACTCATTATGAAATAAAATTTCATGGCCAATGCAAAACATAACATTTTCTTAAGGTTCATTTATGAAATTATAATGAAGCATTATGAACGCTGTACGCAGGACATTAATCAATCCATAACCCTACCTTATGAATTGCAGAAGTAATATTTGGGGGCCATAATCACACCTTATGAAATTCGTAATTAGAATCTTAATCAATTCATAATGCAGATTTATGAATTTATTGTTGGATTTTACTGCACATTAATGCATTCATTATGCTGCATTATGAATTTTAAATTCGAGTATAATGGAAATTTTCTTCAATTGTGAACATGTGCTTAATGTCAAAAAGTTAAAGATTCCGGTTCATTCAGGCATGCATGCATTTATTTCAAGTGAGCTTTCCGGTTGTATCATGGACATCAAGGGGGTATGAACAAATATGTGGTGTTCCAAAATGCGAATCGTTGATTGCATTTATCAGTCACTATTATTATTATTCGTATTGAAACTTTTTCTTTGTACTGTTATTATTTTACTAGTGAATACTTTATATTTTACCGTTGACCATTGAACACTTCAACTTGCTTAAGATCCCCTCGATGTTAAATGCAACCGCACTACTTATAATGCTTTACAATATGAGAACATCATTCTCTTCACTACGACGCGTTCCATCCGATTAAAGTTTCTTTAAAATGAGCATGATGCCTTTCATAAAATGCCTTATGATTCCCTTCAAACCAGCTTTAAAAAATGCCAAAAGGTGTCTTATGAAATTCAGTATATGGAATGAATGAATCACGTACTTCCCAATAATGAAATTTAAAGAGCTCAAGATGAAAAACATGAGAGACTTATGATTCAACGATTTTCAAAAATATTGTATCTTCATAATTACTGCCTTATGTATTTCGTATGTTCATTTGCCTGAGTGTAGATTCAATACTGCTCTTGCAGCCTACCGAGAACCAATCGCTATATATTGTGACTTCAAGGCTACACTAGAAACAACATTTATGCAACAAGTTAAATAGAAAGCGGTAAAAAGATTATGAAGATAGTCACAATCTGAGATGTCACTATTGAGCTTTTTCTGGCTTTTTCTGTTTATAAAATTTATGAATAAAACGAAGCAATCACAGACTACAGAGCATTGAAATTTATTCAGTAAAAAATTGTCACCAGAAGATTCTCGCGATTCTAGTTGTAAACGTGATAAACAAAGTTATTATCAAACCTTTGTGGTCGGACTATTGAGCTTCTGTTCCGAAGGGATCGTTGTCTATCGTGTTGGATTGAATGAGGACAATCAATCGAAGAAGATTCCCCATCTCCATCAAGTGTCGTCATCACATTTTCCAATGGACTTGACGTATCGATTTCTTGAATCGCTGTTATTCCAAGTTCAGGAGCCTTCTTCACCTCCTGCACATTTCTTGCATAATGCACACCCGTTTGACTCATGACTACAACTTTTGCTCCTTCTCTAGATATCACCCTGAAGCGCTCCGAGGAAAACACTGGGTCAGTCTTAGTTTTTTTCTGTTGAGCGAGGAAAACCACGTCTCCCACATTAATATCGGAATCTCTCGCACCCCGGACCCGATCTGCATACTGTTTACTCGAAAGTTTTGACTCGGCGTCTCGGTCACGCACATCTGCACGGTCAAGATGAGTATTTCCATTCCATAGGCTCGGAAATGTTCCTCTATAACGCCAGCCCACCATTAGTTCAAAGGGAGTTATTCCCAAACGGGAGTGCGGAACCAAAGTGTTGTGTTTGTGGACGTACTTTTGAAGAGCGTAACGCCAATTTGTTCCATCCAGTCTGGATGCCGCCAAAGCTTTGATAACGCCCTGATTCTGACGCTCCACGGCACCATTAGACTGCGGACTGAGTGGTATCGATTTGCGAATGCTGATTCCTTTTTCTTCCCAAAATTCAATGAACAAAGCGCTCTGGAAAGGAGGACCGTTGTCGCTTTGAATTACCAACGGTAATCCCCAGGTTTGGAAAATCTTACACAGAGCGATGTTGGTACTTTCCGCATTTAAGGATTTCATCTCAACTACTGAAAAAAACGAGAGTAGGTGTCAATAACGATTAAAAATTCGCCTGAGCCAAAATTAGTAACTGTTAAAAAATCGACTTGCAGGATTTCCCAAGGACCATCTGGAAGCTCTCTGGAAACTAGGGGAACTGGAGGGTTACGCTTTGCTAGAAGTGTGCAAGTTTCACAGTTTTTCACGTGTTTAGCAGCTTCACATGACATCTTTGGCCACCAAAAGAATTGACGCATGATGCGTTTCGTGGCCATCTCACCTACATGACCGCCATGCGCGCAATCCAGAGCCTTTTCACGAAGTGCTTTGGGTAGCACTACACGTTCGTCCTTGAAAACTAGGGGCCCGAGCTGATGTAACTTTTTCTTATGTGCCTCGTACGCTCGGAGTTCCTTTGGCCATCGATTTATCTCAACAGCCTCTCGCACTGATACTAGTTCGTCATCGCATTCAGAAGCGGATTCGATTTCGCTCCAAGTTAGCTCCATGCAACCTGTGTCCAGTACGTATAAAAAGTGTTTTTCTTCATCCTCGTCGAATGGTTCGCTATTTTGAGTATCAGGTATTAACCGAGACAGAACATCGGCTACGTTTTCGTTACCGGGGACTCGCTCAATAGAAAAGTCGTACGGCTGCAACCTCAGAGCCCAACCTTCTGCTCGTGTAACCGCTCGTTTTCCCAATCGATGATTGCTGTTAAAGATATACTGATTTGCCTCTGCATCAGTACGGATTACGAATGGTCTGGCTAGCAAATAGTAGCTGAATCGCTCCACGCCCCATACAACAGCGAGTGCTTCCTTTTGTGTCGTCCTTGAACCATTAGAGCAAGTCTGCGCCTCATCAGCATGACATCCGACCCTGAACCAAAATACGATCGCAGGCGATGCATGGCATTGGAAAATGACTGTGAGTCTGGATCCGGAGCGTCTGTAGACGATTTCGTATTCCGGAAGATACCGAGCAAACGAGTACCAGCCTTTACTCGGAACACAGTAAACATTGTCGACTCGTCATCAATTCCTGCCAGCTTCAAAGAGTCACAAAGCAAATCTTTCCACTGCTCGAATACTTGTCTGTGAATGTCCTCTCATTCCGGCGCTTTGCATTCAGGAACGTTTATAGAAGCCATCGATAGATTATTCAAAGAAAAAAGGAACTTCGACTCGTCAACACTCTGGGTCACTCCGGTCTGACGACGCGTGCTGCTGAAACCGGGTTGTCCACCAAAATCTGAGCTGGGACTAACCATCACCCGATTATCTCTTGCATACATTATCGCCTTTAACTCCTCGATCTCCTTCCGTGATACTTCCAGCTCACTTGCAAGCCGCGCACTAGTGGCCTTTTCTTCAGCAAGCTCTCTGCTCAAACCCTTTGGTTTACTACGCTCCTTCTCCTCCTCTTGCTCACGAGCAAAATTATCATCTATTACCTTTCTTCCAGCCGCTTCTCTTGCTAGGTATTTAGCTTTAACTTTCTCGTTTTTGTGCTGCGGAGCTCGCACGTACTTTCCTAAAATAAACAACATAAAATATAGAGTCCTACACGCTCTACATTTACTATATGCATATACTAGCAGACCCGACGAACTTCGTTTCGCCTAAAATTGATTTATTTTCTGATTAGATCTCGAGTTATGAAGAAATTGGTGTTTCATTTGTATGGGAACCCCCCTTTCCAAAGCGGGGAGGGGTCTCGAACCATCTTAAGAACCTTCCCCGGCCCCAAAAACCTCTACATACAAATTTTCACGTCGATCGGTTCAGTAGTTTCCGAGTCTATAAGGCACAGACAGACAGAAATTCATTTTTATGTATATAGAAGAAGAAGAAGAAGATAAACATATACATAAAATATGTATATATTTTTTTAATTCTATTCGCTTCTTCTTTTTTTTTGTTGTAGTCCTACTCGCTCCTATTTTTTATTTTTTTTTGTTGGAGTCCTACACGCTCCATTTTTTTTCTATTTAGGAGGCCTACTCGCTCCTTTTTTATATTTGGGAGTCCTACGCGCTCCCTTTTAGTTCAAAGGCCATAACCTTGTAGTAATACGGCCAATTTCCACACATTGAAAACCCCCAAGAATCTGTAATTTCCCCTTATATTTACTTGCCGACTGCGACATGTCGTATCTCCGAGATTTTCTTCCAACCGCTGATGAAATTTTGCCGACTATAAAGATTTGAGCGACTTCAAATTTTCTGCTACAAAAAATTGAGCGACCGTTATAAGTATTATTAGTATTCATGACGGACCAGTAATAAAATAGTTAAAAAAAAGTACTTCCCAGTAATCCAACATTTCGGATAAGTTGGATCATTCGCGATTTCACTCAAGTGTAATAAATTTAAAAAAAATATATACGAAAAAGGCAAAAATTTGTTTTGCCATGCAATGCGATGGAAAAGGAATGAGAGAGAAAAACAAAATAGAATGACGTCAAAAGACATAGCAAGAGATGTGAGGCATTTCAAAACATCGAGATGACGTTTCTGAATGTGTAACACACAGAATAGGGTTTATACAAATAGTACGTTTGATAGCTTCCGCGAGGAAGGGAGAAAGTAGTTATGAAATTGAATAACTTTAATAAATATATTGTAAGATGTTTGAGATTGTAATTACACAACGAAAAAAATAATCTTTTGAGTCTTGCGTTAATAACATATATTTTGCATTATTTTTATTATGATTTAAAATATTGTTGACCAACTGGTTGAGTTGGGTGATACAAGCTAAGAGTGTATAGACGAAAAACGGGATATGGAAAAACGCAAATTCGTATACGGAAGTGAATTGGAAATTTAAAAAAAAACGGACGGCCGTCATTCTGTGGACTATTCTTGTGATGAACGGTCGCTCAATTTTTTGTAGCAGAAAATTTTAAGTCGCTCAAATCTTTATAGTCGGCAAAATTTCATCAGCGGTTGGAAGAAAATTTCGGAGATACGACATCATCCCCTCTACATGAATGCTTAAAATGGTTTTGTATGTGACCGAAAGACTTATTTGTTTAATTAAGATAACCATAATTCATAAGCTAAACTAAAGCTTAGGCTGCAGTGTTTTCAATAGTAAAATGAAAGATTCCCATACCAACAACTCAAAACAATGTCCAGAGCTACAATCCAGTTTCAAAAGAAAAAAACACATTAATGTTAGCGAATTATTGGAATGGCAGAGGAATTCAGGAAATTACTTGGCAATTCTAGGAATTATTCCTAGGTAATTCATTCTTTAATTCAAGTATAGTGGCTGAATTGACCACTATTATTCTTTTCGTAACCTACATGTTGTTTGATTCAGGTCATTTGTTGCTAAATTTGGTAATTGCTAGAGTATTCTAGAAATGGTTTGAAAGCTTACGAATAACGAATCTGGAATGTTCCTCCGGGTATTTTTGGATAATTTAGTTGATAGAGTTTCTACAGGAGTCATTCCAGAATCCTGATGAAGAATTCCTTCAAAACTTAGAAGAAAATTTCCAGATTTCCAGATTTTCCGGAGAGTCCCTCCTTCTCTATGGCTCTACATTCCAACTGGAACTAAACTTAGTAATTTAGTATGTATTCTGTTAGCATTTCCTCAGTTATTAATTGAAACCATTTAATACTCGCCATTGCATGAGTTTGTATCTTGTGCAAATACAATGGATACACTATTCCCAGGGAATCAGAAACGTTTACCACTCGAAAACATCCTAGATCGGACCGAGAATCGAACTCGCTATCTCAGGATAGGTAATCCTACGGCTTTGCCGGCAAAGCTAACTGGAGACTTTTTTATTTTTTTGGGGAATTCCTGCATAATTCTTAAAAGAATGTCTGGAGGATTTCTTCGAAAATTTTTGGACATTTCCTTCGGAATATTCCTGAGAGCTCCTTCGAGAATTCTTTCATGATTTTGTTTAGAGTTCGTTCGGGAAATTCTGTTATAAGAAAACTGGATATAGATGAACAAGTGTCTCTTTTCCTCATAAATTACAGGAATACTTGTTTAGGAGGGGACAATTAATTTCCATCAGAACGTTTGCTTTCCTATAAACCAAAGATATTGATAGATTTATTGAACCCAAAACTTGATTATACCCAATGATGAAAAACAAGACGATGGTTGTAAAAATCCAGACACTGCGTCTGACAATTTTTCTAATTTGAAGAACGGAGATCTGATATATTACAAAAAATATAAATAAAACAGATGCTAGAAACTGGTTACCAGCGAAATTTCTAAAACATGTCTCTCCTAATATATTGCAGGTATCTTTGGGGAGCAAGTTAGTTTTGGCTCACAAGCGCCAGCTTAAAGCTCTGCCAGTTTCTCGCCGGAAAACAACGAAGGTTTTGGTTTTCCAAGGAGAGAATACAGATAGCGACTGCTTTACTCACCGAACCAACAGTATTTTCGAGCCTATCAGTAACAGCATCAGAACTGGGAAAAGAAAGCCTGATGATTTCGAAGAAGACGTCGATGTTTCGTCGGACTCGAGCTCCGATTTTTATGGATTCGCAGCTGATTCCCCAATTTTCTCAGGCGGAGATCGTTGTTCAGCGTCTCAAGAGGAGCAGAGCAAGTTACGCCGTTCAAAAAGAAAAATTAAGAAGAGGAAGAAGGAAGAATACGTTTATTATTAAGAAAAAAATAACAAACTGTCGGAAATAATAATTTAAGTAAAATGATGAAGTAAGAATTAGAAAAATTAGTATCTACTCAGCATGAGTTAGTGCTATCGATTTCAAATTAAAAAAAGGTAATCAGGCATGAAGTGCGTTCGATAAAAACAGTAAATGTAATTTGTATTTAATGATGAAATAAAATTCTTAAGGGATAAGAAGCTGTAATGGCTATTAGTCAACCGACTGGAGGTAAAACAGACAAACCCGATCAAGAAGAGAGTCTGAGCGAAGGGAGCTGAATTGTAGATAGGAGATATAGGTACCGAGTAGAGTTGTACATGAATAGGTGCAATACATTTCAGTTGTTCTGTGACTAGAATCTAAATCAGACGTATATCAGTCTTGTGGTCTTGAGAAAACCCCCATCACCAGTTAAAACCCAGTTATAATAGTCCGAACATTGACTCGGATCATTACCTTGTAGTTGCAAAAATTCGGGAACGACTTTCCAGCGTCACGAATTCACGAAACAACAGAACGATGCGTTTCAATATCCAACGCTTGTCAGTTTAAGGAGTTGCTGAACAGTACCGCCTTGGCGAGCGGATAGGAGATGCCACCGGATCTGGCGACGTCAACAGAATGTGAGAAAATATCCACGGAGCTGTGACGGAGCACAGGAAGTGTTAGGCACTGCACAGCGACGCCAACGAAATGGTTGGCTTGATGAGGAGTGCCAGCGAGTGAAGGACGAGAAAAATGTCGCCAGGAGTCGAATGCTAGTGGCTCGTACCCGTTCCAACAGAGAGCGGTACAGTGTAGCAAGGGCAGAAGAGAAACAAATCCACTGCAGAAAAAAAAGCAACACGAAGAGAATGTGAGAGAGCTGAAGCGCAGGAGAACATGGATAGAAACAATATGCGGAGGTTTTACGCAACTGTCAATGGCGCGTGGCATAAGACTGCGCCAGTGCCTGACATGTGCAATGACTGAGAGGTGAATTTGCTGACAGACAAGACTATGGTGGCAGCTAGGTGGAAGGAGCACTTCGAAGATTTGATGAACGGTGAAAATAAAGGTGTATTAAGGAGCAGGATGAACATAGTTCGCGACGGTCAAGCTGTGGAGCCACCAACGCTAGACGAGATAAAGAAGGCTCTCAACGAGCTGAAAAACAGTAAAGCTGCTGGGAAGAACGAGATCCCGGTCGAGCTTCTCAAACACGGAAGTGAGCAGCTGCATCAATCAATCCACCACATTATCCAAAAAATATGGGAGGATGAAGAGCTGCCTGCCGGCTGGTTGGATGGCCTCATACGCCCAATCTATAAGAAAGGGCACAGACTAGAGTGTGCCAATTACAGAGGGATCACCTTTCTGAACTCGACGTACTAAATCCTGTCGCGTATCCTGTTTAACACACTGAAACCGCTTGAGGAGTCCTTCGTCGGCGAATATCAGGCAGGTTTTCGTGAGGGCCGACCAACGACGGATCAGATGTTTGATCAATTCCGGGAGTATAACTTGCAGACTCACCATCTGTTCATCGATTTCAAAGCAGCGTACGATTTAGTGAAGAGAAATAAGCTGTGGCAGATAATGTCCGAACATGGTTTTCCGACGAAACTGATTAGACTGATACGTGCAATTCTGGATGGCTCGAAATCAAGTAGTCGGATTGCAGAAGAAGTGTTAACCTCGTTTGTGATTTTAGACATATTGAAGCAGGGTGATGCACTTTCGAATTTATTGTTCAACATTGCACTCGAAAGCGCTATTAGGAGATCTGGCATGCAGAGGAACGGCACTATCATCACACGGTCGCATATGCTCCTGGGCTTGGCGGACGACATCGACCTTATTGGAATCGATCGCAGAGTTGTCCCACTACAGAGGGAGACGGTGAGGATAGGCTTAACATTTAACTCTACCAAAACAAAGTTCATGGTGACAGGTAGATATAGAGGAAGACCTAGTGGTGTTGGTGCTGAGGTAGTTCTTGATGGGGATGTGTTTGAAGCTGTTGAAGAATATGGACGAATTTCGCGCCAACTTCACCAGAGGTTGGCAGCACCATCTCAGAATCGAATGAACTTGGAGGGCATTATTATTATTATTCATTCAGACTAAGGTCGAAGTGGCCTTTGTGGTATTTAAGAGTATTCTCCATTCGGCTCGGTCCATGGCTACACGTCGCCAACCACGCAGTCTACGGAGGGTCCGCAAGTCAGCTTCAACCTGATCGATCCACCCTGCACGCTGCGCATTTTGCCTTCTTGTGCCCGTCGGATCGTTGTCGAGAATCATTTTCACTGGGTTACTGTCCGACATTCTAACTACGTGCCCGGCCCCCGGCAGTCGTCCGATTTTCGCGGTGTGAACGATGGATGGTTCTCCCAGCAGCTCATGCAACTCGTGGTTCAATCCTGGAGGGCATTAATATATGGTATTTCTAAGCCACTCTGCAAACTTAGTTTTCCAAATTTGTCAAGAGTAACATTTGATGAGGGCCTATTTTCTTCATTGTTTTTTTTTTAAATCGATTTACCTCTAAAATGACAAGACGTACAAAAAAGTGTTGTATTTCCAGAAGTTTTTAGGAAAAATATCAAAAAAATAAATAAACGATTTCTACACTGAAAAAAATAGTTTAAAAATTAAAATCGATATTACAAAAAAAACCTCATCTCAGTCTATCATCAACCAACGACACATTTTGGACGTATTAAAATTTGTTTAGGAAGCAATTTAGCATAATCTAACATTAATGTGGACCACCATTTGAAGAGAGCGTATATTTTCCTAGTTTTCTTATATCAATGTTAGACACAAATGACCAGATTTACAAAACTGTGATGTTTGCTAAACTATTGTAAGTCTAAACTGTAAAACCTGAAACATAAAAGAGCGTTTCGTTCACCGAGAAAATTAATCAATGAATGTAAAGATTAAAATTGGCTTAAAAGAAAAAATGGAGATATTTTTTTTGTATCAGGTAAACATTTTAATTCCAAACGATGAAGCCCGGTAGATAATTTCATTGGGGGGGATCTCGGATAAACGCACATTCAAAAAATTATTACCTTTTGTATTTTTTTAATTTTTTCTTCAATTTTATTAATTACTACATTTAATTGATATTTCTACTTGAATACTCATTAATTTGTTAATTTACTCGAACAATTTGAAAACTTTTGGGTCTTCATCTGAGTTGGAATATTTTTTAGCCAGGATGAGCGATTGGTACAAAAGAATGAAACTTTTGTGTGCCAGTTATAGTTTTTGCTTTTTTGAAAAGTTCATCAAACTCTTCTGCCATTGTTGAATATTGCTCATTCGAGATATAACAGAAATGTAAATTAGTGATATTTTTGTCTGTTTGTGTAACTGCCCATTCGTACAACTCCCGAAAAGTCTTAAGGTCTGAAGGAGAGCGCTATTACCATACTAAAATGTCTATTACTCGGAATTTGGAACGAATTTCGCTTATTCCAACTGACAATCTCTTTGTAATTTATCAAGTAATGTCCCTAGAAAATTTTGTGGACTTGCTATTTCCCAAATTTGAATAAAGCATTTGTTGGTTACATTGATGGATAAAGTGGAACGTATTTCTTATTTCATGATAAAAATAATGAAATATACAAAAATATTCAAAAATGACATTAATAGAATAAATGATAACGAATTTGAAATTTAATCGTAGTTGGCATTTGAAATGCCAGCATACTAAGAAGCGGAGAGAGCCAAGGCGTAACACTTTAGGCTGTCACTCAGCCGGTCTATGTTCGATGCTCATCCTGACTCTCTTTCGGTTGGTTGACGCTGGCGCATTTCTCGACTTGCTTTCGATGAAGACGAAACATACTACCCCCGGTTGAGGTAACTCAACGATTATTAGGAGGCGGTGAATTATCTTCGATGGGTAGTATGGACAGCTTATTGATCGGCCGACGATAGATTGAACCTCCAACCAAGATATCGACAGTTCTGACCAAACCGTCATCTCCAGGATACACAGCTGTGATGCGACCTAATTTCCACATAAGCGGAGGTTGGTTTCGGTCGTGAAGCAAAACAACCATGTTTTCACGGATGTTCGGCATGACTCGGAGATTTTTCTTCCTGGGTTGAAGAGTGTTCAAGTAGTCTCGGCTCCACGCTCGCCAAAAATGTTCGCGCATAGATGCTAGATGCTGCCACCTCGATAAACGGGTAGCCTTAACGTTCTCCATTGATGGCTCCGGTATAGCGGTAAGGGGGCGTCCAATTAAATAGTGCGCTGGCGTAATCACTAGCGGATCTACCGGATCATTGGAAACGGAGAATAGTGGTCGTGAATTAAGCACCGCTTCTATCTCAACCAAAACTGTGGATAACTCCTCAAAAGTTAGCTTCGTGTTCCCGATGATTCGCTTAAGATGGCTCTTGGCGGCTTTAACGGCAGCCTCCCAAAGACCCCCGAATTCAGGAGCGTCAGGAGGGATGAAACACCATTCTATTTCACGGTTTCGGCAGAATTCTTCGATGTTGTCAACGGTTTGCTGATCTTGAAACTGTTTGAACAAAGCGTGCAGTTCGTGATTGGCACCTCTGAAATTGGTGCCATTATCTGAGTGCAACTGGTGTATCATTCCTCGTCGTCCTATGAATCGCTTCAAAGATGCCAAGAAGGCATCAGTGCTCATATCGGATACCGCTTCGAAATGGACCAACTTGGTGGTCATACAAACGAAGACGGCTATATATGCTTTCACCAGGGTGGGTCGACGGGCTCCTTGTTTGACCAAAATGTGTCCTGCGTAATCCACACCGGTTACAGCAAATGGTGCTGACGGCACAACTCTTGACGCTGGAAGGTTTCCCATCAACTGACTAGTATTTGTTGGGTTGACTCGAAAACATGTCACACACTTACGTGTAATTTGACGAATGGTGGAGCGAGCGTTTAGAAGCCAATAATGTTGTCTCATCGAATTTATTAGGCCAGATTGCCCTATGTGAAGCTGATCGACATGCATTTGTCTCACCAACTGGCGTACCACCGGATCCTTGTCCGGTAAGATGATGGGATGACGACTTTCAAATGGTAGCTGGGAACGAGCGAGTCGACCGCCCACACGAAGAAGTCCGTCAAGGTACACTGGGTTCAAATTGCCCAACTTCTTACAGGGTTTACGGGCAACAATACGTTGAATCTCGTCTCCAAATTGAACCAGTTGAATTACGTGGATTATGGTTTTGGTTGCCTGACGTAGCTCCGGGATTGTCAGGTGTTTGTCCTTCTTTCGCTCGCTTGGGTTGCTTAGTCGACAATTAGCAGCAAACCGCAAAACGTAACCCATCACACGTTGGGTTTTGCGGAAGCAACTGTATTTTGAGAAAAATAGAAAAGGTTCGATACTCACAGCTGCGGTGACGATGACTGATTTCAATTCTGGCAGCAATGGATCTGGAATGGTTTCGACTGGATCGGTCTGATAATTGACTTTCTGAAGGAACTCTGGTCCATGCCACCAAAGACTGTTGCAAGAGGTAATTGGCCGCGTGAGACGATGTCGGCCGGATTCTGTAGCGATCGGATGTACTCCCACCGGTGTGCATTAGTAAGTTCTTGTATTATAGCGATTCGGTTACGGACGAATAATTGAAGTTCATTGAGTGGCTTTTTGATCCAGGCAAGGACGATTGTACTATCGCACCATAGAACTATTTCCCGAAATGCCATATCCAACGCTGGCACTACTTTCGAAATTAATCGGGTCAACAATAACGCGGCACAAAGTTCTTTCCTTGGAATGGAAAGATCGTGGAGAGGTGCCAACTTAGATTTACTTGTTAGTAGGCACAACTTCGCTGAACCATCGGTGAACAAACTTCTTAAGTAGATACACGCACCATATGCCACCGAGGAGGCATCGGAAAATCCGTGTAGCTCGAACGCCACTGCTTCTTGGAATATCACGCATCTTGGGATGGCAATGCTGTTTAAACATGAGAAGGAAATTTGAAGTTGTCGCCATTCTTGTGCTGTGTCGTTGTCAACCGGGTCGTCCCATCCGATTTTGAGCTGCCATAGTCGTTGAGCCAGTAATTTAGCCAATACGACTGCTGGCGAAACCAGCCCGAGGGAGTCAAACGTCAAAGTATTTAGCGATGGCCGAGTATATTACTCTTTTGGTAACACATTGTAATGGTGGTGAATGATTCGAATGATGTGCGATGTACAACGTGTCGGCAGTCGGATCCCAGAGTAAGCCTAAGATCTTAATAGCTTCGTTCACGCCTCGTTCCTCTAATGGTACCACCTTTTCCCGTTCCTCTACTGGAATTCTCTCGAGAAATGCTTGGGAATTCGAGCACCATTTATGTATCGGAAATCCACCACTTATCAGGAGCTGTTTTAATTGTTGTTGAGCTTCAATGGCATCTTCCACAGTGTCAGCACCTGATAAAACGTCGTCTATATACGTTTCGTTCTTGACTATGCGAGCGGCGAGCGGATAGGACTCCCCCTCTTCTTCGACAAGCTGTAGTAGGCACCGGGTTGCTAGGTATGGTGCAGATGCGGTACCATAGGTGACAGTACACAATTCAAAAACATGCAGTGGTTGCGATGGATGGGGTCTCCAAAAAATTCTCAAGAATCGACGATCTTGTTCCGCTTGTAGGACTTGTCGGTACATTTTGGCTATGTCTCCGGAAAATGCAATCTTGAATTTGCGGAAGCGCAAAATGATGAAAAATAAATCATTCTGGACCACTGGACCGACTCTTAGGACTTCATTTAATGACAGCTTTTCTGGTGACGTCTTCGCACTTGCGTCGAACACAACACGACACTTGGTGCTTGAGCTAGATGGCCTCAATACTGCATGATGAGGAAGAAAATACTTCTGTTGATTGAATGAATCGTCAGCTTCATCGATGCTGCGGCAATGTCCGAGGGACTCATACTCCTGCATAAACTCCACATACTGCGTTTGTAATTCGGGATTGTTCATCAGTCGCTTCTCCAGTATCAGGAATCGTTTCAAAGCCAAAGCACGGTTATCGTCCAACTTGGAATAACTATCATTAAACGGAAATTTAACGATGAATCTTCCGGATTCGTTGCGCTGGTATGAAGCTAAAAAATGCTACTAAAAAATCTAATCTAAAAAATATCTCCTCTGCTGACAGCTTGGGAACGTCCGGAACTTCTTCTATTTGCCAGAACTTATGGATCATACGCTCGGTGTCCTCAAGAGACGCATGGTGAGTATACTTGATGGAAACGTTGGAAATCTGTGGCTCGACGACTACACCAGCGACAATCCACCCAAGTTGAGTGTCCCGCAACAAAGGCAAATTGTCTGCAAGGCTGAGTTGGTTCGGTTTCAATATATCAAAAAATAATTCTGCACCGATCAGCATGTCCACTTTGTCGGGGTTATGGAACTCAGGGTCGGCCAAAGTAATTCCATCAGGAATGTTTCAAATGAGATTGATGTTGACGGTATGGTTCCCGTTACATTCGGGGTAACTAGACACTTGAGACTTGCCTGATAACTTGACACTCGGGATCTGAATTTCAATGTCACTTTTGTCGTAGCCAAGCAAATTCGTCTTCCGATTTGCTTCTTACCAACGAAAACAAGCGTGGAACACCGAAGGATAATTCGCATGTTCTCGCCTCAAA
Source organism: Armigeres subalbatus (assembly GCF_024139115.2). Classification (NCBI taxonomy): domain Eukaryota; kingdom Metazoa; phylum Arthropoda; class Insecta; order Diptera; family Culicidae; genus Armigeres; species Armigeres subalbatus. The sequence continues at coordinate 314,594,387 of NC_085141.1, forward strand.
AACAGAACACTGAATGATCGTTTATTTTCACCGTTCCTGTCAGCCTACTGAGATTGAATTTCAAATTTCTTCTCATTAGCTTCTTAGTATGCTGGCATTTCAAATGCCAACTACGATTAAATTTCAAATTCGTTATCATTTATTCTATTAATGTCATTTTTGAATATTTTTGTATCCAGCTTTCCACGTTCGGTAATGGCGGCTTGTCGGTGTGTAAAAATCAACCGTTCACTGTACTGTTTGACACTAGCTGGAGGAAAGCTCACTGGCGTTCGTGGGTGAGGGGAAGGGAAAAAAGGCCTCTTCGCCAGTGAGTTTTCCTCCAGCTAGTGTCAAATAGTACAGTGACCGATTGATTTTTAAACACCGACAAGCCGCCATTACCGAGCGTGGAAAGCTGGATATTTCATTATTTTTATCATGAAATAAGAAATACGTTCCACTTTATCCATCAATGTAACCAACAAATGCAAATGCATTTTTCGGACTCACTTTATTCCCCACAACTAAACTATTGTACAACTAAAATTTTCGCTTCTCAATACCTCTCTCCGATGATTTGAGACATAAAGGAACCGACTTTTGCTAAACCCAACTGACAAAAGTTTTGAAATTTTTCAACGATCATTTTGATGTGATAAAAAGTATATGTAACCGCATTAAATTTTGAAGGAAGCTCTTTTCACCTCAACCTCAAGAGTAGTCAATAGGCCTTTTCATGTGACACTGCCGGGACTGCACTTGTTTACAACCGCTGAACAGGCCTGCAAGTCCGAAGCTGTCACTTTCATAGAAGAACTGTCAATTGACGATGAAATCAGCTGTTTTTAAACGTCTCGTGAAAAGGCCCATACCATATTTTCTTGTGGCGCACGGCAGGAAAGGATCGATAGAAAGTCCGTCAACTTGGTATGTAGCGTGTCACTAGAAAAAAGCGTATTCCCATTTGTAAACACGAAGATATCAAATAAATAAATAGAAATCAAATATAGGAATGGGACGAGATAAATAATTGACAGTAAATAAGACTAGAAGTTTCTCCAGGAATTCCTCCGGAAGTTCCTCTGGGAATTCCTCCGGAAGTTCCTTCGGGAATTCCTCCGGAAGTTCTTTCGGGAATTCCTCCGGAAGTTCCTTCGGGAATTCCTCCGGAAGTTCCTTCGGGAATTCCTCCGGAAGTTCCTTCGGGAATTCCTCCGGAAGTTCCTTCGGGAATTCCTCCGGAAGTCCCTTCGGGAATTCCTCTGGAAGTTTCTTATGGAATTCCTCTGAAAGTTCCTTCTGGAATTCTTTCGGAAGTTCCTTCTGGAATTCCTTCGGAAGTTCCTTCTGGAATTTCTTCGGAAGTTCCTTCTGGAATTCCTTCGGAAGTTCCTTCTGGAATTCCTTCGGAAGTTCCTTCAGAAGTTCCTTCTGGAATTCCTTCGGAAGTTCCTTCAGAAGTTCCTTCTGGAATTCCTTCGGAAGTTCCTTCGGGAATTCCTCCGGAAGTTCCTTCGGGAATTCCTCCGGAAGTCCCTTCTGGAATTCCTCCGAAGTCCCTTCGGGAATTCCTCCGAAGTCCTTCGGGAATTCCTCTGGAAGTTCCTTCGGGAATTCCTCCGGAAGTTCCTTCGGGAATTCCTCCGGAAGTTCCTTCGGGAATTCCTCCGGAAGTTCCTTCGGGAATTCCTCCGGAAGTTCCTTCGGGAATTCCTCCGGAAGTTCCTTCGGCAATTCCTCCGGAAGTTCCTTCGGGAATTCCTCCGGAAGTTCCTTCGGGAATTCCTCCGGAAGTTCCTTCGGGAATTCCTCCGGAAGTTCCTTCGGGAATTCCTCCGGAAGTTCCTTCGGGAATTCCTCCGGAAGTTCCTTCAGGAATTCCTCCGGAAGTTCCTTCGAGAATTCCTCCGGAAGTTCCTTCGGGAATTCCTCCGGAAGTTCCTTCGAATTCCTCCGGAAGCTCCTTCGAATTCCTCCGAAGTTCCTTCAGGAATTCCTCCGGAAGTTCCTTCGGGAATTCCTCCGGAAGTTCCTTCGGGAATTCCTCCGGAAGTTCCTTCGGGAATTCCTCCGGAAGTTCCTTCGGGAATTCCTCCGGAAGTTCCTTCGGGAATTCTTCCGGAAGTTCCTTCGGGAATTCCTTCCGGGAATTCCTCCGGAAGTTCTTCCGGGAGTTCTTCCGGGAATTCCTCCGGAAGTTCTTCCGGGAGTCCCTCCGGAAGTTCCTCCGTGAATTGCTCCGGAAGTTCCTCCGTGAATTCCTCCGGAAGTTCTTCCGGGAATTCCTCCGGAAGTTCTTCCGGGAGTTCCTGCGAAAATTCCTCCGGGAGTTCCTCCGGGAATAACTCCGAATGTTTCTCCGGGAATTCCTCCTTCCGAAAGAATTACTTGAGGAACTTCCGAATGAATTCTTGGAAGAGCTTCCGTATGAGTTCCTGGAGGATCTTCCGAATGAATTCCTTGAGGTACTTCCGGAGGAACTTCCGAAATAATTTCTAGAGAAACTTCCGAAGGAATTCCTGGAGGAACTTTCGAAGGTATTCATGGAGGAACTTCCGAACGAATTCTTGGATGAGCTTCCGAAAGAATTCCTGGAGGAACTTCCGAAGGAATTCCTGGAGGAACTTCCGAAGGAATTCCTGGAGGAACTTCCGAAGGAAGTCCTTGAGGAACTTCCGAAGGAAGTCCTGGAGGAACTTACTTTTTTTGTCTTCTTTGTCTTACCTATCTTATTTGTCTCATTTGTCTTATTGGTCTTATTTGTCATTTTAGAGTCACATCGATTATTAAAAATCAATGGAAAAATTAGGCCCTCATCAAATGTTACTCTTGACAATTTTTGAATAACTAAGTATGCATAGCGGCTTAGAAATACCAGATATTTATGCCCACCAAGTTTCTTTTGATTCTGAGATGGTGCTGCCAGCCCCATAGAAGGATTGGCGCGAAATTCGTCAATGATGTTTCTCGTGAAGTGAAAAGACGTGTTGCTGCTGCGAATAGGGCCTTTTACGGATTACGTAACCAGCGTAGGTCTCGCAACATACAGACAGAAAGGAAATTTGCTCTATTCAAAACTCTGATTCTTCCAGTGGGCCTTCATGGACATGAAGCATGGACGTTAAAAGAGGCTGACTGAAGAGCTTTCGGGGTTTTCGAGCAAAAAGTGCTGCGAACAATACTCGGAGGGAAACTAGAAAATGGTGTGTGGCGCATACGCATGAATCATTAGCTGTATCAAGTATACAAAGAAGAAAATATTGTGAATCGCCAGGCATAGGTGTATCGAAGATGTAGCCAACCAGGTATCCAGGTAGGTATTCTAAAGGTGCACTTTATCTGACGCTACTAATTGAAACGACTTTTTTTTTGACAAAAGACTTTTCGGCCGAATTACCAGTTCGGCCATATGTTCCTTTTGGTCCTATGTCGCTTTCGAATTCAAGCTATTCCTATTAAAACCTGCCATGTGTAAACATGGGAAACACGATCGATGATTAACATAATTTAAGACTCTCATAAACAACTCCCTTTTGAACGATGCTGGGTCATTAGGCCGAATGGGCATTAGGCCGAACGGTCATTAGGCCGAATGCCCATTAGGCCGAATGGTCATTAGGCCGAATGGGAACTGGGGAATGAGGGAGTAGTGGAAGAAGAAAAAAAGAAAAAGTAGAAGGAAGAAAGAAGAAGGAAGGAATTAAGAAGAAGGAAGAAGGAAAAAGAAAGAAGGAAGAAGGAAGAAGGAAGAAGAAAGAAGGAAGAAGCAAGAAGAAAGAAGGAAGAAGGAAGAAGGGAGAAGGAAGAAGGAAGAAAGAAGAAGGAAGAAGGAAAAAGGGAGATGGAAGAAGGAAGGAGGAAGAAAGCAGAAGGAAAAAGGAAGAAGGAAGAAGAAAGAAGAAAGAAGGAAGAAAAAAGAAGGAAGAAAAAAAGAAGGAAAAGGAAGAAATAAGAGGGAAGAAAAAAGACGGAAAAAAGAAGAAGGAAGAAAAAACAAGTAAAAAGGAAGAAGAAAGAAGGAAAAGGAAGAAGAAAGAAGGAAAAGTAAGAAGGAAGATGGAAGTAGGAAAAAAGAAGAAGAAAGAAAGAAGAAGGAAGAATAAAGAAGGAAGAATAAAGAAGGAAGAATAAAGAAGGAAGACTTGGAGACGAGCCAGCCTCGGGCTGAAAGTTTCCTTAATAAATGCACAAAAAAAAGAAGGAAGAATGAAGAAGGAAGAATAAAAAAGGAAGAATAAAGAAGGAAGAATAAGGAAGGAAGAATAAAGAAGGAAGAATAAAGAAGAAAGAATAAAGAAGGAAGAATAAAGAAGGAAGAATAAAGAAGGAAGAATAAAGAAGGAAGAAGGAAGTGGGAAGAAGGAAAAAAGAGGAAAGAAGAAGGTAGAGGGAACAGGGAAGAAGAAAGAAGAAAGAAAGAAGAAGGAAGAAGGAAAAGGAATAAGGAAGAAAGAAAATGGAAGAAGAAGAAAAAAGGAAGAAAGAAGAAGAAAGAATGAAGAAGGAAGAAAGAAGAGGGAAAAAAGAAATACGGAAGAAAGAAGAAGGAAGAAGAATGAAGGAAAAAGAAAGAAGAAAGAAGGCAAAAGGAAGAAGGAAGAAGGAAGGAAGAAGAAGGAAAAAGAAAAGATGGGAAAAGAAAGAAGTAAGAAGGAAGAAGAGAGAAGTAAGAGGGAAGAAGAAAGAAAGAAGACGGGAGAAAGAAAGAAGAAGGGAGGAAGAAGAAGGAAGAAGGAAAAAGGAAAAAGGGAAAAGGAAGAAGGAAGAAGAAAAAAGGAAGAAGGAAGAAGAAAGATGGAAGAAGAGAGAAGGAAGAGGGAAAAAGAAGGAAGGAAGGAAAAAGAAGAAAGAAGGAAGACGGAAGACGGGAGAAAGAAGGAAGAAGAAGAAAAAAAAGAAGAAAAAGGGAGAAGGAGGAACGAAGAATGGAAAAGGAAGATGGGAAAAGGAAGAAGGTAGAAAGAAGAAGGAAGGAAGAAGAATAAAGAAGGAAGAACGAAAAAGGAAGAAGAATGAGGGAAGGAGAAAGTAGGAAGAAGGAAGGAGGAAGAAAGAAGAAGGAAGAAAGAAGAAGGAAGAAGACAGATATACGAAGGAAGATGGAAGAAGGAAGAAAGAACTTCTCATTTTTAACTTTTTGCTTCTTTTTGCCAATTCGGCCCAATGGCCATTCGGCCTAATGACCGTTCGGCCTAATGGCCATTCGGCCTAATGACCTTCGGCCAAATGGCCTTCGGCCTAATGGCCTGACACCCTATTGAACATTATCTTCAATACTCGACGCATACGGCATAAGTGAATTTTTGAGGCGGGTGCAGAGCAATTTTTGTGACGATATGAATCTAACAACCTTTTATCTGAGAAGCTTCCATTTGAAGAAGGGATGAATATCAGCGTAAAAACTGATCTATCTTCATTGGCAAAAGAAAGGAATGAGCAAATTCTATACCAGCGAAAAATTGAATAGCAATATCAAGAAAATAGAAGATATGATTGAGATAAGTATTGGTAAAATTTAGTTACACCGATTTTTTGAACGAATGAATCCTAGTGGTAAATACGGAGTAACAAGCAATATGCGTTGAAGCAAGACTGAACTAGTAAAATAATAATCCGGCATTTCGCAATCCTTTAGAACGCACGCTCCAACACTTGATATCCAGAAAATAAACTACATAATTTATTGATTGGTGTGACCTTTTTTATAATATGGCACGCCTGATACAAACAGTGTCAAATTCAAGATTCCGAAACATTTCGAAAAATAAAAGTTCATGCCAACAAATAAACCTAATTCAAGCAATTTATTTCACAACCGAAATCCGCATTTCCATACTTATGATATGTTTTAATGCAATATGTAATATCTCAAATGAAAAGGTTCAAGTACATCCAATCCCTTTTCTAGCGATTTCCGAAAAAATATTGCGGAAAAAGACCAACATTCTGTGAGAAACTCACAACAAATATTCTGGTTTATGATGTTGATTGTTGATGAATCATAAACAAGTATGAAGAAATTAAAATGATTCATCGTCCTATAGGGAATGAAAGTTTTCCCCCTATATTCTGACAGTCTCAGTCGAATCCCACAGGATTATGCCTACAACTAAGCGTCATCCAAGCATCTCAATTATTCTAACAACCACTAGTGGTTCATTGGGTTTACCTGCGCCGGTAGCCAAGCCGGTTTTTGATGTTTACGTTGGTTCATCAAAGCGTGCATCCCACATCTGCTCACATCAATTACTCAGAGACAGATCTCCATCCAAAGCTTAGAGCTGAGAGCTCGAGCCAGAAAACCCCAACCCAGCGGAAACGATCTGCGGGGGTTGCATACAAGCACGCTCTCTCGGCGTAAAGCTCATTGCAATGCAACGAATCCGTTAGTTGGTTTAGAGGGTGGTGGGGTCATCTGCAACGACTAGGCAAACAAAATTCCCGCGTGCGATCGTTCGCGGTTTCTCTCAGCTCAAAGTGGCGCGCGCGAAAACTGAATCCATCCGAGGCAGTTTTGCTCCAGGTAGCGGCGAGATCGGTCACTAAAAATTTGAATCTGAAGGGTGCGTGAACTATCAGATCATCAAGAGAAAAGATTCACTCGAACGTTTAGAATTTGGATTTTATTGTTCTAGTTTGGATTCGGTTTCAACACTTTTTGACAGGTGATCAGAACGCGTGAAGGTGCGCGGGAGATTGCATTTGCGCAGGCACGTGTCGCAGATTTTTGAATGCACCTGTCGGGTGCCGGCCGTCGTGGACGCAAAGAAGTGATGCAGCAACAACAAAAATAGTGTGACAAGTGCCAAATTTTCCAACCAGTGAATTGCGGTTGTTACTATTGATGCATGATTTATTATATCACCGAGAGAAGTGTGGAAAAGTGAATAAAATATAGAAGAAATTGCGCGCCGTAGGAGCAAAGATCAAGAGTGAAAGGTTTTTCGGTGGTGGTCGAAGAGTAGTTTAACTGTAACGGCCAGAAGCGAATGAAAGATGGAGAACAACGCTTACATCGGCGAGGAAACCGGGCAGACTCGAATCGAGGGAATTACCGTGACAAATGGAAGTATTATTTACCAGGTATGTAATTGCTCTGGCGCAAACAAAGACAAATGAAATGTGGTTTTATTATGCATATTTGGTCATCATTGCGTTCATTTTTTTATGACTTGTTACACAGAACCGTCTGCATTTTTTTTCTTGCAAAGATTTACGAATTCAATGTTTATTTTTGACTTTCTCGTACATTGAAGGTACGTAAAAGCTCACTTTAAACTTGATCTTTTTTATGATATTCTAACAGTGACCATTTTTATATTTCTAAAATAAATGTGCTGATTTTTATATTAAATGGATGTGCTTCATGTCCGTGTGGTTAGTGTCGACAGGCATTCAATTCTATTTTAGTGCGGAGTGTGGGTTCGATTCCCACATTAGTCGCAAAACTTTTCACAAGAAAAAGTATTCGACAGAGCCAATGAACGTTGCATGTTGATACATTGTCTAGTGTGGTGCTTCCTTCAAAGAGCGAAAAACTCTCTGCAGGCATTAAACATTTTATAATATTGAACGGGTGCTATAGGGTTAAAGCAGGCATTTTTGTCTTTTCGTCATAGTCTCGATAACCAATGAAAGATACACTTTTTTGCCAAACTCATCTGTACCTCAGGAGCTCAGGAGAAACGTTCTTCTATAGTGGAATTCTAGCAAATGGACTTTACTTTCGTTGGTTTTAGCCCTTACGACGATGGCCGAAAATGCCTGCCGTTTCCCTACCTACCCAAATCTCATAAATCAAATCCTGGTGCAAGGATTTTTTTGCGGTTACGAAAGAATCATTTTAATCAAGCTACAGAAAAGAAAATTTTGGTTCCAAAAAGCGTCTACTTATGCATTATTATTTATTAGTTGAACCTAAATTGATCTTTGTTCTGAATACAAAAATGACAAAATACGAAGAGCAAATATGGAAAAGAGTTCGCATATCTACATATAATTGTTCCAATTTTCAATAACAAGGGAGAATGATGTTGAAGCCGTTTAATTGAATGAAAAATGTTCTCAGACAGCAGGGAAAACCTTCCTGTTTGGATGATGCAATTTTGCTGAATAAAACTAGCATACGTAGCAAATGTTACACCAGTTAGAAATAAATCACCATTGACAACTGACATATCAGCAAGAGAAAATTCCAGGTTAATTGTTAATAGATTATTTGCACAGAGGGAGAACGGTGCATCATGGTTAAATATAGTGAAGAATGGAATAATCAGTGCGTTTGGATCGAGTTAAAAAACGATGATACAGTTGATATCCCATTGTTGCATTCAAAGCGGACCAGTGATATAGAAATCGGAAACATTACACAGGTATGTTGCTAGCTTCAATGGGTATAATGATCCTTGGGAGATTCTTTTGGGGCTTCCGCGAAGCACTCATCGATTAAAAATTTTAAATGTTTTCGTATTATTTAGAAGGAGAAAAATCAACAGTGCGAACGTCAATCACAAATGGGACATAACTGCCTATATGAAGATCGGGCTAAAAAGAATGTAATGTTATATTCTAAGTTGCTCTTTATTGGGCCGCCAACCGTCAGTCCTTCTGTAAACCGACCGCAAGCGCGGCTTCATCTCCTGTACCACCAACCAGCGAGAGCGGGGTCTGCCCGATAAACGTCATACTTACTACTCGGCCAGCCCAATATAATATGCGGTATTTTACTAGCCTGTGAAGGACTGCGTTTTTGTACGCTCGGTATAGCTCGTAATTTGTGCGTTTCCGTAAATGGTTTCAAAAATTAACCAGAGAATATCAGTAACTATTCTCTTATTGGTTTTTGGAAATTCTTTTAATCAAATTTCGTGATAAGGTCGTTCAAATGGTAAACAATGGTTTTATCCTGCAGTCTACCGAAAAATTCCATGCACAAATTAATTAAGCAGTCGGGTAAGCAAATGTTTACAAAAACGCTCTCAAGAATCTCAGCAAAGATGAATGTTCTATGCTAGTGACGGCAATTTGGTTGTCGAATTTCAGTCGCGACCTTGACCTCGTAATTGCATTTAATTTTGAGGTATGACTACTTTTTAGTTGGGTCTGACCCGTAACGCTGGGGAGACACCTTTACGTGGTGTGTTACGGGGTAAGATCTACCACGGTTACATTGCTAGCTACAGGCAAATCCTGACCCAACGAATACCTTCCTCATTATCCAACTCCGTGGTACTTATGAGGGTGTCGCTAAGTCGGTGGCCTCTCGTTAAGTAAGTACCACATCAACACTTCCTTCCTCTCCCTAGTTACGGTGAAGATGGGCGTGGCCAGGAGTAGTAATCCTCATGCTTTTGTTATTTTTGTTTAAGACTGGAATCAAGGAGCACTCCTTTTCTTGATTTCTGATAGCATTCTAGATGAGGATCTCAAAAGTAAAACATGAGTATCACTAGTGTCCAATCTACGAATTACACCGTAACAATGCTAATGCTAATGCTAAATGACTACTTTTTAGTTGGGTCTAGGTTCATCCAGCGGAAACGGGGAAGGGTCATTTGGCCGAATGCCACTAGGCCGAACAGACCATTAGGCCGAAACCAATCTGGCCGAAAGTCATTTGGCCGAAAGGGTCATTTGGCCAAAAGGGTCGTTTGGCAGCAAGGGTAATTTGGCCGAAAGAGTTATTTGGCCGAAAAGGTCGTTTAGCCGCAAGGGTAATTTGGCCGAAAGAGTCATTTGGCCGAGTCATAAGGTCGAAAGGGTCATTTAGCAGAAAGGGTTTGGCCGAAAGGGTTTGGCCGAAAGGGTAGTTTGGCCGAAAGGGTCATTTGGCCGACAGGGTCGTTTGGCCGAAAAGGTCGTTTGGCCGAATGGGTCATTTCGCCGAAAGGGTCGTATGGTCGAAATGGTCGTTTGGCCGAAAAGATTATTTAGCCGAAAGGATCATTTAGCCGATAGGGTCATTTGGCCGAAAGAGTCATTTGGCCGGACTGGTCATTAGGCCGAAAGGGTCATTTAGCCGAAAGGGTCATTTGGCCGAAAGGGTCATTTGGCCGAAAGGGTCATTTGGCCGAACTGGTCATTAGGCCGAAAGGGTCATTTGGCCGAAATGGTCATTTGGTCGAAAGGGTAATTTGGCCGAACAGGTCATTTAGCCGAATAGTTCATTTGAAAAGTGAGAAATTAGGAATGAGAAGAGAGACGTCTCTCTTCTCACTCCTCGCTGTCAAAAGTGAGAAGAGAAAAATGAAGAGTGAGAACTAAGAAGTCTCACTTCTCACTCCTCATTTCTCACTGCACGATGAAAAAGCGCAAAGAGAGTAGTGAGACGTCTCACAACCCACTTCGCACTCCTCTCTTATACAGTGAGAAATAAGAAATGAGGATTCAGAAGTGAGACGTCTCACTTCTCACTCCTAATTTATCACTTCTCGCTGTAAAAAAGAGGAACGCGAAATGAGTAGTGAGGCCTCTCACTACTCACTTTGAGCTTCTCACTTTTGACAGCGAGAATTGATGAATAAGGAGTAAGAAGTGAGACGTCTCATTTCTCACTTCTCACTGTGAAAAGTGAGTAGTGCGAAGTGGGTAGTGAGACGTCTCACTACTCATTTCGCGCTTCTCACTTTTTACAGTGAGAAGAGAAAAATGAAAAGTGAGAAGTGAGACGTCTCTCTTCTCATTCCTAATTTCTCACTTTTCAAATGAACTATTCGGCCAAATGTCCTATTCGGCCAAATGACCCTTTCGGCCAAATGTCCTATTCGGCCAAATGACCCTTTCGGCCAAATGACCCTTTCGGCCAAATGACCCTTTCGGCCAAATGAACCTTTCGGCCAAATGACCCTTTCGGCCAAACGATCTTTTCGGTCAAATGACCCTTTCGGCTAAACGAACGGGTCAAATGACCCTTTTGGACAAATGGCCCTTTTGGCCAAATGACCCATTCGACCAAATGAAATTCGGCCAAATGGTATATTCGACCAAACAACTTTCGGCCTAGTGGCATTCGGCCAAATGACCCTTCCCCTTGCGGATCTAAATGATCACAATTCTGTGCTGTTAGACATCCGTTGGCATACAACAATGTCTGATATTATTCCTCTGCGTTGATGAGATGCCCGCAAAGAAAATAGTATTATTGTGGATAGGAATGATCATAGGAATTCTGCGTTGTGGGACATCTGAAAGCACGAAACAATACCTGAGTTTATTCTTCCACGCTGGTGAGACGCCCGTGAGAAAAATAGTGTTATTGTTAATGATTAAAATGCTGTACGGTGGGATACCCGCTATATATGGATTGAATTTATCACAATTATCCGTATGCATGGAACAATGGGTCGTATGAATAAAAAGTAGCAAAACTCAGCGCTTGTAGTATCTACTCAAAAATAAAGTCCACAGAGAAAACTACATGTTTGATATGAATAAAAACATTTTCGAACTTATGGCAAATGCTACATTCGAACTTAGCCTTTACTACAGTTTACTACCATTTACTACACGGAGAAACGTCAAAACAAAATTGACCCCATGATGGCGATGATGATTTCATCATTTTTTTGCGGCTAATCAACAAAAGACATGTCTGTTTTGTTTGTTTTCCCTAAATTGGACTTCTATTTTCAAGAACAAAGCCGATTCGCTTCGATTCTGATGAGTAATCTGCATTTGAAACATGAGTAGCAACGTCTTGAGCAGACTACAAGAAATCAGTAGTAAACTCTTGTTTTATTCATACCGAATCAGTTGTTTGTAGTATGTTCGAAATGTGTAGTGTAGTAAAGTCTCTTTTATTCATACGAACATGTTCCACAAGTGACGTTTACTACTGAAAATGTAGTAAAGTTGAACTTACTACTTTTTATTCATACGACCCAATGTCTGAGTTCCTTCTTCTGCATTGAAGAGAAGCCCGCAAGATTTTATAATCGGAATAGTCACCACAACTCAATATGTTAGGACTTCCAAGCCAATATTCTCTGCGTTGGTGAAAAAAACGTTATTGTTGATCGAAATTATTACAGTTTTGTCCAGTGAAACATACATATGCATGGAACAATGTTTGAGTTTCTTCCTCTGTGTTGAGAAAAATGTATTATTGTGGATCCGAATGATCACAATTCTGCGTGTTTGACGCTCGAGTAGTTATGAATCGAAATGATCAAAATTCTGCATGGTGGGACATCCATGTGTATGGAACAATGCCCAAGCTTCTTCTTCCCGATTGATGAGATACCCATAAAGAAAATAGAGTTGTTGTGGATCGAAACAATCACAATTCTACGCGGTGCGGCAACCGTATGCATGGAAGATTGTATGAGTTTCTTCTTCGGGGTTGATGAAAATGTGTGAATCGGAATGATCACAATAATGCGTAGTGGAACATCCTTATGCATGAAAGAATGTCTGAATCTCCTCCTTTGGGTTGTTAAGACGCCCGCAAGAAAAGTACTGTCATTGAGGATCAAAATAATCAATCCTGTGTGGTAAGAATCTCGCATGCAAAATAATGTATTTAAAGCTATTTTGTCTGCGATAGTAGAAAGCAGACAGTTGGGACATGTTTTTTTCTGTTCGGATGTGCCACTTTGACGAGTTAGTAGATCTATTGTGGCATTACCCGCTTCCTTAGTGTATAAGTGCAAGTCAGAAGAAATAAAGTATTGTGACAAGGTTCCGCTATTTAGACCCTTCGCTGAGAGTTATCTCATTAAAGGCGCGCCCCTTATCAATCAATACTTACTCCTGTTATGAGAAAACCAAAACAGTAATACTGTCATTTGGCCATGCATCGGAGCCCTAGCCATATCCGTGTCTTGCTTCTAGAATATCACCAGTAAAACACCAAACCCGGGATTTAGCTCTATCTACAAAAGCATTTCAATCTAGAGAATTTGTTGAGTAACAAGGATTACCGTGTGTTCCTCGAACTACCAATGCTTACCAGTTCATGAAAAGTTAGTACGTATTTAAACCCCTAACTAGATTTATTTTTCCGGCAGTCAGTTCAGCCTAGGATAATGACTCCGAGGTTTCTAACTAATTGCTAGAAAAGTGGTTTCCGCTGCATACAGTTTAGCCTCAAACAAGAGGAATTTGAGTCTTTCAACCATCTGCAGGGTAAAGTTATTTTTGTTATACTTAAAAAAACTGGTATCGGTATAGAGGACTAAATACGATGAATCTCTGAAGTACCACAACTCATTGCCCTAGCTCGAAAAATGGATTATGCTAGGGCTCGGTTTGGTAGATCTTACTCCGTAAAATACTACGTAAAAGTGATCTACCTAGCTTTACGGGGGGTCGTGACATGTTACACAAATTACACAATATAAAGACAAAGAATTCTATCGGCATAAATATTCTATATCCTATCCTTACAGATTTTGTCTAAGCTCCCTTGCAATATATGGCCGACCCATTTCCATCCACGTTTTCGAACATCTATTGTTATCGGTATTTGATGGCTTTTATGTTGCTCGGCACTGTAAGGCCGTTCGAATTATAAATTTTAGACATCATCTGCGTTATCTTTGCCTAAACACAACACGCTTCACGATAGAGTAGTACATTCGAATTTTGGTGCGTGGATCAATCCGGTTGGGTCTCCAAATATTTCGAAAACTCGCCCCAGTCATTCTGACCCGTGGTTCCATGTTAATTCCAATTTTGTCATCTGATGATATCAGTCTGTCAGGATATTGAAGTCCTACGATCGTACGGCTACTGCAAAGTTTGAGGGGCTTTTCCCGTTGACACTCAACCACCTGGTCCTGCGGGCGTTGATAGTGGACCCATACGGTCAGCTCGTAAAGAAGCATACTGCCAGCTCGTAAAGCACACACAAAAGAGCATCGGAGTACTTTTATAGCGTTTCGTTTTCAATAGCCGAATCAGAGTCGTCTAGATGTTCCACAACAAAAAACTGCCAAAACAGCTCAAGGTATGGTACACGGTCAATCGCACCCACCAAGATCTTCCCGATTACGCTGAAAACATGATAGCCAAACGCAATTTCATCGCTGCGTTTATTACGGACTCAAGAAAGCACCGTCTTCGTCACCGGTGATCCATTTCCAGAGGAGCCAAATACAAGTCCTGACAACTGAAAGCGGCTCTATCGAAGTAAGTCAAACACTGTTGGCAGCAGACGGGAGAAACGGGCGCGAGTGGACTCCCCGGTCAACGATGGTAGAAAAGCCGCAACAACCGGCGATAATCGCCTCCTCTACGATATTTCACGACGCCCGATTGGAGCAAAGACAAATCCGTGGGTGCCAGAAAAAAACGCGACATGTCATTCACTCATCGATTCAACTGATCAGCTGAAACGTTGGTTCGACCACTGAACAACTTCTTCAAGTTTTGACGACTTATCCTAATTCAGATATAGGGAAAGGTTGACAATTCTCTGACGGCAGCAGCTAAGATTCAGCCCGGCTGATCATGTGAGAACCATACAGGGACCAGGCCAATGAATTTCAATTTTTTCTTCTTTATTAAAGAGGCTTTCAGCTCTTGGCTGGTTCACCTCTGAGAAATGAATTTCAAGAGTCCCTCCATTTGGTACTGATTGACCACGGAAAAGCCTTCGATCGTCTGAATCAAGAAAAAATGAGGGGCGTCCCTTGAAGTAAAGGAGGGCTAGACAAAATCCAGAGTCCAGCACAATATATTCGCTACCGGTCTTATAAGCGTTTTGCGCCTCCGAATTTTTCTGCTGGTATCGTTATCGGCGGTCACCCCAAGTACACGAATTCTTCAACCACCTCGATTTCGTCACCACCGATAGAAACTCGTGGTGGGTGGCTTACATTGACCTCTCTTGAGCCTCTTCCTATCATGTACTTCGTCTTCGACGTGTTGATGACTAGTCCAATCCGATTAGCTTCGCTTTTCAGTCTGATGAAGGCTTCCTCCTCTCCTCCTTCCATCCTCTCAAAGTTACGTGCCATGATATCAATGTCGTCGGCGAAACCAAATAACTGGACGGACTTCGCGAAAATCGAACCACTCGTGTCAATCCCTGCCCTTCGTATTACTCCCTCCAAAGCGATGTTGAATAGCAGACACGAAAGACCATCACCTTGCCGTAACCCTCCACGCGTTTCGAAGGGACTCGAGAATGCCCCTGAAACTCGAACTTTGCACATCACCCGATCCATCGTCGCCTTGATCAACCGTATTAGATTATCCGGAAATCCGTTTTCGTGCATTAGCTGCCATAGCTGGTCCCGAACGATTGTATCATATGCGGCTTTGAAGTCGATAAATAGATGATGTGTGGGCACGTTGTATTCGCGGCATTTCTGCAATACCTGACGTAAGGCGAACACCTGGTCTGTGGTAGAGCGTTCACCCATAAGTTTCCGCCTGGTACTGCCCCACGAACTCTCTTGCAATTGGTGTTAGTCGGCGGCATAAAATTTGGGAGAGTACCTTGTAGGCGGCGTTCAGCAATGTGATTGCGCGGTAGCTGCTACAATCCAGCTTATCGCCCTTTTTGTAGATGGGGCACACGACACCTTCCATCCACTCCTGCGGCAGAACCTCATCCTCCCAAACCTTGGTAATCACCCAGTGCAGCGCTCTAGCCAGTGCTTCACCACCGTGTTTAAACAGCTCTCCTGGTAGTTAGAAAGCTATGCTACTCTAATACAAAAGTCTAGGGTTGTACTACTTACTTAATCATGCAAATTTCTCAATGCTAATGCTATGATGTTTTTTTTTTAACAAAATCACGAAAGGTTCGCAGAGAAACCATATTCCTGAACGTATGTTTGAAATGTGCATGACAATAATGCTTTCTAGTAGAGAGTCATCAGCGTGGTGCGGTCACGGCCATGATAAACAGTATAGTCTGAGACATTTGCGTGGCCAATTTGGTTGAATCAATCAAGATTCCATTATGGTCAATTTAGAGGCAGGTTAATACTAGTTTTGGTAATTTCGGCATCAGACACAAAGTGAGATAGAAATTGATTTTATTGGTCTTTTTTTGTAAGAAATATTCTAATCAATGCAAAAAAAGATGTGGAATCAATTGGTATAACACAAGCGAGCGGAAAGTAGGTGAGGATGACCTAATAACGTACTCCATGTGCTTTTTATATGTGTTATACAATGAAAACTCATACAGGTATCAAATCAATTCAATCTGCCGACACAGCAGCAACCTGTTTGGTTATTGATGTTAGAACATTGAATACATTTTTTTACGAAAATGGTGGAAGAATAGCGATTCTACATAGAAGACAGTTTTAACGCGGAGATACTACGTAAATCAAAACCGTGTGTTTAATACAGAAATCCCCGTGAAACAATGAAAAGACGGAAATCAGCGACTCCAGTGTAACTTTATTGTTCGCTCAGAACATAGTATGAACATTACCACCACGATTGATTTAATTTGTCTACCCACTCCCTGCCTCATGGGTGAATTTTAGACCATATCCGCCTACGAAATCTGTATAAGTTCAAATTGGGCAGAGTTCCAATTGTAAGGTATTGCTAGTCACTGTTGTTCGGCTTAACTTCCATCCAAAACGGCTTGAATAGGACCGTTGGAGCAGATATACCAAAGTCAGGTAAAATAGTTAATGAATCTTGAGTATATATGTCGTATATTATCAACGTTTCTACATATATAAATTCTGATATAAATCCTTTCAATTCAATTTGAGACCACTCCAAATGAATTCGAACACGCTTGATAATAGTTCAATCTGGCAGCAGCGTGGCGCACGCGTCCCTAGTCACGTTGGAATCACCAGTACGAAAGCTCTCAAGAGCGACTGGACCGCGATCAATGTGTTCTCTAATGCCGCCGCCGTCAAAACAAAACAACTTTGTCTATCACTTGAAAAATTGATGTCAAATGATGTATTACCGTTCAGGATTCGGCGGGTTTTCTTATATTTATTGAGAGAGGGTTTTTGCTGAGCACATTTACTGAAATTCAATAACAAGATACTTTGGTATAGAAAGTACAGGACAAATTCCAGGGGAAACAGATTTGCTCGTTTGTTTTCAAAATTCACGGTTCTTTCAATGTTGTCGTAAAAATCGCGGAATTATATTATTTACACTAACTCGAAAAGGGTTTCTTACCCCATTCCCGGCCTAATATGCATGCGACTGCATTATTTAATTAATATTTTTGACAGGAAGCAACTTTTCCTAAATTTCGTGTGCCGTGCAATACTGCAATGGGGTTCACTTCTGCTTAAAAATAGCTATTCTTGCTAAACATCATTTGAAAAAACTTTTATTTGATTTAAATTAACGAGGTCTAGCACTAATTTCAGTCATAGCGATTTCATTTCCGGCCCACTTCCAAACCGGTTCCCGGCCTAAGCAAAATTTCGCTCAATCTCTCAACACCTTACTCTCATTCTCTCTTGGGACGGTAGAAAATGCGACGTAAACAAAAATAAGCACGTTCAACGCCGACATGATGCCAGATGGTATTTATAATCATTTTTATTTGGTTGAAAAGATATATTCACTCATCCAAATTACTTCCAAACGCTTAAAAACTATATTTCTGTCACTTTTTGAAATCGAGAGAATTACAAATAACATGATACGGTCAACTAATTAGATAGTTTTCCTATGAACGTTGAAGGATTTTGTTCATACTGAAAAAGACTCCTGGCCTTCTGGCAGCACGGTGTGGCTAGAAGTTCTTAGGCCGAGGTGAATTTTTGTTCGGTTTGAGGATACATTTTTAAATGTATTCTAATATGTTTATATTAGTTCTAGTGAAATAAACAAATAGAAAAGGTTAAAGTGCGTGAGTTTAGAATTTTTGTGTGGTGATTAACAGCTTCAAACAATGATTGTATCGAGAACTGTGACGATTTTCAGGTAGGTGTTTATATAAAAATACCGTTTTGTAAAAGTGGAAAGATTCACTCCGGCTCAGTGGTGTAGCAACGGAGAGTGATTGTTCGGAATGCACATTTTTATTTTCTATAATTGGACCAATTAGGAGTGAAATAAATGGTTGAAAAATATTGAGTATTGTGCGAAATGAATGGGAGTGGGCCGGGAATCGGGTCCATAGGCCCAAGTAGTGATTTACCCTATACATTTTTGAATTTTCTAAAATTTATTTCTAGAGGTCAAAATGCTAATGTTTTTCTTCCATATAAGCATATGAACAGTAAGCAGCATGTTTGAATTCAGACACTTTATATCCGTATAATGTTTCAATTATCGAATGGATGTTGGATAGAAGCTGCACGATATAAAGTAGACCATCCTGAGGATCCCATAGCTTAGTAGGCTACACGTTCGTCATTTAGAGGAACGTTCATGGGTTCGATTGCCAACCACCTCACCAACCTTCGCCCAGTCACTGGAGGACGTGCTCAGCGGGATGACCGTCCAATGTTCGACCATCAACCAGTAGCTGCGATAAATGACTCTCCTCGGATGTATTCATCTACAGATTCAAACAAAGGTAGCCGAACTGCCTTTACACAATGATGGACAACTGGACTGTGGTAACATGAGCAAAGCAATATTCACTTCAACGCTGCCGATAAAGTATAAGTGAACCATCCATGCTGACGTGATAAGTAAATGTACAAATAAGCATTTTCACGAAGTCCGTCCAGTTATTTGGTTTCGCCGACGACATTGATATCATGGCACGTAACTTTGAGAGGATGGAGGAAGCCTACATCAGACTGAAAAGCGAAGCTAAACGGATTGGACTAGTCATCAACACGTCGAAGACGAAGTACATGATAGGAAGAGGCTCAAGAGAGGTCAATGTGAGCCACCTACCACGAGTTTCTATCGGTGGTGACGAAATCGAGGTGGTTGAAGAATTCGTGTACTTGGGCTCACTGGTGACCGCCGATAACGATACTAGCAGAAAAATTCGGAGACGCATAGTGGCTGGAAATCGTACGTACTTTGGACTCCGCAAGACGCTTCGATCGAATAGAGTTCGCCGCCGTACCAAACTAACTATCTACAAAACGCTTATAAGACCGGTAGTTCTCTACGGACACGAGACCTGGACGATGCTCGTGGAGGACCAACGCGCACTGGGAGTTTTCGAAAGGAAAGTATTGCGTACCATCTATGGTGGGTTGCAGATGGCGGACGGTACGTGGAGGAGGCGAATGAACCACGAGCTGCATCAGCTGTTGGGAGAACCATCCATCGTTCACACCGCAAAAATCGGAAGACTGCGGTGGGCCGGGCACGTAGCCAGAATGTCGTACAGTAATCCGGTGAAAATGGTTCTCGACAACGATCCGACGGGAACAAGAAGGAGAGGTGCACAGCGGGCAAGGTGGATCGATCAGGTGGAGGACGACTTGCGGACCCTCCGCAGACTGCGTGGTTGGCGAAGTGCAGCCATGAATCGAGCTGAATGGAGAAGTCTTTTATGTGCAGCACAGGCCACTCCGGCCTTAGTCTGATGATAAATAAAAAGCATAAATATATGACCAAGATATCAATGGAAATAAAAAGGCACTGTAGTGCATGATGTCGGCTCAGTGATACCTTATAATACGCATATGGTCGGAAGAGCTTATACAAATGTGTGACAATTAAAAAAGCGACAGTCTGTTGAATTATTGAATTGATCATATTGCAATTCTCGATTGCCGGAATGCCGAATTGTGTTTAGAACTTAGTTTAGCCACTGCGCGCATGGGTTGCAGTAGAAATTGTTTGACTAATTTTATAGCTCATTATTATGGAACGTACACACGGTCAAGCAGTTTGACCAACATTGACTCCACCTCCCGTTTATTCAAACATCCATCAAGTTTTACCAACAGCGGCACGAACAATCAATTTATTCGACCAACAATATCACACACGAACGACCGAAGCAACAACTTGAGTACCAACCATCAAAAAATATATGAGAGTTTGTGCAACTTCCCTACAAATGCTCAAACATGTTCGGCGAACCTTGACTCCACCCCCGACAACTCAAACCAAAATCAAACCGTTTTAATTTTTTCCAACCGAGCCGCCAACTGTCAAATGGTTGTTCAAACAACTTCACGCACGTTCAAACAAAGCAGCAACCGAAGCGTTTTCTTGGGGGCGAAGTCAATGTTCGTCGAACTGCTTGACTGGTGTGTACGTTGCATTAGGGGTGGTGGAAATTCGCGGCAAAATTTTCAAAATTTCGCGAACAACCAATTCAGAAAATCGAAAAATTAAATTATATTTCGGTGCAAAAAATAAAAAAGACAATGTAGATTCCATATTTATTTAAATTGTTGCGTTTATTAATTTCATTTTCTTTTTTATTATTATTCCTTTACATTACTGGTCAAAAGCACTTGGTTGGCCAATATTTTTCCGTCAGCTTTTGGCGCTGAGAAGTGTTGATTAAATTGTACTGTCTGACACTACGTTCAGCATCTACCGAGTTTCCATGAATAGACAGGTATTTAACCGCTATTTTGAAGAGCTGACGACAGCGATCTCGGTTTGCAAACCAAAACTTCGGCATTCCGAATAATTGTATATTCTTTGAGGCCAAATTGACCCGCCAAACAATTTTATTGGTGCCATCGATTAATTCTCTTATTTAGGATAAACTTTCCTAAAGAATCCATATTTTTTTACGTCTCTAACTATTTTTAAAATTTGAAAGAAAAACAAAATTGTTCTTCAATTTAATTTTGGCTCAACATTCGACCAATTCAGGACCTTGCACTTAAAAAAAAATTCAAGACGTCAAAAAATGCGTTGTTTGTCTAGTTGGTATTGACTAGGTCAAGAAATCGACTGAGGCAATAGAATGGAATAAAATTATTGACGGAGAAGGTTAATTTCGCGGTTTTTCGCGCAAATGTTTAAATTTCGCGGCTAACATCAAATTTCGCGGATTTCGCGGCCTCCGCGAACTTTGGTGGCGGTCACGGCAGCAGCAGCGCGTCATTCACGTCCGTGAACCAATCACTCAATCAGCATCGGAGGTAATCGTTGGTGAATCTGGCAATCGATGGCGTCTGTAGCGGCGAACCATCAGAAGGCGGTTGCGCGGTCAAGTGGTTGCTATAAGTGAGGCACATAAATTAAAATAAATCGGTTCTTTTCAAGACCATCATTATGTTTGGAAAAAAAGGTAGAGCTGAGATGATTTTTCCAAATTTTTGCAACTTCTCCAGTGAATTTGTTTCTGTTCGGTTATGTTCTGTCCTGTCAGTGATTCAAAATGTGTATTGTTGAGAAGACTAACAAGTGAAAGTTGATTCTAAACGAACTTTTTTCATAGAACACTTGGCGTCGGTAGCGAAATCGTAGCGTCAGTGTCCGTCCGAGCAGCGACCATCGACGGGTGGTTGCTGCAGTGATTGGAAATGAATTTTATTCAAAATGCAAAACATAATCGCTCGGCTACGGCAGAATGCTTTCATCGATAGAAGAATCTCAAGTACGTGCCGAACAAATGACGCTTCAATGATTTTATTCGTACAGTGACTGAAGGAAATTCGATGGCGTCAGAATTGGTGGTCGTCTGCATCTGGTTGCCGCAGATTTTTTTTTTCAGACGGGATCCACACCGATGGAACTGCTCTTCGATGAGACTAATAAAAAAATTACGCGCGCTCGCGAGATAGTAGCTTTCTTGTATTCCATGAAGTAACACCATAAGCCCCGCCCTTTTGGCGAACGATTTTGATTACGCATTCCCACATTCACTGTTAAGGCTATTAAAACTGTTAAACACACAAACTGATGGTGACTACAGAAACACATTGTTGAAAATAAATCGGTGCTTGGCACAACCAATATTATTATATATTCGGAAAAAAGTTAAAGACAGTACACTGTGATATTGTGGTTCTCAATGCCATTAATCGATCCTTTTCATAATCCGAGCGAACATTTTCAAAGTACAAACCATAATCACTTGAAGCGCATCGGTGCGAGATGTTACAATAAGCTAATTCGCATGGTGACTGAAGGAAATATAATCGGTAGTATCGGTTCGAGTGGCGCCCGTCGGCAAGTGGTTGACAAGAAAATTTATTGAATATAATAGCGTGATTATCGATTTGGCTGTTGTCCGCGTAAGTGAAATTGACTCGCAAGATGCTAACTTTAGTTCTGTTGCTTTCAGTAATTGGACATTAGGGTGCCAACGGAATGTATGGGAAAAAAATTGTCATCGAGTTTCAAAAACGACATTGCTCACAAGTTTCATTACCCCAAAATATGACCTCATGCAAAATTTGAGCTCAGTCGGACATGATTTAGGGGTGCCTAAAATTCATCAAAGTTTTGAAATTTTTAGCCGTGAAAATTTTTCCAAGGGGGAATTTTTGTTAAAAGTCGTTTTTTTCTCTCAGAACCTTTTTGGGACTTGGAAATTTTTTCAGATGATGAATTTTTTTTTCCTTTCCTTTAACACCGGACGATACGCAAACGTTTTCGTAGCCAAAAATATCCCCCTTTGCAAAATTTGGGCAAAATTGGACATGATCTAGGAGTGCTCAAAATTAATGAAGACTTTATTTTTTTTCTAACAAGGAGGAAATTTTTTTTTGTTTCTTGATGCCAAAGGACTCAAAATGCATGAAATTTTGAAAATTAATTTTTTGAAAAAAAAACGACTGTTTTGGGACTTTGAAACAATTTCTTATGGCGAAAACAATTTTTCATCGAATTCAAAAACCGGACGGTACGCAAACATTTCCTGAGCCCCAAAATATGCCCCTATACAAAATTTGAGCTCCATCATGATTTAGGGCAGCTCAAAATCTTGCAAGTAAAATTTAAAATTTTTTGTGACTTTGAAAACTTTTGATCAGATTTGCGGAGAAAATTATCAGATTGCAATGTTTATTACACTGAGGTTTATTTTTTTTTTCAAAAAAAAAAAATCTCAATGTTTCATGCATTTTGAGTCCTTCAGCATCAATAAACAAAAAAAATATTTCCCCCTTATGAGAAAAAAAAAAGTTTTGAATTATTTTGAGCACCCCTAAATCATGTCCAATTTAGCTCAAATTTTACATAGGAGGATATTTTTGGCTACAAAAACGTCTGCGTACCGTCCGGTGTTAAAATTCAATGAAATACATTTTCATCATCTGAAAAAGAGTACCAAAAAAAGAGAAAAAAAATCGATTTCTTTCCAAAAAAAAACTGACGTTGAAATAACGTCAGATCTCAACGTTTCATGCATTTCTAAGTCATTTGACATCAAAAACAAAAAATATCGATTTTCGATTTTTCCTTGGGAAAATTATCATTGGTAAAAATGTCAAAACTTTGATGAATTTTAGGCACCCGTAAATCATGTCCGATTGAGCTCAAATTTTGCATGGGGTCATATTTTGGGGTAATAAAACTTGTGAGCAATGTCGTTTTTTGAAATTTGAAAATGTCATTTTCATTGGCACCTTATTGGACATGCATATTATTCAAAATAAATTGGTTCTATTCAGAACCACAATTTTATAAGTACAGGAGAAAACTGATCCTAGACGAATCCTCGTCAAAGCGCAAAACACAATCGCTTGGCAACGGTAGAAAATCGGCGTCAGTAACGGAATCACGAGCGTGCATCAGAGGGAGACGCTGCAATAAATTTATTCGCAAGGATGGTGTTTGTAGCTGTTAAAACCATATATTTACATGATGCTAGAATTGTCATTGTACCAGAAGGTTTTGCGTAATTTACATCGGGCGGTCGTGTCTTGTACACAACCCTTCGGATTTTCAAATTTGCTAGTTCTTGCTCAGTTATTGAACCAATTGATTATCCCTGGGAAACCAAGATTGGTACCACATCCGACGATACACTGCTCGCGATAGATGGGGGGCGGTCACCCAACCGGTGATTGTTAGATTTTCTAACAATTCTGTATAAGAACCTACCAAAACCTTTATAAGAACTGAGACATTACAATTTTGCAAGCTTTTTTTGACGTAGGATTACGTCTTTCCGGAACATTGGGGGGTCATTCTGCAGTTTCAAATTTGAGACCGTCACGAAAAGTGGTCAGGAAGTATGGGCTAATAACTCAGCCGTCTTTCAACCGATTTTAAAGATTTTGGTGTTAATCGATCGACGAACTCTTTAAGATTTTGCTCAGCTATCGAAAAAATGCATTCAAAGTGCTGAACTATTGAAAAATTGAATTTTACTAGGCACTGAAAATCGGTAAACCAACCAATCGCGATGTGCATCGCAAGCACAGACATCAAAATCGTGCAACCTACGGGCTCGACTCCAATCCTCAGTTCAACTAAATTTTCTCGGAGAGCGGGCACAACGATGACGCCCGTAGGAGCAGTCTCAGCAGAAAGTGAAACATCGAAAGGCCATCGCTAAAAGCAACAATCTTCGGACTATCGTTTAGTTACTGTTAGTGGCGCATTTTGGAAAGAAAACCGCAGGGTTGTTACGACTACGCGGATTTCGCGATTTTCGCGGATTTCGCGGTTTTCGCGGATTTGGCGCGGATTTACTTAACGATTTTAGGGCTTCGCGCGGATTTGGCGCGGATTTAGTTTTTGGTGAAAATTCAACAAATAAATTGCTAGATCTAAGGACGTTTATTTGAAAATTAGTGGTCTAAATAGATGGGCTTTATTACCGTTAGCATGTTCTATAAAAGTTACGTTTGAAGTCATTTACTCACATTATTTTTCGGATATTTACAAGCCCATATTGAATGCCATGATTACAGTTTTGAGTATTCATTAAACAAATGTTATTAGGAGAGGGGCGCTACTTGTTGTCATTTTTAAGCTATTCTGAAACATGACGCGTCTTATTTCGTCGTAGTTCCGAGATATTTGTCAGTTTCTGGTTGATGTTTTACGATGAATCACATAGCATGATATATCATATCATTTTTCGAAAGTTTTTTTGTCAGGAATTCTCATATTGTATTGAACATTTTATATTGCTTCCATAACATTCTTCTAAAAATTGAAAACACAAAAATGTGCCTTGATTTTATGCAGATGCCTTATTTTAATAAGTTTTCCGCAGAAATTCGTTGAATTATTAAAATGCAATTTTTAAAAAGTATTTCTGAATAAAAATTGCAGGAGCCATTTTTTGCGACATTTTGGATAACTCCTTTTTATTTTGCAGGTATTTTTGCAGGAGTAATAAAAAAATCGAAATCTCTCGAGGAATTTTCAGAAATATTCTATGAGGAATTCAATAAATAAATTTCGACAGCCTAAAGAGGATTTCTGCAGAATTTAAAATCCGAAAAAATTATAAAGAAATATTTTGGAGGAAATTCCATTGGAATTTTTGGAGCGCTGACCACAGAAATTACTGTCAAAAAATCCACAGGAATGTTCCCGGACAAGAATTCATCACATAATGTCTGCAGAGATTTCCAAAACGATTTCCACAGGAAGAAGGAAATTTTCTACTGTTTTTCAGCAAGAGTTTTTGCAGAGATTTCCAGGAAAAATACTGTGAGAATTTATGTTGCGATTTTCTCCAAAATTCCTGTAATATGATGATCACAAGAGTTTCTGTAAAAAATCTTTAAATATTGCACCTCGAGCTAAACGAAAGATATTCCGGGAGTTTTCTGTTTTCTTTTCAATCAATTTCTGCAAGAATTTCCAAAACGATTTTTGCAGGAATTAATTAAGGGATATCCACATGTAGTCTCTCTAGTATAATTTACTTGAATTTATGACAAAATTTTCGAATGAATTTCCGCATAAATTCTCGGGGGAAATTTTACATAAATATCCGGAAGAATTTCCACAGACGTTCTAGGGAAAATTACGGCGACAAGCAGTTGGATTTCTGCAAACATATACTGGATAATTTCAGAATTACTGGGATGAACAATTTTGATATCAATTCTATTAAAATCAACACAGGAGTTCCTGCCGGAAAAAATCGGATGAATTGGCGCTAAAAATGTCAATTTCTGGAATTTCCTGCATGAGCTTCTAGAGAAACTTGTCACAAAAATTGAAGGATGACTTTCAGCACAAATTCCGAACTTTTTTTTGCGGGAGTCTACGCAAATTATTCCATAAAATTTACGAAGATATTTCTGCTGAAATATTCCTCTGACATTTTTCGAAGTATAAATCCTTCAAACTCAGGATTCTGACTTGCAAATCAAAAAAGCTTGAGCAACTATGTCAGATTTTGTATTATTTGTTTCTTGTTATTAAAATAATTGTTATACAGAAGTTTTGTTTAAAAACATAAAATTGTATGGTCTAATTCCTTAATCTCGACGCCTTGTGATCAATAATTACAACAAAGTTTTTTTTTAATTCTGAAGAAATTGCGGTTTCTGAAGATTTTTTTATTATTTGCCAAGATTTTCTATAATCGTTCAAATCTGGCCTAAACATTCCTTGTATATCAATGCAACTGATAAAGTTCGATCAAGGAAAATTCCACTGACAATAACGGAACAAAAAATGCCAAAACCATAATCTCATCTAATCAGCGGTACAGTAGACGTTCGATAACTGCAAGTCATTTAACTGCAATGCTTTTTAACTGCAATAGTAAGTAATTTTATAAAAACGAACTCGAAGAGAAGACATTCAGTAAAATATTGTGATTACTGAAATTGATATTTCACGTGTATTTGCTAAGAATTTAGTTTAGGGTCGCGGATTTGGCGCGGAATAAGTTTCATGTCGCGCGAAAATGGCGCGGATTTGATTTTAGTCAGCGCGGATTTGATTTTAGTCAGCGCGGATTTGGCGCGGAAAATATTTCAGGATCTTCGTAACAACCCTGAAACCGGTTCTTCTTAGGACCAAAATTTTATGAGAAGATAGAGTTGATTGCAAAAATGGCAGCGATTACGGTCCCCGCATACCAGTGGCGTCACTGAAAATGTTTTCTTAATAGTGACTATTTAGCAGAAAAGTGAAATTTTTACGCAAGATACGGACTATCGTTTGTTTGCTATGATTGATTAGAAAGGCGCATTGTGGATCAAAATCAATTCTTGTCAAATGTACTATTGAGAGGTAGAGCCAAAATATTTTCTTCAAAGTGCACATCATAACCGCTTGGCGACGGTAGAAAGTTGGAATCTGCTATCTATTAAAAGTGCGGGAATTAAACAATGATGACGTCTCACATCATTGAGTTGCGTCAAATGAGATTTTCCCAAGATTCTGATTTCGGCGTATCTACTTGCTGTTTATTATTGGAAAGGCGCGTCATTGGAAACAAAATCATCTTTTTACATGGGAGAAGGTTGAACCGAGACAAAAATCTGCAAAAAATGCAAATCATAATCGCTTGGTGACGGGCAAAGTTCTTTGGCTGTAGCAGCCGATGCGCTCCTTGCATGGAGACGTTCCAAAACAATGTATTAGGATGGATGACTTCTATCGTGTTCCAGCGGCAAATTCTAAATTGGCTGACAGTGGCATCAGTAGTGGAAATTCATTACAAAATTTTGATTTCCGGCGTGCACGGTACGAAAATTCCTCTCCTCTTTGAGTGAGACTGTGACCCTAAAAAGGGCCGTTTTAAGTGGAGCTACTTCCTCGTTCATTCATTAGGAGCTGACTTACTTGGTGACGACTTTGGAACCCTCCGAAACGGCGGGCTTGGCCAGCTCGACACGCACGAAGATACTCGACGCCTTCGATGAGACGCCCTTCTTCTCAGCCTTTTCACCGTCGGTGATTTCTGGTCGGCGCTGCGATGTAATTGTCCTGCCGAATTTCCGAGAAGTAGTAGTAGTAGTTTATTACTACTGATGAGACGCCCTTGATGATGTTTCTTCTCAGCCTTTTCACCGCCGGTGATTTCTGGTCGGCGCTGCGATGTAATTGTCCTGCCGATTTTCCGAGTAATAAATTGTCCTGCCGATTTTCCGTGAAAATCAGACTTCGGCTGGTCAGAATACGTTTGCATGGAGTTCGAGGCCCCGCCCCTTTGAGCGCCGTATCATTGGCATCGGCTTGCTTGCTCCGCCTTTCTTTCGTTCGTTGCCAATGCATTCGTACATAAGAAGGGCCTCTTCTTCTCCTTCTTCTTCTTCTTCTTTTACTTCTTCAAAGTGCAAATTATAATCGCTTGGCATCGGCTTGTTTGCTCCGCCTTTCGTTCGTTCGATGCCAGTGCTTTCGAACATAACCAGCGACTATTCTTCTTCTTCTTCTTTTACTTCTTGAAAGTGCAAATTACAATCGCTTCGCGTCGGCAGCAGCGCAAGCGCTCTTCGGAGGGGGATGCTGCGAAAATTGATTCGCATGATGGCGTATATCGCGTTTTAGCGGTAACTTATCGAGCGGCTGACATTGGGGTCGGTAGCAATGAAATGATTTTTTTTCTAGATTCTGCTTCGGTTTTGTTGCTGCTTGTGATTGGGAAGGTGCATTACTGAAAACAAATGGGTTCTTTTCAGAATCATAATTTCACACGAGAGAAGATTGAGCCGAGACAAATGTTTTTCAAAGTCATAAGCTTTGTTGCTGCTTGTGATTGGATAGGCGTATTGTGGAAAACAAATTGGTTCTTATAATAACTATCATATTACATGGGAGTATTTTGAGCTGAGACGAATTTTCTGCAAAGTGCAATTCATAATTGCTTGAGAGCAACAAAACAACGCCGTATTTAAATAAATATGAAAATTGCTAACATTTGAGTAAATTTTCAATCGAATATCATCTCTAATCCCAGCACCTACTAAACAGGGGTATTCTTGAAATAAACATTTTCTCACCAGGTTCAACTTGGCATTCAATATGCATGCATTCTCTAGCACAGACATCACTTTTCAATAGCTAACGTGATGCAATTTTCATATTTTTTTCGATATATATTTAGTGTCTCGTATCACATCGGTGAAGTGAGAAACATTAGTTGTGCTTAGAAGAAGTTTATTTGATACTAGTGAATACAGTGCGATGTCGCAATACTTGACAGCGAAGTATAAACGCGATTCCAGGAAGCGTGAAAGGGATCAACAATCGGACGCACCTTCAAAGCTTCCAAGGACAGACGCTGATCGGGCACGGAGTTATCGGGCCAAGTTGAAAGCGGCCAAGGGTAGTACGTCGTCGGCTACCGGTTGGGACGCTGGCGAAGGGCCCTCAACTCGAGGTAGGAAGTTATTATTAGCAGCAAATGTGTAAATACATATCAATAATGTGAACTAATCTTCAAATTCTATGATGACAGTATAGAAATTTTGCATTTTATCATTTTATATAGCAGATTTATCTATAAATGTGAAATTATCAACGACTATTTTCTATTTCACCTCTATTTCTCTTTGCTTGTCGTCGAATGTATTACATTGTTATTACACATAATTTATATATTATTTTCAATAAATGTAGCATTGACAACATGGTAAGTACTTTTTACGGCTGAAGTTCTTCAAGTACTTCGAAATACACACCTAAAAATAATCATGTAATTTTAGGTGCTGTGACAACGACATATTCGAGCGTCATTTTTGACGTAAAGTTAGGTGATAATTTAATTTTACATCACAACTTTATTGACAAAAAAATTGAAGGATTAGAACGAGAACCGAACATAAGCCCGCTGAGTGAGAGCCCAACACGTTACCACTCAGCTATCTTCGTCTCTTGAAAGAGAGGTGATCGAAGTAAAGCATGTTCCACGATTTGCACTGAACAAGTATTTCACTGCATTAAGGCATCGACTGCCAGAGCGTTAGGTGCGTCGTATCGGGTGCTGTGTTTGGGTTTCATGACATGTAATTTTGAATCATCTAACATTGAAAAATATGCGATTCAGTTTATGTCATGTGGTTTTGTGTCATTTTATTCACGTACGTCACCTGTAATATTCATATTTTTTTGGTGTGTATATACTGCAAATGTTTACTTATCAGCTTATTTAGCCTGAATTGTTTGTTGGGTTTTTATAAATCGCTAAACGATAAATGGAACAATATAATTCCAATCTCAAAAGCCCAAAAGTTCTTAGATATTCAATTTGTTAATATAGTTCCGAATTCATTCACTTGGTAGGTTACATTAGCCTGCCAGTAGAGTTGAAATCACACAATCTGTAAGATTTGGTCCTTTGATTTGGTGTTAAATTAAATTTGCAAATCGATTGTGTTTGTATTATGCATCCATGTATTAATGGATATGATTTGAACCGAATTTCTATTTTGTCTTGAGTTTGAATTTCGATATATTTTTCGGACATATTATTTAATTGTTCTGAATTTGAGTATGATTCGGATTAAATTTGAATTAAATAGTTGGAGCTTCTCAAATATTATTTTTATTTAATGAATTATTGGGTCGTATTAAATCTACGGTGTCTTTTACTTGTTTATTATTTGATTCAATTGAATGTTGAATTTTGTGTTTGGAACAATAACATATTAGATTCCAGCGAATCGCAAAATTTTAACAAATAGATTTTTATGACATAAAGTTAAGATTTACTTAAACTTTTGGATAGTGTGTTTTGTACAAATATATCCTAAACACATGCTACATGAATTTTATATTACTATGCTATTGTTGTTTATAGTACGCTTGGCAATAATTTTTCATGTTTTTAAATGTCTTATTGTACTTGGTACAGTCATTTTAAATGCGAATGCATCTGTCAATTATGTATATCTGTCTGTAAATAAGGATTAATCTTCCCGTGTTACAATTTCTTCGAGTAGAATTCAACTTAATCCGTGCTGATACGGTCGTAAACTCTGATCATGAAGATTCCGACGCCGGTGTTGTGATGCAGTCCGCAAGAGCAGATGTCGATGATGAGCGTGGTGACTTTGAAGAAAACGTGTCTGCTGTCGCTGATGATGGCGAACATATTTCTTCGCTTTTAACACAAGACAAACCCAATTTCGATCAGGCTGATCGGGAGTTCCAGAAACGTTTCGTGGAAAACGATTTCGGTTGCGCTTGTGATGTGTGCTAGAATCTGGTTCAGGAATGATTTGAAACCAATCTCCGACTCAAATGCTGCCGTGTTACTGGCGACAAATTATTTCGAAACGGTGGAAGGATTTTTGGCGTGTGCTACATGTCGAACAAGCCTGAACCGCGGATCAATTCCCACATTGTCGCAATCGAATGGCTTTACATATCCCAAGTTTCCGTCCAATTTGCCTCCGCTAGACCCACTCACCACAAGACTGGTGTCTCCCAGGATCAATTTCATGCGGTTTCGTCGTTTGCGGCATACTGCAGGTTTGTGGAAAAGTTATTTTAACTTTAAAATGTATTACATCAAATAAATATATGATTTTCCTAACCTATTTTCATTAACATGCAACAGGTAGTTTGGCAATAATCGGCCAAATTATCAACATTCCAGTCGACGTGGCCCAGATGGTAGGCGAACTTCCCCGCCAACTGGATGACGACTATGCTATCAACGTGTGCATCAAGAAACACTTCATACACAAATCAAGTTACTTGTCCGGCTACGTGAAGAAAGGTACCGTTAAAGCATGGCTGAACTATCTGGTTACTACACCGCTCTACAGGCGGAATGGAATTGTTTTCAATGAAGAAAACTTGGCTGCGATCGGACAAACAGAGCAGACGGATATTTCGGAGGAACGTAGGGCAGTAGACCTTGAAGTCGTCGACGAGATGAACGAGGTAGAAATGATGATTGGACAACAACATACGCTCATGTGGAATGAAGACAAGTGTCTGGAACTTGCACCGGCACAAAATCAGAAACCACTTTCCATTATCTACGATGAGTTTGCTGAGGAGCTGTCTTTCCCTGATATTTATCTTGGTCATCCGAGATGCTTCAACCGTGAAGTCCATGTGACAGCGTTCATGATGGCTACTAGCGAGGTGCGACGTCGGGATCGGCGGGGCGCGAGACCGGAGCATATTTTGTATATGGCCATGAAAATCATGCGGCTGCGGGTATCGGAAGGATTGAACAATACCTTTAAATGCATGGGCACGGCCAACATAACAAGGGCGCAGTTGCAAGATCGGGAATTTTGGAAAGCTGTATTGAGCGTAACCTCTCTTTTCTGAAATCTATTCCGAACTCCGTTCAATATTGGCAGCAAAGAAAACGGGATGTTTTCGCCATGATCCGGCAGCTGGGGAAACCCACGATGTTTTTGACGATGAGTGCAAATGAAATTAGATGGCCTCACCTACTAAGCATTCTGCGGAAGCTTTCCGGTGGCTCTAACATTGCGGAAATGGACGATATTGTGCAACAGTTGTCTGCACTCCAGCGTGCTACACTTGTAAGCGAAGATCCTGTCACGTGCTGTGCATATTTTCACAAGTTGGTAAACATCTTTCTGCGCCTTCTGTCATCGACCAGGTTGAGCCCGTTCGGCAAATACCACGTTGTAGATTATTTTAAGAGGATCGAGTTCCAGCATCGTGGCAGCCCGCATGCACATATTCTGCTCTGGCTGGCGAACGATCCCCGTGAGGATGTTTCCGAAAGAATGCCCGCTACTGTTGAGTTGATCGATTTTCTGTGCTCCATCAGATCGGAAGATCTGCCTGAGACCTATGGCAATCAGGTGGGTTTACTTTCGCATAGTTTCTAGCAAGTAATCACTCACAATGTCAAACCCTTTTAGGTTCATAAACACACGTTTACGTGTTTCAAGCGAAACGATAAACGTTGCCGGTTTAATATTCCGTACTGGCCAATGGATCAAACCAGAATTCTGATCCCCATTACAGCCGGGGATGGCCGACTTCAACAGCTAAACAGAAAGGCAGCGAAAATGCGAGAAGCTCTTGAAACGAAGGTCTACGATAGCCTTGACGCGTTTCTCGTTGATAGCAGTTGCACGTACGATTACTACTTGGACGTGATTCGCTCTTCCATTCGCCGACCAACAGTTCTGCTGAAACGTTCCATGACGCAGCTTTGGACCAATCCATTCAATCCTTGGATCGCTGAGAAGCTCAAATCCAATATGGATTTGCAGTTTGTGCTGGAGGAGTTTTCATGTGCTGCTTATGTTGTGGAATACGTAAACAAGACCAACAGAGGCATAAGTAGTTTACATCGTGACCTCATAAAGCTCCAGGAAGAGCATCCAGACCAGGACTACAATGGATTGCTGAAGAAGGTCAGCATAAAAATGTTAAATTCCGTGGAAATGTCTGCCCAGGAGGCTGCTTGGTATTTGCTTCGGCAACCGATGTCAGAAGCCAGCCGCAAGGTACCATTCATCAAATGATATAGTTTTCACAATTTAGAATTCAATTTCGTTTTAGGTTGAGTTTATTGCGACAATGTGGCCACAAGAGCGAATAAAATCCAAGAAGCGGAACAAACAGATGGACGAAGAGGATCTCGACGACAATTCCACCGATGTGTGGACGCTAAACATCATTCAACGGTATGAACTGCGCCGAGGAATGGATGATATCTGCTTGGCGGATTTCGCAGCATATTATTCGGAAGAAAGATCCACGAAGCATTCATATAGACTCCGTTTAGTTCCCCGTGTATTGCGTTGGTGCTCGTACAGTATGGCGGAAATGGTCGACTATAAGCGTGAGATGGTTCTCCTCTTCCTACCGTTCAGGAATGAAGTCTGCGATGTACTTGATCGGAACAAGTTCCTGAAGTTGTATGAAGACAACGAGGCCGCCATTTTGGCAAAGCACAAGGAGTATGACTGCGAAATGAACTTGGATCAGGTTGTGGAGGAATACATCCGCATATGCAGCGAAGACGATGAGCAGCAGGTGATTGCCGACCAGAAGCGCGATGAGTTCGTCCGCACGATCGTCATGGAGCCGAATGATGACGATATTCACAACTTGCCAACAGGACCCTTGGCAGCTGTCGTCAAACAGCGATCAAATGTCTTGTCAAAGCAAGAATATTGTGAAATGGTGCGTGCCACGAATGCAGAGCAGCGGGATTTGATCGTGCAAGTAATCCACAGCTTGCATTCCTCTGAAGAAAACTGCAAACCAGTGCAAATATTCTTCACTGGCCCGGCGGGCTGTGGCAAAACGTTCACTTTGCGCATTCTAATGGAGACAGTGAACCGGTACAGCCAAGCTCATAATAAGCAGCACAACGCTTATGTAGCATGCGCATCCACTG
The DNA here is from genome assembly GCF_024139115.2 of Armigeres subalbatus. NCBI lineage: Eukaryota > Metazoa > Arthropoda > Insecta > Diptera > Culicidae > Armigeres > Armigeres subalbatus. The sequence continues at coordinate 314,628,426 of NC_085141.1, forward strand.
GAAAAGCAGCGGTCGCAATAGGTGGAACAACAGTGCATTCCGCATTCCGGATTTGCATGTCGCGTAGGCAAAGCTCAAAGCTGAGTTTCGAGGCATTACAACTGTACCGGAACGCCTTCGCCAACGTGAAGCTCATCATTATCGACGAAACAAGCATGCTGGGTGCTGATGTCCTCAACACAGTACATGTCCGGCTTCAAGAAATCACGGGGAACTACGACGATCCATTCGGTGGAATGCCGATCGTATTTTGCGGCGATCTTCGTCAATTGCCACCGGTCAATGCACGGGCGGTGTTTAAACCGAGCATAAACTCCATGCATGGCGCCGTTTTATGGCAATCTCTCGACTTCTACCCATTGGTTCAAGTTATGCGACAAACCAACGAGCAGTTCTTCAGCATTCTCACAAAAATTGGCAACGGTGAGCGGATGTCGTCTGAGGAAATTGAGCTTATTGAAAGCAGGTTCCGTACGGAGGAGTGGTGTCGGCAGCATGTCCCTCGAGGGATCCGGTTATTCCATCGGAACGCTGATGTCGAACGGTATAACTCTGTGGCGTTGATGGATCGAGAGGCTGTCGAATGTACTGCAGATGACCTATACTCTGGTTATAAGGACAATTCCCAGCTGGCCAGTGCTCGCACAAAGGTGCATAAGATGAGTGTAGTAGAGACTGGTGGCTTACCGTATCTGTTGCGTCTTGTTCTTGGTACACCTTATATGCTGACCACCAACGTGGATGTCGAAGATGGCATCGTGAACGGAGCGATCGGAGAGCTCATGCATGTTGAGTACAACGAAGGAAACTCGCAGCAACAGGCAATCACGAGGCTTTGGATGGCATTCGAAAATGAGTCCATTGGGAAGATGTTGAGAGTGAAGGCCAGACCGCTGGTGTATTCGAGACCTGGGGTGCTACAAACAGGCTGGACTCCAATCGTCAAACGATCGGCGAACGTAACCCTTAACGGTGGTGTTAAGTGTAAAGAGTTCAGTTTCCCGTTGTAAGTGCGTGTGCCCTCACAGTCCATAAGTCCCAGGGAGGCACATTCTCGGAAGTCGTATATAATTACGATAAGGGTCAGGAACAGCAGCTAGTTTACGTTGGTCTTTCCAGGGTTACATCAATCGACGGATTGTATCTGACGAATGCCAGTAACTCATTCCGGTTCCACCACGGAAAGGGTTCTATGACCCCTAGAATGAACGACCTTCGGACGGAACTTGAACTTTGAGTAACCATCGTATGCGCACCATTACAGACGATATCATGGAAGCTATAACCGCAAACAGGTTGGCTTGTACGTTGATGAGCATCAATGTACAAAGTTTGAATGCACACTCGTCGGACATTGCAACAGATCGGGTGCTTACCGCCGTTGATTTGCTTGCAATGAGCGAAACTTGGCTTGACAACGGCACAACCACAAACATCAATGGATACCTTTGTGTTTGTCAAGAGAAGCGTGACGGAACAAGAGCGGGAGGAGCCGTTTCTCACGCCATTACGAAGCTCAATGAAAGCTATGACCCAGTATTGAGTGTAGCAGACGAATATGGGGACTGCTGTGCTGCAAAGGTTTCGATCATGGAAACCCGCACGTTACTGTTTGCGGTATATATTTCACCAGGTATAATCAAATAGTATATTACTATGTCTGAAACTTGATTATGCATATGTACAACATGTGATAGATTTAGTTCGGAAAAGGTATTGGAGGGTAACCGCCCCTTCGGTGGGGTTTGATCCCACGACCCCAGTTCGCATGACAGGTGCTTTCCCTACTAAGCTACGAAGGACCTCCGTCGTCCACCGCAGCTTAGCGGGTACTGATGAAACCAAATTCCCAGCACCAGGTACCAGCCGATCTCTCGCAATACATTTTCAGAACTAACTCTCTCAAATGTATTTTTGTACACAATGTCAACCAAGTAGGGATGAGTATTTAATACTTGTCCGGCTCCTACACACTTGCTTCATCAGCAACGGCGCTCAATGAAGTAGGGTTGTGTGAGGTTGTGCCAGTTTGGTCGTCAGATCCCAACACGACCACACAAGCGAAGAGAGATCGCCACTCGAGATCAGTACATTCAAAGTTAATTGCCTATATGCCGGGTATTAAGCCACCCGAGTGGAAATTAATTACTATGTCTGAAACTTGATTATGCATATGTACAACATGTGATAGATTTAGTTCGGAAAAGGTATTGGAGGGTAACCGCCCCTTCGGTGGGGTTTGATCCCACGACCCCAGTTCGCATGACAGGTGCTTTCCCTACTAAGCTACGAAGGACCTCCGTCGTCCACCGCAGCTTAGCGGGTACTGATGAAACCAAATTCCCAGCAGCAGGTACCAGCCGATCTCTCGCAATACATTTTCAGAACTAACTCTCTCAAATGTATTTTTGTACACAATGTCAACCAAGTAGGATGAGTATCTCTCTTCGCTTGTGTGGTCGTGTTGGGATCTGACGACCAAACTGGCACAACCTCACACAACCCTACTTCATTGAGCGCCGTTGCTGATGAAGCAAGTGTGTAGGAGCCGGACAATATTAAATACTCATCCTACTTGGTTGACATTGTGTACAAAAATACATTTGAGAGAGTTAGTTCTGAAAATGTATTGCGAGAGATCGGCTGGTACCTGCTGCTGGGAATTTGGTTTCATCAGTACCCGCTAAGCTGCGGTGGACGACGGAGGTCCTTCGTAGCTTAGTAGGGAAAGCACCTGTCATGCGAACTGGGGTCGTGGGATCAAACCCCACCGAAGGGGCGGTTACCCTCCAATACCTTTTCCGAACTAAATCTATCACATGTTGTACATATGCATAATCAAGTTTCAGACATAGTAATTAATTTCCACTCCGGGTGGCTTAATACCCGGCATATAGGCAATTAACTTTGAATGTACAAATAGTATAGTTGTGTTTGTCTTTAAGTATGTTGCATTAAATTTTGTATATTTACTAGGTACCACCCTGAAGCAAAAGAAATATTTCTTAGTGCGCAACCTCATAAAGTACACCCATGTTGCCATGCCCGTGGTAGTGTCGGGAGACTTTAATATTGATGTGACGAAAGAGGAGAACAGAGATTTCATCTGGTTCATGAAGCAGTTTCTCTATCTGGATTGTGCTTCGGATCCAACTATAGCGACTACTCTGGGTGGCACATGTCTCGATCTAACGTTCACCCGGAACGTAAGTGTGGAATGCAGGAGATACTGCACGTACTTCTCCTACCACCGGCCTATTTTGTCGATTCTTGCGGTGTCCCGAGGTAAAACTAATGATTTAGAATTAAACATAGTTCTCTTCATCAGTTATGTTATTTTATTCTAGAACCGATGCCATCCCAGTGAAGTGAATTAACGTCACTGATCGTCGTTGTTCCGCTAGTTCATCTGCCGAAACGTTCAATTTCAACCTGAATGACCAATCATTGACATCAGCCGGACAGTCCGTAGCAAAAATAGATAATTGATCCTGAAAATGAAACTTGAGTATTTGGTAACTAAATTTATATTTAGATCATAATGTATTTAATATGAAACATTCTTTCCGTTTTGTTCTTTTCTTTGTTTTCTACAGATTCAGCCCAACAGTGGATTGATACATCCTTCAACATTCATCGGGACCACGGCGTACATCACTTCAAAAGGCTTCAAGCCAACATAAACAAACGGCCCTTTTCAGGGCCACCAAATATTCATGGAGGAAGATGTTGTTAAGGCTGTTGTTTACCGATCTTCTGTTTCTTTAATACTCTGCTTATAGTTATAAACCGAAATGAGTTTATAGTAACAATCGGGTTTTCGCCCATTTATTTCCAGGATATGCGACATGCCGAGGATATTCCAACTCAGATTGAATATACAGCCCCATCTTCAAAAATCAGCAGCAAGAAACATATTCAGAGTTTCAAAATAAAATCTTCTACACTTACGTAATCCTACGTCCAATTGGCGGTCGTGTCTCGGATACAACCTTCTACTTTTTACAATACATATTTGTTTAGGTCTTACTCAAGGAATTTCCTAGATGGCCAAGAAGTTATGCTAAGACTAAGAACACATCCTATTACTCGTGTGTTATTGTGTTTGGAAAAAAAATGTACACAATCATGCATCGAATGCTCTCAATATTACCTAATAACTATGGATGGACATTTTAGAACACTGCACTGTGTTGTGAGTCGACTAAATCAGATTGCAGAGAACCCTAAAAGTAAAAGAAGGTCACACATAAAAAAACATCCCAATACCTAATAAACCAAATCTTCTAAAGTCACCTTTATCCATACTCAGAAAGAACAGTTGACCCATAAATGCTTAACTGTTGCAAATTCATTCACTTCTACTGTCACAATCAGTGGAATAAACATAAATCGGTGTTGCTTCCAAGAAGCATTACAATTCATGGGGGAGTTAATGAAGGGGCACTTCCCCATTAGAATGACATGATTTTTTTTTTTATTTTATGATTTCCTGCGTCGTACTTTATGAACATCTTTTTATTTCATTACCAAAAAAACAGCTGAGAGCTACTAACAGATGGCTTTGCTGGGTTTAGTTCTCTTCTTTCCAGGTGGGGGAACGAAATTAAAACCAAATGTAAGCGTTACAGCCCCATGCAAGCAGGCTTGCAAAACAAAAAATTTCTTCCTGCATTCAAAACTTTTTGTCCAAAATAAATATGTGCCAGTCTATTCCCTATGCTTGATGCGGCTCAGCTTGTAACTTGTTCGGGGGTTTCCTAATCGCAGTAAACTTATTGCTCTGGGCCTGGCGCCAACCCCCCCAATGTCTATCCTTTCGGTTTATGGCTTTCGATTTCGTTTGTCCGTTCACTCGGTGAATCGGTTCGAACGGGTTTGGTCTGGCTGGAGCCGTTTTGTCTAGCTGCATGAGAGCTAAGCGCGCTGAGAGTTGAGTCATTATGCAATTCACACGATATGCTGCTGCGGTACACGTGCACAGTTGAATAGGGGGCAAATGGGTTTAAAAGCTTCATTGAGATGGTGCATACTGGAGATGAATAGTTACTGTCGAATACACAATTCGTTTTAGTTATTGGAACATTTATGCGTTTTGAACCATACTCTTCCAGAAGAATGCTAATGGCCGTTGATTTGTTCATGATGTTTGCACCGATCACAACAACTACATGCCGTTGAAACTATTAATGAGTGGGTTGTTATTATGCTGGGATGTGACTTGAACACCTATGCTAATGAGATCGTGACTTTGATGACCCTGTTTGGTTCTATATGCTATCCATGACCTAGCATCTGCACAACCAGCGTTATTGATTGCATTCCGATAATGGTTGTTTGTTCAAAAGCTAATCCCCAAGTATTAATCGAAATCGTTGCTTATCTATGTAAATTATCGTTCACAGAATGGTGCCTTTAATGGACAATCACATCACGTAGCCATCAACACCCCCGCAACGAATGACAACAACAACAACCCCCCTGATGACCCGACTCCCACCGTCCGAGAGAAATGGGGCAAAAATATAGAATTCCTGCTGTCGTGCGTGGCCTTGTCGGTGGGTTTCGGAAATGTGTGGCGCTTCCCCTACACGGCGTTCAACAACGGCGGGGGCGCCTTCGTCATCCCGTATCTCATCGTGCTGTTCGTCGTCGGTCGACCGATCTACTACCTGGAGATGGTTTTGGGTCAGTTCTCCAACCGGGGCTGCGTTAAAGTTTTCGATCTGGCTCCACTGATGCGAGGCATCGGGGTGGGTCAGACGGTGGCCATATTCACCGTCATCACTTACTATGCGGCCGTGCTGGCCATCACCTTCCGATATCTGTTGGTGTCGTTTAGCGCCGAACTGCCTTGGAGCACGTGTGATCCCTCGTGGACGGATTGTGTCAATTCGAGCTTCATTGGGACGTTTCCGATGGGCAATGGCACGAAGATTCAATCGTCGGCGGAGTTATATTTTCAGTAAGCCTCGACATTATTGTCTTTGCTGTTGACAACAGAATGTGAAAAGACTGCTTTCATCTATTTCAGGAAAACCGTGCTTCAAAAAGCGGATTCCCTCGACGATGGCATAGGAATGCCAGATTGGAAATTGGTTTTGTGTCTGGCGGTTTCATGGATTTGCATCGTAGCCATTATCATTCGTGGAATTAAAAGCTCTGGAAAGTTCTCCTACTTTCTGGCTATTTTCCCATACGTCATTATCTTCATCCTGCTGATACGATCTCTGACGCTGCCCGGTGCATGGACGGGGATTCTGTACTTTTTCCGACCACAATGGGACAAGCTGCTGACTATCGAAGTGTGGTACGAAGCGGTGACTCAGTGCTTCTTCTCGCTAACAATTTGCTTCGGAGGACTGATTGTGTATTCATCGTTCAACAATTTCCATAACAACATTTACAGGTAAGTGTATTTGACATCATATGTCGAGAAGAGGAATTAAAAAGTCATCAATTCATGAGGCATCATTGAAGTTGAATATAATATTTGTACGGAACTTATTTGGTGGAGTTGTTCTTCAAGAATATGTCCATAAGCTACGTTGTAGTATTTGGGATTTTAACGGATTTGTTTTTATCAGAACTCACGTTCCAGCTGAACCGACTACTGGCGTTTTAGGCAATATAATCACTGCCGAAATTTTTATTGCATTTTATCGTCTATAAAATGCAATGCAATCGACTGATTTATTGATAAGGTATCTAGAAATTCTTTGGAATGTTTTTCCAAAAACATCCAATTCAAAAATTATTTCAGCTATTCCTTCGGATACCATCGGAAATTACATTCCCTCCGAAATTTCTGCACTTCCAGCAAAAATCCTTTCTACAAGAGTTCAGTGCGTGTTGGCTCTTGTTTCGGACGGCAGAACGATCGCGCGATTTGCCGAAATTTTGTGTTTTGTTTTGTTTTTCCCTTAGGACGGTTCGTAAGTAAATTGATTAATATATTTTATTATTTTTACAGCATATACTGTTATTGACAAACGCTCTATATTGTCGAATAGAGCTCCCTATTATTCACCTTTCCCACTAACACAAATTTTCCTTCCCGAGACATCTATGAAGGTAGTATGGGTTCCCTGCATCTTCACTAGTAGATGTTGAACTAACATTCCTTCCCTTCCTTCCGTGATTGTAAGGACGTGGCCAGGTATACAACTGCTACTGTATAGGAAAAGGTACTAATCCCAAGTACCAATTTGCGACAATATACAGTAGATTGCTCAATTCAAGCTCTGTCTGGTGGGGAGCGGGTGTCGCGGGAGAGGGTTCTCTTCGTCGACTTCCCCTCATTTGAATGAAAGTGACAGGCAGGGAGTTTCTTTGCAGTTTATCACCTCAGAATGCAAGTTCGCATTGTTTACTTTCGTTCTGAAGTGATAAACCATAGAGAGATCTGCTGCTTGTCACTTTTGTTTAAGGGAGGGGGGGGTCGACGGGGAGAGTCTTCTCTTGCGACATTCGCCCTTATTCCGGATGGAGCTTGAATTGAGCATTGTATAGCCACCCACGATTTGTACAATCACATATGCTATGCTATGCTATGCTATCCAGCAAAAATCCTTTCTACAAATCTAACACAACGAAACTCCTAACGGCATTTTCTTTTAGAAATTTCTTCAGAGATTCTTTAAGAAATTTATTTGGAATTTTTTTTTCAAGAATTTCTTTTAAAAGCCTTTGAAAATTTCTTCTTCTTAAAAACTTCCTCCAGGAAATCCTTCTTTTAGTAAAACCACATGAAATTTGCTCCGAAATTCCTGCAGGAACTAATCCGGAAATTTTGTTGAAAGAATTTTTCCGAAAATTTATTAAACTATGAAATAGGAAATACTAAAGGAATTTTCGGAAGAGTTTCTGAAGGAAATTTAAAAGGAATGTCCAGATAAAATTCACGAAAGAACTCTTGAAGTAATTTCTGAATGATCTTGAAGTAATTTCAGAAGTGACACCCGAAAAAAATATTAAAAGAATATCCGAAGGTCTCAATGAATTTCTAATTAAATTTCCGGAGGAACGCCCGAAGGAATTTTAAAAAAAATCGAAAGTTTTCCTGGATAAAGTTTCTAAGAAATTTTTTAAGAACTCCAATAATAATAACAGGAATATTTGTAGAATTTTTTTAAGAAAACCATCAAATAATTGCTGAAGAAATTTCTTTAAAAAAAAGGTCGAAGAAATTCCATTTGTCCAGAAAAAGTCGAAAAAGATATTATGTCATGTGGAATATGTCATATGGAATATGTTAAAATAATAAGATGACTGTTCTCAATATTCGCTGTGGCTTATTCTCATGCCAATTTGTTGTTAGCTATTTGCTATTGTTTGTCATTAGCTATTTTAAATTTGAAGAATGATTTTTCTCAGATAATGAATGTCGAGCTTATACTCTTCATCTCGTAAGATGCATGGTTCATGAATCACTTCCAATTCCTCTCCATACAATACAAAAATTAGGAGTAGTGGAGGAACTCCTAGGGGAATTACGGGAGGGATACCAGAAGCAAATCCTGGACACACTCCTGTAGTAATTCCTGGACGCGGTCCTGGAGGAAGTCCTTAAGCAATTAGTGGAGGAAGTCAAGGAGCAGTTAGCCGAAGAATTCCTCGAGCAATTAATAAGGGAATTCCTGGAGAAAATCCTTCGGAAACTCTCCTCCGCCAATTCCTCCGAACATTCCTCCAGGATTTCTTTTAAAGGATTTCCTTCGCGAGTACCTCTAAGAATTCTTTTTCGAATACCTCCAGGAATTCTTCCGACAATTCCTCTTGAAGATTTTCCGACTCATGGAAGTAAATTATGCCACATTAAAAACTATTTTCTGGGTTACTGTGATGGTCCCTTGAAACAGATTCTCATGGATTTTCTATTCCCCAACTCGATATTTCCACGAGTAGATGGTCCCTTCAAGATCGAATCATAGAGGTTTGACTGTATTACTGATTCTCAGCAAAATATTTACTGTATCTGAGCAATAGAAACGTCACTTTGACTGAGATCTCGGCAAAAATCATGTTTGCTGAAATTCGGCGGTGCCCATCTTTTCTGAAACTGAAATAAAAAATGCTGAAATCTCGGCGAAAGATATTAATTAGGGACTTATCACTATCTCTTAGGTGGAAGTCTCCAATGGTCGAGATCTGTCCTGGCCACGTCCTCGCGAATGCTGAGGAAGGGGATGGATGGTTTGTTGGACACCTACTTAAGAAAGATGCAGAGAACTCTACGACCTCTCATAGGTGCCACGGGATTGGGATTGAGTGGAAGGTTATAACAGTAGGAATCGTTTTGGTAGAACGTGAAACACAGATAGATCTAAATCAGCAGGTGGGAGCCGGGGTTTAAGCGTACGACCTCCTGCTAAGCAGAGCGGTAGCCACTAGACCACCGAGCTCGTATGTTTTTTGGTTATTGATTGCATGTCATGTACATTCAAACATTACAGAGTTTTGTGGTAAACAAAATTGCTGGAGAAATTTCCGGAGCAATTCCTGGAGAAACTCCCGAAATAATTTCTGAAGGAACTCCCGTAGCAATTCCTGGAGGAATTTTCGGGAGAAATTTCCGTAGGAATTCCTGTAGAAATTTCCAAAGGAATTCCTGTGGAAACTCCCGAAGCAATCCCTGGAGAAACTCCAGGAGGAATTTCTTTAAAAAAATAACTTACGTAGGAATTCTTTGAGAAATTCCTGGATTAATTTTTGTATATTCCTGAAAGAAATATCGGAGGAATTTCTAGAGGAATTCCCGGAGGAATACCCAGAGAAACGCCCGAAGGAATTTCTAAATGAATTCCTTAAGGAAAAAGGAGTTCCCCGAGAAATTCCAGAGGAATTCCAAGAAAAATTCCTGGAGGAATTCGTGAAGGATTTTCCAGAGAAATTACTGAAAGAATTCCCGGATCAACTCCTATAATAATTCCCGGAGAAAACGCTGAAGGAATTCCTGTAGGAATACGTGGAGCAACTCCCGGAGGAAGTTGTTGCAGGAGGAATTCACTGAGGAATTTCTGGAGGAATTCACGGACGAACTCCTATAAAAGTTCCTGGAGAAAACCTCAAAGGTATTCCTGGAGGAATACGTGGAGCAACTCCCGGAGGAAGTCGTGGATGAATTTCTGGAAGAATTCCTGTAGGAATTCCCGCAAGAAATCACAGAGGAATTCCTGAAGAAAATCCCGGAGAAGTTCCAGGAGTAATTTCTGGAGGAAATCCTAAAACAGTTGCCGAAAGAATTTCTGGAGGTATTCCCGAAAGAGTTCCTAGAAGAAATAAAGAAGGAATTCCTGGAGTAATTCCCGGAGGAATCCCCTAAAGAATTCCCGCAGGAAACCCTGGAAGAATTGTTGCAGGAATTCCTGGAGGAAATCTAATAGGAATTCCCGCAGGAACTTCTGGACGAATTTCTGAAGAGATTCTTGAGTAGTTCGAGTAATTCCAGCAAGAAAATCCTATAGTTCTAGAGGAACTCCGTAGGAATTTCAGGAGAAATTGCTGGAGAAACTCCAGGAGGAATTCCTAGAGCAATTATCAAAAAAAAATTTAGAGGAAACCCAAGAGGTGTTCCTGGATAATTTCCTGGAGGAATTTCTTGAAGAATTGCCGAAAGAATTTCAAGAGGAATTCCCGGAGAAATTCTTGGAAGAATTAAAGGAGGTGCTCCTGGAGGCATTCCCCGGAGGATCTGGGAGGAATTTTCAGAGGAATTGTGGAATTCATAGAGGTAATTTTGAAGGAATCCCAGGAGTGATTCGCGAAGTAATTCCTGCAGAAATATTCCCGGATGCGTTCCCCGCAGGATCTGGGTGGAATTCATGAGTCGGGTCGGAATTTCATGAGGAAATTCTGTAGGAATTCCCGGAGGAATCCCCGGAAGAATTCCCGCAGGTATCCTCGGAACACTCGGAAGAGTTTTTGCTGTAAGTTTTTGTTTGCTGGAAGTATTTTTAGAAGAATTCCCGAAGGAATTGCAGGAGGAATTCCAGGAAGGATTCCTAGAGGATTTCCCGGTGTAATTCCTGAAGGGATTCCTGGAAAAAAATTTGGAATAATTCCCGGAGGATATTTTAAAGGGCGTTCTGTAGGAACTTCCGGAAGTATTCCTGGTTTAATTTCAGGATTAATTCCTGGCGTAACTTTCGAAGGAACTCCTGAAAGAATTCTGGTTGAAATTTCTGGAGCAAGACCGGAAGCAATTGAAAGAATTGGAAGAAAAATTTCGGAATGAATTCCTGGTAGAATTCACGATAATTCCTCAGGGAAGTCTTATGACGATTCCCCAGATATTCCCCCAGCATTTCCTCGGGAAAAAAGCGGTTCCAATTCGACTTGTTTACTTTTTTCATCGATAAGAAGCCAGCAAAAAGTTCAACTCATGCCAGAATTATTTTCACGATTTCATACTTTTTCATACGTTGCCATTTCGACAGTTTTTCACTCCGCCGGTCTCTGGTTATAGGGTTGCTAGTGCTGATTAGCTATCTCGTTAACATCCCCGCTTGTGTGTCTTAGCATGAACGCTCTGGAAAATACCTCTTTCACAAAGAATTCCAGAAGGATTTTTTTGTGGAAAATCTCTAGTTGTTTTTTAAGCAAATCTGAATTCCTGGAGAAATTTTTGAGCAAATTTTTTAAGGGTTTCTCGAAATGTCACTCAGCATAATGACCAGCAATTTGCAATAAAGCTAGAACATATTTATGTAACTTGGAAAAATGCTTTATTAAAAAAATGTATCAAACCCATTATCCTGCTTGTTAACTACTTTGTAGCCATCGGCGTGTTAAAAATATTCGGTGGTAGACTATTTTCCAACCAGTGCGTCATCTTTCGGAACCGACGTATTCTTCCTGCAAACAAAGAAACTCAGATCGCATCGCATCTGGGAATCCAACCTGGAATTAGGCAAAGGCGGGTCTTGTTGTCAGTACTGACGCAATACCCATTCGACTGGAAACAAAGTAGAACTGTCCGGACAAATAATCAACTAGTTTGAAACTGCCGTGCGGAAAAAAAAAACATTCAAAAACGCCAATTTTACTTGCGGAATAATAAAAGATATTTTAGTTACAAGATAAAGATTGTCGCCGTCGTCGCTGTCCGAAACATCTTTTGCTGGCGAGGATAGGGGATCTAACTGTCAATGAAAGAAAAATACATACGATTTGACAGTTAGGTTCCACGCATGTTTCGGACAGCAGAACAAAGGGAACCGGAGCGACAATCTTTATCTGGTAACTAAAATATCTTTTGGAATAATGCATCAGTGCAGGGGTCTGCGAAGCGGCCATGTTTCTGATGCCAGCATCAAAATCATCGATTAATTTAATACGAAGGCGTAATCATAATCGTTGAAACCTGCCATTGAAAATATATTTTAAATATCATAATATTTTGGCAAAGTAGAGCGCTTGGTGTCGATTAAAATATGAAAATTTATTAAAGACATTAATATTCTTGTTGAAATACACCTCGCATTCATACTTTCGCACAAGTTCTTGAAAAATGATGAAAAATAATTACGTCTATTTGGAAAAAATCACTTCGGAATAGTGGCCTGTTTACAAAAAAAGAATTGTCAGTGGGAAACCCAATTTCAATAGAACAATGGGAAACTCAAAGATGTTGGCTATTGTCAAACGTAGTGGGTAGGATTGGGGTTGCCAGATACCTGATGATCCCGCTAGAGAAGACGTTATTCTGTGTTTTCTTTATTGCGCATAAGCCCCAAAATTTTATTCCCACCTTTGGGTTTCCGCGCCGAGCACTCAGCGCCCGACTCGGCGACAAGGAGATAGTCGTCAAGTTGGTACTACTGATTTTTTGACAACTGATGTCGATTGGTTGTGTGAGTGCACCGGTGTCAAAAAATAGAGCTTTTAGCTGAAAGTTTTATTGTCAAATGCACATTTTGACAGTAATATAGTTGTATGAGTGAATACAATGTGTAAATGCTCTATCGCGGAAGCAGTCGCTGAAGACAAGTGTCAATGATTTCAGTGACGAAACGAAAAGTTTCAATGCAAAAAGCAATACTGCAAAACGCCTGCTATTGCCTAAGTGTTCGTTTTCCTTATGAGCTTCGTACTGTCCAAGGAATTTTAGTAGCGGAATCATTCCTTGACCACTGCTTGTCATATCTGTTTGTATAGTACTTTAGAAGCCCATACCACCCTTTAAGGAATTTCTGTATGAATTGCTAAATAAATCCGAAGGATTACGTAAAAGAATTCTCGAAGTTAATCCTGGAGGAAGTTCTGAAGAAATTCCTGAGTGAAATTTTGAAGGAATTTCAAGAATTCCTTCCTGGAGTTTCCAAAGGGATTTCTTGAGAAAGTACTGACAGAGTTCTTAAAATTTATTCCGAAGAATTTCCTAAAGGAATTTTTAAAGGTAATCCTAAAACAACTTTCGCAGGTGTTGTAGGCACTGAAATTCTTCTTAAAAGACTGCCTTCTTTAAAGTTTTGAAGGAATATTATGAGGATTTATCTCCGATGCAATTTTCGGAGGATTTTCATCCCAATATCCAAAGAATTTTTTGCAGAAATTTTAGTAGGAAATTCCTATAGAATTTAATTTGGAAATGCTGTTCAGAATTTCCTTCAAAAATTTCTAAATTATTATTATTATTAAAATCTTTATTAAAGAGGTTTTTAGCCCAAGGCTAGTTCACCTCCGAGAAAATTTCTAAATTCATTTGAAAATTTCTTTAAGAATTCCTTTGGAAAACTCTTCGGATATACATGGAAAATACTTCGGGAATTCTATCAGGAATTCTCACGGAAATTCTTTTAGGAATAACTTTGTTTTAGAAAAAATCCTTTAGGAATTTCTTCGGGAAATTACTTTTGGAAATGCCTTGAGAAATTTCTTTGAAAATTTCTTTCGGAAATGCTTCTAGCGATTCCTTCGAGAATTCCTTTGCAAATTCTTTTAAGTTACTAACGAAATACTTTTCAGAATACATTTGGAAATTGTCCAAAAATTTTCTAGAAGAGTTCTTTTTTTTTGATTTCCTTTATGATTTTCTTTCGAAATTTGGAAATTCCTGCCGAAATTTAACAATTTGTTTAAATTATTTTTATCAGCAATTATTCCAGGATTTTCTCAAACAAATTCTTCCAGTAGGTCCTTGAGATTTTTTTTCTGAAACTCTAGAAAGAAATTGAATTCTTTTGAAAATCAGAGATTAATTCAGACGATCTTTTAGGAATCATTCATATATTACTTCAAGAGTTCCGACGGAAATTTAATCTGGGAATTCCATTGACATTTCCGTTAGAAACCCTTTTCCAAAAAATCTGTTAGGATTTTCAGTTGCATTCTTCAATAAATTGCAGGAAAAAATCTTCCAACAAAATTTCCGAAATAATTCCTGCAACAATTTAAAAATGAATTTTGTATGGTTTTACTAAAAGCAAGAAGAAGTTCACGAGGATGAACTTACAACAGCCTTTTCGGAGGATTTTCCGAAGGAATCCCTGGAGGAATGTCAAAAGCAGTTGATGACGTATTTTTTCTAAATTGTTCTTGAAGGGAGTTCCTGGATTGGAAAGAATTTCTGAAGGATTTTCAAATGAATTTTACAGGAATTTACGAAGGAATTTTCAATAGATTTTTCGAAGAAATCTCGCTTAACTTTTCAAAAGGACCTAAGTAACATTTTTTTCATGAATTAATTTGAATAGCGCAATCAACAGAACATCATGAAAGCTATTGATTGCGCTATTCAAATTAATTCATGAAAAAAATGTTACTTAGGTCCTTTTGAAAAGTGAGGCGAGAAATACTTATCAGAATTTTCAAAGAAATTCCAAGATTTATCCCAAAATCCTTTCTGGAATTAATTCTTTGAAATTCTAGGAAAATCAGTTTTTTTTTCAATGCAATGCAATAAATAAATTTCAGGGAAAATATTCGATTTGGTGGGTCACGTGCCCCATCGTGCCCCAACTAACCTCCGCCAGTGAATATAATGTTCTAAAAGTCACAAACTAATGCAGTGTTTGCTAAACAAATCAGGAACAACTATTCCATACATCACAATCTTTCCGATAGAACTGGTGACTGGTGATCACATGATCCAACCCAAAAAAAATAAGTTTACAATTCAAATTTATTTTTTTCCTCCCATCCGTACCAGACACGCCGTAATCATCACCTGGCTGGACACGTTCACCTCAATGATCGCCGGATGCATCGTGTTCGGCATCATCGGTCATCTGGCGCACGTTACCAACCAGGAGGACATCCAGAAGGTGGTCAAAAGCGGTCCCGGACTAACGTTCGAAACCTACCCGGATGCCATCGCCAAGTTCGATTTCGTTCCGCAGCTGTTCTCGGTGTTGTTCTTCTTTATGCTGTTCCTGCTGGGAATCGGAACACTGTTGGGTATTGTGACGTCCGTCATCACGGCCATTCACGATCAGAACCCCAATTGGAAGCGATGGAAGGTGGTTTTAGTGGTGTCAAGTGTTGGATTTTGCATTGGACTGGTGTACCTGACTCCAGGTGGGCTCTACATTTTGGACCTTATGGATTACTATGGAGCCACATTCGTCACACTTACCCTGGCCGTCTTCGAACTGTTGACATTTGCCTGGATCTATGGAGTTGACCGAGTTTGCAAGGACATCGAATTCATGCTGGGCATCAAAACAGGATTGTTCTGGCGGATATGCTGGGGAGTAGTAACTCCCTGATGGCGATGACCAAGTAGCAGAGCAGACACAGCGGACACAGCGAAGGCGATTTCGGATGAGACCGGCGGAATTAATAAACACGCGGAATTAACTTTAGAGAATAGTTTTAATGACGGACTAAATGAAATAACACTTGCTCTTGGCGAATGATAGACGCGAACTGATGTTCGTTAGTAGGCGAATGTTGCCGTTTATGTCGTACAGCTTGGGGTGCACGGAATTATTGTAGCGGAGGGTTGACATCGCTCTCCACACTCCTCCTCGATGTGTAGCCTCAGCACTCGATTTATTCAAGTCCTAGTAGACTACAGAAGCGGCTGTGCTTCATCGGTCCCAATGGTTTTGTCAGTATGTCTGCGGTCATTAATTCAGTTGGACAGTATTCCAGCACAATTTGTCTCTTCTGACACAGTTCCTGGACAAACTTCTCTCGGTATCAATATGCTTGGACCTGCGGCTAGATCTCTCGGTCCGAACAAGGTGAGACACCCCTGGTTGTCCTCTTTGATCGTCGTTGGTTCTGTTTGGTTTTCCTCGAGATCAGCGAGCAGTTGCCGTAGCCAGATGGCCTCTTGGCAAGCCTCACTGAGTGCCACGTACTCGGCCTCCATGGACGATAGCGTTACGCTGGACTGTCCACGGCTGGCCCACGAAATAGTTGCTCCACCGAACATAAACGTAAATCCAGATGTTGACTTTCGGCTCTGTAGATCGCGGCCCAAATCGGCGTCAGAATATCCAGACAGTGGTTCGTCGTATTCATAGCCCAACCGCAGACTGCAACTCTTCGTCTTCTGCAAATATCGCAGGACTCGCTTTGTGGCTGTCCAATCGGATTCCGTAGGAGCAGCGAACTTTCGCCTAGAATGGCCGCACTGTTAGCTATATCCGGTCTCGCCACAACAGATAAATACAACAAACTTCCCACAACACTTCTGAATTTCGCTGGATCCTCCAGTGGTTTGGTTTTGTCTTCGATCTTCAAGTATCCCGGATCCATTGGAGACTTTGCTGGCTTCGCATCACGCATTCCATGGGTATTCAGTAGCTCTTCAATGTAGTTCTGTAAACGAATCTTGTAACCTTGTTCTTCTCGATGAACCTCCATACCGAGAAAGTGACGGACATCTCCCAAACAGGTCAACTCGAACTCTTCACTGAGACTCCGGATCACCTTCTGCAATTCATCATCATCGGTAGACGCAACGAGCATATCGTCTACGTATACCAGCAGGAAGACACTGACTTTCCCTCTCTTCTTCACGTACATACACGGATCGGCGTTCGACTGTTTCAGCTGCTTGGACAACGCATCAATGGAGGCGTTTGTTCCAACAACGTACCGACTGCCGCAGTCCGTAAATGCTTTTCTGCAATCGACAAACTAGCTTCCATCCTTTCTTTTCCCAGCCAGGTGGCTGACGCATGAAGACTTCCTCTTCTAGAACTCCAAAGATAAGCGGTCTTTATGTCCAGATGCTTCACCGTCATCTTTCGCTTGCCGCCACTGTTAGAAACGTCCGGAAGGTCGCGTGTCGTGTTACAGGAGCGTACACCTCCTCAAAATCTACCCAAACCGTTGTGTGTAGCCCCTGCGCCACAACTCTGGCCTTATGCTTTTACCACCTTGCCTTCTTCGTTGCGTTTCAACGAAGACCCACTTTGGATCCTACTAACTTCTTCCCCTTCGGTAAAGGTACCAGCTCCCAGGTATGGTTCCGCCGATGCGATTCTAGCTCGTCTTCCATAGCAGCTCTCCAGTCGGCGTTCTCCATTGCATCACGGTAGTTCACTGGTTCTTCATGTACACACGCTGCGGTACCTGCCGCGTAATCCAATAAATATTCCTCCAAATGTCGCGGTTACACCGCGGGTTGCCCGTGTGAACGGCGCATGGTCTCCTCTCGTGTATGCATATCGTCCTCGGCATCTTCAAAATCTTCCGCATCAGAAGCAGCGCTGTCTTCCTTGCAGTACTCTTTGATCGGAAGCAGTTTTATCTCCTCCTCGTCGCGAGTCGACTGTTTTTCTTCAAGCGGCTTCTCAGGTGTCGACATTGGGAACTCGACGGTAGTCGTCCCATGTCCCAATTCGAGAAATCGCGCATCCCGACTAACTGTTATCAAATCTGTTTAACAGTCGACGAATCGATAAGCTTTATGCTCCTTCGAATACCCCACAAACCTCAGTTTTCGGATTTGCTATCCAACTTGCTACGCGCTTCGTATCCGGAACATGCACGTAGGCCTCAGCGCCAAACACCCGGAGATGTGCCAGATCCGGTTTACGTTCCACCACAGTTCATAGGGAGTTTTCTGGATAGACCTTGACGGTAAACGGTTCTGCAGATATGTTGCTGTGAGTACCGCCTCACCCCAGTACCGCTTCTCCATACCAGCATCGATGAGCATGCAGGTAGCCATCTCCGTTATAGAGCGGTTCTTCCGCCCGCCACGCCATTCTGCTGGGGCGAAAACTGAGGTAAGCTGTGGCTTAACCCCTTCAGCACGATAGAAAGCCTTCAACTCCTTGTTTCTGAACTCGCCTCCTCCGTCGGAGCGAATCACACTGAACCTTTCTGCCAAACAACGTCTCCGTCCACCGCACGTCCTTGATCAGATCCGTCGCTTCGGATTTCTGCTTCAACAGGTAGGTGACTGTGAAGTGGCTGTAGTCATCGATGAGATGCATAATATAGCGATTGCCACTGGGAGTGGTAGTCTTCATTGGACCACATAAGTCCGTATGGACGATATCGAGAACTTGATCCGCTTTTCGCTCGATGACAGGAGGAAAGGGCTGTCTGGTCGACTTTCTTTCCATGCAACACTCACAAACAAGACGTAAACCACAGTCGCTTACCTTAATGCCTGTTGCAAGACTCTTCTTGACGACTCGTTCAACGGCGGCCCAATCTCTATTGTCCAACCGCCGGTGCCACTGATGTTGGCAGTTCACGTTATGCTCACCCGTCGATGCTTTGTGGGATTTCTCGATTGTCCGCAGGTAGTACAGGCCACCGTAACGACAGCCAGTCGCAACGACATGCATCCATGATTCGGCAACCTTCGTTGTTGAAAAACACTTCCAGTTTCTTCTCGGCCAACTTCACTACTGAAATCAAACGGGTTGCAAGACCATGGACGTATTTCATGTCATTCACTTCGATTCTTACCGGTTCACCGCGATCGTCCACTCCACGAATCACACCACTTCCCTCACCGAGGATCTCAGTTTTCTTACCGTCGGCGAGTGTGATCCAACCACCGGAAAATTATTCCAACGAATCAAAGATTCCGTGATCGTTTGTCATGTGGGCACTTGCCCCACTGTCCACGATCCAAGAGCGCGATTTGATTTCGTTTCCACCGGTAAACGCGACATTCCAGCCTTCGCTATGCACTGCCTTTGCTTTCGGGTTTTCTTCTTTCACAACTGTTTTCTTCCTTCACCGGAGCTCAGGTATTTCCGACAGTCACGGCGCAAATGTCCCGGTTTCTTACAAAATGGCACACGCGGGTCTCCTGGACCTTTCTTCCGAACGCATCGCTTTCTCGCTTTCGAGCCGCCACTTTCGCGTTCCAAGCGACGATGGAACTCGTCCATTAATTTCGATTTTACCACGTCAACTGAAATATCGTCATCAGCCCGATTGTCTAAAGCGGTCACTATTCCGTCGAACGAGGGGTAACCACGCAAAATCATGCAGATTTTTCGTGTCTTTGTCTAGTTCGGTACCCGCGGCATCCAACCGATCGAAAAGTTCATCGAGCTCGCGCAAATGCTCTTCCAAGTTTCCGCGTTCCGACAAATTCGACGCGCACAACTTTTTCAATAAAGAAACCCGCACCGACCGTGTTGTTTTCTGGTGGTACGATTTCAGGCTGAACACATCATGCGCGGAAGCACTGTTTTCACAATTGGCAACTGGTTATCCTCGATGGATAAGATTATTGTTGCCTTTGCTCTTCTCGGTCAGCCTTGACCCACTCATCGTCCTGATCATCTTCGTCAGGGGACGGCATCTTGCACTACGTGCCACAGATCGTCGCGTTGCAACAACATTTCAATTCGCACTTTCCATACCTGCCAATTGGTGCCGTTGAGTTTGGTTATGGCAAATTTGGCATCCGACATGGTTCTTCTCCGTCACACACTCAGCGAAAAAAACAAGAAAACGTTTTTGCAAAACACTGCTCTTCACGCGGAGCTTTTCTTCGTTGCCTGTTGCTCGCAAGCCAACAGCACGCCAACGATGCAAAAGCGTCACCACCACAAGCACACAGTTTTTTCGCCTCGCGATACTCCAATCGAAGCCAACGACCGGATTATTTTTCACCACCGATTCCGTCTCAAACTAAAAACACTCTCTGGGTCCAAAACCTGATGGCGATGACCAAGTAGCAGAGCAGACACAGCGGACACAGCGAAGGCGATTTCGGATGAGACCGGCGGAATTAATAAACACGCGGAATTAACTTTAGAGAATAGTTTTAATGACGGACTAAATGAAATAACACTTGCTCTTGGCGAATGATAGACGCGAACTGATGTTCGTTGGTAGTGGTGTTGCCGTTTATGTCGTACAACAGGGTGCACGGAATTATTGTAGCGGAGGGTTGACATCGCTCTCCACACTCCCATTGTCGTGTTGGTCATTCTGCTATTCAGTATTATCAATTACGTTCCGAAGGACCTTCCTTCCGGATACAATGGTAAGCTTGAACCAGATTGCTTTTTCTCAACTCAATTTGTAATTCTTGTTATCATTACAGCCTTCGGATGGTGTCTGTACACTGTGGCCGTGTTGCAACTTCCTGCTTGGGGATTTTGGGCGTGGTACAAAAATCCCAGCAGCGGTCCGATCGCCAAGTTGCAAACAGTGCTGAAGCCTATGAGCAACTGGGGACCGGAAGATGCAACCACACGTGCCAAATACAACAATTTCATCGACGAGCACGAGACAGCGCCTCCCTCAAAGGGAAGCTGCACTGGTGGATTCGTTCGACGGAAACTGTTCGGTTAATGGGAAATCCACCCCCGCACCACCCACCACTAACGATTCATTCAGCATCAGATTTCACCAATTATTTCAGATGGCGGACATTGATTATTCGTAGCCGTCATCACTTAGACTGTGGTACCTTCCTATTTGATATTTAAATTATATTGACGTATGAGCGGAAGCTAAAGCGATGTATGAAAAGTGAGAATGCTTGAAAATAAATTTAAGCGGAATTTTGCGGATCCCACCGCACGTAATAAAATTTTCATCAGGTGTTTCAATTGGGTTTAAAAATAGCGCCATTCATGAACGGATGTGAAACCGTACGCGAGCCAATGCATCAAGAAGGAAATTTAGACACGTACTGTGACGAGTTCATGTGGAATAAATTGGCGAAATTAGGGAAAATATTTGATGGATTGTGTAACGAATTGATACGTCAAATAATGTTAACCCCCAACAAGATACCAGTGGTGAAAATTCATCCAAATCAGCTATAAAGCAAAGGTATTTCATTAGCGTATCGTTGCAGGAAGCCGTAACCGTTTGAGGTTTTGTTTAGGCATCTTTGGTGACACTCGCTTGCGAGCGATCACCAGTAAGGTAAGACTGCATAATATACCCCCTTGGGTGGTTTTAAAAATCGATTTTGCTCATCTAAGTCTGTATCATGTTCTGAGTGTTCTTCAAAAATCTTGGATAGAAACTGATTTAGCACACGCCGTTTCAAGTTTGCATGCAAATTAGTATGGAGAAATCTTTTTTTTAATTATACTGATTATGGCGCTTGCCCATTAGGCGCAAATTAAAATAAAACCTACATAACTGAAAGGAATTCGCAAGAGTTTTTACTCAACGAAAACCCCATCTTTATTACACTATTCAACAAAATTTAACTCAATAGATTTTTTTACGCTGAATTCAGATACATATTCAGATTTTCTGTAACATTTCCAGTTTTTGAGATGATTATTTATTGCCAGACTAAGGCCGGAGTGGTCTGTGCAGTGCATAAAAGTCTTCTCCATTCAACTCGGTCCTTGGCTACACATCGCCAACCACGCAGTCTACGGAGGATCCGCAAGTCAGCTTCCACCTGATCGATCCACCTTGCCCGCTACGCACCTCATCTTCTTGGTCCCGTCGAATAGTTGTCGAGAACCATTTTCATCGGGTTACTGTCCGACATTCTGGCTACGTGCCCGACCCACCGCAGTGGTCAGATTTTCGCGGTGTGAACGATGGATGGATCTCCCAGCAGCTCATGCAACTCGTGGTTCACTCGCCTCTTCCACGTACTGTCCGCCATCTGCACCCCACCATAGATGGTACGCATGCAGCACTTTCCTTTCAAAAACTCCAAGAGTCCAAAGTACGTACGATTTCCTGCCATGATGCGTCTCCGAATTTCTCTGCTGGTATCGTTATCAGAGGTCACCAGTGAGCCCAAGTACACGAATTCCTCAACCACCTCGATTTCGTCATTGCAAATACAAACTCGTGGTGGGTGGCTTACGTTCTCCTCTCTTGAGCCTCTTCCTATCTTGTACTTCGTCTTCGACGTGTTGATGACTAGCCCAATCCATTTAGTTTCGCTTTCCAGTCTGATGTAGGCTTCCTCCATCCTCTCAAAGTTACGTTCCACGATATCAATGTCGTCGGCGAAACCTAATAACTGGAAGGACTTCGTGAAAATCGTGCCACTCGTGTCAATCCCTGCCCTTCGTATTACTCCCTCCAAAGCGATGTTGAATAGCAGACACGAAAGACCATCACCTTGCCGTAACCCTCTGCGCGTTTCGAAGGGACTCGAGAATGCCCCTGAAACCCTGTCGCCCTTTTTCCCGAGCAACACAAGTCTGACAAAAAAGGTTGCAGCAACTAAGTTGTGACTAAATCTGGTCACATACGAGTTGCAATAACCTATGTGGGACATGTGTGCTGCTAGGGTTGTAGATTGGACACACGATACCTTCCATCCACTCCTGCGGCAGAACCTCCCAAACCTTGGTAATGACCCAGTGCAGCGCTCTACCACCGTGTTTAAATAGCTCTCCTGGTAGTTGGTCAACTCCAGGGGCTTTGTTGTTTTTCAGCCGGCTGATCTCCTCCTGGAGATTCGGAGCCGGAAGTCGCATGTCCTGCGCGCGTGCTCCTAGGTTCATTACCATACCGCAACCGTTGTCTGCCACATCGCCATTCAGGTGCTCTTCGTACTGCTGCCGCCACCTTTGGATCACCTCACGCTCGTTTGTAAGTAGGTTCCCGTTTATGTCCTTACACATATCGGGCTGTGGCAAGTGGCCCTTACGTGGAAGGTTTAACTTCTCATAAAACTTTCGTGCGTTATTAGCGCGATACAGTTGCTCCATCTTTTCACGGCCTCGATCTTCCTTCTGGTGCTTTTTCCTCCGGAAAATCGAGTTTTGTCTGTTTCGCGCCTGTTTATATCGTGCCTCG
This sequence comes from Armigeres subalbatus, assembly GCF_024139115.2. Lineage (NCBI taxonomy): Eukaryota > Metazoa > Arthropoda > Insecta > Diptera > Culicidae > Armigeres > Armigeres subalbatus. The sequence continues at coordinate 314,651,601 of NC_085141.1, forward strand.
TTCGTCCTCGTGCGGTGTTGCAGCAATCTCGCCTATGCTGCATTCCTCTCTTCCACTAACTGCTCACATTCGCCGTCATACCAGTCGTTTCTCTGATCCGGAGCCACCGTGTCTAGTGCAGCGGTTGCGGTACTACCAATGACGGATCGAATATTCCTTCAGCTATCTTAAAGAGACATTGCGCCTAGCTGCTCTTCCGTTGGGAGTGCCACTACCAGCTGCTGCGCGTATCCTTGGGCTAGTCTACCGTCTTGTAGCCGCCCAATGTTAAGCCGCGGCGTCCGACTTCGACGCGTGTTGTTCGCCGTCGAGAGTTTTGAGCGCAGGTATACTGCAACAAGGTAGTGGTCAGATTCAATATTCGCACTGCGGTAAGTGCGGACGTTCGTGATGTCGGAGATGAATTTACCGTCGATTAGAACGTGGTCGATTTGGCCTACCGTTTCTTGGTTTGGTTATCTCCATGTGGTCTTGTGGATATTTGGCGGGGAATGAAAGTGCTTCGGACTATCATTCCGCGGGAGACTGCAAAGTTTATGCATCGTTGGCCGTTGTCGTTCGATGCGATACTATCCGGTCCAATGACCGGTCTATACATTTCTTCCCTTCCTACCTGAGCGTTCATGTCACCGATGACGATTTTGACGTCCCGCAGTGGGCATCCATCGTATGTCTGCTCCAGCGGTGCGTAAAACGCTTCTTTCTCGTCGTCGGGTCTCCCTTCGTGTGGGCAGCGCACGTTGATGATGCTATAGTTGAATAATCGGCCTTTTATCCTCAGCTTGTACATCCTTGCGTTGATTGGCTGCCACCCAATCACGCGTTGGCGCATCTTGCTCAGCACTATGAAGCCGGTTCCCAGCTCGTTGGTGGTGCCACAGCTTTGGTAGAAGGTAGAGGTGTGCGCCGGTCCTATATTAGTCGGCGGCGGCCGTTTTAGCCGGCGGCGGCGGTGGCGGCGTAAATTGGCGTGGCGATTTTTTTTATTACGTTTTTAATTTTTTTGTCATTTTTTCGGAATATTTGCATAACATTAAAAGAAGAATCTTGTGAATTTCGCATGAAAAATCTAATGACCTTCTCCAGAAAATTCTATAAGTTGTTCTAAAATTTGGAAATTATCTTCGGATTTTCCACGGGAATTACTTTGAAGTTTCGAGAAATCTTTTGAATTACCAAGATAAGCTCTTTGGAATTTTCGAATAAAATTGTTTGGAATTTCAGCAGAAAATTCGTCGCAATTTATATGATGAACTTCTGAATTTTCACGCAAAAATATACTTAACTTCTACAGGAAGATCTTCGGAAATTCACAAACTTCGGAAAGTTTCTATTGAGTATTCTTTGAAATTTGCACAACAATCTTAATAATTGCAAGAGAGTGCGGATGGTAGAATGGTTGTTTTAATGTTGACTTTCTCAGTCTAGAATAATTAGGACGGCTAGTTTGACATGGCCAACGATAAAACAGTAAATTCTAAGAAGTTTACAAGAAAAATTGTCTGTATTTTTCACGAGAAATTCTCCGTAAGTTTGAAGGAAACTTCTTTAGAATTTCTGCGGAGGATTGTTCAAAATGTAGATTTCAATAAAAAAATCTTTGGAATTCAACGGAAAATTGTTCGAAATTATTGAATTTCTATCGAAAATTCTTTGTACAGTAGACGTTCGATAACTGAAAGTCTTTTAACTGCAATCCTTTTAACTGCAATTCGATAGTTACATAAGTTTTGCAGTAATCTGACAGCTGAACTTCAAAACGATGTCAAAGTCGATGATCTGCATTACTTTGTATAATCAGGTACACTTCTATTGCATCTGACGTCGTCTGTAAATTGTTTGACGTCTAGAATGCGTCGCAGTCAGGCCTATGCTAAGAGCTCATGTTTAGCGTAGCCAACACCAACACCAACGCCGAGCAACGTACGTCAAATCTAAAAAAGCCTAACATCATAAAACATCCAAATTCAGCTTTCTTCAATATGCAACTTTAATCGGGAATATTAATTAAATATTCAAAACTTATTCTACATGATCAATTTTGATTTTACTTACATGGAGATCAACAATTTGTCTTTTATTTCACCGTGAAAAGCTTGAGCAGAATTTAAAAATAAATCCTGCTCTTTTATTGTTGTGGATATTTTTAATTATCAAGCTACAATCATTGGTGTTGTTGACGATTGTTGACATCTCATGCAACTGACAGCGGTCTATCTGCACACTGTGCCCGGGACATGGTGGCTATTTTTAAGCTAAGGGAGTTAGATAGGGATGTCTATAGCCTGGTCGCAGTTATCGAACGGCATACGCTAACTGAAACGAAAACATATTGCAGTTATTGAACGAATAGTGCATTGTGAAAAAGAAATTCTTGGGAAATTCTATTGGTCGAAAGCGACATCCGGTCGAAAGCGACATCTGGTCGAAAGCGACATAGGGGTAGCGGAGGTAAAGTGAACAAGCGGGGTAAGGTGGGAAACGGCTTGTTTATCCCCTGTTTATGCATTTCTCGTATTATTTTCCATGCTACACCATAAATCAAGCATTCCATGCTCTCCGAGCTATTTGAAATCATGAAATATCTATTTAACAGCTAGATTTTAGTAAAATTTTGCGCGCTTTTGCAAAATGCTAGTTTGATGTAATTTCGGCACTGTTGCATTTAAGCCATGAAAACTCCGAGTTAGTAGTTCTAAACCAAAATATCGTTCACATCGTTCATTTGGCTTGTTATGAAGTGGAACTGGTTGATGGATAATAGTTTTTGCTTTTCTCGTACAGCAAAGTTGTACTGAAAAGCTATTGAACTACTCAGGGCCGGATTTATGGGGGGGGCCGGGGTGGCGTGGCCCCGGGCCCCCACAAATATTGTGTACCAAAACCAACCTTTTTTGAACATTTTGGGGCCTCCACATACCGTCGGCCCCGGGGCCCCCTTCCGGCTAAATCCGGCCCTAGAACTACTCCAAAAAACAACTTTTGATAGAAGGCCCGGAGACTCATAGTGTTATATACCGATCGACTCAGTTCGACGAATCGAGGTGATGTCTGTATAGGCGTATGTATGTGTGTGTTTGTAAGTAAGTGTATGTATGTGTGTATGGGTACAAATTTTGTAGACACACTTTTTGGAACTTCTTCTTCTTCTTCTTCTTCTTATTGGCATTACATCCCCACACTGGGTCAGAGCCGCCTCGCAGCTTAGTGTTCATTTAGCATTTCCACAGTTATTAACTGCGAGGTTTCTAAGCCAGGTTACCATTTTTGCATTCGTATATCATGAGGCTAGCACGATAATACTTTTATGCCCAGGGAAGTCGAGACAATTTCCAATCCGAAAATTGCCTAGACCGGCACCGGGAATCGAACCCAGCCACCCTCAGCATGATCTTGCTTTGTAGTCGCGCGTCTTACCGCACGGCTAAGGAGGGCCCACAATGGTCATTTGGAACTTAGCATTACCCGATTTACTCGCAACAAGTTGCATTCGACGGGGATTGCAATCCCATTGTTTGCTATTGAAAATTGGCCCGATCGGACATTGCATTTTGGAATTATTGAAAAATCATTGTTTTTTCCCAAGGGTCCCCCCTTGGAAAACAAATTTCAAAACCGAAAAAAAAAACTTCAAGAATGGTGGCAATGCATAGTAATTAATGCAAAAACATGCAAAATGTTAGAAAATATGTGATCTACTCCCCTAAAGTGCTTTTTTTTTACCTTTCTTATGTGATTTTTTCAGTACATTTTACGAAGACGATTCCAATTTCCAGATTACGGCAGAGGAGCCAACGTTTCATTCACTTTAATAATACACAGAGAAAACAAAAATGGTTTTCATAAATGTTTTACACTTTACATTTAAAAGTTGATTTGTTTTCCTAAAATTAAAAGTTCTTTTTTTACTTTGGAAGTTATATTTTCAATTTGAAAGTGTTTTTTATCTGCACTCAGTGTAAATTTAAAAGTTTTTTCTTTCAGTGTAAGAAATATAGAAATGTCAAATCCACAAAAAAATATTTGCGCGAAAGTAGCCATCAAAACAGAGTGCAAAACAAAATCAAAATTCACCTCCCACTCCAAAATTAGTTTAAAATGTCCGCAGCGCAGGAGCTAATTTTTATTTCCGGATTGCTAAGAAAGACTACATTGAAAATATTGAACGAAAGGTAGGTTCTGAAGATGGTTCAGCCACAGTTTCTAAAAATTGCGATAAGTGAATAATGTTTTCTTTATCTTTATTAATTTCACCAGGCTATTGGAAATGGCTCATTCGTACCGCAGTTTGCCGTCTCCCGCCATGATAAGTGATCATTGATCACCACGTAACGGTTTACTCCCTGCCGCAAAACTCAAGTGTATGCTGAATCGGAAGCTCCATGCTACGATAAACCGAAGGTAAGTGGTCAATTAAAACTTCCACGGCAATAATCTGAGTTTTGTGTTTTATTCTCAAATTTTAGTGTTTGCAGTGACCCGCAGTGATTCGCCCTACGGGGAATGTCGATCTTATTGAAGCTTTCCTTTTTCCTGTTGGATCAGCTAATCGAAAAAATGCGACAGTATGGTTCCTGAAAGACCAGCTTGTACTGTGGAACGGGAAGTTGACCATCCTTGACCTGAACCTGGATGTTCATCAGCGTTGACAAGTAAGTACATGTTCTTATTTCAAACAATTATTACGCAAATTTCCAATGTTACTGCATTTGCCATTTGCACAAAAACAACTTATGTATGACGTGTACCTATTAATTTTGGTTCATTTGAATATATTTTAGTGGAATTGGTGTCGAAAAGTACAAACGGCCAGGCGACCGCAGTGATTCTGAGGAAATCGCGGATCGAGACCATCAGCGTCGGAGGACAGCCAGGAGAGGAATCTCGTTTTTCAAAATTGAAAATGATTGGAAATAAAATTCAATATTTCTCCTTTCTTCAAAATTTGTCATGTTTTGATTATTCTAATAAGAATATTACCCATATTACCATTTGAAACAAACAATATCATTCTTTCTTTTTTACTGTGTATATTTTTTCGTTTTGACAGTTCTACAGTTTATTTTAAAAGCTTGAACTTTTAATTTTATAGTTTGAAATTACTTTCAAAACGGCAGTTTCTAGACTTTAGTTTTAATTTTTCGCAACTCTACGAAAAAGAACCAACGCTACTTTTTAATTTTACCAATGCTTTTTTCAATTATACCAATGATATTTTTTTGTGTGTATAGGCGTACAAAATCTAGCATTTTTGACATGCCCTCAAATAATCCGGAATTTCTCCTGCGGCCAGAGCATGATTCTTAACCCGTTTTTCAAAGCTAGATGAATTTCCTGCCGGACCATGCCAAACCAAAAAAAAAAAACCTGGTAATATTTCACTAGGCAATGGTCAACTGAATATTGAAAAAAAAACGGGCCTATCATTTTGACCAAGCCCGGTACGTCTGCTTGTCTGTGATAAAACGAAGGGTTTATACCTGTCAGGTAACATTTTGAATATTATTAAGAATATGTATTTGGTTTGAAATATTTTTATCGACTTATTTGCTTCATCTTCTTCTTATATATAAAAATGAAATGGTCTGTGTTCGTATCCGCATAACTCAAAAACGGCTGGATGGATTTTTTTCATTTCTTCAGCAGAAACATTCGTTACAGTTTCCGACGGGTTTATATGATATTTCCTAACGCGAAAATTTAGAGTAAAGTTGAGCAAACCGTGAATAACTAAAATTATGATTCCTATACGAATTTTGCATGGGCAGTTCGGAACGCACATTCTCGCCTACTGTGCAGGACAACGTCTGCAGGGTCAACTAGTTTACAATATTGTTCACTTTACCCCACCGCCTGACCATTTTACCCCGCCCAAAACAAAATTGAACTATTTTGGACTAATTTTAAATGATCATAATAACATATTTAAATATTTTTTTCATTTTTTTTTCACAACAGGCTTTGTCAGCCAAAAAGATAAGCTTCAACACACCTGCCTTAAACAATGCTATTTCTTGATAGCCACTTGATAAACAGCAGTAGTACTTTGGGTGTCCAATTTACCCCCAGCACCCCTACGACCGAACTGGTAAATTGACCGAATAGGCCCGAAAATGCCGTTTGGACAGAATGGGTCATTTGGCAGAAAATATCATTTTGGTCAACAGGTCATACGGCCAAATGTCAATAACTGAACGGGTAATTTGCAGTTGTTGAACACCCATCATACTCAACAAAGAGCAATCATTTTTTTTTCTCTGAAGAAGACACCGATGTCGAAAATTTGGACAATTTTTTTTTTTTATAAATCAGACTGCATAACCGAAAAATATAAAAAATGAGCGGATAATTAAGTCAAAAATATCCATCCGTTTGGCCTTATGACATTTACATTGAAAAAGCCTTTTTATCAAACGACCGTTGAAAGAAATCTCGCTTAACTTTTCAAAAGGTCCTAAGTAACATTTTTTTCATGAATTAATTTAAATAGCGCAATCAACAGAAAAACATTGAAGCTTTCGATTGCAGTGCTCAAATTAATTCATGAAAAAAATGTTACTTAGGTCCTTTTGAAAAGTTAAGCGAGAAATTTCGAAACTATTCGAAACTATTTAATCAAATAGTTCATTTAACCAAAAATGCTCTTTGGTATAGAAATTGCCATTTAGCCCGAGAATGTCATTTCTGCAAAACAACCCTTCCGCCCGAACGAACTTTTTTTGTCAAATGACCTATTCGGTTGATCGTCTATTTGGGAAAATGATCAATTGATCCGAATGACATTTTTCAAAGAAGTTTGCAGGTAGGACGGGGCTTTTCTGCCAAATGACAATTTTCAGCCGAAGGGCATTTTCAACCAAATGACCTGTTAGAGCAAACAACTTTTTACAAGTCCGGCCAAATTTTCCTAATGCTTTCAGCCAAACTACATTTTCGGACAAACCACCTTTACCTGATAACAGTTTCCGTTAAACTTTAGTTTTGCTAAATGGTACTTGGCTAGATGTCTTTTGACCTAAGGGCCTGTATCGACTTAAAAATAGAGAGGCTACGAAGTTTTGTTCAATGGTCAATTGACAAAAAGTCTTCGCCAAACGAGTGGCCATTTTTGACCATATTACCCGTTCAGCCCGAGGTTCAGTCATTGATATTTGGCCGTATGACCCGTTGGACCAAATGACATTTTTGTTCGAATGCACCATTCTGTCAAAAAACCATTTCGGCTAAACGGCATTTTTGGCCAACGATCGTTTTGGCCAGACCACCTGCTAGGGCAAACGGATTTTTCGACCAAATAACTAGCTCGGTCGTCGTCGCTTTCGGTCAATGGAATTTCTCAAGAATTTCTTATCGAAAATAGAAAAAAAAATTCTGAAGAAATCCAAAAAAAAAAAATCTTCAAAATTCCGAGCATTTTTCCGTTGTTTTATAGTTGGCTATGCCAAACTAGCCGTTCTCCCTGCGAAAAAACCACTCTTATAATCAGGGCCTGATTTATGGGGGGGCCGGGGGGCCGTGGCCCCGGGCCCCCACAAATCTTAAGTACCAAAACCAACCTTTTTTGTATATTTTTGGGCCCCCACATACCGTCGGCCCCGGGGCCCCTTCCGGCTAAATCCGGCCCTGCTTATAATGGATAAAACACCTAGCCGTCCTCAATAATCTAGATGGACAAAGTCAACGTTAATGCGTCCTTTTTACCAGTCATAATTTTCTGTGTAAATTTCGAAGAATACTCAACAGAAACCCAATAAGAACTTTCCGTGTACGTTCCGAAAATTTCCTGTGGAAATTTCGAACAACTTCCCGTGAAAACTCTGAAGAGATTCTCATATAAATAAGCCATTTTATGAGACAGATTCGAACAGCTGATCGAAATTTTGAGTGAACGGCTCGGTCTTTGTTTTGGTAAATTTGCATGCAAACCATCATCATTTCATCATCATCATCATCATTTCATTTCATTTTCGCAAATGTTCCTTGTAAAATGTAAATATTAGTGTTAGGTCTCCTGTCATTTGAGCTTTCTATAAAATGGCTTATTCGTTTTTTTAAATTCCAGCGGGAAATCCTTTGCAATTTTCTCACGGAGTTTTTCTTAGCTTTTACGGAGAGCTTTTCTTGGAAGAGCTTTGTATGGAACTTTCATGGAAACCATTGGTATCTTCACGAAACATTCTCTGGAGTTTCAACATTGTAGAGATCTATCAGAAAATTATTCGGAATTTCCACTGAAAATTTTGCGGACTTCTTCAAATTTGAATCGGAGTGAAAAATTATAGATCAGCGGCGTAACACATTTTAAACGGCGGCGCGCCGATGCAAAAATGTCGGCGGCGTGGCGCGGCGGCGCACACCTCTAGTAGAAGGTAGCCGCTCGATGCCCGCTTTTCCACACTTTCTGTCCTGTTCAGCAGATTCCTTGCAGCGCTACGACGTCGAAGTTGCGGGGATGTAATTCATCGTAGATTATCCTTTAGCCACCTGCGAAGCCTAGCGACTTGCAGTTCCACGTTACAAGCTTCCAATCGTGATCCTTTATTCGTCACCTAGGTCGTTGCCGATTGTATCGAGTCGTATTATCTTCGTTCGTAATGGTTGTTTTTTTAAAAACGGCTTATTGGGCCTGCGCAAATCTCCTGTCTCGTCGGAAGGCCGTCGTGTCAGGTATGTCAGGACTTGGGCTTGTGCGCTTTGAGCGGCACACGGTCGCTTTGGCGGAGCCAACTTGCGGATACATGCAGCTTTTTATAGAAGTTTAACAGAGCCCACTTCCAATCCTCACCACATGCTAGGCAGGCACCACAACTCGCAGATGGCCTGGGGAGGGATCGTCAAGCCCTTGGACAAAGTCCCTGCTGCCCGCGATCCGAGCTCCACAACCTAAAAGGTCTGCAGTAGTTTGTAAAAGTAACGAGTGAAATCCTATCGGCTCAATGGAACTGCTGGGATGTTTAGCAATGTACGGATACATCGTTTAGAACTCGGTTGATCGGGTAGATCGTATGTTCAGAACTCCTGGCCGTTTTGGAGACGCTGAAATAGGTGATATTAATTCAAAACTCGATATTTTCATCCTATGATCACATATATATTTTTGGACATAATCTCTTTCTTGGACATTTTGTTCTTAGATATATTTTCTGATGGACTCCAGAACAATTTGGACGGCCTAGGACATCTGAAAAAAATATGTTTATATCTTTTGAGTTTTTTCTATACTAGCTTTGGCAGGATCTGGCGGAAAAAACCCAAATCTGTACGTTAAATCCATGTAAAAAACTCTGTTACGTTTAGTTTTGTTTAACTATAATAAGTCACTACATGTTCGTCAATTAGCTGTAAACACACATGAAACAATCGCCACGTACGCCTAAGCAAAGCGCCATTACTCGATTTATCAAATCATAAGGAGTAAATTATGAAATTAAACGAAACACGATCTCGTTCAGTGTATTTTGCTCGAAAACCAACCGACACTTTAAATGCGCAATCGCACAGTCCACCCCTGCGATAGGAGGAACGAAAACATAGAAAGGAAAAGCCGATAACTCATTTTGACATTTTCGGTTTCCGCCAACGAGAAGCGACAAGCACAAATCTGGCTGGCAGAAAGTTGCACCGGGACGCGATTGAGCGGACGAAAAATTTCGTTTGACGGTTAGTGCGGTGTTTCGCGGCTTCATTGGACCCAGAAGTGGTCAAAGTTGGTGGCACTCAACGGTCGTGTGTTGATCGGCGATCAGACGGCCCAACAACAAGAAAATCGATCGGCAAACAGCCTAGAAGAGGGGAGAGCCGTAAGTGCCACATGCGTTTGTCATTTCCCTGCATAAATCAACCACCACCCGCTCATTACAGGCCATTCCGTCCGCATAGAAAAGCCGGAAGAGAAACACGCCGCCGGTCAAACACAGAAGTTCGTGTGTCTGCTGTAAGTAGTCCTTTCGTAAGACCTAACCTCCAAACTAATACGGGCGTCCACTTAGGTACTTTCGCCGGTTTGGCAGTCGTCGTGCGGAACTTGAAAAGCCGCTCATCGATGAAAAGTGATCCGTTTGAGCGCAAGGAAAGGAACGAGCGTCTTCGCATCTAGCAAAATCAAAGGCCCCGAAGGGTGAGTTTATTTTGATGGAATCGGCGAAACTCGTTATTTATATTGCCGTTGTATCATAGGGCTTTTGTTTCCATCCCGGTTTCTTCGACCAACGCGCAATTCCCACCACCTTGCGAAAAAGCGGACAAACCGAGAGAGGTCGGAAAGCAGACGACAGGCAAGGCAAAAAAATGAAACCAACAATTCCGCGGGAGCGAGTTGCAGAGCACTGCTTTCTCTAGCTGGTTCCGGAGACGGTGGTACCGAAAAACCCTGCGTTAGTGCACGAAAGCGGTTGGGAAAAGCGAGTATCCGAAACTCGCTAGTGTGAACGGAAAGCTCGTGAGCGACGACGAGCGCAGAAAGGACCTCGGAGGGACCCCATCCAGCATACGGGTCGCGCTGGACGGCCAGAGTGGTCTCCAGCAGAGGGATCAGCCCTGCAGCTCGTGGCGAGTGGTACAGCACGGCGAACTTTGCAAAATGCGTGCGTGGTGCGACGGCAGACGGCCGTTCGCGATAATGATCGGCAAAATAGGGGGACGCCCCGAAGACCGTGAGTAAAAAAATCTGTATTTTGTAAGGAAGAAGACATAGAGAAGATAGAAGGTAAAGCGAGAGGAATCAAGATGACTAGGAGGTAGGAAGAAGAAAGAAAAGTGGGTGCTTCACCCGAAATACATGTATAAAATCTAGATTTGTGGCTTTATTTGTTTTGTTGGTGTTTAGCCCTCCAGTTTTGTTTGCTTTGTGTCCGCTTTGGTAGTTCTGCTCTACCCGCTACCGGAAACTCGCAATAACTCGCCCTGAAAGGGTTAACACTGATGCACCTTAACAGCGATTGTGCCCATCTTTTTACCATGGTCGATTGCCAACACTAAATAATTATTTTTGTTTCCGTTGTTCATTCCAAAAGTAATTCTCGTGTGAATAAAACGTTCAACTAGTATAGCTACTGTCTTTATTTTGTTTCGTTCGATAAACCATTTTCCGATTCTGGGTCTAGTGTCCGTTTCGTTTTTTTATCGGTTTGGTCCCTTTTTCTGCCAAAAGAATATTGATTACTTGTAATGTAAAGAAGCTGATAATAATTGTTTGGGTGTTAATGTGTAAGTTATTGTAACGTATCAAATTTCATTGCAATTGCAAACTAGCATTAAGTTATTCAATAAGGTCAGTTGGATGTAAACATATGAACAACATACAAATGTTGGTTCAATAATCGCTTAATATATTCTCAGCATAATGAATTATGATACAATTACAGTTGCATTTATCTGAATTCAATAAATGGCACAAAGCCATCTTCTGCTGGGCTGACTTGATATAAATAGTTCTTGTATTATCAGTAATTGCAATTAGACTCAACAGTAGTTGGATTGTGAAAAGTTCTTGGTTTCGGATTCAGCTAGCACAAGAAAAGTTAACCTTTTAAATTGATGGTCTAAACAGAACAGATTTATTCGCTTTCTTCCCGACTTCAGAAACCTGAGCCTAATCTTTCTCACGCTCACACCTCTCTCCGATCTCTACCTCTCAACGTATCTCTTTCAACATATTTAGTTAACCTTCGAGTAGACACTACAGATTGAACCTTATGCTAACTCAATCAAGTATTCCACCTATTGTGATACGGTTCTCTCATTTCAATTTTGTGGTGCAGCATGAAAATATTAGGAATCTAATATTTTATTTTCATATAATGTTACAATAATATTATCATATTGTAATTGCCCTTCGAATAGTTAACATCCACGTCTGAGCGAGTCAAAATCGCCGCTATTGATGATGCCTCGAAGCGCATTGGAGTAGTCCAACGGAATTGGTTGGCCCTTGTCGTCCAGCACTTCGGTAAGAGTTAAATTTCCCGCATCGTTCATAGCAAACTTCCGCAAAGTAATTCCCGTCAGATGCGGCGACACCAGTCCAAGCGGTTGTGCCACACCGATTGGAACAAAGATTACCGGTGCCAATCCGAGATAACCGTAATTGTAAGCACAATTGCCGGGAGGTGACGTTGATTGAACACCCGGTGGTGGCGCTTGGTGGTTCTGGTAAGGAACGTAGTAGATTCGTGGAAGCGTTGAGTTTTCACTGGAGATCGCCCTGGTGATGCGGATATGCTCGTTTGGATGATCGTTCGGCCGGTACATGTACTGGGTCGGCTTCAAGAGGTTGACATTCAAGTCAACGTCAATGAGGGGATCTGAAGGATAAGAATCTGTAAGTAATGAAATCATGTCGATTAAGGTATTTAAGCTGAAACCTGATGGCTTTGGTGTAGTCGTCGTTTGATAAGCAGGGGTAATTGTGGATGGCGTGGTTGAATGCCCAACTGTTGCTGATGGTGGTTTTGAAGTTCCAATTGTATATACGGGTGAAGGTTCCGTCGTTGTCGCTTGTGAACACGAGCATGGAGGCGAAGTAACAGGTTTCTTGGTCGTACTGCTAATCGGAGTTGTCGTTGATGGTCGTTTGGTGGTCCAATTAGTGATACCCGGAGGCTTGTAGATGAGCTCCGGTCCTAAGTTACTTGGACTGTTTGCGGGAAGTAGCCCACATCCTTTAGGAAGCAAGAATGCTTGCAACGAAATACGATCCGTCAGGAATACGAGAAGAGGCTTATTCGGTTCCACAACGCGGTAGCCCATCCGGTCTGATATGTAGTGTGTCACGTGGAGCCTTTTTTTAGGGTCGACATAGCCGTAACAGCCGTACGTAACGTCATTCTGATCACGACGCTCATGATGAAAATTGCCTTTCGGTGTCAAGGGGTATCCGTAATTATACGTACCTGAAAAAGTATAAATGAGGTTTATTCTTTTTTCCTCGCATCATAAACTCAAACCCAGCTATTGTTGACTCGAATTTGAACTAGTTATTAATTATAAATAATTAAATATGTAATAATAATTATTAGTTACTGTGCTTACCGGACGGTGAATTGAGTTGGAAATATTGATCATTAGCATGAATATGACTAAGGTCCACAATAACAACCTGAAATTATTTAAGTTTAATGAATAAGTTTTTGATTCATTCAGTAATTGAAGAACTTTACCAAGCTTATCAGCAATGCTTTGTATAGAGTTACCATTTTACTACCGAACAACAATTTTACAGTCTCGCCAGAACGGTTCGTCCTTTCATCATCAAGCGAAATCACCTAATGAGGTGTAGAAGCAATTAAAACAACTTTTATAGTAACGATCCAGAGAAACAGTGCCATTTATTATAAACAGAACAAAAAGTACCTTCAAGTGATCCTCACACAGAAACTTATGTTGAGCATAAAACACGAATAACTTATCCTTACTGATTGATAGGAGCGAACGTCTGATTCAGTTTGAGTCACACTAATCCGGCAACTGAATCGAATTCTTCCGCTGCACGGCTCTATGAGACGAGAGGATAAAACGAAATCCTTTCGATGAGAAACGTCGTCTTTAGAACAAGCCAAACAGGCTCGATTGATGATTGCAATTACCTAGTAATTGCTTATCGTCTTATTAACAGTCCTATTTGAAGTGTCTGCTTGATTTTAACTGACACGGAAGCATGACTTATTTCTATAACCGAGTGAAATTTTTAAATCACAAAACTATTTATATGAGTCGAACCTCCCACCTTTTGAACGAACACGTTCTACCGCTCCCTACTGATGATGCTTTTAAGAAGATCCACCGCCAAGCATATGTGACATGGGACTCTAAGCCCTATGATGCAACTATAGAAGCATGAGGTGAGAATTAAAGTGGAACAAATAAAGCAAAACTGGATCAGAACCGTGGTGAGCAATAATGGTGCATAGCATGTGCCGAGCCATGTGCAGCACGCAGCAGTGATTCAGGTGTAGCAACCGGATAGGAGGCAGCGTTGACAGCAGCGAACGATGCGATGGTTTGTTGAACTCCCTCTGCCGCGCTTATAATAATGATCTTTTGTTCAACTCTTTATTGATGAGGGACAACTGTTGATTTGGAACTGATTTGCTGGTTTTTGTGGGCATTTCAGTTTATGCTTATCAAAAGAGTTTTGTCACATTTATTAATGTCTAACGTAACTTTTGCAAAAGTAACAATTTAGATAGTTACAAGTATTTAAAGAAGGGCAAATTTGATTCGAAATCGAAAAAATAGGAATCTCAATGTCTAAACATTAAAACCGGACTGACCTCTACAGTACATAAAAGTTGTCCCATACGGATCTGCCCATAATGCACGTTTCCAACCACGTATGCGGGGTCAGACCGCATTGTGCTTTCGTGCTATGCGGTTCTTTTCTCTTTTTGCGGAAGGAAGTTTTCAATGCTACCCAAAGCTATTTTAATTTCAACAGTGCTTCTCAGCGCTATTTATATCCATTGATCCCGTTACGATCTCTGCTTGGACCCGTGCCTTTGCAGGGACACCGTTCTGAGGAAAAACCTCTTAGAAAGTTATGTTTCCACGCTCAGCAATGAACATTAAAAAACCCAGATTAATCCACCTAGCAGTGGTGCCTTTCTCGTGCGAATAAAAAATAGTATTTTGGCCATAACTTCCGAGCCCATAGTCCAATCTGAATCTGTGAAGGCGATGAACCGCAAACGCGATGGGCTTTCGGCCTTCGAGGTGGCGACGGAACAGCTGGACGCCATCATCGACTTTGCGTCATCGAAGCATAATATCAGTAAGGACATCAAGAGGAGCTTGCAGAAACTTCGAAAGTCGATGCTGGACTCCAAGCTGGAGTGGGCGGTCGGGACGGCCAAGTGTGAACCCGTGAAATCCGTGGAGTCGAGGTCTACCCAGACTGAGGCCCAAGGATTCGCGGACTCGGGCAAGGTCGAATCGACCGGAGGCGTGCCAGCGAAGACGGTGGTACCAAAGTCTACCCAGACTGAGGCTCAAATATTTGCGGGTACGTCGGGGGTGACTGCTCCAAAGGGCCGCTCCAAAACGCGGAGGGTTACTACCCCGTAGAAGGGTAGTGGGGGTTACGGCAGGCTGAGAGCTCCCAGCCGCACCAGACCAGGGAAATAGAGGGGGATGACGCCTACTGGACCCTGGTCAAGAACAAGAGGAAACCGAAGACGTCAAGGGCCGAAAAGAAGGCCCAGGCGAATGAGGGTAGCAAGAAGTCTAGGGTAGGCGCCAATCGCTCCAGGGGCGATGCCCTAGTCATCAAGACGGACGAGGCTAAGTACTCGGACGTCTTGAAGGCAATGAGGAATGTAGAGATGGGCGCTCCGCTCAGGAGCTGTTCGAAAGATTCGCTTCCTTACATTGAGCTGATGAGCCATGGATATTTTTTAAAGAAGCCCAGCTCAGCAGCTCATTTTAAATTGATGAAATCATTGTCAAACACGCGCCTAGAGAAACTCCCTCGAGCGTACGCACTCGAGTACGCGCGCTGTTGTATTTTGTACAACACAAACGAAAATACCACGCTCGCGGTACACAACACAAGCGAGCTTGTATGAGCATTTGTAGCATTTGCTACAATCTGCAATAGGCTAAATAGATAATAGGCAACACAATCTTTAATTTAGAACATAGCATTCTCCATAAACCAATTAAATTCACGTACGCCAAATGGTAGGCCAGTAAAAGCATAACGACACTGATCGATTACCCATAAAACGATAGGTCGCGATTTCCGCCGCGCTCGATTTCGCGAGATCAAGGTCGGGTCCAAGGAAGTTTTCGGGAAGATTGGGAAAGAGAGAGTCGTGGCTGCACCCGAAATTGCACGAAGAGCCAGCGGTCAAATTAATATCTCGCAATTGTCCAATCGGTCGAAAAGATTCGCGGGAAATCCGAATTGAATTCGGCGAGGTCACGTTCCTTAATCTGAGGATCACGGTTTCGCTCACTTTCGTCCGAACCGCAGATAACAGTGGAAGGGTCTTGCTTTGTTCGTGTAATCGTAATTCATTTTGTAAGTTTAAAGCAACGTGGTTGAACTTGATATTTGTATTTTAATGATTCCTCCTCGTATAGTTTCGATAGTTGTGCAAAAATATAGTGTGCGTCGTAGGCTAGATTTGTGTGCTCTTAATCAATCTAGGCCAGGTAATGTGAATCGTGCTATCGTGAAATCTGTGCAGTGTTGTAATTGTTCTGAATAGCCGACGGCTATATATCTCTTCCCAGCGCCAGGTCAGCGGAGTCCCCAGGACGAAAGACCCCGGCACCCGTCATCTTGTCCGGTGGGAAGCGATCCGTCTCTACATCGCTTCAGCGGGGAGTTGTGGTCGTCAATTGCCACCATCGACCAAACCGCCATTCGTCGACACGTGGAAGTCGCCAACCACCATTCATTGGCCCACGTGGCGATCATCAATCGCCAACCGACATCAGCGGTAACAGCAGCGCAGGTACAGCAGCAGCAGTAACCATCTGGTGAGTCCGGCCCAATTGTTCTTTGCGTGAAGTGTGGCGTCCGCTGAGGACGCCACGGAGAAGTTTTTTGTGCCAACCGTAGGTTGAAGAGCATGACTTGCTAAAAAGTTCGAACTTTGGATGAATTGAGGTTGGGTGTCGGCGAGAAACTAAAACGTGCGCACGTACCGTAACAGGGTGTCTACTCAACTGTAAAAACAAAATTCCCTGATTTTTCCAGGTTTTTTTCCAGGTGTTTTACATTAATTTCCAGGCAAAAACAAACGTGCCATATATGGGCACCAACATTTCAAAAGGACGAAACTGCTTTTGTAAACAAGAGCTTCTCACGTCGCTGGTGGGCTTGTTTGTGCCCGCCCACGCAATCCAGCGCTATCGAAGGAAAGAAGAGGATTCGCCGCTTCTGTCAGTGGTGTTAAACAGCGTGCGTGGACTCAAATTAGCCCACCAGTGACGTGAGAAGCTCTTGTTTACAAAAGCAGTTTCGCCCTTTTGAAATGTTGGTGCCGACATAGATTTTAGCAGTAAAATGATCAATTCAAAAAACTAAATATTGCAAAACATATTATTAATTTTGAAGAATATTTTGGTGTCTTCACAAAACAATCAGCTCACCCAGAAATCGCTTCAGTCATTCAATCAAAATTCCTTCAGGAATCACATAGGAAATTCCTCCAGGTATTCTTTTGAAAATTTCTCTGTAGATTCCATGGGAAAATCCTCCGGATTTTAATAATTGCTTCAGAACTTCCTTCAGGATTTAATTTGCAAATTTCTTTGCTAAAACTTTGTAAACATCGCAAGGAATTGCTTCGGAAATTCCTTTAGAGATGCACTTGGCGATTACTTTACGATTTTTTTTAAATTCCTTTAGGTGTTTGTTCGAAAATGTCTTTTGAAAATCCTTCGGAAATACCTTTATAAAATACTTTGCAGATTTCTTCACATATTTTCTGATTTTTTAGGAGTTTCTTTGAAAACTTGGTTAAGAACTCTATCGCAAATCTCTTTGAATTGTATTTCAGCTGTTTTTTTTAAAGAAGCTTAAGAAAACTTCTCAAGGAAATGTTCCGGAAATTTGTTTGGGAATTTCTTCAGGAACTTCTTACGAAAACTCCTTCAGGAAATGTGTTGATGAAAAATATTAGATTGCTGGGTCCATGACGTTAGGCATAATACCTTTTTTATGTCGTGAGCTGTTCTTGGGGCATTTTATGCTTAATATCCTTGATGCCTAACTTCCTTATACCTGTTCGCGTGGCCAACATCTAGTTTGTTCTAGTTTGTGACCAACATCTAGTTTGCTTGGACCTAACAGCCACGGTACCGGTACTATAAGTGTCAAACGGCCAAGTTATAGCCTATTCAGATGACGCCATTTATGATCATAAATATCATGATAAACAATAACCTGATTTTGATAAGAAAATTATTTTGAGCTTTTTAGTGGAATGTTTTCACCTGTCATAAGACGAGTTTATACAATCCCATTGAATTCCACCACTTAATTGTATCTTGACAGATACGTATTTCGACCTCAACGGTAAGGCCGTCTTCAGTGTCTCGTACTTGACTCGAAGTCGAGTCAAGTACGAGACACTGAAGACGGCCTTACCGTTGAGGTCGAAATACGTATCTGTCAAGATACAATTAAGTGGTGGAATTCAATGGGATTGTATAAACTCGTCTTATGACAGGTGAACAACCTGATGTCACCCCCCCCCCCCCCCCATACATTCAATTTTCTTTCTCCGCTTTAACACGGTACTTGTTACGATAAAGAATCTAATCGTAATCTGAATAGGCTATTAAGCTTATTGAAGCATATTTTGGCAGACTAGTTTAAATGGTTACAGCGCCACTTGCGTTCTATTACTGCTTTACTGTAAAAACCTTCGGAAAATTCTATTTTTGGATAATTTTTCGAAATTCCTTGGGATTTTTTAGGAACTTATTCAGAAATATCGTAAGGAAAACTTTAGAAAATACCTGGAGGAGTTTTTCCGGATATTTTTCTTTTAGGAATTCTTTGTAAATGCTTCGAGAATAGCTTTAGAAACTCCTTTGAAAAATCCCTTCGGCTATTCTTTCAAGAATTCCTTTAGCTAAAATCCTTCACAAATCACACTACTTTTTTTTTGAAAATCCCTTCAGGTTCCCTTTCGGGATTCTTATCTTAGAAATTCCTCCAAAAATAATTTAGAAAATTGCGAATCATTCTTATGGATTATTGGATTATTATTTCTTTGAATAATTCCTTGGAAAACTGATCCCGAAATTCTTCGGAAGTTACTCCAGGAATTGCTTTGAAAAATCCTAACTAATTTAGTTTTTTTTTTTTAATATATTCCTAAAGAATTTCCGATGGAATACCCAAAAGAATTTACAAAACAATCCCTCATTGATTTCCCGAATAAATTCCTAGATTTCAGCAAGAATAGCTTCGGCAATACTCCAGGAATTCTTTAGAAGATGGCAAAACGTTTTTTGCGGAACAACGATCCATTAACGTTCACTACATTTTCAATAGATTTGATTGGTATATTGAAATTTCCCTGATTATGTCAGGAATTCCCTGATAATTCCAGGTATTTTCCAGGTGGGGAGAAATTCCCTGATAATTCCAGGTTTTCCAGGTTTCTCCAGGTAGTAGACACCCTGCGTAATTTATGGCCGCCCACCCAACCCAATCAGATTAGACACCCGGGTGCAACAGCAATAGCCTTTACGTTGCTGCATCGTCGTCGCATCGTTAGTGATGAAGAAACAACACACAAAAGCACAGATAGAGTAGTTGAAACGCACACAGATAGAATAGGATAGGTTAAAGAGGAGAGGAAGAAATCGACAAGATACAAGCATGCCTGAATAAATAAAACTTATCGTTAAAATGTTTAATAAACCTTTATTGTTAAACCCCCAATGATGTGATTATACTATCCTATTTATTGAATACATGTTTTGAGTGTTTCTACGTTGCTTCGGATTCGTTTGTAGTTTAATTTATTTTGTCTTGAGTTTGAATTTATGTTGCGCGACCCTTTAGCTACCATCGCGACTCTGGTGGAGGATAGCGTAAACTCCCGATGATGATGAAATGACGTCTTGTTGCGTCGTCATGAGTATGCGTGACCTCTTACCGTGATTTTTGAGATTTGATTGATGTTGCGAGAGTTATGCTGATGCGTCAATAGGGGTTTCTACCTGTCCCATTTTGGGAAAGTAGTCGCACTGGATCGATCTCTTTCTTCTTTGAAGATTGTACTTGGACTCGCCTTGATTGAGTCTCATCCGGGCAAACAAACTTGGTGTGCGGTCTCCTTTATTGGAGTGGCGCATAAGCCGCACATTTACATAAGATCGCCAGTGCCAGCTACACATTCCAGTTCAGTACCGCGCACGTGCTGATCGTTTATTATTTGCACCTCAAGCACCATCAAGCCGAGCGACAGCACCATCTAGCCAAGCAACAGAAATCATTTCTGCTGCAGAGAGGAATCAGAAACACACAAGCAACAATAATCTAGCTTGCCGTCTATTTCTTAACCCATACCGACACACTCGGCACTACCAACGGGTACACAAAATAAACGTACAAACGAACGAACCGTACCAAGCAAAAGATCCGAAGATCCGAACAACTCTCAGTTCCGCTCATGTCGTCGTCCTGTTCAAACTTACTGTGACATGGAAGCGAGAGCTGCGCTACCAGCTCAGATTAAAGTCACTAGATATAAAGTCTGGCGGAGTGAAAAGCGTGAGATTTTCCAATCAGAAAAATTCTTGTTAGATTTTCGCAGCTCTTGAAAAACTTCAAGCTCTCGCGCGATTATTTGCTTTCATATGTTGCTTCTACAAAGCAAAAACACTTTTTCCACATTTTATTCGCGAAAAATCAAATAGAATGTTGTTCAATTCAGAATTCCTTTACCTTTTATTTGGACTTTGTAGCTTTTTATATTTTTGGAATAATTTTCCAATATATTTATTAGCACTATCTCAATACTCTCCATTGCTTCAAGCCCATTTGAAGCGTCATGTTCGATTGGATCCCGCAAATGACAGTTCGATTGGTGACCTGTCAGTGTCTTCGCCAGACTTTATATCTAGTGACTTGAATATGAACCATATCACGTGTCATAAGTTTTCTCTTCATACTCATACTCTCTACTTCATATGTTGCTTTGAAAGCTAATAGTCGCGCGAGAGCTTGAAGTTTTTCAAGAGCTGCGAAAATCTAACAAGATTTTTTCTGATTGGAAAATCTCACGCTTTTCACTCCGCCAGACTTTATATCTAGTGACTTTAGTTCATATACATATCAGAGACTAGGGACTGAATTCTCGCTTAAGTTTTCAAAAGGACCTAAGTAATTTTTTTTCATGAATTAATTTGAATAGCGCAATCAACAGAACAAAATGATAGCTATTGATTGCAATATTCAAATTAATTCATGATAAAAATGTTACTTAAGTCCTTTTGAAAAGTTAAGCGAGAATTAGGGTAACGGTACCAATAGTGGAGGTATTAGTAGATCCACAAAAGAATTTTTTGACGTAGGACTACGTCTGTGTTTTCTATATTGGGGTACACTTTACGATTGTGAAAATCTGGGACCGTCACGAAAATATGATAGACTTTAAACGATGATATGGAAATGCTAATATCAGCTTCCAAACTTGGACGTACATGTTCATGATAGCATTAGAGGCGAAAGTATAGAATTGATAGTTCCGTTAGGATACGGCAGGCATGAAGAATGTTTTTATAGAAGTCGATTTGAAAGCGAGCGGAGGGCAATATTTGTGATGGCACATATCGCACGACCTTCCTTCTGCCAAGCTCCCGTATGAAGGGGGAGGGAAGAATATCAGTGTGGAAGCTGATATATCTCCACTGGCCAGACTTTAAACTTTAATATCTAAGCCGTTTCTCGATGGATTTTAATTTTTTTGGACCATTCGATCAAGGATGAGTCAACGCTTCTTTGTATTGATTTGAAAATACTGATTTTTAACTATTTAATATCAATAATTGATAAAAAGTTTAGAAATAGGTAAACTAACCAATCACGTACATGCATCACTAGCACATACATCAAAAATCAATCGCTTGCGGGTTTGGATCTAATCCTCAGTTTGAACAAGATTTTACGCATAGCAGACGCATCAAAGCGATCTTAGCGGAGAGAACATAGCATCGCGGAGGCGCTAATAACATTTTCAAAGAAAATCCATCGCATTGGTGGTGGTGCTCGATGTGTAGCTGCAGATCATTCAACCTCATCGAACCAGAATTTCATATGAAGAAAAGGTTGACCATAAAAATAGCACTGTGGCGATCCCGCACCGCCAGTGCCGATGCTGAAAATTGATTACAAATTGTGGTGTCAGTTAGTTGGAAAAGAATATTGGGAAAAGAAAATTGGTTCTTCTCAGGACCAAAATTTTTCAAAAAGAAAGAGTTAATTGCGAAAATGGACTGTTTCGGTGGCATCGGGTTTGGCGTGGTAGCTTGGTTGCTGTTAGTGATCCCATCCATTAAAATTTTCTACATCATCTCCCTCCGACGCGCTATCAAATTCGCTATTTACGATTGAGTTCTGAACTTTGAAGAAAGTTTATTTCGGATCAGCTTTCTTTTGTATAAAGTCCATGAAGACGCCACCTTTGTGAAAACTATCTACCTACAGCAACTACCCATTAGTGAACGTCGCTTGGACAGACAGATGTCAAGAGATAATGTTTGGTAATATGAAGAAACTTCGTCTTGAGTCAAATTTCTGTTGTCATTCTTCGCAACAATACTTACTTACTTTACTTATGCTTCCTGTACACCTCCGGTGGTGCAACAATACGCATCTTAGATAAACAACATGTCATAACCAAATTCAGAATCTTTCGAGAAAGTTTCATTGGATTCTTAGAATTCATAATTCTCCGAACGGTCCGTTGTCTGTGGAAACCCGATCGAAATGGCTCGCGCACGCGGAAAAGCGGCTTTCTTATATCTAATGAAGTAATCCCATTAGCCCCGCCCCTTCATTAATCGTTATGAGTGCACATTATATTTACACCATATCAGCTCACAAAGGGGTGGGGCTTACGGTTTTGATTTATTAAATACAAGAAAGCTGCTGTTCGACGCGCGCGCGAGCCATTTATATCGGAATTCCACAGAAGGCGGTTCGACATTCGATGCAGCGAAGCGGACACAGCAGTATGAAGTGGGTGGCAGTATGGCAATGCTGCAAAATTACACAAGCGATTGGATGCAGTTAGTTATTGGAATGGGTATTGGAAAAAGAAAATTAATTCTTCTCAGGACCAACATTTTATGAAAAGGAAGAGTTAATTGCGAAAATGGATTGTTTAGGTGGCATTGGATTTGGCGTGGTAGCTTGGTTGCTGTTAGTGATCCCATCCATTAAAATTCACTACATCATTTCACTCCGACGCGCTATCAAATTCGCTATTTACGATTGATCTCTTAACCAAATTCAGAATCTTGCGGAAAATTTCATAGGATTCTTAGAATTTGTCATTCTCCGAACGGTCCGTTGTCTACGGAATCCCGATCGAAATGGCTCGCGCGCGCCGAAAAGCAGCTTTCTTATATCTAATGAAGTAATTTCATTAGCCCCGCCCCTTCATTAATAGTTATGAGTGCACATTATATTTACACCCATATCAGCTAACAAACGGGTTTAATTTATTAAATTCAAAAAAGCTGCTGTTCGGCGCGCGCGAGCCATTTTGATTGGGATTCCACAGAGAGCGGTTCGACATTCGATGCAGCGGAGCGGACACAGCAGCACGAAGGAGTGGGTGGCAGTGTGGCAATGCTGAAAAATTATGTCAACCTTTGGAGGCTTAGCGAAAAATCATCAAGTGGCGGTCTGACAGTTGCAACGCAAGGTGTCGACAAGCGATTGGATGCAGTTAGTTATTGGAATGAGAAGTTGGAAAAGAAAATTGGTTCTTCTCAGGACCAACATTTTATGAAAAGAAAGAGTTAATTGCGAAAATGGACTGTTTCGGTGGCATTGGGTTTTGCGTGGTAGCTTGGTCGCTGTTAGTGATCGCATCCATTCAAATTTACTGCATCATCTCCCCCCGACGCGCTATCAAATTCGCTATTTACGATTGAGCTTTTCAGTTTGAAGAAAGTTTATTTCGGAAAGTCGGATCAACCTTCTTTTGTATAAAATGGTGGGTTTTGTATAAACTCAATGTAGACGCCACCTCAGTGGAAACTTTCTACAGCAGCCACCCATCGGTGAACGTCGCTCGGACAGACAGATGCCGAAAGATAATGTTTTGTAGTATGGAGAAACTTCGTCTTGAGTCAAATTTCTGTTGTCATTCCTCGCAACAATACGCATCTTAGATAAACAACATTCCATAACAACATTCAGAATCTTGCGACAAAATTTCATAGGATTCTTAGAATTTTTCATCCTCCGAACGGTCCGTTGTCTGCGGAATCCCGATCAAAATGGCTCGCGCGCGTCGATAACCAGCTTTCTTATATCTAATGAAGTAATTCTATTAGCCCGCCCCTTCATTAATCGTTATGAGTGCACATTATATTTACACCTATATCAGACCACAAAGGGGCGGAGCTAACGGGCTTAATTTATTGAATACAAACAAGAAAGCTGCTTTCCAGCGCGCGCGAGCCATTTTGATCGGGATTTCGCAGAGAGCGGTTTAATAAGATTTTACGCAAAGCCGACGCAGCGGAGCGAACACAGCAGCACGAAGGGGCTCTGGTAGCATTTTCAAAGGAAAATCATCGAATTGGTGGTGGAAGTCTGCGTTGGTGGTCAACCTCAACAAACCAACATTTTATGTGAAGAAAGGGTTGATTACAAAAATGACGTCAGTTTCGATCTCGTGCGATGCAGTGGCGATGCTGAAAATTTATTCCTAATGGTGGCGTCTTGGCGAAAACTTATCGAGTGGTCGTCGAACAATAACAGCACGAAGTGGAATTCTAACCCTAACGTTTCGACAAGCATTGGGTTGCAGTTAGTTTTCGGAAAGATGCATTCAAAATTGGTCCTTCTCAGGACCAGAATCTTCTGAACAGAAAGGGTTGATTGCAAAATGGACTGTTTAGGTGGAATCGGCGTTTGGCGTGATAGTTCGGTTGCTGTGAGCGATTCCATTCATTCGAACAAATTTGTTGCGTAGTCACTCACCGACGCGCGCTTATGATTCTGCTATCGAAGGGTAACTTTCTGTCAACGCCAAACTATTAATTTTGGACTTTGATGAACATTCTTGCATCCCGGATTAAACTACCCTTGTGTAAAATAATGGTACTGTAAAGAACCGATATTTTTCCAATAATGGAGCTTTTCAATCCTCAACTACAACAAAACATAATCAAAATCTTGTGAGGAAATTCCATTTGACTGCTACTGACGCCATCCATTTGAACAAACTCATTGCATCAGCTTCCTCCGACGCGCGCTTGTGGCTGTGCTACCAAAGGGCAACTTTCTGTCGTCGCCAAACGATGGTAACCCGGAAAAATCGATATCATTTCTAATGACTAACGAAACAAAACCAAAGAATCTTGCCAGAAAATTTCACTTTTCCGTCTACGACGGCCAAATCGATGAAGACGCCACCTTAGTGAAAAATGTCGTTTAGCTGCCTTAGTTTTTCAAATGGCGCATTATAAAAAACAATAAATCTTTCCAAAATCTTCATTGTCGTTTAAACAGCCAAACAATCTGTTTGTTTGGGTGAACAATTTTCCTAACGGTCAAAACCTCTTCTTGGATAAATAGTTTAAGTCCTGAAAACAATGCATGTACGCTTCCATCGCGGGCGTAAGTCGAACGCTGCAAATTAATATATTTGTGTTTGGTTTCGCGCCACCTCCGATTCTGCTTATTTTTCCTTTATTCCGGACATTTTTGAGCATAATGTCTTCTAGGATTTTGGTGATATCCACTGAAAGATAGACGAATGGCTTCAGTGGCGATGCGGCCGATGAGTCGTTCCTTTTCCACGGCTGGTTCATCCAACTGGGAGCTACTTTCAGTTTCTTGATTCTAGCGGAAAGCACCTGTCTACCCAAGTAACCATTAAGCAGTTAAATTTCGGTTCTATAGTCGCATTAAAAACCTGGTCAACAGTGCTAGTAAGACTTAAATTACACATAAGTGCTGCTCAAAAGCCGCTTTTGGCGAA
Source organism: Armigeres subalbatus (assembly GCF_024139115.2). NCBI lineage: Eukaryota > Metazoa > Arthropoda > Insecta > Diptera > Culicidae > Armigeres > Armigeres subalbatus. Next base: position 314,677,292 of record NC_085141.1, read on the forward strand.
TTATTTGGCTGGTATAGTGCTTGCCCCTACCTATTTTTCCACGCCTATGCCAACAAAATGTCAAAATATTTAGACGAGTTGAAACGAAACGAAAAAATATGAAACGAAAAATATTTATTTATATCAGGGCTGCCATATATACAGATTTATCTGTATTATACAGATTTTTAAACATCAATACAGACATGATACAGATTACAGATTTTATACAGATTTTTTAATCCTGTACAGATTTATACAGATTTTCTTATTTGAAATGTTGTACTCTTGATCTGCCTCAACGCGAGGAGGATTCATGCATTCAATCATCTGCCGTTACTCGCATATCAGTCCCATTTTGGTTTTCGTCACTTTCGAGATAACTCCGTGAATAGTATTCAACTTTATCATACTTCCTTATAACATGATAAAAAATGAGACTTTGTTCGGGAGAAATGTGAAAAATACCAAACCAACCTTGTCCCATATTGAATGTCCCGCATACCAGTCCCATTAAAAATTTACATAAGCTGATCAGTGTTGGTAAAAACTCAAAATCTCAAAACTCATGGATGATTCAAATCAAGCGTGAGTTGAAACGCACCCAACTCAGCACCTAAAAACTCATGGATGAGTTAAATCATCCATTTGAATCATCGTAGGTTTTCTTTTGTTCTCCTTCGTTAAAAACAATGAATTGACGTTTGTCGCATAAAATATTAGACACTTTTTTATGTATAAGCAATAAATTGCCCCCAAATTGATTTCAAATGCGTTTCTAAACCAAAATGATTTTTTGGCAAATGAGTGAAATGATGCGTTTTGGCATGAAAAATTCAAGCGTGATGCATTCCTTTAAAATCGCAGACGATTTCGTTCGCACGGGAGCGCTCGTTGATTGAGATTTATGAGTGATTTTACCAACACTGAAGCTGATTGCTCAAAATTCAGTTATTTTTTCATTGATCTGAATCGTTTTACATTAACTCATTTAATAAGGAATGACTCTGCAAAATTTAAACCAAATAACGAAATGTTTGAATTTATAAAATTTTTAAAAGTTTTACATGGAAAATGCGTTTTGAAACTTCATCGGCTATTATCTCAGTATGCGAAAAACCAATATGGGACTGATATGGAAGTACCGGCAGTCAACCTAAAGATTAACTTTTACCGGATTTGGCTGAAATCTCGAAAACCAGTTATCAAAAAAAAAATTACAAATGAATTATTGACAGTGACTGATTTTCTACTAGTGTGTTGCTGTGAGCACGCTCAAAGCAGGCGATTCAGTAATTCACAAAAAATTTCATGTGAAAACTAAAATTTCGTAGGTATTTTAAAAATATTTATAAATAAAAGAATTCGAGTTGTGATTAATGTATGCACTTTTGGCGAACTTCCTGGAGTTTTAAAACTGTGATCCTAATTATATTGATTAAAAAACGTCTTGAAACACAGAAAAGGTTGTTAATCTCGTTCTAATCTGATCATGAATCTTGTAAAATATTTTTGTTGAGACTTTATCAAAGTTCACGTAGAGTTCAGTAATATTCATCCAGACAAAATATTCATCATGACAAAACATCATTGTTCCAGAAATAAGGCAATATATTACATGTCGGAGCCTTCCTTTGCCGTGCGGTAAGATGCGCGACTACAAAGCAAGACCATGATGAAGGCGACTGGGTTCGTTTCCCGGTTACGATCTAGGAAATTTTCGGGTTGGAAATTTCCTCGACTACCCTGGATATAGAAGTATCATCGTGCTATACTCCATGATATACAAATGCCAAGATGGTATCTTGGCTTAGAAACCTCGCAGTTAATAACTGTGGAAGTACTTAATGAACACTAAGCTGCGAGACAGCAATGTCCCAGGGGGGGATGTAATTCCAATAAAAAGAAGAACAGGATTACATGTTGAACTAGAGCCTAGATAGGTAATAAAGCACTTGTTGGAAGGAGACAAAAAGTTTGTTTGTGAATTAGTTATTCATGTGTGTGTAATCAATAAAGCCGATATGAATTAAATTCCCGAAATTAAAAAAAAAACATTTAATGTAAATCTTAAACAACCAAGAAGAATTACACAGTCTGATACTTCTACATTATTGCACTTGGATTCTTGAAAAATTCTAAGGGTTATCTGGGATTCCTAATGAAAATTCCTTCCTATTTTGGACGCTCATTAAAAAAAAGGTTCAACCTTTTCGATTAATTTTTAAAACAGCAAATAAATTAAATTAGGAACCCCAAATACTGTTCATAAAAATCAGAACTATTTGAAAAATTTGATAAAAATTAAAAAATATCGTTTTTCCTCAAATACAGACAATACAGATTTTTATTTCAGGCCAATACAGATTTACTAAAAAATCATCTGACAGCCCTGATTTATATCTTGATGTGTTCTTTCTTTTTTCTTCCCATTGAGGACTTGATGATTTTTTTGTCATTTATGTTTAACTCCGGGCTTGAACGCCTGAACACTTGGTGGAACGAATTGGTTCAAGTACCGCTGAGTTTGCCATCTGATCCATCTCGAAATTGAGTGGATGTATTGCTGGCAAGTGATAAAAACAGATGGTTTCCATCTGCCTTCATCCCAAGAGCGGGGAATGATAAAACAGAAATGTGAAAACATGCTGAGTCCGTGAATACTTTTTATGTTCGCCTATATAAAAGGTTTCTTTCGACTAATAAATATAGCTACAGAATAAATAAATATGAACATTTATCCGGAATTATGCCCAATGGCGAATGAGCCTTATAAATAAACGCAATACAAAAAAATTTATCCGGAATTTTCCATGCAGTATGATTTAGTTTCCTATATGTACAAATGTTAATCATTATTACTGCAAAGCATATTTACATGGTAGGCTTTAAAAATAATTGTCGTGCACCCACCGGAACATCTCACCGTTCCCCTTCCCCCCAATAATATCAGTTCCAAATGCGAGTAAAAAAGACAGGTTGTAAAACTCTAGGTATTATTGTTATTGATTTCACCCAAACGTCATAGATGATAGCTCTATATTGGTTTTGATAGTTCCCTTATTCGGCTTGTATCCACAGGGCTGATCAGCTTTCCATCAAAGCGTTATATACCGATATACGGCTTCTTTTACTGCCTGAAGTGTATACTGCCAATAAGCATTTGAAAAACACATATAAAGCTTATAAGCACTGAAAAGCTGCTAAACGGGTTAAATAAGGCTTATTACAGTGCTTAATGGTTAGCTGGGTAGCGTACTGGTTTCGTGGGATCAAACCGAAGTTCTGTAGACCAATCTCCGTAATGGAGGCAGTTATCGAAGAATAAACAAGTTGTGAGACCCCTTTTTGGTATATGTTTGTATTTTAAGTAGTTATTTTCATTGTCGTGGGCTCCGTAATGAAGGCAAGGCCTAATACGTGAATGGAATCCGTAATTTTTTGTCGACGAGACTTACAAACTTCTTAACAGGTACTCATAAATGATTCATAATAAGCTACAGGCAGTGAAAGTTATTTCATGAAAATCATTGTTGTTTGCGGAAAACTGGGTCGAAAACGTGATAAAATCGGGTTTGCCAAATTCAGAGGTAGACAAAATCTGGGAGTGACAAAAACGGGTCAACCTCATCTGACTGAATGTACGCATTCCTAGTAGTTTTTGTTTTTGCCATGGTACTAGGTAGTCTATGAACTCCATATAGGAATGATCTGCAGATCAACCCACGAATGGAAGGCTATTGGTATATGTTTGCATTTCAAGTAGTTCAAGTTGTTGTCATTAGCTCTGGGCAGTTATTGAAAAATAAACAAGATGTGAAACCTCATCTTGATATATTAGCATTCCAAGTAGTTATTGTTGTCTTGTTGTTGTTGGTTCCAGGTAGTACATATACAAACTTCATTCATATCACTAATGTGAAGTTGACTATTCTTTGGAAATGCAAAATGTGAATAAATTGGAACGATACAACTTCACGCCGAGAACGTGAGGGAAAAAACGGGAAAAAAGATCATGTACCATATTAAAATTAGATTAAGGACACTCCTCACGGAATCCAAGTTTCAAAGTGCTCGCGTTTTCGGGGGCACACCAATCGATACGGAGGCGGCGCACAACTGTCATTTTTGTTGATTTAGCTTTGCTGCATGCGTGAAATAATAAAAATGACAGTTGTGCGTTGCTTCCGTATCGAGTGGTGTGCCACCGAAAACGCGAGCACTTTGAAACTTGGATTCCGTAAGGAGTGACCTTAAAGACCCTCTAGATATTCGTGTAAGCCTAGAAGTCTTACTCCATAAATTTTTAGGATGACCATTAGCATATGCCATGAACGCATTTTATTCATGGACCCCAAAGGCATGTACTTGATACTTGATACTTGATGGGCTACAGCTCTTCGATGAACCTACGCCGAATGGAGTATCCTTCTCCACTGGACTCGATCCTGGGCCAATCGCTTCCAGTCGCCCTGAACATTGAGCGCCCTCAGGTCCTCTTCAACTGCAAAAAGCCATCGTGTACGCGGCCTTCCACGAAGCCTGCGGCCTCTTCCGGGTTCTATACCAAATATTATCTTCGCTTGTCGTTCTTCCGGCATACGAACAACGTGACCAGCCCACCGTAGTCTGCCGTGTTGTATAAGCTTAATAATATCCAGCCCTTTATACACCTGGTACAATTCGTGATTCATGCGGCGCCGCCAAATACCGTTCTCCTGTTTACCGCCGAGTATTGTCCGCAGCACCTTACGCTCAAACACTCCGAGAGCTCTCCGATCAGCCTCCTTTAACGTCCATGTCTCATGGCCGTATAAAGCCACCGGAAGAATCAGAGTAGTATACAGCGCAAGTTTTGTTTTCGTTTGCAGACTACGGGACTTAAGCTGGTTACGAAGTCCGTAATAAGCCCTATTTGCAGCTGCAATACGCCTTTTCACCTCGCGGGTAACATCATTATCGCACGTCACTAATGTTCCAAGATACACAAATTCTTCTACCACTTCAATTTTTCACCATCCAGCACTATTTCGCTACCACCACCACTAATGAACCCACGTTGATTGCCAGCGCCCATGTACTTCGTTTTGCTGGTATTGATCGTGAGTCCAATCCTCGCTGTCTCCCTCTTAAAAGGCGCAAAAGCCTCTTCCACGGCACGGCGATCAATTCCGATAATATCGATATCGTCCGCAAATCCCAGGAGCATATGCGATTTTGTGATAATGGTACCGCTTCTTTGCACACCAGCTCTCCTAATCGCTCCCTCGAGCGCTATATTGAACAGTAGGTTCGAGAGTGCATCACCCTGCTTTAATCCATCTAAGGTAACAAATGACGTCGATATTTCATCCGCAACCCTTACACTTGATTTCGATCCGTCCAACGTTATACGAATCAGCCGTATCAGTTTCGCCGGAAAACCATGTTCAAGCATAATTTGCCATAATTCATTCCGTTTCACTGAATCGTACGCCGCCTTTAAATCAATAAACAGATGATGTGTCTGCAAGTTGTACTCCCGGAATTTATCAAGGATTTGTCTCAGGGTAAACATTTGATCCGTCGTTGATCGGCCCTCACGAAAACCTGCTTGGTATTCGCCGACGAAGGACTCTTCAAGTGTTCTCAATCTGTTGAACAGAATACGGGACATAATTTTGTACGCCGAATTAAGGAGGGTTATTCCTCGGTAATTGGCGCACTCCAGTCTGTGCCCTTTCTTAAAGAGAGGGCAAATGAGGGCGTCCAACCAGCTAGCAGGCATTTCCTCGTCTTCCCATATTTTCGACATAATATGGTGCAGAACTTCGTAAAGCTGCTCACTGCCATGTTTGAGAAGTTCAGCCGGGAGCTGGTCCTTCCCCGCAGCCTTATTGTTTTTCAGCTCTTTGACAGCTTTTTTAACCTCATCTAGTGTAGGTGATTCCACAGCTTGTCTATCGTCGCTAATATTTATTCTGTTCACCGATGCACCGTCACTTCCTCCATTCAACAAAGTCTCGAAGTGTTGCTTCCACCTGGCAGCCACTTCAGTTTTATCTGTCAGCAAATTCCCTTGTTGGTCGTTGCACATGACGGGAGATGGCACTGTCTTTCTCCGCACGCCATTGATAGACTCATAAAACCTCCGCATATCGTTCTGCTCCATTTTTTCCTGCGCCTCACCAATCACTTGTTCTTCGTACTCTTTTTTCTTCCTACGGTGGGTTCGTTTTTCGGCTGCTCTTGCTTCCTTGTACCGATCTCTATTCGATCGGGTACCTGACACCAACATCCGGCTTCTGGCAACGTTCTTCTCGTCTGTCACTCTCTGGCACTCCACGTCGAACCAACCCGTCCTGGGTCGCCTCTGTGCAGTGCCTACCACTTCTCGTGCTGCTGTGCTCACCGCTCCATGGATCGACTCCCATAGATCGTTGATGTTGTCGCTAACGTTAATTGCACTTATCCGTTCGTCGAGCTTCTGGCGGTACTCAGCCGATACTCCTTGCGCCGACAATCGCTGGATATTGTAACGCATCGTTCGCTGTGATCTTTCGTTCGATACAGTTGACAACCGTGATCGAATTTTACTGACAACGAGGTAGTGACCAGAGTCAATGTTCGGACCTCTGAATGTCCGCACATCGATAACATCCGAGAAATGGCGCCCATCCACCAGAACATGGTCTATCTGGTTGCAAGTTTCACCATTTGGGTGTCTCCAGGTGTGCTTTCGGATGTTCTTTCGTGCAAAGTAGGTGCTACTGATGGCCATCCCTCTGGCAGCAGCAAAATTTACTAGCCGTAGGCCGTTGTCATTGGTAGCGGAGTGAAGGCTCTCCCTACCGATTATGGGACGGAAAAAGTCCTCTCTACCGACCTCAGCGTTAGCGTCTCCGATAACAATTTTCACGTCATGCTGTGGGCACTCTCCTTAGGCTTTATCAAGAAATTCATAAAACGTGTCCTTCACGTCGTCGGATTTATCGTTTGTCGGTGCGTACACGTTGATTAGGCTGTAATTGAAGAATTTGCCCCGTATCCTCAACACACCGACTCGTTCGCTAATGGGTTTCCACCGCATCACTCGCTTCATCTGCTTGCCCATCACTACGAAACCAACTCCATGCTATGCTTTTTCACCGCCGCTGTGATAGATGTTATACTTGAATGCAGTGTTGGTCGTGGGGTCCACGGCTCGGAATTCACGTTCTCCGGATCTAGGCCATCGGACTTCTTGAATAGCAGCCACGTTCACTCCAACCTTCTGCAGTTCACGAGCCAGAAGGCTCACTCGTCCAGGTTCATTTAGGGTCCTGACATTCCAGGTACCGAGTTTCCAATCATAGTCCTTATTTCGTTGCCGGGTCGGTTGCCAAAAATAACGTTCTCTTTTCTTCTATCTCCATTTTTCGTGGTATTTGAGAGGCTTCAGTAAGCTACCTTACCGGGGTCGCGTTACCTACATCGCGATGATGGGGCTGCCACCTTAGGTATAGCTGACGCGATACAGCATTTCGTTAATCAGCCGCTGGGTACCAGGCAGACGCTGTTTGAGCCGCACCTCCTGGTGAACAGACGCTCGAGGCGTACCTTCTCACTCTAGCTGATGTCGGAAGGACAACAGTGCCCAGGCTGCACTACCAGCTAAGTACACAACCCTTAGCTGGCGGTCTTTTGTCATCGGACGACCCGTGGAAGCGTGAGATAGGGACTTGTGGGGACCAGAGCTCTGTTGGGCGCTCCTTCCTTGATGTCAACCCACCATTTTGCAGCCCAAAGGCATGTACCAAATATAAAACAGGCTGATATATCTCTGGTGTAGATCCTAATGCTTTACTTCAGGGTTTTCTTGGATGACCATGAACATTTGAAATGGGTGCATTCTATTCTACGTACCATAAAGGACATGTATAACTATTCAAATAGGCCGAAAGGACTCTGGTTACGCGTGAAGTTTTTAAGGATTGTTCAAGTGTTCTCTTGGATAATCATGAACATATGCAATGAAAGCGGTATATTCTATGTACCAGAAAGGGCGTATGCCATTTTTGAGACAATCCGAAAGGTATCTGGTTACGTGTGAAGATCCTGAGGCCTATTCTAGCATTTTCTTGGAAGACCATCAGGGCCGGATTTATGGGGGGGCCGTGGCCCCGGGCCCCCACAAATCTTATGTACTAAAACCAACCTTTTTTGAACATTTTGGGGCCCCCACATACCGTCGGCCCCGGGGCCCCCTTCCGGCTAAATCCGGCCCTGAAGACCATAAACATATGCAATGGACGTATTCCATTCTATGTACTACAAAGGGCATGTACCACTTTTGAAGCAAGCCAAAAGATCTCTGGGTACCCATGCAGATTAAAAGGCCTATTCCAGGGTTTTCTTGGGTGACCATGAACCTATGCAATGGACGCAATTCATTATATGTACATACCACAAAGGGCATATAACACTTTTGAAAAAATCTGAAAGATCTTTGGTTACGCGTGTAGATCTTAAGGCCTTTTCCAGGGTTTTCTTGGATGACCATGAACATATGCAATGAAGGCGGAAGATGACTTATCCGAGAGATTTCTTCGATAGCACAGAACATATGTAGTGATCACATTTGATTTCAAGATGCGCAAAGAGCGTGTACCACTTTTGAGACAAGTCCATAGAGACCCATGGTTACGATTGTAGACCTTAAGGCCTTACTCCAGAGATTTCTTGGATGACTCGGAACATATACTGTGAACGTATTCTATGCTAAGTACCACAAAGAGCATGTACCGTATTTGAATTTGCATAATAGGCCTTTGGTTACGCGAGTAGATCTTTAGGCTTTGTTCCAGAGATTTCTCGGATGACTAAGACCTCATTTCAGGGATTTTTGCATTACCCGAAGCATACACTGTGAACACCTTCAATTCTAAGAAGCGCAAAGAGCTTGTAGCATATTTGAAACTGGTTGAATGGCCTTTGGTTACGCGTGTAGACTCTTAAGCCTTACTTCAAAGATTTCTTGTACAACCATGGGCATACGCTGTAAACCTTGACAATGGGCAAAAAGTATATGAGTTTCTGTTTCCAAAACTGTCAAAATTATCCAAATCGGTTGAAAATTGTTGAAGTTATGAGGATATCAATTTATGGGAAGACGGGTACCCTGTCGGCCATCCACGTGTTTTTTTTTGTTGGCCGCATAAAGCCCCAAACGCAATATAACGGAACGGCGACGGAAACGGAAAATTTGGCAGTTAGCCCATATATTTTCTGTCAAATTTGCCGTTTCCGTCGCCGTTCCGTTTGGGGCTTAAGGGTTAAACGTCTATGAGAGCCTTGGAACATGATCACAAAAGCTGTTATTTTGTTGCAAAATACTTATTAACAAAAATGTTGAATTTTGATTTCTCCAACAAAGGAAGCCAGGGATTTCGCATTACTTCAAATTTAGAAAATCAAAATTTCTCACTCTCTGAAATAAAATGTCCCTTCGGAAAGACTCGAACGAATCTTCTCTGACAAGTGACAAATCATCCGAAACCGAATCCACACCAGATAGGGAACCATCGAATTTGCTATTCGATAATATAGCTGCAAAGGAATCTTCTCTCCCATCGCCCATCGATATCAACATCAATAGCTCTGAAAAGCTCACGTTACCGGAACTGCTATGGCACGGCTACGACACGCTTCCAAGCAAAATCAAGTTAACCAATACCGGTGAAACGGTGATTCTCAGTGCCAAGTGGCCGGACAACGCAATACCCTATCTGGAGGGAGGTCCTCTGGCAGGTCGTTACGTCTTCTCTCAACTCCATTTCCATTGGGGCAACACAGCAGTTGATGGAAGTGCTCACACCATAGACAACGCTCACCTTCCACTGGAGGTGCACGTGATCCATTTCAACAATGAGTACGAAACTCAGCAGGAAGCATTGGAACACGTCGGTGGAGTTATTTCCTTGGTTTACTTCTACAATCTAAAATCCGCGCCGAATAAGTTCATCCAATCGGTGATCGAAAACTTAAAGGAAATAGTGTTTCCCGATACGGTGTTCAAGCCAAACCTTTTTCCAATCCTTGACCTGTTTCATACCTTCACCAACGATTATTTCCTCTACTGGGGATCAACGCGTACCACATCGAACAGTCATCCAATCCAATGGTTAATATCCCGAACACAGGAATGCATCGACTTTCAACAGTTGACCCAATTCCGTCAGCTGCTGGACCAAAGAATGCGAGTTATCCAGCACGAACCCGATCCTGTAGCTGTCCTTGGGGATAGGCATTTGTTCCACGTAAACCCTCTGACACAGTGTTGCAATTCAACGCTCTCGGTGTTGCCACACTCAAAATATCGGAACGACCGTTGGCTGGTAGATCGAATGAACATCGACATCGGAGCACCTGGCGGATGCAGGCAGTTCATTGAAGCATTGCGGAAGGAGATGGAAGAAAAATCTGGTTGACTTTTTTTTGCGAAATCTGAAAGTTATAATAAATCAGTTGAACAAATCAGACATATAATAAGACAATTTCTTACACTGTTTTTAGAAACTATCGTCAAATTATTGAGTATCTTAACACAGTAACATATTAACCTATTTCTATTTTCTAGCTTTTACCATTAACGATTACTCTTTAGGGTTACTCCGTACCGCTTTTCTCAATGATCAATTCAAAACACCACTTAATAGAAAATTATAAAATTTATTCAGCTGGCAAAGTGTATGCGTAAGCTTGATCTTACTTGGTCATCTTTTACCTGTTCTTCACGATTAGCTTTCCAGCTTTGCAAGCTTTAACCACCTCATCATTCGTGAAATCCATTTCCACTTCCCGCACGGTTCCAAGTCTGTTGTTCTCAATGATCAATGCCTGTTGCGGATTTTGATCCTGCCGTTCCTTCACCATTTCCGTTATATCGTACTCGTAGCTGTCGTCGCTTTCGTCTTCGATCAGCTCCGTTGGAGCCGAATAGTCGAACTGTCTTCGGGAGGGATCGCAAGGCACATCTACGAACGCCTGCTTTGGCGCATACCGTGGTATATGACTGGCCGACTCCGGGTCCAAATACAAACTGGGAACCCAATCTACGTGGCCGTCTTCATTGAGCTTGGCGCTTTGACCTACATGGGCGGTATGATGGTAGCCTCAAGCATTAAATTGAAAAATAAAGATCTTTGCCTCACCTGTAACAAAATGAAGGGAACACACGACATGATAATCGAAACGTTTGTGATCGACTAGTCCAAGCACTTTGCACCACTTTTTCCGCCGGGTAGTGGAGAGTATTTCAAATGTTTTGGTCCGCTTATCAATTTTAGGGAAGTGGAAAAACTTGATCGAATTTGGAAAGTTGCTCTTCGGTTTCGCTCTACTTTTACAGCCGCGCACGATGCAAGTTCTAGTCACTGGAAATGGATTGTAGATTATGAAATTCAATGCAGCGCTAATGTTGATCCAACGTACTTACTTCTGACGTAAATAAAAGTGAGAAAATGTGTGATTTGGACGATTAAAATACTGAAAACTTTTCAATTTGCTTCGTTTCGGCGGAAGGTAAACATAAACAATCAGCTGCTTGACTGTTTAATGAATTTGATGAACGCATGAACATCAACGTGCATCATTTCACAAATACCAACACAAAAGCACGCTAATCAAATTTGGTTTGGCATTTTTATTGCATTTGTCACTTTTATGAACGAATCGAAACGACCCTGTGACAAGCGCGGTGTCATCATCATCAATAGACATAGACCGCTGTCATCATTGAAAAGTATAGTATGAAAAAAAATTGTGCCCGGGACATCCTGGCTACGATTTGGCGATGGGCTAAACAAAAGATATTTTAGTTACTAGATAAAGATTGTCGCTGTCGTCGCTGTCCGGAACATCTTTTGCTGGCGAGGATAGGGGAGCTAAATGTCAAAGAAGGAAAATCCATACGATTTGACAGGTATGTACCACACATGTTTCGGACAGCAGAACAAAGGGAACAGTAGCGACAATCTTTATCTAGTAACTAAAATATCTTTTGGCTAAACAATAGCATGACAGTAGCCTGAATCGAAAGCCTCAGTTAAATCTCGGGTACTTATTCAAAAGGACGTATGTGATTTTGTAAACAAAGATTCAAACGTCGATTAGTCCGATCTGATGGCACTCCCACGCAAACCAACACCACCAACAGGTAGCCGAAGCCTCCCCCTATCTGTCTATGGTGATGGTTTGCGTGGGAGAGCTATCAGATCGGACTAATCGACGTTTGAATCTTTGTTTACAAAATCACATACGTCCTTTCGAATAAGTACCCGAGAAATATTGGATTAGACTTAGGGGGAAAGACGGCTTTGGCAGGTTTTGTTCTATTATTGGCAGGGGGTTTTTGTCGACCAAATTTTATGAAATTTGGCCACAATATTCTTTGACATGCAAAGAATGTTTAGGCCAAATTTGAGCCTAGTCAGTCATAAAAAACCCCCCTGCCAATAATAGAACAAAACCTGCCAAAGCCGTCATTCCCCCTAGTTAAATATGTTAACTTAACCAATCAACCCGCTTTATCCATATCAGTGGTATTCATGGGTAAATTTCCTGGGTTTTCTACACGAAAAATAAAATATCCCGCACTACTTTAAATATTAGAATCTTATTTTTTATATTAGGTACATTTGTGGTCGAACGATTTATCGTGTAAGAATGAATCGTTTCGACGCATGTGTGCTAGCATGTGTGGGATGAAAGGGATGAAAAAGAGAGCCGAGAGAATTTATGTTTCCATTTCTCATCGCGCCAAACCAGTGAATCACGTTCATCAATCATCCGACGAGACAAAACAGCTGTAACGAGCAGAGATGCCAGATTTGAAGACATGTCTTCAATTTGAAGACATTTGAATATCTGTGAAGACATTTATTTCATGAAGACATTTTGAAGACTTTTCAAAATATTTGAAGACTTACCTTCTTATTTAAAGATACTTGAAGATAATCAATAAGTCAGCAAATCTATATATATAAAAATCAATCTATGTATGTATGTTCGCTAACTACTTCTGAACCACTTGGCCGAATTCAACCAAATTTGGTACACACGTTCTCTATCCTCAGGGGAAGTTGACAAAGGGGGTGGGAGGGTCATTTAGAAAAGGGGGAGGGGTTTTGTTTAGAAAACGAACAATTATGTGTAACTTGCATCTCCTAGGACCGATTTCAATCAAATTTTGTACACATATTCAATATAAGGAGACAACCATATGAGAGTGTAATCTTTGAAAGGGGGAGGGTCTGGAGGAGGGTATGGTTCAGAAAACGGGTAATTCAGAGTAAATTCTGAACCCCTGCTCCGATTTCAACCAAATTTGATACAAACATTCTCTACCTAAACAAAAAGATAACAAAGCGGGTGGGGCGGTCATTGTAAAAAAGGAGGGTATGGGGGAGGGTTGTCTTTATAAAACGAGCAATTCAGTGTAACTCCCAACCCCAGTACCCATATCAACCAAATTTTGTACACATATTCACTAAGAGTAGTCGATCATATGGAAGTGTAATTTGGGAAAGAGGGAGGGGGCTGGGGGAGGGTATTGTTCAGAAAACAAGCAATTCAGTGTATCTTTTGAACCCCTGGACCGATTTCATCCAAATTTGGTACACATTCTCTATCCTAAGGAGAAAATAACAAAGGGTGGTATGATCATTGGGAAAAAGGGAGGGTAAGGGGGAAGGGTTGTATTTAGAAAAAGAGCAATTCAGTGTAACACCTAACTCCCAGGACCGATTTCAACCAAAATTGGTGTACACATTTTCTATCCCAAGGAGAAGATAACAAAGGAGGTGGGAGGGTCATTGGGGAAAAAGGGAAGTTATGGGGAAGGGGTTGTCTTTAAAAAAATGAGCAATTCAGTGTAACTCCCAGGATAAATTACAACCAGATTTGGTACACTTATTCTCTATTTTTGGAAGATGTTTATTGAAAAGGTAGAAGGGCCAAACAAATATATAAAAATAGATTGATACAAAGGAACAATTCTATGAGCGGTAGATCTACCTCTGTGGGTTTTGTGCTACAACATTGGACATTTTAATTGAATAATTTACTTTTCAGTCCCTAGCAAAGCCGAATACATATAGCTATTAGCTATCTATATATCTCGGATACTTATTCAACGTATGTGACGTATGTGATTTTGTAAACAAAAATTTAAACGTTGATTTCTGCAATCTGATAGCACTCCCACGCAAACCATCGCCACATACAGTTAGGGCTACATGTTCGTTGTGTTGGTTTGCGTGGGAGTGCCATCATATTTGACAAATCGACGTATGCATCTTTGTTTACAAAATCACATACGTCCTTTGAATAAGTACCGAGATATATAAAACTCAATGTTTGTATGTTTGTGTGTATGCTCCAGCCTAACTTCTGAACCCATTATTGTATTGTTTAGTTATCGATCAATTTAACCATTTATCGAAATTATGGTTGCCCAGTGACAAGCAATGATTAATGTGTTTCCTTCTGGATGGTGAATGTGATCCCTTCTTTAAAAATAGACGTTTGCCCGGAATAAGGCATCGGTGGATGTTTTTCCTTCTTTAGAAATAAACGTTTGCCCGGAATATGGCGATTATGGGTTTGCTCCCTTCTTCAAAACCAGTCAATGTTTTCAAATGAAATCTGCCTTCTTCTGATCAAATGATGAAGTATCGATAAGAAAACGCAATTATCCTGTTGACCAATTGGTTTATTCATTTTCCGATTGTGAAAAAAAAACTGCGAATCAAACTGGCAATTCCGAGCAAGGCCGGGTACATAAAGCTAGTATAAAATATAATTGGATTACTAACTTATAAATTTTTCTTCTAAATGCAGATAATATAAATATTACAAAAGTTATACATAATAGAATAATGTTTCAGGCTTAAAATTTCATACGTAAAAACACATTCACACTAGCCGGTTGACATTTTTTAATTATGTGCTGGTTAAAAAATTCCCGATGGCAGCATTCGTTCAAATTTTCCTTGGTAGCATGGCGTTTTCAAAGTGTCTGGTTAAAAGGTATTTCGATCATTGTATCAGAACGCAATGACCGATCTATTTTTTTTTTCAAACGGCAAAAACAAAATAGAATTCCATTATGACTTTTTTGGCTGAAACCAATTTTTTAAAATTTCTTTATAATTCATCTGATCTTTTCGGTATTTCCAGAATACCCGTCGAGAATGAGAATAATTTTTGAAGAACTCGATTAATTTTCCGTGGATTTTAGAAATAATTTTCAGTGAAATTCGTTTCAAAAAATTAATTCGTGTAAAATAGGGAGAATTAACCATGAAAATTTTGAGGAAATTTTCCTGAAAATTCAAGAGAATTGAAATTGAAAATTCTTCTTAAATTATCTTGTAAATTTATAACAATTTCAGTATGGCCAAATAAAGGGATTCCCCCAAAATTGAAACGAGAAATTCATCTTTATTTACACAAACAAATTTCTAAGTTCTTGCGGAAATTTGTCTTGAATTTTCTTGGGATGTATTTGAAATTTTTGGGATGTCTCTTCGGATTTTCCGATGGATGGAAAAGCCCGATTGAGCCCAGATTTGCAGGAAATTGAACAATTCGACATAAAATTCTACTATTACTGAATAAACTTTAAATCAGTTTTTGGCTGATTTGTTTGGAGTTTGGTTGAGCACTTTGAAATTCATTAATTGCCATGAAAACATACGCATGCAATCAAAGGTGCCTGCGATGCGTGATTTCGCGCGCACTGAAACATAAGTAGCTGTACGCGCGCCACAACACATATCGCAGCTACCTTCGATTACCTACCTACGTCTCTTTTTTTTTTAACGGAGGTAATGGAAATCTGCAACCAGACACCTGGGGAGGCGAACCCAGGTAGTGTGGAGATGGGATCACCACTCCCGACCCACTAAAACCAACTCCTTCCTCTCCAGTCATTCCCCCGGCCCGCAATTAAGCAATACTTCGGGGGATGACTATTGGGCATTGCGCCCCCTCCATGACGTACACAAGTGTACGTATGCGCCTCAACTCTTCGACACACCCCATGCAACACATTTGCACAAGACACATTTTTGCACATTTTTCTATATTGGAGTACACTTTACGATTGCGAAAATCGGGGACCGTCACGAAAATATGATATACATTAAACTTTAATATCTCAGCCGTTTCTCGATGGATTTTCATTTTTTTGGACCATTCGATCAAGGATGAGTCAACAGTTCGAAGTGTGCCATGAAAGAGAACGGACGACAGAATGGAAACCGGCTGTCATAAACTGAAAATTGTTTCTTTGAGAAAATTTTAGTGTATTAAAAATATTATCAAGATCCGATTGGCTGCACTTCACGCGGACCGGATTGTTTGGACTTATTAAGTCGTTCATTAAAGTTTAAAGTAGTGTTGAATATACCTATAGCAGTGAAAAGAAAATATAAACTAGAAGAAGGGTGCCAAAAACAGGCATTAGGAAACCGAATAGATGTGCACGGTTAGAAAAAAGTCCCTCCCTCTTCCCTTTGTTGTAATAAAATGAAGAACAAAACCACTCAACAAGGGCATTAAAGCGTGGGAACCCAACGTTGAGTAATATCACGTTTACAAAAGTTGAGTGAAATTTACCTAACTTTTGGTTAGTTTCTATTTAAAATTAGGTATATTTTACTTAATATCAAGTGAATATTACTTAATTTCAAGAAAAAATTACTTAATTTTGGGTTCCCACACTGAACCCCCGATTTGAGTGAAAAGTACCTAATATAAGGTACTTTTTTTCTAACCTTGTTGAATCGAGACAGCAACACGTACGGACGTGTTTTTTGCTCGCGCATTTTTTCGAAGTGTTTTTTCTCGTTCTTTCGCTGTTTACGTTTTCGCTTGTCGCGTTGGCGTTATTTTCTCCCGGACCCGTCATGGGAGACTCGGTGGCCGATTCGGTCGCTGGAAAAGTGCCTAAGCGCACTGCTCTTGGAGGCGCGGGTAACCCCTCCAAGCAGCTTTTGCAGAGCAACGTGTTCTCGCCGTTGCCGCTCGAGGACGCCGGCAATCCGCCGAAAAGAGGAAGAAGCAGCAATCGCAGCTGCCGCAGGTGCAACCGGAGCGGAAGGAGAAGTGCCCGCCCGTGTTTGTGAAGGGCGATCCGCCGGATTTACGCCCAAAAATTCGCCAGCTGATCGCTAAGGGGCTGAAATGTACTTTTCGGCTCTGCAGCGAGGGCGTGAAAGTGATGCCGGCCAACCGGGACCATCATCAATCCGTCGTGGAGTTCCTCGAGGTCCACAAGTATGAGTACTACACTCATGACCACCCCGGCACGAAGCCGCTCAAGGCTTTGCTGCGAGGACTTCACGACATGAAGGAGGAAGAGCTCCAAGCAGAGCTTGAAAGTTGCGGACTGAAGCCAGTAGCCGTCCACAAGATCGCTCGTCACGACAAGGCGAGGAAATATCGCGACCAGCTTTACCTGATCCATCTGGAGCACGGCTCCACTACCTGGAAGGACCTGAAGCTGGTTGGCGTTATAAATTACACCGTCGTTGACTGGGAGAGATATCGGCCAGTGCACCGCGATGTCACGCAATGCACCAACTGCTTCAATTTCGGGCACGGCACCAGAAACTGCCGCATGAAGCCGCGCTGCAACAAGTGTGGCGAACCCCATCCGACTGACGAGTGCGACAAAATGGAGGTGGCCGATCCCAAGTGCGCCAACTGTGGCGACAAACATCGGGCCACCACAAAGGGCTGCCCAAAGCGAGCCGAGTTCCTGGAAATCCGGAAGAAGGCTTCCACCAGGACCATTCCGAAGAAGAACCGTGTTCCTGTAATCAACGAGGTGAACTTTCCAGCTATCCCGGCTCCCCGTCGTGTGATTCCAATACTCCCACCGCTACAGCCGCACAAGCGACTGGCAGCGGCAGCTGCATCGGTCCAAGCTCCAGCATCGTCGGCACCATCCACCAGCGAATGGCCCCGCTTCCTCCTCCTGGGTTCCGTCGGCAGTCGGAGAACGAAGCCGTCCCACCGGAAGAATCTGCCCCGCTGTACACTCCGGAGCAACTGATGCCGATCTTCGCGCAGCTCGCCACTCGACTGCGCGGCTGCAAAACCCGATTCGACCAGGTCTTCACACTTGGCATGTTCATCATTGAAAATGGCTGCTAGCCTGGGCCTGGTCAACTGGAACGCTTGCTCGCTAAAGAGCAAAACAATCGAGCTGAAGGATTTCCTTGAGGAGAAGGAAATAGACGTGGCGTTCATCACCGAAACGCACCTAAAACCGGAGGTGAACATCAACATCCCGGACTTCCGCATCGTGCGACTCGACCGGCCGACCAGGGGAGGTGGTGTGGCCATCGCTCTTCGCTACAACATCAACTGTCGTCTGCTTCCAAGCTTCCAGCTCAGTGTCATCGAGGCCATCGGTGTCGAAATCACCACTTCGGTCGGCACAATCGCGCTCATCGCGGCGTACTGTCCAACGCAAGCCAAAGCCGGCGATGGATCATCGGCTGCCCTTCGGAGGGACATCGTCAAGCTGACGCGGAGGCAAGGCCAGTATATCATTGCCGGCGACTTGAATGCCAAACATCAAGCCTGGGGCAACAGTCGCGGCAATCGAAACGGCACCATCTGGAGCAACGACATGGAGGAAGGCCACTACACGATCCTGAGCCCGGATTCCCCCACTCGGCTGAGTCGGTCCGGTGCCCACGCAACGCTCGACCTCTACGTAACAAACCTGAGTGACCACGTCTCGCAGCCGGTTGTATACCAGGAGCTCAGTTCGGATCACTATCCGGTGGTGGCGGAACTGGGCTCCTCGGTCAATCGGCACCAGCAGTTACGGCGGAACTACCACCGAGTGAACTGGCAGCGTTTCCAGCAGTGCGTCGATAACACCGTCGACTACGAGGTGCGTCCGGAGACGCCGGAAAGTATCGACCGCCAGCTGTGCGCTATCGAGGAGGCGATCACGGCGGCCCGAGAGCAACACGTACCGACGGCTCGGCAGGTAAGCAACTCCTTAAACATCGATACACTCACCAAAGATTTGATTCGATTGCGGAATGTCACTCGCAGGCAGTTTCAGCGTACTGGACTGCCTGAGCTTAAGGCACGCTGCAATCGAATCACAAAATTATCAAGGCCAGAATGGTGGACCTCAAAAATAACGACTTCTCGAATAAGATCCGCACTCTCCCAGATTATGCTAAGCCGTTCTGGAAAATGACCAAAATTCTAAAATCCAAGCCTCGGCCCATTCCACCTTTGATCCCACTAGACAATAATGGCTCTAAGGATCGCTTGATAACTCCTGCAGAGAAGGTCGCTGAAATAGGTCGTCACTTCGTCAGCTCACACAATCTTGGACAGAACATCGTCAGTCCACACGAAGCAGCCGTCAACGAGCATGCTAACAACATCCATTTGATTCCCAACGACTTCTCGGAGGAGTTGGAGATCTCAGCTGACGAATTGACGGCCTATATCAAATCGTCGAAGAACATGAAGGCCCCAGGCTTCGACAGCATCCTGAATCTCGAGCTCAAACACATGAGTGCTCCGTTCTTTGAGCACCTCTCGCTGATCTTTAATCATTGTCTCCGGCTTAGCTACTTTCCATCGTCCTGGAAGTCAGCGAAAGTCATCCCCATCCGGAAGCCTGGGAAGGATCCTTCCTCCCCCAAAAGTTATCGACCCATCAGCCTTCTCTCAGGGTTATCCAAGCTATTCGAAAAAGCTATTCATCATCGGTTACTTGAGTCTGCCGAAAATCTCAACATCTTGCTCGAGGAACAGTTTGGTTTCCGACGCGGTCGGTCAACTGTACACCAACTGACCCGAGTTACCAACGTCCTCAGACGGAACAAGTTTGTCTCGAAAACATCCGCCATGGCCTTACTCGATGTCGAGAAGGCATTTGACAATGTATGGCATGATGGCCTGGTGTACAAACTACAACGCTACAATCTTCCCAGCTACCTGGTGAAAATCATCAACAATTACCTGTCGGCAAGGACATTCCGGGTCTCAATCAGCGGAGCGAGTTCCAATGCGCACAACATCGTCGCAGGCGTTCCCCAGGGCAGTATCCTCGGGCCCCTGCTTTTCAATCTGTTCACCTCCGACATGCCAGAACCTCCAGAAGGCGGCATTCTGTCTCTATTCGCAGATGACACATCCATCGTCTACAACGGTAGAGTGATCAGAGCGCTAGTGGCAAAACTCCAACGAGGCCTGGATGCCCTGACAGAGTACCTCACCAGCTGGAAGATCTGTATCAACGCGGCGAAGACCCAGGTCATCAATTTTCCCCACTTCAAATCCCCCAACCTTGTTCCGTCTGGGGACTGTAAATTCATCCTCAATGGCACGACTGTGGAATGGGCCAATGAGGCCGGCTACCTTAAGCTTGACCCTCGACAGCAAGCTTATTTTCAGGCAACAGGTTGACAAAACGGTGACAAAGTGTAACGTCTTGTTGAAACTACTGTACCCTTTGATCAACCGCCGGTCGTCATTGTCCCTGAAAAATAAGCTTGCTGTCTACAAGCAAATCATCCTCCCTGTGATCGAATATGGCATGCCGGTCTGGGAGAGCTGCGCTAAAACCCACCACCTCAAACTTCAACGGGTCCAAAACAAATTCCTGAGGATGATCCTCAACACCCCTCCCAGGACAAGAACATCCGAGGTCCACCGTCTGGCCGGAATAAAAACCTTACATGAACGCTTTGGTGAGTGTAAAGAAAAGTTTAGGGTCCGTTGCTTGCATTCGGATCAGGCACCAATTAGGGCGCTAGTTCCAATCTAGGTTATCAAATTTTTATTGTAAATATTAGTGTACATAGTAGTTAGGTTAACAAATTTAAAAAAAAACACACCAGCGCCTCCTAAAGGCCGTCATATTAACAGTATATCATATAAACACTTAAAAAACAATGTAAACATAAAAATTTAAAATTGAAGTTGGAGGGCCAAGCCGGCCGAACACTGTATATGTAGAAAAATAATAATTGTAAAACAGAAAATTATTAAATAAAGAAGAATTTTACTACTATAACCTTGTTGAATAGCTGTGCTCCGATGACGGAAAAAAGGATAAGTGACGTGTTACAGTTTGTTGTGTTACTTCGCTTGAAGGGAATGTGAAAAGTCCAAGCCCAAGCCCAAGTCCTGGTGTTAGGTGGGACGCTAAATAGCCCTGACACGACGGCCCTCCGACGAGACAGGAGGTTTGCGCAGACCCAATAGGCTTATTAGGTGGAAAACCAATAATTACGAACAATATAAGAGATAATGCGACTCGATATAATCGGCAAAGACCTAGGCGACGAATAAAGGATCACGATTGGAAGCTTGGAACATGGAACTGCAAGTCGCTAGGTTTCGCAGGTTGCGACAGGATGATCTACGATGAATTACATCCCCGCAACGTCGTGGCGTAGCAGAAGATTTGCTGGACAGGACAGAAAGTGTGGAAAAGCGGGCATCGGGCGGCTACCTTCTACCAAAGCTGTGGCACCACCAACGAGCTGGGAACCGGCTTCATAGTGCAGGGAAAGATGCGCCAACGCGTGATTGGGTGACAGCCAATCAACACAAGGATGTGCAAGCTGAGGATTAAAGGCCGTTTCTTCAACTATAGCAGGCCTGCCCAACCTTTTCAAGCCACGGGCCAATTTTCAGAATGACCACTTGTTGGCGGGCCAGGAAATACTTATACACAGCAAATAATTTTAGAAATTCAACGACGTGTAAAATTGCAGCTTATCCCATCAAACGAATTAACATTCGATATTCTATTAAATTTGATTGAATTTTATTAGCAAGCACCGTTTACATTTATTTCGATTTAAAAGAATAGTGAGTTGGATTGAATGTTACGTTTATTTGCATGCTCCAAATATGTGTATGAAAATACATTTTAAATCACAACATATTTTTAGTACACAGATAAAAAAAATTCAAAATAATCAAAGTAAAATATTTTTTTTTAAAATGGCATTTAGTTTTACAGAATGGCTAAAACATTTTTAAAGAAAAACTAAACACGCAATTATTGCGTTTGAACGACCTTTTTGTGTGCTAATTTTCTTGTTCATTTTACGTAATAGGACATGGAATTTTGACTGCTTTTCAAAACTCGAAGCATATTGATTTTACAATCGGTGATCGAATGTCGCAAGCATATAATGAAGATCAAAAATCACTCGACTTAGTCGAGTCTAGTACGAGACACTGAAGACGGTCTTACTGTTGAAGTCGAAATACGTATCTGTCAAGATACAATTAAGTGGTGGAATTCAATGGGATTGTACAAACTCATCTTATTACAAGGGAAATTGGTTCAATTTTCAAGGGTCCCAACGTCCGTCTTTTTTTCCCGTCATTAGCGGAGCTCCATCAGTTGTTAGGCCTTAAGTTTTCAAAGAAGAGTTCAAGCTGCTTCATACGGGTCTTAACACATTTCCTCAGGTCTAATACCGATAATCGTTTCCTTCACTGGTATCGAAGCTGCTAATTCTTCTGTGATTTAAAGATGATCATAAATTCCTCATATGAAGATAGCTACAAGTGCCTTTTTTTTACATTCAGTATTTCCATTGATTGCGAGCAGGCAGAATCAGAAGCAGGATGCTTGTCACGTAACCTATTTTTCAAATCTTCTGTGAGAACTTTAACTCTTCATCGTGCTTTACGAGAAACTAGTATTACTTAAGAAAGCTTTTTCTTTAAAGCACACGATATCACCAACAGCTGATATGCATTCCCTAACAAGTTCTCAGTCATGGAAAGGTTTTATCCGTATGGCCAAAGTATCATTAACAGCAAAACTGGCTCATGCTGCATTATTCGAATCCGCGCTTGCCCAGATTTTTTTTAATCAGTATTTATCAATAAATAATAAGAAGGAGCTTTTCGTGCCAGATTGAAAAGCTTTCGGGCTGGTTATGAAGTATTTTTTTCTTAAATACACGCCGCGGGCCACAAAAAATGGAGCCACGGGCCGCATCCGGCCCGCGGGCCGTACGTTGGGCACCCCTGAACTATAGCATCATCAACGTGCACTGCCCACACGAAGGGAGACCCGACGACGAGAAAGAAGCGTTCTACGCACAGCTGGAGCAGACATACGATGGATGCCCACTGCGGGACGTCAAAATCGTCATCGGTGACATGAACGCACAGGTAGGAAGGGAGGAAATGTATAGACCGGTCATCGGACCGGATAGTCTGCTCATCGTATCGAATGACAACGGCCAACGATGCATAAATTTCGCAGCCTCCCGCGGAATGGTAGTCCGAAGCACCTTCTTTCCCACATGAAGATCACCTAACCAAGAAACGGAAAACCAAATCGACCACGTTCTAATCGACGGTAAATCCTTCTCCGACATCACGAACGTCCGCACTTACCGCAGTTTATTGAATCGAATATCAGGCTATTGACATCCTATTGTTAGCCCATCGCCAGATCGTAGCCAGGATGTCCCGGGCTATAATTTTTTTTCATACTGCGTTTCAATGATGACAGCGGGCTATGTCGATTGATGATGATGACACCACGCTTGTCACCGGCTCGTCGAATATTGAATCCGACCACTACCTCGTTGCAGTATGCCTGCGCTCAAAACTCTCGGTGTACAACACGCGTCGAAGTCGGACGCCGCGACTTACCGTTGGGCGGCCACAAGACGGTAGACTAGCCCAAGAATACGCGCAGCAGCTGGAAGTGGCACTCCCAACGGAAGAGCAGCTAGGCGCAGCCTCTCTTGAAGATGGCTGGAGAGATATCCAATCCGCCACTGGTAGCACCGCAACCGCTGCACTTGGTACGGTGCCCCCGGATCGGAGAAACGACTGGTATGACGGCGAATGTGAGCAGTTAGTAGAAGAGAAGAATGCAGCATGGGCGAGATTGCTGCAACACCGCACAAGGGCGAACAAGGCGCGGAACAGACAAAACTCGATTTTCCGGAGGAAAAAGCGTCAGCAGGAAGATCGAGACCGTGAAGAGATGGAGCAACTGTACCGCGCTAATAACACACGAAAGTTCTATGAGAAGTTAAACCGTTCACGTAAGGGCCACGTGCCACAGCCTGATATAAGCTAAGGACATAAACGGGAACCTTCTTACGAATGAGCGTGAGGTGATGCAAAGGTGGCGGCAGCACTACGAAGAACACCTGAATGGCGAAGTGGCAGACGAAGATGGCGGTATGGTGATGAACCTGGGGGAACGCGCGCAGGACATAATTCTACCGGCCCCGGATCTCCAGGAAATCCAGGAGGAGATTGGCCGGCTGAAGAACATCAAAGCCCCTGGGGTTGACCAACTACCAGGAGAGCTATTTAAACACGGTGGTGAGGTACTGGCTAGAGCGCTGCACTGGGTCATTACCAAAATTTGGGAGGAGGAAGTTTTGCCGTAGGAGTGGGTGGAAGGTGTCGTGTGTCCCATCTACAAAAAGGCCGATAATTGGGATTGTAGCAACTACCGCGCAATCACATTGCTAAACGCCGCTTACAAGGTACTTTCCCAAATTTTATGCCGTCGACTAGCACCAATTGCAAGGGAGTTCGTGGGGCAGTACCAGGCGGGTTTTATGGGCGAACGCTCCACCACGGACCAGGTGTTCGCCATTCGCCAAGTACTGCAGAAGTGCCGCGGATACAACGTGCCCACACATCATCTATTCATCGACTTCAAAGCCGCATAGGATACAATCGATCGGGACCAGCTATGGCAGCTAATGCACGAACACGGATTTTCGGATAAACTGATACGGTTTGGTCAAAGTGATGATGGATCGGTTGATGTGCGTAGTTCAAGCTTCAGGGGCATTCTCGAGTCCCTTCTCAACGCGCAGAGGGTTACGGCAAGGTAATGGTCTTTCGTGTCTGCTACTCAACATCGCTTTGGAAGGAGTAATACGAAGAGCAGGGATTAACACGAGTGGTACAATTTTCAATAAGTCCATCCAGCTATTTGGCTTCGTCGACGACATAGATATTATGGCACATAACTTTGAGAAGATGGAGAAAGCCTACATCAGACTGAAGAGGGAAGCTAAGCGGATCGGACTAGTCATTAACACGTCGAAGACGAAGTACATGATAGGAAAGGTTTTTTTTACAAGGGAGAATGCATTTACATACTAACCCAGCACACGTGCATTGTAGTTGCCAAACTACCATACGGAAGTGTACTGGAGTGTCGGACTCGACCGTACCGGTAATACCGACTAAACTCCCTTGGGCTCCGCCATCGTTTCCCCCAGGAACTACCTCCCAGTACTACTTCTGGGGGATGGCAGTACTTAACGTACTCGCTCATT
Source organism: Armigeres subalbatus (assembly GCF_024139115.2). Taxonomy (NCBI): domain Eukaryota; kingdom Metazoa; phylum Arthropoda; class Insecta; order Diptera; family Culicidae; genus Armigeres; species Armigeres subalbatus. The sequence continues at coordinate 314,702,635 of NC_085141.1, forward strand.
CTCGCTCACACAGGCACCCGTCCCATGCGAGTCTTACTTGGGTGCTCGCTCTATCGCACCCTCAACACACCCTACATGCTCTGTCACACCCTGTGAGTCTGACTTGTATGCTCACCTCTATCTTACCGTGTGAATCTAACTTGGATGCTCACCTCTTACATACCGTGTGGGTCTGACTTGTATGCTCCTCACCCAACTACCTGGTACATGCTCATGCACTCCATGCTTGCACTCGCGCTACGCTCCGTGTGAGTCTGATTTGTGTGCTCACCCTTATCATGCCATGTGGGTCTGACTTGTACTTTTTTTTCTTCCTAAGCAATGGAGGGGGCATCTGCTCAACAGACATCCTGGGTTGTCCAGGAAGTGCGGGGTTAGGGACCACCTTCGACAGCAAACGAGGGAGGCAGGACTACATCCCCGACCCGCTAAACCGTTTCCATTGCCGCCAAGCCCATAGTCCCTTCGGTACAACCAGAAAGTAATGCTTCAAAGGGGGGCCAGTGCACAACGCACCCTCAAGGTTAGCTGGGTGTCCTTGCAGCATCGAACATCGTAACTCGCTTTTTTAGAAGAACACCATGGTATCGTGCCAGCGCGTTGCCGGTGGCCTTACCACGCCCTATGTCCTTGGAAGGTGGGAAGGGTCGACCTCGCGCCTGCTTCCCTCTGCACGACTGGTATCAAGAATGATTATGCCGCGTGCACCCCAAATTGACCTCTCTGCGATAGGGTCTGTTTGCCAACACACAGAGGGACTTGCCGACGCGGTGTCTACGCCTACCCCAGCCTTGACGGGGACCCCTTTCCGTCCTCGAGCTCGGAACCCGCCCGGTTGACAAACGCCGCGAAAGCGACGATACCATGTTGTTCTTCGCACGGCCATGATAAAAGGTTAGAGTTCGACCACAGGGCATGACCACCGGTATGACCCATGAAGCCGACTCCGAACCCTTAGACCACCTCTTGTTTGCGCCTGAACTAGCCATTCCTCGGGTCCACGCGCCACCTTCTGTGTAGCTCCGAGACGATTTGGACGAAAGCCGATAAAACGGCGTTCCAGCCAACTTCATCTTTACACATCCTCCGAACTAGGTTGTCCGGGGTAGTGTCCAGACCACATGTGGCAAGCATGTGGTCACGCATTGCGCGAAAACGTGGGCACACGAACAACACGTGTTCCGCCGTTTCCTCTAAACCTGCGCACACCAAACACTCGGGCGAGGCCGAGCAAGCCAGCTGCTTTACCTTCACTGTGATTTTGCAGCACGCCTAAACGCCGGGCACTCCGAACTCCCCATTGCTGTTCACAGCTTTGCTGGAACAAATCAAACAATTGGGAGGGTTCGTGCAGCATTGTGCCTTATGTCCCTCCATTCCGCAGCGTCGACAGAGCTTGCTTTTTGGAGCGGCCCGCAGGGAGCTCATCCTCTGGAGACTGTCTCCCCCGTTTTTGTGTCCGTTGGAGCAGTCCCCCCCCCCCCCGACGTACCCGCGAACACTTGAGCCTCAGTCTGGGTAGACTTTGGCATCACCGTCTTCGCTGGCATTGTGCTAAATCAGTTTTAATCCAAATGAGCTCAAATTTTCAGAGGACACTCAGAACATGGTAAAGAATCAGATGAGCACTGTGGAGCAAAATCGATTTTTTGAACCACCCTACTGTCTAGCGTACTGGTTTCGTGGGATCAAACCCCACCGGATGGACTGGTTACCTTACAATAACTTTTTCGAACTCGTAGTATTTATCCGACTCGGCAAGCTCGTACAACTCGTACTGAAAAAATCATCTTTTTGCAACTAGTTGCGCAAACTACTATTTTAGGATCTATCCATAAAAGTCGCCCGTACTTAAAAAACGATGATATATGGACATTGGACTTCTTGGTGTGTTGGTGTCTTCGGCAAAAAAAATATAATAAATTGAACTACTTTGCCAAAGACACCATATTTAAAAATCGTTTTTTAAAGAAGCTACATCTTGCAGTTCCACCTGTGCCAAAAACTATAACTACAACTTTTATCATTCCTTGCGCCATATTTTTGTAAAATTTATCAGACGATATTCGGAAACGCGTCGTGGCAGGAAATCGTACGTACTTCGGACTCCGCAAGACGCTCCGATCGAGCAGAGTACGCCACCGTACCAAACTTACTATTTACAAAACGCTCATTAGACCGGTAGTCCCCTACGAACACGAGATCTGGACAATGCTCGTGGAGGACCAGAGCGCCCATGGAGTTTACAAAAGGAAAGGGCTGCGTACCATCTATGTTGAGGTGTACATGGCGAACGGTACGTGGAGGAGGCGCATGAACCACGAGTTGCATCAGCTGTTGGGAGAACCATCCATCGTTCACACCGCGAAAATCGGACGACTGTGGTGGGCCGGACACATTGTCAGAATGTCGGATAGTAATCCGGTGAAAATGGTTCTCGACAAAGATCCGACGGGAACAAGAAAGCAAGGTGCACAGCGAGCAAGGTGGATCGATCAGGTGGAGGACGATTTGCGGACCCTGTTTGGTGTTTGTTAGTTGAGTTTTGGCAAATCATTTGCTGATTTTCAGCACTTTTGACAGAAATCTCGGCAAAAAACATGTTTGCTGGGGCACAGCTGTGCGAATCTCGGTAAAAGTTGACCATTTTGCTGAGATCCCGGGTAAGAAATTAAGTGTGTAAGGTCGTCTTCAGTGTCTCGTACTTGACCTGACTCAAGTCGAGACACTGAAGACGACCTTACGAGTCAGCAGACTTGAGTCGAGTCAAGTACGAGACACTAAAGACGACCTTACAGTTGAAGTCGAAATATGTTAAAGTATATGTTAAAGTAATACGATTTGGTGGAATTAAATGGAATTGTAGTAAACTCGTCTCATGACAGTGAAATATTTCTTAAATAGTTTCAGTCTTTGGACATTTTTTTCGTTAATAACGGCCATAGGCACACCGTGAGAGGGTGATGCTTTGGAAGTATGATAGGGTGCTTTGTTTGGTATTTTCCAGAAGAGTGATCCAGACGCCCACGCAGACGAATCAGGCTATTCTCGTCTAGGATGAAGCAGGCGCAGTGGTGACCGTTTAGAAACCGGTCGATTTTGAGCCAAATCCTTGAGCTCTTCCGTAAAAACCTCCTGTTGTGCAACCCTTGAAAGGACTTCCTTGGCCTGTTCCAATTCATGGACTGATACGAATGTATTCGGACTAGGAGCGAATTTTCGTTGACATTGGTTTTTGAAGCGAAGAAGTAGAGCTGTTATTCGAACCAGTCTTTGAAAAGAAAAGTATCGGTAGAACAAAAAATTAGGGTCCGATCCTGTTTGTGCCACAAAAACCGATTTTCGTCGCTCCAGAAGGTCTTCGGATGGAACTACGTTTGACTACAAAAAAGGCATGCTGAAGCGTGAGAACTATCGAGCGATCACCTTCCTAAATCTAGTCTTAAAAGTAATATCTCAGATTACTGCCGTCGTCTGTTACCAACAGTGAATATGTTCGTGAAAAATTATTAAACCGGCTTCGTTGACGGTCGCTCGACATCGGACCAGATCTTTGCTGTACAGCAAATCCTTCAAAAATACCGTCCCTACACACCCACACACAATTTCAAGGTGTGGTATCATAGCTTAGCCCACATAGAGCTATGGAAAATTATGGATGAGAACAGCTTTTCCGGGAAGATTACAATACTTTTAAGAGCAACGATGGATGGTGTGTAAGATTGTGTGAATATTTCGGCTAATACTCCAGTTCAAACGAGACCCGCTGGGGACTACAACCTGCGGTGATGTGTGGCAGCTGGGGTAAATTTTCAACAGATCCAGCCAATTTGTTTGATTTACAGATGATTTTTTTCTTTATTTATGAGGTTTTCAGCCCTGGGCTGGTTCACCTCAGGCATCATATGGAGTAGGGTTGCAGATTTATACAACCGCTTGAAACGTGAGGCTATATACGTCAAAGTCAAAGTATGTAAATGCTACTGGGCGCAGCCAAGCATGACAGGCTCTGGAACATTATACAAACAAACCTCATATGTTATTTATTTAAATATAAATGAATATATTCATAAAGAAATAGATAAATGCACAAAACTTTTCATGATTGCACTAAGTAAACAATTATAATTAGCACACTTTTAAAATAGAGATGCTTATTTGAATATTCTACGGAATATTTTTACCAATATGTTATGGCTCGCGTTGTCAAGTTCTTTATTCGCCATAAGTGATGCGTAGTCTTTTTTCAGAGTAACACTCTCTGGGCCCCAGCCATTGGTTGGCTTTAAGGATTGAAGAAGTCGTCTTTTTCCGCAATCCGGCTGTTTCAATATTGTATAACAAGCCCAACCGACAGTTTGAAGCACAATGAACAAGTAGAGGAACCATCCAAAAACTGCAATAAAAAATGCCTCATTTCATCAATTTGCTATTTAATAACCTTCAATGTTATCACCATTATAACCGATCGGTACCTCCATCGGTTTGTATCTGCTGGCTTCCAATATGAAAATTGCCACAATGATTATCAAAGTGAGGAAGCCCCAACAAATCCTGAAGAACAGTCCCGTTTCTATGCAGAGCATGAATTTTATATCCATACACAAACGATCGACTCCATAGATCCAGCAAAATGTGATCACCTCCAAGATGATTAACGTTAACGTGGGAAACGTTACTCCATAAAAATCGATCACGTCCAAAATTGATAGTCCGCCCTGAAACATGTATTGAGATTAGACAGTTGAGAATGAATTCCTACGTTTTGCACACATATACCGAAGTAATGAACACCAATCCATAGCTGAATCCTGCTATAGCTATCGCCAACACAGCTTTCCAATTCTGGAACTGCGGAAAGCGATCTCTGATCGAGGTTAAAATGGTTGTCACAATTCCAATGTTGGTTCCCAAACCCAGGATGGTGAACATGAAGAAGAACAGCACGGCAAACAAATTCGGTACAAAATCCATTTTTGCGATCGCGTCCGGATATATTACGAACACCAGTTGGGGACCTGCTTTCATCACCTCGGATATTTCACGTCGAGTGACATGAGCCAAATTACCAACCACTCCGAACACAATCACTCCGGAGATTAACGATGTTACGGTGTCCAACCCCGATATTATCATGGCATCGCTGGAAAAAATAGGTTTGTGGGGATAAATTGCTTATAATTCAAATTTGCTGACATACCGGTATATATTAGTGGAAAAGCTGTTGAACGAAGCAAATACGATAACTGCTCCCAATCCTATCGTGAGCGAAAAGAAACACTGACTGACGGCGGCGTACCAGACCTAGAAAATAAACTCTGAATGACGCTTGTGTAATCAACGGTCGTGATCAAACTGGCAGACGAATATCGGTTTAATCGGAGAAAAAAAATCGAGAGCCTGAAGACGACTTTTAGAAAGACGAACCCGTAGGCGTAACTTACCGATGGCTCTAAAAGCTTCTCCCACTGCGGCGTGATAAAATAGATCAATCCTTCTCCAGCTCCAGTCAGAGTACAAGCCCGCACAAGTAGAATGAACAAGATCACATATGGAAAAATTGCCAGGAAATATGAAGCCTTCCCGGAGCTTCTGATTCCTTTGATCAGTAAACACGTGACTGCCGTCCAGCAAGCGATCAGACACAACGCTAACTTCCAATCCGGTATTCCTATTCCATTTTCAATATTTGGGATCAGGTTCATAACTGTCTTTCTGAAAACACCAATCGATCAGCACTTATAAGTTTCTATCATACTAAACCAATCTCACGTGAAATACAGCTCGGCCGACGGAACAAAGCTTCTGTTTGCGTCCCCCGTATGGATCTGTCCGATGAAACTAGAATCTACACAATTCGTCCACTCCCTTTGGCACTCACTCCACGGCAGCGGACTTCGGAACGAATCCACAAAGTACCTCACCGCCAGTGATAGGATTGCTGCGTAATACCCAACGATGGTGAACATCGTAATGGTCTGTCCGACGCCAATGCCCCTCATCAACGGGCACATATCGTACACTTTGACGCACCCTCGGCTTGAAAACTGACCCACCACCATCTCCAGATAATACAAAGGCCTTCCCACCACAAACAGAACGATCAGATACGGGATAACGAAGGCTCCGCCCCCGTTCTGAAGGGCCGTATACGGAAATCGCCAAACATTTCCGAACCCGACCGAAAGCGCAATGCACGACAACAGAAATTCAATCTTTTTGCCCCACTTCTCGCGAAGTTCTTCATTTTCCGGAGCGGCATCATCCAAGCTTTCAACGTTCTGAAAGAACAAAAGTGTAACGATCAATTAGCTCCAGTCAGTGGCGTGGCAATCTCATCACGTTCCGAGACGAAACGTCTCGGTCGGACGATGAATGAATGAATGAAAACCAATTACGCTGCAGCAGAATCGGCATAGCGCCGTGCCGGTGTGATCCAGATGGGACGCGCTTCCTACACGTGTTTATATCAGTCCTCTTTATTATCTGATGAAGTACCCGATGCCGACATAGTCAGTGGCGTTTAATTGAGAACGATTGAGTTGAAACGTTGTAAGTTAAACAAATTAATTTAGGCGCCACTTAGAGAATAAGTGCTTCTGAGAACAAAGATATCTTCGTTGATTTTGTGCTGTACGGTGAAATATAAAAACAGTGTGAAAGAATTATGCGGTTTGGGTAATCAACTCAGGTCGAAATATCGCTCGATCGTCACAAATTATTGGAAACTATTTGTTAGGGCAGCAGGGACTATGTCCAAGGAATTGACGATCCCTCCCCAGGCCATCTGCGAGTTGTGGGGCTTGCTTAGGATGTGGTGGGGTTTGACAGTGGGCCCTGATAAACCTCTATAAAAAGCTGCATGCATCCGCAAGTAGGCTCCGCCAAAGCGACCGTGTGCCGCTCAAAGCGCACAAGCCCAAGTCCTGGTGTTTGATGGGACGCTAAACAGCCCTGACACGACGGCCCTCCGACGAGACAGGAAGTTTGCGCAGGCCCAATAAGCCGCCTTTAAAAACAACCATTACGAACGACATAGAAGATACAATCGATACAATCGGCAACGACCTTGGCGACGAATAAAGGATCACGGTTCGAAGCTTGGAACATGGAACTGCAAGTCGCTAGGCTTCGCAGGTTGCGACAGGATAATCTACGATGAATTACATCCCCGCAACGCAACTTCGACGTCGTGGCGCTGCAGGAGATTTGTTGGACAGGACAGAAAGTGTGGAAAAGCGGGCATCGAGCGGCTACCTTCTACCAAAGCTGTGGCACCACCAACGAGCTGGGAACCGGCTTCATAGTGCTGGGTAAGATGCGCCAACGCGTGATTGGGTGGCAGCCAATTAACGCAAGGATGTGCAAGCTGAGGATTAAATGCCGTTTCTTCAACTATAGCATCATCAACATGCATTGCCCACACGAAGGGAGATCCGACGACGAGAAAAAAGCGTTCTACGCACAGCTGGAGCAGACATACGATGGATGCCCACTGCGGGACGTCAAAATCGTCATCGGTGACATGAACGCACAAGTAGGAAGGGAGGAAATGTATTGACCGGTCATCGGACCGGATAGTCTGCACACCGTATCGAATGACAACGGCCAAGGATGCATAAACTTTATCGACCACGTTCTAATCGACGGTAAATTCTTCTCCGACATCACGAACGTCCGCACTTACCGCAGTGCGAATATTGAACCCGACCACTACCTCTTTGAGTATGCCTGCGCTCAAAACTCTCGACGGTGTACAACACGCGTCGAAGTCGAAAGCCGCGGCTTAACATACAAGACGGTAGACTAGCCCAAGAATTCGCGCAGCAGCTGAAAGTGTCTCTCCCAACGGAAGAGCAGCTAAGCGCAGCGTCTCTTGAAGATGGCTGGAGAGATATTCGATCCGTCATTGTTAGCACTGCAACCGCTGTACTTGTCAAGGTGCCCCCGGATCAGAAAAACGACTGGTATGACGCCGAATGTGAGCAGTTAGTGGAAGAGAATAATGCAGCATGGGCGAGATTGCTGCAATACCGCACGAGGGCGAACGAGGCATGTTATAAACGGGCGCGGAACAGACAAAACTCGATTTTCCGGAGAAAAAAGCGCCAGCAGGAAGATCGAGCCCATTAAGAGACGGAGCAACTGTACCAACTACCAGGAGAGCTATTTTAACACGGTGGTGAGGCACTGGCTAGAGCGCTGCACTGGGTCATTACCAAGGTTTTGGAGGAGGAAGTTTTGCCGCAGGAGTGGATGGAAGGTGTCGTGTGTCCCATCTACAAAAAGGGCGATAAGCTGGATTGTAGCAACTACCGCGCAATCACATTGCTGAACGCCGGCTACAAGGTACTCTCCAAAATTTTATGCCGTCGACTAACACCAATTGCAAGGGAGTTCGTGGGGCAGTACCAGGCGATTTTTGTGGGCGAACTCTCCACCACGGACCAGGTGTTCGCCATTTGCCAAGTACTGCAGAAATGCCGCGAATACAACGTGCCCACACATCATTTATTCATCGACTTCAAAGCCGCATAGGATACAATTGATAGAGACCAGCTATGGCAGCTATTGCATGAACACGGATTTCCGGATAAACTGACACGGTTGATCAAAGCGACGATGGATCGGGTGATATGCGTAGTTCGAGTTTCAGGGGCATTCTCGAGTCCCTTCGAAACCCGCAGAGGGTTACGGCAAGGTGATGGTCTTTCGTGTCTGCTATTCAACATCGCTTTGGAAGGGGTAATACGAAGAGCAGGGATAAACACGAGTGGTACAATTTTCAATAAGTCCGTCCAGCTATTTGGCTTCTCCGACGACATAGATATTATGGCACGTAACTTTGAGAAGATGGAGGAAGCCTACATCGGACTAAAGAAGGAAGCTAAGCTTATCGGACTAGCCATCAACACGTCGAAGACGAAGTACATGATAGGAAGAGGTTCAAGAGAAGACAATGTGAGCCACCTACCGCGAGTTTGCATCGGTGGTGACGAAATCGAGGTGGTAGAAGAATTTGTGTACTTGGGCTCACTGGTGACTGCCGAAAATGATACCAGCAGAGAAATTCGGAGACTGGAGTGGCTGGAAATAGTACGTACTTTGGACTCCGCAAGACGCTCCGATCGAATAGAGTTCGCCGCCGTACCAAACTGACTATCTACAAAACGCTCATCAGACCGGTAGTCTTCTTCGAACACGAGACCTGGACGATGGTCCTGGAGGACCAACGCGCACTTGGAGTTTTCGAAAGGAAAGTGCTGCGTACCATCTATGGTGGGGTGCAGATGGCGAACGGTACGTGGAGGAGGCAAATGAACCACGAGTTGAATGAGCTGCTGGTCTGGGAGAACCATCCATCGTTCACATCGCGAAAATCGGACGACTGCGATGGGCCGGACACGTAGCCAGAATGTCGGACAGTAACCCGGTCAAAATGGTTCTTGACAACGATCGTCGGGCACATAAAAGCGAGGTGCACAGCTGGCAAGGTGGATCAATCAGGTGGAAGATGACTTACGGACCCTCCGTAGACTGCGTGGTTGGCGACGTGTAGCCATGGACCGAGTCGAATGGAGAAGACTCTTATATACCGCACAGGCCACTTCGACCTTAGTCTGAATAAATAATAATTCCGGACAGAGTCGATGCTGCCAAATTACAGTCGCAGTCTTTTAATATCCCGTCCCAGTCGATATGTGATAAAAAAATATTCATGCCAACGAAATCGGCCTTATTGAACTCATACAAAATGCATTCAGAAGAGTCTTGAAAATGCTGACAAGGGCTAATATTCAAACTTACCATGGCAGGAGCATGATGCTTTTTGGAGCTTTTTTTAAAACTATTTCGTTTATTTGATAGGCTCAGGCGTTTATGACACTTAACGGAGCCGAGACTCTTCATGATATTTACAATCTATATCATTATTATCAGGGCTGCAAAATGGTGGGTTGACATCAAGGAAGGAGCGCCCAACAGAGCTCTGGTCCCCACAAGTCCCTATCTCACGCTTCCACGGGTCGTCCGATGACAAAAGACCGCCAGCTAAGGGTTGTGTACTTAGCTGGTAGTGCAGCCTGGGCACTGTTGTCCTTCTGACATCAGCTAGAGTGAGAAGGTACGCCTCGAGCGTCTGTTCACCAGGAGGTGCGGCTCAAACAGCGTCTGCCTGGTACCCAGCGGCTGATTAACGAAATGCTGTATCGCGTCAGCTATACCTAAGGTGGCAGCCCCATCATCGCGATGTAGGTAACGCGACCCCGGTAAGGTAGCTTACTGAAGCCTCTCAAATACCACGAAAATGGAGATAGAAGAAAAAGAGAACGTTATTTTTGGCAACCGACCCGGCAACGAAATAAGGACTATGATTGGAAACTCGGTACCTGGAATGTCAGGACCCTAAATGAACCTGGACGAGTGAGCCTTCTGGCTCGTGAACTGCAGAAGGTTGGAGTGAACGTGGCTGCTATTCAAGAAGTCCGATGGCCTAGATCCGGAGAACGTGAATTCCGAGCCGTGGACCCCACGACCAATACTGCATTCAAGTATTACATCTATCACACCGGCGGTGAAAAAGCAGAGCATGGAGTGATGATGGGCAAGCAGATGAAGCGAATGTTGCGGTGGAAACCCATTAGCGAACGAATCTGTGTGTTGAGGATACGGGGCAAATTCTTCAATTACAGCCTAATCAACGTTTACGCACCGACAAACGATAAATCCGACGACGTGAAGGACACGTTTTATGAATGTCTTGATAAAGCCTATGGAGAGTGCCCAAAGCATGACGTGAAAATTGTTATCGGAGACGCTAATGCTCAGGTCGGTAGAGAGGACTTTTTCCGTCCCATAATCGGTAGGGAGAGCCTTCACTCCGCTACCAATGACAACGGCCTACGGCTAGTAAATTTTGCTGCTGCCAGAGGGATGGACATCAGTAGCACCTACTTTGCACGAAAGAACATCCGAAAGCACACCTGGAGACACCCAAATGGAGAAACTTGCAACCAGATAGACCATGTTCTGGTGGATGGGCGCCATTTCTCGGATGTTATTGATGTGCCGACATTCAGAGGTCCGAACATTGACTCTGATCACTACCTCGTTGTCAGTAAAATTCGATCACGGTTGTCAACTGTATCGAACGAAAGATCACAGCGAACGATGCGTTACAATATCCAGCGATTGTCGGCGGAAGGAGTATCGGCTGAGTACCGCCAGAAGCTCGACGAACGGATAAGTGCAATCAACGTTAGCGACAACATCAACGATCAGCGGTGAGCACAAAAGCACGAGAAGTGGTAGGCACTGCACAGAGGCGACCCAGGACGGGTTGGTTCGATGCGGAGTGTCAGAGAGTGACAGACGAGAAGAACGTTGCCAGAAGCCGGATGTTGGTGTCAGGTACCCGATCGAATAGAGATCGGTACAAGGAAGCAAGAGCAGCCGAAAAACGAACCCACCGCAGGAAGAAAAAGAGTACGAAGAACAAGTTATTAGTGAGGCGCAGAAAAAATGGAGCAGAACGATATGCGGAGGTTTTATGAGTCTGTCAATGGCGTGCGGAGAAAGACAGCGCCATCTCCCGTCATGTGCAACGACCAACAAGGGAATTTGCTGACAGATAAAACTGAAGTGGCTGCCAGGTGGAAGCAACACTTCGAGACTTTGTTGAATGGAGGAAGTGACGGTGCATCGGTGAACAGAATAAATATTAGCGACGATGGACAAGCTGTGGAGTCACCTACACTAGATGAGTTTAAAAAGGCGGTTAAAGAGCTGAAAACAATAAGGCTGCGGGGAAGGACCAGCTCCTGGCTGAACTTCTCAAACATGGCAGTGAGCAGCTTTATGAAGTTCTGCACCATATTATGTCGAAAATATGGGAAGACGAGGAAATGCCTGCTAGCTGGTTAGACGGCCTCATTTGCCCTCTCTTTAAGAAAGGGCACAGACTGGAGTGCGCCAATTATCGAGGAATAACCCTTCTTAATTCGGCGTACAAAATTATGTCCCGTATTCTGTTCAACAGATTGAGACCGCTTGAAGAGTCCTTCGTCGGCGAATACCAAGCAGGTTTTCGTGAGGGCCGATCAACGACGGATCAAATGTTTACCCTGAGACAAATCCTTGATAAATTCCGGGAGTACAACTTGCAGACACATCATCTGTTTATTGATTTCAAGGTGGCGTACGATTCAGTGAAACGGAATGAATTATGGCAAATTATGCTTGAACATGGTTTTCCGGCGAAACTGATACGGCTGATTCGTATAACGTTGGACGGATCGAAATCAAGTGTAAGGGTTGCGGATGAAATATCGACGTCATTTGTTACCTTAGATGGATTAAAGCAGGGTGATGCACTCTCGAACCTACTGTTCAATATAGCGCTCGAGGGAGCGATTAGGAGAGCTTGTGTGTAAAGAAGCGGTACCATTATCACAATATCGCATATGCTCCTGGGATTTGCGGACGATATCGATATTATCGGAATTGATCGCCGTGGAAGAGGCTTTTGCGCCTTTTAAGAGGGAGACAGCGAGGATTGGACTCACGATCAATACCAGCAAAACGAAGTACATGGTCGCTGGCAATCAACGTGGGTTCATTAGTGGTGGTGGTAGCGAAATAGTGCTGGATGGTGAAAAATTTGAAGTGGTAGAAGAATTTGTGTATCTTGGAACATTAGTGACGTGCGATAATGATGTTACCCGCGAGGTGAAAAGGCGTATTGCAGCTGCAAATAGGGCGTATTACGGACTTCGTAACCAGCTTAAGTCCCGTAGTCTGCAAACGAAAACAAAACTCGCGCTGTATACTACTCTGATTCTTCCGGTGGCTTTATACGGCCATGAGACATGGACGTTAAAAGAGGCTGATCGGAGAGCTCTCGGAGTGTTTGAGCGTAAGGTGCTGCGGACAATACTCGGCGGTAAACTGGAGAACGGTATCTGGCGGCGTCGCATGAATCACGAATTGTACCAGGTGTATAAAGGGCTGGATATTATTAAGCTTATACAACACGGCAGACTACGGTGGGTTGGTCACGTTGTTCGTATGCCGGAAGAACGTCAAGCGAAGATAATATTTAGTAGAGAACCCGGAAGAGGCCGCAGGCTTCGTGGAAGGCCGCGTACACGATGGCCTTTTTGCAGTTGAAAAGGAGCTGAGGGCGCTCAATGTTCAGGGCGACTGGAAGCGATTGGCCCAGGATCGAGTCCAGTGGAGAAGGATACTCCATTCGGCGTAGGTTCATCGAAGAGCTGTAGCCCATCAAGTATCAAGTATCATTATTATCAACAGTTAGTAAGAGGCGAGGGACATAGACCAAGATACTCGTGGTGACTCAAGGTTAGATCGCGTAAATTCAGGAGAGAGGTTAGGATTTAGGTTTGAGGCGATGGGGCTTGTTGAACTTCAAAAAAAGTTCATTGCTAACAAAGCATAGATCGAGAATGCGATTGTTCTCGTTTTCGATGTCCATCATTTGTCCGAGGCCAGCAGTACTGAATGCATCAAGTAACTCACGTGATGTTTGACTGATGAAGGATCGAGAGGAAACCGGAAAAAGGGAACCATAAGAATTTCGTTTCCTGGAAATTGAACTCAAATTGAAATCCCCTAAAACAACAATGTTATCTCTTGGTGTCAGCTGCAAAACGATCCAGTCGGAAAGTAATCAACACAGATGTAAAGCGTGGCATCGATAGTAGAAATAGCGACCCATATTTGCTCAACTCCTAATACGGATGGAGGATCCAGCTTACGGGACTTAATGCTTGAACGAACGGCTAGCAGGACGCCGCCCCCGGTGAGTTTACGGCTATTTGACGGCGGGCGATCTTGTCTGTACACGGAGTATGATGCATCAAATAACAAATTCGATGTGGTTGTCTCGTTGAGCCAGGTTTCTGAAAAAGTATAAATGTCATAACACCCATCGCTGACTGCCAACTTATAATCGGCAAGTGAACTGTTGATTCCACCAACGTTTTGGTAGTACAGCAAAACGTTTACGGAAGTTGTTGCATTATTTGCATGGGAGGTGATTGCGCGCCGTGGATGACGAGCTTCGGTGGTGTTGCGACGTGTTGAGTTGGAGATGTAAGTGCTGCAGGGTAAGGACTTTTTTTCAAGGCTGGCAGCGTTTTCATTTAAACCGTACTTGCCAGATTCTGCAGGGTGGAAGCCCCTACCACCTGATAAGGGGCTCTAGGGGTTCCAAAGTGCTTTGTCACGCTCCGTATCATTGACTACGAAAAAGCTTTCGATTGTCTCAATCACGAGAATATGTGGGGCGCCCTGAAACGTAAGGGGGTTCCTGAGAAAATCATCGGCCTCATCGAGGCACAGTACGAGGCCTTCTCGTGTAGAGTGCTGCACAATGGGGTCTTGTCCGACCCTATCCGGGTCATAGCTGGTGTGAGGCAAGGATGTATTCTATCACCGTTACTGTTCCTCATCGTAATCGACGAGATTCTGGTAGGTGCGATTGACCGTGAACCAAATCGCGGGATGTTATGGCAGCCTTTAACCATGGAGCATCTAAACTACTTCGAATTGGCCGATGACGTTGCACTCCTTGCTCAACGGCGCTCTGACATGCAGAGTAAGCTCAGCGACCTTGCCGAGCGCTCCTCTTCGGCAGGTTTAGTCATCAACGTCAACAAAACCAAATCGTTGGATGTAAACACGGTGACCCCTTCCAGTTTCACAGTAGCCGGGCAACCAGTGGAGAATGTTGAAAGCTTCCAATATCTTGGTAGCCAAATGGCGTCAGACGGCGGTACCAAGATCGACATAGGCGCACGGATCAAGAAAGCAAGAGCTGCCTTTGCGAGTTTATGAAATATTTGGAAAAACAGCGGGACATCGCAGCAGAGGCAGACCCAGAGGCTCATGGCGGCGAAGCCTCAATAAAGAAATAAAAGAAGTCGACCGAAATCTAACCTGGCAACAGGTTAAAGCGATAGCCGGATAACGCTCAGGATGGAGATCTTTCAAGTCGGTCCTTTGCACCACCGGAGGTGTACAGGATCCAATTTCCAAGTAAAACAATTCTGAGGACATTTTCGAATAAATTCCTGGAGAAATTTCAGAATGGATTCTCAAAATCTGAAAAAATTTCGAATAGATTTGGCAAAGGAATTCTTACAGGAATTTACAAAGCAATTTTCAATAGAATTTCCTGAGAAAAACCTATTGGATTTTGCAAAGAAATCCATAGAATTTCTTCTTAAATTCTCTCTAAAATAACTTCAAAAATTCCTTCGGAGGTTTCTCCAGGATCTATTTAAATTCTATGAGAGTCAGTTATTGTTTCCAGAACAATTTTGGCGTATATTATTTAGTTTTAAAGAAATAATCGATTCGATGGATCACGTGCCCTTACGTGTCCAAAATTAACTCCGCCAGTCTTGGCGATGTACAACCATAGAACAAGCTGCATGGAGACGTGTTTTATGTAGCGCAGAGGTCACTCTTGCCTTAATATGGATAAAAATAAAACATTATCGCTGGAATTCTATAGCGAGCTGGCTTCATTGATTGAAAGTCCACAGTATCTGTGGAATGTACTGAAAAGCTAATTCGAGAACAGGATACTGCTGCACGATACAGAAGAGGAATAGAAACACCACAGACAAACAGACGTAACAGCTTGAACATTTTTCTGAAAAATCCATAGCCCAACTTCTCTACCACCATCTTGCGAGCATGTTACACGAAACAATGTTTCGTAAGACATTGTCACCAGAAGGCGCTGGAGTGAAATGTCAAACTCGAAGGATTACGACGCTAGCGCCTCTAGTTGTGAAACTCGCAATCAATCAAATTCAAATTGATCGTTGAAGTGATGGTCGATGGTAATTTCTCTAGTGTTACGTCTGTTTGTCTGTGGAAACACTATCGAACAAAATTGAGCCACAGACAAACAGACATAACGAATTGAACATTTACTCATCAAATTCATCGTCGTTCAAACACTAACGACATTTGTTGATTTCAGTTAGTTGGGCAAATCACGAACCAGGTGGCGGTAGTGAGTAAACGTCAAACTCGAATGCGCGTGTCACGAGTGATCTATTGGCCAACTAAAGATTATTTGAATTGACCAGTAAATCAGTGAACGATGGAAATTTGACGAGTGTTATGTCTGTTTGTCTGTGATTGAACTTTTGTTTTGTTTTACACTGAATTCAGATACATGTTCAAATTTTCTGTAACACGTCCAGTTTTCGAGATAAAGGGTTTTTAATTCACCTTATTTTTATAGAAATTTGGTTTCTCTGCTCTAAAAAGCTGAATTTCAGCTTCTCACTTAAGGAATAAAGTTTGCATTTCATAAAATGGGCTTTGTAGAAGGCATATGGTTTGTTGGATTTTATTTGGCACTTACACTTACATGTGTTGTGAGGCTTGCCTAGGATGTGGTGGGGTTTGACAGTGAGCCTTGTTAAACTCTTATAAAAAGCTGCATGTATCCGCAAGTAGTCCCCACCACCAGACTTAGGCGACGAATAAAAGGTCACGTTTTGAAGCTTGGAACATGGAATTGTAAGTCGCTAGGTTTCGCAGGTTGCGACAGGATGATCTACGTTGACTTATAACCCCGCAACTTCGACGTCGTGGCGCTGCAGGAGATTTGCTGAACAGGACAGAAAGTGTGGAAAAGCGGGCATCGAGCGGCTACATCCGATTAAGGTCACTCCCAGGGTTTGCAGAAATCGCTCTCATTAGATAACGAACAACGATAAAAGAGAGGCAAAAACTGTTCCGAATCATAACAAGCCATGATAACAAATTTATCAAACTTGTATACAAGTGCGAAAAAACAGAATCGGATAGGCAGCCCCCACAGAAAAAAAGGTGATTCTCGCTTTGTTTTCACTCCTTTCGTGTTGGTTACTGCACAGATGTGTAGAACAAGTTGAAATGCATCATCAGAGCCAGTGCTCCCCGCATTTGGAGCTTTCTAGAAGAAATTTATCATGAGGTATAGCCTCCCGAATCAGTACTCTAAAATGACAGCTTGCGAAAAAAGTTTCTCACGGTATGCTACATATTGTATATGTATACAGAGATGATAAGTGAGAGACTTGCTCTTTCTCTTAAGGATTCAATCCCTGGTCACTCCTGACGGAATCCAAGTTTCAAAGTGCTTGCGTTTTCGAGGGCACACAACTCGGAAGCAACGCACAACTGTCATTTCTATTTACGCAGCAAAGCTAAATCAACAAAAATGACAGTTGTGCACCGCCTCCGTATCGAGTGGTGTGCCCCCGAAAACGCGAGCACTTTGAAACTTGGATTCCGTCAGGAGTAGGGTGACCATATGGTATCCTAAAGGAGGACATGTCCTCCTTTTTCATTAAAAATCAGATGTCCTCCTTTCGCGCTAAAATGTCCTCCTTTTTGGATATTTAGAAACAGTTGAATAATTACCTTTTTAATTTAAATTAGTTTAATAAACAATACTGGAACAGAAATCCATTCGTTGCAGAGATTATTCGTTGCACACATTTGCGTTTTTTGATTTCTAATATGAAATATTTTCCTTTAAGTTTGCGAATAAAATCAATGTAAATATCGTAAACAAAATGCGCGGTTTACAATAACACAGTTGTAAAAGGTATCAGAAGAATCGGAATTGTGAAAAATGGATTACTTTAGCAAACATGCAAATCCTCCTCAATTTTCTACAAGTAAACACCCATCGAGTTGGCTTTGGAACGCATCGCATGGTACGTTTCTTGAATATGTGAGGCAAAGAGTAGCCTGGCTTCAGAACGTCGGCTCCAGTTTTGATAATTTTGAAGTTCTTTAGTTGCAAACTTGGTGATACAGTTGACCGTATCATTATCATTTACATGCCTTAAATTGTGATTCTCAATGGCCTGCAAGAATAAAATCTTCACTGGTCTTTTAAACAAAGTTCTCTATTGCTAAATGTTCATAATTGTATGTGATGATCTTTTCTGGTTAAAATTCTGTGTAATACCGCTGAAAACGCCAACAAAATAATATTCAACACTAGCAGACCCGACGAACTTTGTTTCGCCTAAAATTGATTGATTCTCTGGTTAGCTCTAGAATTTTGAAAAAAAAAATGTTGTTTTGTTTGTATGGGAGCTCCCTTTTCGAAAAGGTGAGGGGTCCTGAACCATCTTAAGAACCTTCCCCGGCCCCAAAAACCCCTGCATACAAATTTTCACGCCGATCGGTAGTAGTAGTTTCCGATTCTTTAAGGGTCAGACAAACAGAAATTCATTTTTATGTATGTAGATGCTATTATATATATATATATATATATATATATATATATATATATATATATATATATATATTTTGTTTGTTCACTGTTGATTTTAAAATTGGTTGAAGCTGACAGTTTATAACTGAAAAGTGCTTAATATAGACTACGTTGACAGTTGGAAACATTCATCTGGAAATGTAATAGGGGTATACACTTAACGGCGTAAGTTGCTGCGTATCTGATTATAGAAATGTTTCACACTCAATCACAAGGGACATATTTCAAATCACCTATGAAACATTTCCATAAACAGATACACAGCAACCTACGACGTTAAGTGAATCCCCCTAATATTAAAAAGGAGATGTCGTATTTCCAGTCAAAGTTGCATATGCTAGCGAAAAGTGCACAAGATGAAGGCGATAGGCACTTGTCTCAATTTGACTTCATGCCTAACAAAAACATCTTGCAATAAATTTTAGTAAAACTCTAACAAATATAATATTCCTAATCATATTAAAAACTAAAAATCGATGGATATTCTTTATGTCCTCCTTTTAAACCAAATGTCCTCCTTTTTCGCTACGATTCGGCTGATTTGTCCTCCTTTGGAAAACATTCATATGGTCACCCTAGTCAGGAGTGATCTTAACATATTTGTGCGAATAAGTGTGAGAAAATGTGTGTTTTCAATGCCCTTTGAGAAGAAGTGAAGTGCAGTGATGAACCCACCAAACCGCGGAAGAACTATTAAATTGGAAGGAAACTGCTGATTTATGCAATAATGCAAGCCGAAGTACGTAGGACTGCTTTAAGAAATATGTTCATTATCACGGGAAGTAATTCAATATGCGGTGCACAGGTTAGTAATTTGAATATTAAACTTTTGTTCGACACTATGAGATGCATTCGAATTCAGGGGGGTTAGGGGAGGTGAGGGGTTAATCCATTGAAAGTCCTGTGCCATTTTGACTGCCATCGTGGTACTCTTCCAAATATGTCCTTAAGATCTACCACTGTGCTCTAGTTCTTACTATTCTTGTTAATACTCATGAGTCAATGGAGTAAATTATAAAAACGTAACTCAAACTGAGGCTGGTTTCGAAGCCGACGACATGAATCTTCAAGCGCCAGTGCGCTGATTGATTAGGAAAGAAGCAATAACAGCGATTTCAACCCGCTAATATGTTGTTCGGCAAGCGTAAAAAGTTCTATTGATTCGTGGCATATTTTCAGAGATTCCCATACTTCGCCCAAATTGAATTTTATTCGACATATTGGTACAGTGATCACCACGTCACTATCCAAGCCGTTCCTGGGTGGACGTTAGGCAGAATAACAGCGATTTCAACAATGCTTGTTTTCTCATATGGCCCTCAGCTAATCTTCAGTTTCTATTCATTTCACACTTGCCGCTCGCTTAATTTGTATCTTCATTACTTTCATCTACCTCCTTTCGCTTTGAGTAGTATACCTAATTATCACCGAAAAAAGCCAATAAATTAATTTCGATCTCCTCAGTTCGTCGAGCTGAGTCGATCGAATATACATCGTTTGATTATACAATAATAGGTCTCCGGTCCTTTTATCAATAGTTTGTTTTTGGAGTGTTGGTACAGCCTTCCGGTACAACATTGTCATACGAGAAAGTAAAAAATATACATCTGATGATGCTGTTAAATACTCCGTTCTGTGAGAAAACCGAGAAAACATCATCTTTGACATTACAGCTTTTCATGGCATTATTACACCTAACAGTAGTTTCCTTTTTGCTTATACCATGTTCACCTTTTCTTGATTAGTCTTCAAAGCATCGGGAACGTTTTGTTGCGCGGTAGTCCTAATCGAAACTTCCTGAACCGTTCCCGAGTCCATTTCACTCATTTGATTAACCACAAAATCTATGCACTCCACTAGAAAAATTTCTGTTCGGACGATCAAATGAAAGCGTGCTATACCGAGGGAAAGCTGAGCGATAACTGCAGTTCGTCATTGATGCACCTCGTTGTCTCATCAGAAGTCTGGATATGACAATTGACTCTAAGTGTCCGGCATATCGCTAGATACACATCATTATCAAGTAGAAAGCGTCACGCTTTTATGATGCTTCTTCAAAACAACTAACGATTCACTCGAGATGGGATTCACAAGATTTATTTACAAACAATTTTGTGTCTTAAACGATAAAAAAGCTTATATAATAAAATGTCTTAGTGCTATTTTAAAACTCTGCGATAAATAAATTTCAACACATTCGATTCCTTATTCCTGTCTGACGATGCGCCCAGTTTTTCCAAGGACAAATTGTACAACTCCCTTGTGTGATAATTCTCAGGTCCCCACGATTTGGTTGGTTTAAAGGCATTTCTTATCTTATTGACCAATCCGGATTGCTTCTGAGAAACGACAGCGAAGATGGCCCAAAGCGGCAACTGAATCACCGCAAGTATGTAGACACACCAGCCGACAACTAGAATTGAATTAAAAAATATTAGTTTAAATAGTAAGTGTGACTAAAATGTTAAACCTACGGTTGTATTCATCAGGAACGTCAACCGGTTTGTGATCAACAAGACAACCAATTAAAATAACTGCCACAACCAAAGGAGTCAGAAAACCCCAGCAAATCCTCCAAAATTTGCCTGTTTCGATGTTCAACATGAACTGAATATCTCGACATATTCGGTCCACTCCGTAGATCCACCCAAACGTAATCAGCTCAAACAAGGCGAACGTCAACGTGACGTACTTGGCACCATAATTATCAAACACATCCAACAGATCAAGTCCTCCGGGTGCCATGTAGATCGTGCTCAAACTGAATCCCACCACGCACACCACGCTTGCAACCTTCCAGTTCTCCAGCGTTGGACAGCGATCTCTGATAGCCGTTATGATGCTGGTGACCACGCCCAGGTTACTCCCGATGCCGACTATGAACAGCATCAGGAAGAATAGCACCGAAAACAGCTGCGGAAAATACTCAAACTTGGAGATGGCGTCCGGATAGGCCATGAAGGTCAAGCCCGGCCCCTGCCGGACCACGTCCTGAATGTTTTCCTTGTTGGTGACGTGCGCCAGGTTTCCGAGCACTCCGAACACGATGCATCCCACGATGATCGAGGTGAACGTATCCAACCAGGAGATGATCATGGCGTCCCTGTTGGTGGGGATTGTGGTTACTCTTGTTTGTTTTATTTTATACTATTCTGATTAAGCTTACCGATAGACATTGTTAGTGAAGTTGTTAAATGACGAGTACGCAATGATTCCACCAAAGCAGATAGACAGGGAGAAGAAACACTGCGTAACGGCTTCCATCCAAACGCGAGGTTCAAACAGCTGTTTCCAATCGGGAGTTAGGAAAAACTTTATTCCCTTACCAGCACCTTCCAGCGTGCACGAGTGAACGAATAGAATCAAAATGATAACATATGGAAAAATGGCTAGAAAATAAGCACACTTTCCGGTGCTTCGGATGCCTTTGATCAGGATGACGACCACCACTAGCCAGGAGGCTAGAAGACACAGCGTTAGGTCCATGTCCGGTATGCCAAGACCTTGTGCCAGTGGTGCTCGGTGCATGACGGTTTTCCTACAAATAGGAAATCAGATAAGCAGATGATTATTTTGACGAGTTTTGTAACAGACTCACGTGAAGAACAACTCTGCCGAAACGTTCATGTGCTGTGATCCATTGGAATTTTCTAGCTCCCGAGATATTGAATCGATACACCGACTCCACGAAGGATCACATCGACTCCACGGAAGCTCGCTGCTAAACGATGCAATCAAATAGTAGAGCGTGATTGCCAGTACCGGAGTATAGTAGGTCATCACCACGAACATCGCCAACGATTGACCTACGCCAACGCCTGAAAATGTATTTCAGCCGTAGTAGAAATACTTATTTTAGATATATCCTAACAAACCTCGCATAACCGGTGCCATGTCGTAGATCTTCACGCAACCTCGACTACAAAACTGCCCCATCACCATCTCCAGATAATAGATGGGTCGCCCAATCAGGAACAGTACTATCAGGTACGGGATCAGGAAGGCACCTCCTCCATTCTCCAGTGCCGTGTAGGGAAACTTCCAGATGTTCCCAAACCCCACCGAGTAGGCAATGCAGGACAGCATGAATTCCACCCCTTTGCCCCATTTTTCCCGATTCGGAACGTTCGGTATTGCCACCGTGATGGTAATGCCATTGGCTTGCTAGAAGAAACCCGTTGAAAAAACACGCAGCACTGTTAGAATGAGGTGGACTTTAAATCACACAGTTTGTAAAAGGGGTTGACAACATAGCGTGATTGTTTGGTGTGTTAGCGGGTGGCTTAGCTTATTATAAAGATGCGCAGCGCGAGTGAATGAACTTCTCTCCGTAGTGCCGCTCGACGCCGGTGCCGCCGAGAACGACAAAGGAATTAGTGTGCAGTTGATGATTACGGTCGTGAGTTATTTCTATTTGCGTTGATTAATTGGCGTCATTACTCGACACTATTAAATTAAATCTGTAATCGAAAATGAGAAAACGCGTTATTGTAGACCGTTTGGTCGAGCATTTTGGAAGTGCGTAGGAAATAAATTGTTGTCTACTCTTAATTTGTCACATAAATAGACCTAATATGAATTCACCTTCCCTCGCCAGAACAATTCAAATCAAGTTGTTGGGCAGTTTCGTTAAACAAAATAAAAATCTGTCGTCGTTAATTGGTGGAGGCGACTTCGGGTCAACTAGCCCAAAATAATTTTCGCTTGGAAATTCCGAATAGTTACCCGTTCAATTATTTAAGCTCGAGGAAAAGCAATATTGTAAGAAGTAAAAACTGTGAGCAAAAGAAAAAAATATTACTTTCTGTGAGTGAGTTAAAGATACGGTTTTGCTAAAAAGAAACTCAAATCTGATACATTCCTGCCGAGTTACAAGCGGATTCGCTTGCACACGGCAACTTGATCTTTAAGATCAAGTCGCAAGTCAAGTCGTTTTTTTAACACCACATCGTACATTATGCATTGCTTGGTTTTTCCAACGTTATTTCCCAATTTCCAAACAGAATTTTACAACGACCGGTATTTCCTGTTTCTTGTTGGCAAGGATTCAAAAACCCCCACTATAAACAATCGTCATTCAAACAAGATGCCGTATCACTTTCGGTATCAAAACGTCATTGTAAGCGAGCCATTTCTCGTCTCACTTTCGGCACCACAAAGCTACTGACGCTTGCTTCCCATCCGATGCGCTTGCAACTCGTTCGAGCCAAAAATATAACCATTCTGAAAAACCTCCCCGTTTACGTTGGTACCTAGACCTACTCGGTGATTACTACATTTGCGCTGAATATTAAATTATGTGGCGAACTTGATGTGATGGAAGTCGTAATTCTTCAATAGACAGCTGCCGGCTGCTGGATCCGTTCGTGGATCTTCCGCACCGCATCCGAAATATTAATTGAGTCGAAATAGTTGGCAAACACCCAACGAAGCCGGAAAAACAGTCGGTCATTAGGATATAAACTGAAACACGTTCGTACCAATGCACATAAATACATATCTATAGTGACTCATATGTACTCTGATGGTGAAAGATGAAAATTGGAAATGTACCCATCTATTGAGTGTATTTATTGCTGCCGCATTCCACGAATTACGTCAGTTGAATGTGAATAATTTGTAATTATAAAAATATGGTTTCAAACTTACAATTGGCGTAGCTTAGCGTTGTCACTAAGCACATACCTATAGTTGACACTCCGTGATTGAGCAAACTTAGTGAGATTTTTATCATGATTCAGGACTAGGATTTGAGAATCATTATCACTGAAAGTTTCTGTGACTCAATGGTTTCAAAGATCATTAGCGGACAAGCGCCCGCTTGCTTCACTCTGCATCTCCACAAAAATTATAGGAAATAATATTTCTCTCCCTCGATTTCATAAAGACGTAACTGTATTGATCGATTTCTCTTCTTCATTTTCTCTTTCATTACTAACGTAACTGAATTGAAATCTTTAACCGTGATTGTTGATTCTAGTGCAAAACGCAATCAAACTTTATCAACCTTATCAATTAAATCTACGTCAAGCTACTGAAATTTGCTGCATCAATGCGGTTACGCCTTTATGAAATCAAGGGAGAGAAATATTCTTTCCTATAATCTTTGTGGAGATGCAGAGTAAAGCACGCTTGCGTTCGTCCGCTAATGATCTTGTAATTTTCAAAATAGAATATGAAGAATTTTCTTGTGACAAACAACTACAAGCAACTAATACGTCAACAGTTGAGCTATTTCCGGCGTAATATGCGTACAGCTGCAATATTGTATTGATGTTTATTTACAAGAACCAACTTCTCTAAAATTTTCTATGTTCTCTAATATTTCGATGCAGTTTAAAAAAACAGTTATCCTTGAACTGTCTAAGACGAGTTTAGTACTTTCCTTTTAATTCTACTACGTTTTGTTATCTTTACAGATACGTATTTCGACCTCAAATGCTTGGCCGTCTCCAGTGTCTCGTACTTGACTCGACTTCCCTAACCTTGTTCAACATATGTAGTTTGAATGCGGTTGGGTCTGAACTTGACGACCGACTGGCAAATAGCTTACACAACCTCACTTGATCAGTACAGTTGCTGATGTGTATAGCCGCCAGACATTCTAAATACTCACCCTCCTCTAATGTGAAAGTGTACTTTACACATATGGAAGTTTTGGCTTGAGAAATGGATTGCGAGAGATTTGACTATGCGTCCAGTTTGGGAATCTCGAGCTCATTCAGCAGCCACTAGGTTGCGAAGGCCGACGGAGGTCCTTCTTAGCTTAGTTGGTTAAAGCACCAGTCTAGCGTACTGTAGGGTCATGGGTTCGAGTCCCTCCAAAGGGAAAGTGGTTACCTCCAATACATTTTTCAAATCAATATCTTCCACATAATGTACATATTCACATATGAGTTTTCACAACATTGTAAATAATTGTTTCTCATGTTTGAGAATGATTCCTGTGTGCCAGTGAAATTGCATTTGGTGTTAACTATGGAAAGGCAATAGACGAATCCAAGTAAAAATAAGAAGAAGACACACGACGGTGTTAACTTTGACAGATCCTACAGCACAGCATAGGAAGATCATTTTAAAATGCTTATAATAAATTCTAGACAAAATGTAATTAAAATCCGATGGAAGTATGATACGGAAAAAGTTCCGAACTGTATGATAGATAATTTTTTGGAAAATATTCAAAAAATTGAGATAAGCTTCCGAATATGTAATTCAGAACTTTTTCCGTATCGTACATCAATCAGATTTTAATTAAAATTTGTTTAGAATTTATAATAAGTATTTTAAAATTATCTCCCTATGCTATGCTGTAGGATCTGTCAAAGTTAACACCGTCGTGTGTCTTCTTCTTATTTTTACTGTCTATAGCTAATTGATCTGAAAGCATCAAAGTAAGCTTTATATGAACAACAACGGGGAGCCACCAAAATATCAATCAAAGCAATCGTGGTACTTCGCCAGCAGTCAAAGACATTTGGTCAACCAGCACGGACTGGAGTGACAGTTTTCCAGCTGACTTTCGCTTGCCTAGAAGCATAATAATCTCCACAATTTCCATCAACATCCGAGAAGGATTCTCATCAGAATCCAAGAAGAATTCTCATCGGAATCTCTAAAGAATTCCTTTCAGAATCATCGAAGTATTTCAACGAAGTATTTCAACTAGAATCCAGGAGTTCTGCATTATTTACATGCAGGTAATGTATAAGAACTAGGAATATACAAGAATTGTATAATATTGAGGCACAGTACCTTATATAATATTGCTTTGGAGAATTTGAAAGGAGTATCCACACGTGTATTGAGTGTAATTCGTCACGCAGTAAATATGTTTTAAATTATATCCTGTTCCACAATATGTTATGTATTTTTCAAAAAATGTATTTTGATCTAACCTGGATTCGAACCTGGACTTGTTTTGAGCATCCACATAGCTCACACATGCGCTAGATACCAAATCCAATTAAGGCTACAACAGAAAGCACGTGCTTGAGAAAAGAGAATATGGATGAGTGTAAATGCCTTAGGTGGTTGCACTACCTATCACACATTACTACCAAGATAACGATGTGGTAAAATCTATGAGAATTTTTGAAAATGTGCCGACTAAGATCGAACCCAGGGACATAGGGTAAATCACTACTTGGGCCTATGGACCCGATTCCCGGCTCACTGCACAGAAAACTAAGAATTTACACTTTTTGGAAGCCGTAGGTTTATGGTTGATAATTTTTAAAAAGTCTCCCATTTATTTCGCACAATACTCTATATTTTTCAACCATTTATTTCACTCCTAATTGGTCCAATTATAGAAAATAAAAATGTGCATTCCGAACAACCACTCTCCGTTGCTACACCACTGAGCCGGAGTGAATCTTTCCACTTTTACAAAACGGTATTTTCATATAAACACCTACCTGAAAATCGTCACAGTTCTCGATACAATCATTGCTGGAAGCTGTTAATCACCACACAATAATTCTAAACTCACGCACTTTAATCTTTTCTATTTGTTTGTTTCACTAGAACTAATATAAACATTTTAGAATACATTTAAAATGTATCCTTAAATCGATCAAAAATTCACCTCGTCATAAGAACTTCTAGCCGCAGCGTGCTGCCAAAAGGCCAGGAGTCTTTTTTAGTATGATAAAAACCCTTCATCGTTCATAAAAAAAACAATCTAATACGTTGACGTTATCATGTTATTTATAATTCTCTCGATTTCAAAAAGTGAAAAAAATATAGTTTTTAAGCGTTTGGATGTAAGGAAGTAATTTGGATGAGTGAATATATCTTTTTAACCAAATGAAAATTATTATGAATAATACCATCTGGCATCATGTCAGCGTTGAACGTGATTATTTTTGTTTACGTCGCATATACTACCGTCCCGAGAGAGAATGAGAGAAAGGTGTTGAGAGATTGAGTGAAATTTTGCTTAGGCTGGGAACCGGTTTGGAAGTGGGCCGGAAATGAAATCGCTATGACTGAAATTAGTGCTGGACCTCGTTAATTTAAATCAAATAAAAGCTTTTTCAAACGATGTTTACCAAGAAAAGCTATTTTTAAGCAGAAGTGAACCCCATTGCAGTATTGCACGGCACAAGAAATTTAGGAAAAGTTGCTTCTTGTCATAAATATCAATTAAATAATGCAGTCGCATGCATGTTAGGCCGGGAATGGGGTAAGAAACCCTATGGGTGAGAGGCAGACATGCTTACCATTCAACGACCGGCCCGTCAAGAGCAAATCTTTCTTGCTTTATCGTATACCTCTGGTACAATAATAATAATAAGAATTTGTTTCCAAATAGAACAAATATCTCACTCTCGATTTCTGTGTGCACTGGCGATAAGAAGCGCACCATGAGATGAATCTATCATAATCCGAAATAAAAATGATGGGACGACTCGGAGGCATATATTCTGCGATAAATTTCTTCGAAAGTATGTAGGGGGAAAGACGGCTTTGGCAGGTTTTGTTCTATTATTGGCAGGGGGTTTTTGTCGACCAAATTTTATGAAATTTGGCCACAATGTGCTTTGCAGAGCGTTAATGAATAAAGCTTCCAATGAATGATTAAATTTGTTATGATTAAGTTATTCAACTCTATGATTAAAGATTATGATTAATGATTAATTCATTTTCGAAAATGAATAATGATTATGATTAATGATTAAATTAATTTTTGACAATGATTAACGATTATAATTAATGAATAAAAAGTTTGAAGTATGATTAATGATTACTGATCGTGATTAAATGTTGAGACAATATGTGTATGATTAATGATTAACGATCGATATGATTAATGATTAATGGTTATGAATAATCAAATTAAATGATTTGCTTAGTGATCAATAATCAAGTAACCGTTCGACCAAATTATGTTTTTTTACCTTTAAAATTGTATGATTATGATTAAAGATTAATGAATAAAAGCGATGCATGCAATGATTAAAATTAATGATTAATGAATAAACTCAAAATAATCATGAATATGATTAGTGATTAATGATTAAATGCAAAAATCTATGATTAACGATTAGTGATTAATGATTGAATCGTATTTTTGTATGATTATGATTAATGAATAATGATTAAATAACCCATTATTCATTAATCATGATTAAATCTATGATTAATCACTAATGCTCTGGTGCTTTGATATGCAAAGAATGTTTAGGCCAAATTTGAGCATAGTCAGACATAAAAAAACCCCCTGCCAATAATAGAACAAAACCTGCCAAAGCCGTCATTCCCCCTACTCCAATCGCCAGAAGTTTTAAAGTATTTAAACTTGTTTCATACAGCAACGCGAAAAAGCCTCATCTCTAAAGGTAGATAAAAAAGAACTGGCGTTTACTATCGATGGCGATACTATCGATGGCAGAATATTTATTCGTCTTAAAAAATATTGGATTCAAATTGTGTACAAATCAATGAAAATTCCGCGGAAAAAAAATAAAATTTCGTTTCGTTTTGTGAAATATTGAATCGAATGGGTGCCTGATATCGTATCGTTGCGGAACAGCGGAAGTAAATTATATTTAGTTTCGACCCAACATGGACGTTTCAAATTTCGTTTCGTTTCCCAAAAACGATACAAATTAAGCCCAAATTGTCCGTTTTTCTGATGTGAGAATGATATTATCTTGGTACCTTTACATCCTAGTGGTCCCCAGCATGCCAACTATCAAGGGCCGCATTGCAATTTTGAACTGTTAAAGCGGGTTGCAATATATTTTCAATATTTGCTTGTCATTTCAAAAAGAATGTTAAAGTCATATGTAGTACATATGTTTGAATTTAAATAATATTTCAACAAAATATTTTATTCCTGTGGTTTGTTTTCACATAACACCTTGCAATGGCATTTAATTCTGCAGGTTTTATCGCCGTAGCTGACTATGAGTCAATATAACAGTTTCTGCTTTTTCAGACTTGACAAAAAAACCTTCTTTTCACCGTCTTTTCGGTTCAGTTGGCAGAAAGTTTTTATTTATCATCAGACTAAGGCCGGGGTGGCCTGTGTTGCACATAAAAGACTTCTCCATTCAGCTCGGTTCATGGCTGCACTTCGCCAACCACGCAGTCTGCGGAGGGTCCGCAAGTCGTCCTCCACCTGATCGATCCACCTTGCCCGCTGTGCACCTCTCCTTCTTGTTCCCGTCGGATCGTTGTCGAGAACCATTTTCACCGGATTACTGTCCGACATTCTGGCTACGTGCCCGGCCCTTCCGCAGTCTTCCGATTTTTCGGTGTGAACGATGGATGGTTCTCCCAACAGCTGATGCAACTCGTGGTTCATTCGCCTCCTCCACGTACCGTCCGCCATCTGCAAACCCAATTACAGATGGTACGCAACACTTTCCTTTCGAAAACTCCCAGTGCGCGTTGGTCCTCCACGAGCATCGTCCAGGTCTCGTGTCCGTAGAGAACTACCGGTCTTATAAGCGTTTTGTAGATAGTCAGTTTGGTACGGCGGCGAACTCTATTCGATCGGAGCGTCTTGCGGAGTCCAAAGTACGTACGATTTCCAGCCACTATGCGTCTCCGAATTTCTCTGCTGGTATCGTTATCGGCGGTCACCAGTGAGCCCAAATACACGAATTCTTCAACCACCTCGATTTCGTCACCACCGATAGAAACTCGTGGTGGGTGGCTCACATTGACCTCTCTTGAGCCTCTTCCTATCATGTACTTCGTCTTCGACGTGTTGATGACTAGTCCAATCCGTTTAGCTTCGCTTTTCAGTCTGATGTAGGCTTCCTCCATCCTCTCAAAGTTACGTGCCATGATATCAATATCGTCGGCGAAACCAAATAACTGGACGGACTTCGTGAAAATCAGAAAGTATTTTTCCTTATTACCATATGAGATGCATTTATTTCTATTACCATATGATATGCATTTATTATCTAGGGATTATCACTATAAGTTGTCGCACAAATAACGACAGCATGTTTCAAAAATGTTTTGAAGCCAGGTGAACATGCAGCCATGTTGAATAGAAATCGAGTAAATCTGCATTATGAATCTTGGTTTCATATTTTCCTATCAATTGAATTTTCTGAAACCTTTTCTTCATCAATATCGGATCTTGAAGAAATCTTGATTTCGTACAATATTTTCTGAAGCTTAACTAACTTGTTTTTTGGAATGAACGCATCATTATTACGAAGCAGTGTAAGGCAACATTATTCTTACATGAAGCTCAACATTAAGCTCGTATAAATCTGCGTAAAAACAGACATTTGCTATTTATATAGCCCGTGATAATAACAGGCCTACATTATATTTATGGGTATACCCGTTTAGGCATAACATCATTGGGCATAATTGACGTTAGGCATAAAATGACCCAAAGAACAGCATATGATGGTTCAAATACCAAAAGAAATAAACCGAAAAATGCGTCTATTTTATCGTATCTAGTGTTAACCTTCTCGTTACTGATCTGGTACTTTGGGGCTACATGTCATAATGTCTCACTGTAGAACACTTTTGTTTTGTTATTACCGATTTGCACATCTATTTTTAGCGCACAAGTTTTCATTCATTCTGCTTCCGAATAAGATCGAATGCCGAAGCCTTTAGATAGGTTTGATTTTCAAAACTCTTTTATTTTTTAATCTCAAAATTTCGATCTAGTTATTAAAAAAAGCTTAATAGTTTGTGAATGCTATAGTTAGTGTAAGAAGGGATTTGGCTCTCAATTATTACAGCTGCAAAAGTTAATTGTGCTCAGGTAACGTAATTTTCCAAACAAACCAGTATATCCCTCATGATTTCCAGTGATGATTTTGTTGTGTACTGTTCGAGTGTCTTTCACACAATTTGGTACGTTATAATGATCGGCACGACTTCAAACTTCACTCAAACACCTACGTTCAGTCCATTGATAATGCTTTTGTTTCCTTTGCTGGCGCTGCAAAAATCTTCCTTTTTCAACCCGTTCTCCATCGCTGCTACGCGTTGGTAGTTCATATTTTAACTATCAAAATACTTGTGTGCACACGCTTAAATCATTCAGTAAAATTGAACCCACGTCGCAAAAAAAAATCACCGAAGGTGCCCTTTCCAATCCCCTCCCAGCACTTTCCCTTTCTGAACTAAGGGATTTCGAATTTTCCACACCGATCGATTGTAATGCCCGAATGTAACTGGTCCCGTCCACGGAAAATCTGGCTTGGATATTGGTCTAAGCAGGAAATTGAGTTTGAGTTTCCGTCACGTGTCCCTGTCTTGTTTGGCAGGAATTGGGGGTGGAAAAACCGATGCGCAAGCGCATACGCGCCTGATTACCGGCATGTCGCGTCGCGGCGCCCCTTGTTTTTGTTCATCTCCTTTGGAAGACGATTGCTGTCGTCGCAATCGCTGGCTGCAGCGTAGCGCAGCGCATGTTCGATCGGTGCGCTTGGGGCTCTCAACGATGGGAGTGCAGTTTTTCCGAGTGCGACCCACTTCATCGTTGCAAGTGAGTGACCGCGTGTTGTGAATAAATTAAACCAATAAAGATGACGGTGTTTACATTTTTTTTGTTTGAAATTGTGCTCGGCAGATACAGACTGTGAGTACTAGCCTACAAAAAACGAGACGGCGCCGGCTTTCACTAATTACATTGTAATTAATGCATTGTATATTGTTGACATGATGTTGTTTTGGCGGGGCGCATCAATGATTTTTTTTTGGTAACAGAAGAAAGCATGAATTAGGAGATAAGATGATGTCTCGTTGGAAGAATCATATTTAGATATTTTCAGAAATTAATCTAGATTGAGACCAATATAACTTAGTTAATCCTTACGAAATGCTGTTTGTGTAAAAAGATGGAATAAGACCGAGTACAAAAATTCAATAATTTTATGCTAGCAATACTACGTACCATGCGCTTCCACCGCTTATCCGGGTACTGAGTAAAAGTGAACAAACGGCTAACGCTGTTATTATTAGGAATGAATCCCTTCGGTTATATGTTCTTTGACAAATCCATATTGCATATGCACTCTGTAAATATTTCTTAGAATTCATAGAAGCTCATTCAATCATTGAGCTAAATGCATTGACCGATGCAATGTTTCCGTTAGTGCAGTGGAAACATCGGTTGTGACTGGTGGTTTCTCCCATTGAAATTGAACTTCATTTCGAGAGAGAGGATCGTTGTGACCAAAACTCGTGTGCTATCTATTTCGAATAAATGTAAAGTGAACAGCTTTTGCAACCTGTGGAAAACTGCATAAGTGCCAGGTATTTGTGCGAAAAGTCATTATGATAATTGAAGAGAGCAATGCAATGCTCCCCTTTTGTGAGGGAGTCACAAAGATACAGTGCACGAGAAATAACGTTGGCGAGTCACAGGTTAGTGGTTGATGCAACAGGTGGTTGCACTTGCTAGTAAAGAGTTGTCATCTGAGTAAATAATTGAAAACTCAGCGGGAATCAATTACACGTGTTTCCGGGTGTTTCCGGTGCATTTGGATATTTAGAAACCTCATTAGGGGAAAACATTATGAATCTTTTCACAGAAGTGTCTCAAACAATGATGAAATTTTGTCTGACTTTTCGTGATCTGTGGAAAATACGTGAATATGTACATTTCTTATTGTGGTACTTTCTCAGTCTATTTACAGTTATTTCTCATTAGATAAACCCCGATCGTTTTTTTTTTTTTTTGAAACATCTACTAGCGTCGGTTTATCCTACGAGAAGCGCAATAGCCTATTCAGATTACGCCATTTATGTTATGATAAAGAGGAACTTGATGCCAATGCTGATACATTCGATTTTTTGTCATCGCCTTAACACGTAATAAAGCTCGTTCTAACGTAAATTGACCTTAGTATGCAAATAAAAACAATCGACTATCTTTATCTCATTCAAGCAATTGCACTATATTCGAAGAAAATTTAATAAAAAATAAAAATTATTCAATTGTGTGATTACAAATATTATTCTTCCAATTATTTCCACTTGTCGATAAAAAGAACACTGAAAATGATTTCAATTAGGAAACGAAACTCGTAATTGTTGGTTCACAAAAGTTTATATCAGCAGATGGCAGATTTTTATACAGTTCTACTTTAAAACCTTGCCAAATCTGTATAAAATTTTGGAATATACAGTTTCAAAATATCGTACAATTATGTATTATTTTATTGCTGTATCTGTATAAAAGCTCACATATTTTTTATCGAAAGCTTGTAGGATTGTATATGAGATTTGTTTTCTGGGGGTGTAAGTAAACAAAAGAAAAATATTTGTTATCTTATAGTGTTGTACCATATTTTTCTGTTATTATACTTTTTAGTGCTTTTTAATTGTTTTGACATTCATTTTGATGCAAAAATAGTTCGATATATCAAACGGTAATTGAATGATTGTCAACACTGCATTGGTGCCAAAAGAACGTAAAATATAGTAAGGGGTCGTACACATATTACGTAAGCATTTTTTCTGGGGTTTTCGACTCCCCCTCCCCCCATGTAAGATTTTTTTTAATACAAATATTTTTTAATTTATATGGTGCGTAAGAAAATGACGGACCCCTCCTCCCCCCATAAGTGCTTACGTAATTTGTGTACGGCCCCTAAGAAGAACTCTCATTTAAATCCATTGGTGCAGCAAATCCGTAATACCTTTGTTTCTAATAACGAATTCTGTCTCGTCTTATCCCGTTTTGTTTTGTCTAATCTTACTTCGCTTGGTTCTCATTTTGTTCTGTAGGGTGGAATACGAATTCTTGATCTTGGTTCTTACTCAAATCGACCGTGTTATTAGAAAGGGAACCTTAAAGGATAGTAAAAATAATGTGCCTAAACCACGGTCACGGTGCCCCGGTAGGCCGTTATTATAAAATAAAAATGTCCATCAAAACCAAGTACAGGGCTCAATTCCTGTGGTAATTCTGCACCTCTGGACCAATTTTTAAAAAAATCCCTAGGAGGAATCTCGAGAAATCTTGATTTGAAGTTTTTAATTAAGAAATTTCAAAAGAATCTATATTTAAATTCAATAATATCCCCAAAATACCTTCAAAGCCGTCTAAAAAGTGGTCCAAGTTGTTTTAAACCAGTTTGCATTTGTTGCTTTTATTACAATTATAAATTTTTACAACTGATTAAGCTTACCAAACTGACTTAGGTATGTTTTTTGTATGGGTTGAAGCCGTCTATCTTCAAGAATGCTACCTGCAGATTCTTTGTTGAATGCCATTCAGATTAAAATTTGTATTTTTTATTGTATTCACAAATGTATTCGAGCATCAGAAGTAAAGATTGGAATATGGAAAAAATTGATAATAAAACCAACAGCTTAAAGATTTATTTAAAGTAGTGTAGTTGTTTAGCATTATATAACAGGATAGATCTTCGTCAGATGCTGTAACAATTGAATTGACGGAGCTTTATCATATTCTGAGATTTTCCCGCAAAATGATCATCGGACGGGTAATGACTCCAAAGATGGCGGTAAGGAAAAGCTACGATTTTCAAGAGTGAGCTCAACATCTAGAATGAGATCTCGAGAACCAAGGAAAACATCAGGAAAAATGTACAAGAGAAAGAAAAAAAATACAAGCTTTGTGCATATTCTTTTGGGTTTTCGGTTACGACGAAGAAATATTCAATTTTTGAACTTTTAAAAACACTTTAATAAAGAAACAAAATGAACCTTTGCTTATCTCCGGCACTACACATCTAGTTACGTCATTACTCTGCTTAAACATTAACAATCTAATTAATATTTCAATAAGCAGGTTCTGAATGATTTCAAAAAAGTGCACATAAGATACAGCTCTTTGAAACTCTACCATGGTTTTGAGGAAGCAATTGATGACTTTGCTAGCAGCTGGAAAAAGCCGCAGCTTCCATTCACGTTAAAGTACCATATCTTGAATAATCATGTTTCAGAGTTCTGTAAAGGTATCGGAATAGATTTTGGCTTACACATCAAACATGCTTTTTCTAGTCCGTTGATTATAACTTTGACGAGATTTGACAGCAAAGATCGGTTAATAAGTGCTGTGATCGAGTATAACAGCTTTTAACTACTATTATTCTACACGAACTCTGGTCTTACTTCTCTCCATTATGAACATAAACACTAAATTAAGATTAATTTTTACCTTTCATTCTATTAAACATTGAAAGCAACCATATACTAAACTTGAGCAAGTTAGCCATACAAAAACATATTTAAGTCAGTTTGGTAAGATAAGTCAGTTGTAAATATTTATAGTTCTAATAACGGCAACACGTGCTTAGGGCCATCTTTGGCGTTGTGCAAGAGAATGGTGTGTGACGGCGAAGGATGAAACAAGAGCTCGCCCAGCTCTACGGCGAACCCAGTACCCAGAAGGTAGCTAAAGCTGGAAGGGTACGATGGGCAGGGCATATTTCAAGAATGCCAGACAGCAACCCTGCAAAGCTGGTGGTTATTTCCGACCGGCAGATTTAAGAAGAATTGAAGGACATCTATCTAGGTGGATTAATCAGGGTTTTAGGTGATATTTTTGGATTCTTTTGAAATGTCTTGACTAAAAACTCCAAATCAAGATTTCTCGAAATTCCTCCAAGGGATTTTTTTAAAAATTGGTCCAGAGGTGCAGAATTACCACAGGAATCGAGCCCTGTACTTGGTTTTGATGGACATTTTTATTTTATAATAACGGTCTACCGGGGCACCGTGACGGTCGAACCTAATGACACGGTCGATTTGAGTAAGAACCAAAATCAAGAATTCGTATTCCACCCTACGGAACAAAATGAGAACCAAGCGAAGTAAGATTAGACAAGACAAAACGGGATAAGACGAGACAGAACGCCCGACTAGAAGGTCATATCAAAATTATATCACCATATTGTGAGGGTGAGATTTAATAGGAATTGGGCAACCCACTCTGAGCATGCATTGATGATAGACATGTAAATATCATCCGAACAACGGTTCAGTTGCCAAATGCCAACATTGACAAGTGTATAGCAGGCCATGACTTTGCCTCTTTCCTTGTCGGGCACGCCCGGAGTTGCACGCTCGAGAAGACAGCACACAAGCGATCAAATCAACGGATAGCTCGTTCGGCGGAATTAGGCCACACATTTGGCGATCCTGCCAGATTGTTCCTGGTTGGAAATTATTGTTCTGTAAGTATCCTGTGGGCGTGATCGGGACATTTTTTTTCTTCGGTTTCGACTTGTGATGTCGAAGGGAAGATCGCCGGAATAAATTATTTGTTTTCTCATCGATTTCGACTTGTAATGTCGAAGACGCTTTGGAAGGGCGTCGGATTGAATAATTTTCTCATCGGTTTCGACTTGTATTTAGTGTCGAAGGCGCTCTGGAAGAGCGTTGGATTGAATGATTTGCTCAACGGTTTCGCCTTGAGGTGGCGAATACGCTCTGGAAGAGCGTCGGATTGAATGATTTGCTCATCGGTTTCGACTTGTAGTGTCGAAGGCGCTCTGGAAGAGTGTCGAAGGCGCTCTGGAAGAGCGTCGGATTGAATGATTTGCTCATCGGTTTCGACTTGTAGTGTCGAAGGCGCTCTGGAAGAGTGTCGGATTGAATGATTTGTTCATCGGTTTCGACTTGTAATGTCGAAGACGCTCTGGAAGAGCGTCGGATTGAATGTTTTACTCATCGGTTTCGACTTGTAGTGTCGAAGGGGCTCTGGAAGAGCGTCGGATTGAATGATTTGTTCATCGGTTTCGACATGTGATGTCAAAGATGCTCTGGAAGAGCGTCGAATTGAATGATTGTCTCATCGGTTTTGACTTGTGATGTCAAAGACGCTCTGGAACGGCGTCAGCTTAAATGATTTGTTCATCGGTTTCGACTTGGAATGTCGAAGGCGTTCTGGAAGATCGCCGGATTGAATGATTTTTTTATCGGTTTCCACTTGTAATGTCAAAGGTACCAGATTGAATGATTCTTATCGGTTTCGATTAAACATGATTTGTTTTCGGAATAAATGAGTTTTCTCATCGGTTTTCTGCTTGTATCGTCGAAGGTGCTCTGGAAGAGTACGGATTGTTGCAGCTTTTTGATGGTTATGTCGAAGAGGGGCGGATTGTTCGCGTCAAAGAAACGTTAATGCGGTGGACCAGACTGATTGGTGGTGCCGGACTGATTGGCTTAAGCTTGAAGGACCAATACAGAGAATGTTGGGAGAGCCACCGATATTGTTTTGACTTTTCCTGTTGGAAGGCCATCAAAATTGTATTGGATATGGTCTGCCGGCTCGAGTTCTATTTGGTTTTGGGTTGCAATGCTGGATATATTTGCAAAAAAATAAGAAGGAATACAGTTCAGAAGGCTCGGGCTGGATTAATTTGTTTAGTAAATATGCACTTGTGTATGGATTGGAAAATCGTATCAAACGTAGTATTGAAATATTTGAATTAGGATGATTTTGAATATGGGAATTGAGTACGGATATTGGATACTAAATTGTAAAATTAAATTTGGCTGTAATGTAAAAAAATGCGTGATAAAAATGATGTAAATAGTTGTTTTATGAAAATAGCAAGTCATTTTTTTTTTCTCTTTTTTGATGAGAGAAGAAGGGGAATGTGAGGGTGAGATTTAATAGAAATTGGGAAATCCACTCTGAGCGTGTATTGATGACAGAAATGTAAATATCATCCGTATAACGATTCGGTTGCCAACATTGAAAAGTGAATAGCAGGCCATGACTTTGCCTCTTTCCTTGTCGGGCACGCCCGGAGTTGCACGCTCGAGAAGACAGCACACAAGCGATCAAATCAACGGATAGCTCGTTCGGCGGAATTAGGCCACACACACATATGTTATACTAAATGTCTATAACCAAATTTGTTAGGAACTTGGGGCAGGATGTTGTTAAAATATATAAATTGATATCAAAAACTTCTTGAAACAAAAAGCTTTCAAATTTTGTTACAATTTTATCACAAAAATAACACAGATACTTAACATATTGTTTACTGTGCAGATGAAAATGTTTACAGGTTGTGATGGGTCTCCAGATTCTCAATCAGATTTTTTTGTTTTTGTCTGAAAAAGATTATTTTTCAAGAACATGAAATTAAGCCCATTACAGATAAGCCCTTTTTAAATTATGACAGCGTTGTGATCTCTATGGCTGGGAGATATTGATACACCATTTTTATTGCCTACTTTTGGGCAATTCGATATTAAGCATTTCATTTCATTTGTTACACCATTCGAAAGCGAACGACTACTGAGAATAAAGTTTTATCAAACTAAGTTACCAATATCACGATGCGATAAAATTGTGTTCAGTTTTTGTTATGCTCTTCTAGCCGGGGAGACAAGACGAGATAAAACGAGGCAAGACGGAACAAGTGAAGTGCGAAATGAGAAGTGAGAAGTGAGAAATAAAAGGTTTGAAATGAGAAGTGAGAAATTCGATGTAAGAAGTGAGAAAAGAGAAGAGAGGAATGAAAAGTCAGAAATGAGATATAAGAAGTTATAAGTGAGAAGTGAAAATTGATAATGAGAAGTGAGAGGTGTGAAGTGAGATGTGCGAAGTGAGAAATGAAAAGTTAAAAGTAAGAAGTGAGAAATTTGAAGTGAGCAGTTAGAAACGAGAAGTGAGAAGTAAGAAGTGAGAAGTGAGTAGAGGAGAGAAATGAAAAGTGGGAAGTTATAATTAATAAGTGAAAAGTAAAAAATAAGAAGTGTGAAGTGAAAAATGGGAAGAGAGTAGTGAGACGTGAGAAATGAGGAGTGAGAAGTGAGTTGCGAGAAAAGAGTAATAAGAGAGTAAGGACCGAGGAACGAGAGGTAAGAAAATCACGATAATAAAGAAATTTAAAAAAAAGAGAGGTAAGAAACAAGATTCTTAGTCTTTCCTTCTTTCTTTTTTCTTCTTCCTTCTTCTTTCTGTCTGATATCTCACTACTCAACATCTCGCTTCTCATGTCCCAATTATCATCTCACTTCTAAATCCTTGTTTCTGTTTATCTCACTACTCACATCGTTCTTCTCACTACGCAACTCTCACTTCACACTAGTCATTTCTCACCACTGACCTTTCATTTCTCACTTTCCACTAGTCACATGTTATTGCACATATCTCACTACTCAATACTCACTTCCATTTCCCAGTACTCAGTTCTCACTACTCTATACTCATTTCGAACATCTAATTTTTCACTTTTTCAGAGATGAAACTAGATGGAATGACAGACGAGACGACGAACCGAGAAAAAAAGCGGTACTACAAGAGAAGACATGAGATAAGATAAAGAGCCGAGAGGGGACGATACAAGACGAGATGTGACGAGACTAGAAACAAAATGAGAAATTAGATGACGATAAAGACGAGGCAGTAGAGTGATTCAAATTTTGACTTTTTTGCCCCCCGATGCTCAAAATACATCCAAAGTAGCTAAAAATTTGGGAGGATTATTATTATCGACCGACGCCGATAGAATCATCTCACCTTTCCGCGTCCTTCGGATGCAGTTGACATCTCCTCCTAGACTAGAGAGCTTCTCGTTGCTTCCCATAGTCTTTCAGACATCGTTTATCGTCAGTCTTGACGATAATCGCTTCACCTCTGTCTTTACGCTTGCCACTGCCATTGGAAACCGCACTCTTTTTTTCACGGGCTCTACCCTTCTTAACAGTGACCTGCTCCGCTCCTTGTGTCGCATTCCTTGCGACCTGCTGACGAGTCCGTTTCGCCTTTTTGACCTCCGTCCACGGCAGATCCTCCTCCCAGCGATCTTCTGGTATCCTATTTGGTGGAGGTACCGTTTTCCTCTCGGTCTTCTCCATTCGGGCCCTCTCGGCCCTTTCCCGACGAGTAACCGTAACTTTCCTAGTAAGAGGTACCGTGTCTTTTTTAGCTACTTTCAGGTCTGCCTCCTGCACGATTATGGCATTATTGAATGAATTATTATTTAGCTTAGGAGTTGCTCCGCTGATGGCCACCCGCCTTTGAAGCTCTGCAGTCTGGCTCTTCGCCAGCTGCCTCCCCTCTGTAAGGAGGCGAATCCTCGATTCGGCCTTCTACGAGGTCTTCACCGCCTGGCTCACCGCCAAATCATTTTCATCAGAAAGAAGGCGGATCTTGTGCTCCGCCTTCTTACTGACTTCCAGCAGGGTCTTCCACTCCGACTTCGCCTCCACGACTAGAGCGCAGAGGGTCAGTACGGCCTGTTTCAGATCCTTGCTATATTTGACGCGGTTATCCAGAAAGGACATGATTACGTCCGATACGTCCGTAATCACCTCCATTGTATGGCCTCCGCTGTCCTCGTGGTTGGTCATCACCGAGTTTATGACCTTGGTCAGAGTGGGGCCGTCCATTTTATCGTCGACCGACACCTGTTCTGACACACCACGACATTCACCTTTGGGATGTCCGATTAAGGCCAATTCGCCTAGCAAAAGGGTCCTCCTTACCGTAGTGCGGGGCTTCTTTTGACTCCGGGGGCTACTACGGATTTTTGATTTTTTGAAAAAATTAAACGGAAAAATACCAAATTTAAGTTGCGGAAAAATACCAACAGAAAGTTGTCATCCAACTATCAACAAGACACCCTATTGGTGACAACGAAATTTTGTTTTGTTATCTTCGTTATAATTCCTGTTTTAAAATGTCCAAAGTAGCCCCTGATTTGTCAAAAGAAGCCCCGCACGACGGTACCGCTAGACACCGCTCCACCGTCCATTTTTTTTTCTTCGAAGAGATCATTACTGTTGGGTCCCCCTTGCGGCTGCTGTCGAATCCTTCTGGTGTAGTCACCTTATTGATCCCATGGTTATATATGTTTACCTTGCGGCATGCAGGGAGGCCATGCGAGGGTTGACACTTGCGTGTTCAGAGCCAGATCAGCGGTAGTCAGGAAGGAGCATCTGAGCCTACCCCACGTAGTTTGACAACTGGGTGACAGGATAGTACTGCGTGCTACAAGGTCCGGTCCGCCACTGTTTTATGGGACGGAAGGCAGCCTGACCATGCCCATTCACCGTTTCAGGTCGGTGCCACCCGGCCCAACTAAGAGAATAGAATGCCCAGACTACCAGCCCTCGCTTCATAGTATTACAATATTCAAAACAGAGTCATGTGACAATGTAACATGCAGCCAGTATGCCATAATCTGGATCTTACTGGCATCGATCCTGATGTGCCAATGGCACTCCTTGAGCTTGTGCTTTTGAAGCGGCACACAGTCGCTTTGATAGAGACTGCTTACGGACACTTGTGGTTTTTTTTGGAGGGATTTAGCAGAGCCCACCGCTAAACCCCACCACATCCCTGACCCGCAGACAGCTGGGGAGGGGTCGTCAAGCCCTTGGACATAGTCCCTGCTGCCCCCACCCCCTCTCCCCCTGCTGGACATAGTCCCTGTTTGTACCTATATGATCCCCACTTTGACATCTTATGTAACATCATATACGATTGGTACTTTCGGCTTCACTGTTTGCGGGTCTCTATCTATAAAAAACGTCTCTGGTTTCTCATGAAATGCTTGCTCTAGCATGAATTCGCCTTCCAATGTTTGTTTACGCCCAAATCGCAAATCAGTCCCGAATTGTGTTATTGACTTTTTGCACGTAAAGACGAAACAAAACGAGAGACTATAGTGAGGAGATAACGAAGAAGATGGGACGAGACAAGACGAGACGAGACACGAAAGGTGAGACGAGACAAGAGAGTAGATGAGAAATGAGAGAGTAGATGACTACTTTAGTACATTATTTTTTTGGACTTTAAAATGGTGTTTGTGAGATTTTAGTTCCTTGGAATGTGTTGCACATTTCTTGGGAGTGATATAGAAGAAACTAAATAAAAATTATAAGAAGACAACCGACGGTGTTAACTTTGACCGATTCTACACTGCCCTTCTACGCATAATCGTCCCATGTTACCTTTGATGATAAAATTCAAACTCGAGGAAATTTGTCGCTTTTTATACAAATATTGTATTAAAATAATACAAATTTGTATTATTTCAATACAACAATTGTATCAAAATCTTCCAAAATTGTATATGCCCAATTATAATACAGTTCCTGTAAGGTTCTTATGCAGAACTGTATTAAAATCTGCCATCCGCTGGTTGGGTGTACGGTAGTAAAAATCATCATTCTTCTAATAAAGCTAACGTAGGTTGATCATTCTGTTCACTGACTGATGCGACATACGATAAAAAATTGTGACCGGAAACTTTTTACCGAAAATCTAAATATTTATTCAACGGAGACTATGCAAATTTCCGCAGAAAATGAGCAAATGTCGGTTTTCCCAGTCATAAATTTCTTGCACCTTTACTAGCGCAAAACTACGTCAGTTGGCTCGTGGTCAATTGAAGTGGCGTCATGACTGCAACGCTTTGCATTTTTGCTGTTTGATTCATACAGGTCAAGATATAACGAAGAGGGTGACTGTATCAAAAGTGGAGGAATTAGTAAACTTACAAAATGCAATGATTCTAAATATTCAAAAATAAGACTGAATGTAAAATTAAATTCACAGAATGTATTTTAATTTGTTGAGAAATCATGATTTGTAGCAATTTATAATATAAGAACATGGATGATTTGAAACTAGCAGTGCTATGTGATTAATAATGCTAAGCTTTTAAACTTTAAAGTATTGTGGTACACTAAGTGAGTAACAATGAATAATATATGGGATAAATGAATAAATAAATGACTTTGAAAAATATTTACATATTTGTTTTGTATAAATTCCAAGGATCAATATTAATTATTTTTCTTTTTTGTTTGTTGAGCTGACCTAACATATAAATCAATCAACGTTAGTAAACTAATTATTGCCACTTCAGGTGCAATTACCCTACGTAGATCAACTTCCAGCTGAGCTATGCACGATGGCAGGACTGGTGGGACGGACGGTTCAGTTATGTCGTCGTCCGTCACGCCGTGCCGATCGATTGTTTGTTTTCATTCCATTATTATCGGTCCTATGCCGACAGCTGGCAAATGAATGAAAGTTACCGTTTTCAAGTTCAAGTTCGTATAAACATGGAGACGGGTGGTATGTTGCAAGCGTGTTGGGGTTTCACTGCCACGGTTGCATCGTCTGGTGGGTGTTGCAATCGTAGATTGACGCCATGTGCGGCGCGGTATTGGTCGGTAAATTGATACAACTGTGTTGATTTATTTGATGGCGTGAGAGTATTGAGAGGAGAAAGCATCCTCATTTTAATTTTCTATGCATTTTAACGTCTCAACCTGAGTTGAGAGATGGCTCATTCACTATTCTGGCATTATTTGGCAATGAAAAGAAATTTCTTCCTGTAACGTGTAGGGGATCCACGCGATGGTTAGCTCATTCTGCGAGACTATTATGCAATGGG
Source organism: Armigeres subalbatus (assembly GCF_024139115.2). Taxonomy (NCBI): domain Eukaryota; kingdom Metazoa; phylum Arthropoda; class Insecta; order Diptera; family Culicidae; genus Armigeres; species Armigeres subalbatus. Next base: position 314,746,300 of record NC_085141.1, read on the forward strand.
ATGAGTTAAACTTGGCAACTAGTCTGGTCACGTGTTTTGTTCGGTTTTACCGACGAAAACTTTCCCGCCGCAATTACTAAGCTGATGTAATACTTTCATTGCAGAACGTCAGTCATCCTGAAGCGGTAAGCGTTAGCGTGTACACCTCGCATGCACTGAGTTCAGAATCAAGTGGAACTGTTCGCGAGAAGTGGACCAGAAACATCGAGTTCTTACTATCGTGCGTTGCACTGTCCGTCGGATTTGGGAACGTCTGGAGGTTTCCCTACACAGCGCTAAACAATGGTGGTGGTGCGTTCGTTGTCCCATATTTGGTGGTACTGCTGGTGGTTGGACGACCTCTCTATTATCTGGAGATGATTGTCGGGCAGTTTTCTAGCAGAGGATGTGTGAAAGTGTTCGACATGTGTCCATTGATGCGAGGCGTCGGTGTGGGGCAGACCATAACGATGTTTACGATCATCGGATATTATGCAGCACTGCTGTCACTGGCAATACGCTACTTCGTAGACTCATTCCAATATACCCTTCCGTGGTCCGTTTGTCAATCAGATTGGGATTGTGTCGATTCATCCAAGGCTTCAATTCACATCTCCAATAGTTCGACAACGAAACCGTCTGCTGAGTTCTATTTCACGTGAGCTGATCTTCCCATAATTGAAATTTTATTTGATTAATCGATTCAATTACAGGAGGGTTGTAACCAATCATTCACCGGATCTCAACAACGGAATTGGGATACCAAATTATCAACTAGTTCTGTGTCTTCTGGTCAGCTGGATTTTAATAACAGTGCTAGTCATCAAGGGAATCAAGAGTAGACTGGCCCAGGAAACAAAAAGTTGTCTAATCCTACGGGGCACCCCCCAGGATTGTGTCTTTGGGTGAGAAAATCAATCTCTGAAAATTTCAGCTCAATCGCTTGTTGCATAAGCTGGCGCATTCGATTTGAAGTTTGTATGGGGATTTCAGCCAAAATGTATAGGAAATTACACCTCCGTCACTCATTCGATCTGAAAATTGGTTCTGATTGCTCAATTGCCCTCAGAATTGCAAAAACGGCAGTTGGTATGCTACAGAACAATTCCACAGAACATTGTATGATGATTAAATGAATTTTTATATAGGTTTCGGCTGATACGATTTGATCAATAAATCCAAAAATACACAATTCAGCGCCTAATAAATCAGACGAAAATTATATAAAAGTTCATTTAATCATCATACAATGTTCTGTGGAATTGTTCTGTAGCATACCAACTGCCGTTTTTGCAATTCTGAGGTTAATCGAGCAATCAGAACCAATTTTCAGATCGAATGAGTGACGGAGGTGTATTTTCCTATACATTTTGACTGAAATCTCCATACAAACTTCAAATCAAATGCGCCAGCTTATGCAACAAGCGATTGAGCTGAAATTTTCAGAGATTGATTTTCTCACCCAAAGACACAATTCTGGGGGGTGCCCCGTGGAATTCGACAACATTTTTTTCTCCCCATACTAAGCTGGGCCAGTCTAATCAAGAGTTCCGGAAAAGCATCCTACTTCCTGGCAATATTTCCGTACGTAATTCTTTTCGGGTTGCTCATTCGATCAGTTACTTTGGATGGAGCTTTCGACGGAATCAAGTACTTCATCACGCCTCAATGGGGCATGCTTCTGGATACCAAAGTGTGGTATGAGGCCATTTCCCAATGTTTTTTCTCGCTAACCGTAGGACTGGGAGCCGTGATTGTCTATTCTTCGTTCAACAATTTCTCCAACAATATCTATCGGTAATTGTGCATGAAATAAACCTTTACAACATTTTAAACATTCACATCCAACTCATTTTTAAGCGACGCGATGATCATCTCCTGGTTGGACACCTTCACGTCGATGCTGTCTGGGGTGATCGTTTTCGGCGTAGTGGGAAACGTAGCCTACATTACGAAGAAGAACGTTACGGACGTTATGAAGGGTGGTCCCGAGCTGACGTTCGTTGTCTACCCGGACGCACTCGCCAAAATGCCCACATGGCCCAATTTTATCTCGATGATGTTCTTTTTGATGTTCATTCTGCTGGGCCTGGGCAGCAACATGGGCATTGTGACGACAATTCTGACCTCAATCAAGGATCGGTACCCACGTGTGACGATTTGGAAGGTGGTCGTCGCTATTTCTGTGGCAGGATTCAGCTGCGGTTTGGTGTACATCTCACCGGTGTGTTTCACTATCACATAATTCAAATCTTAACTTATTTATTCAAATATTATTTATTTATAGGGAGGATTTCACGTGCTGGATATAGTTGACTACTATGGAGTAACGTTCCCTACTCTAATATTGGTAGTTCTGGAGGCCTTCACATTCTGCTGGTTGTACGGTGTCGATCGTATATGCATAGACATAAAATTCATGCTCGACATCAAAACTGGTGTCTTCTGGAGGGTATGCTGGGGCTTCTTAACCTTATTGATTCTACTTATTATTACATGTATGCAAATATTTCGATATGAAGCGAAAAAAGTTCCTGTGGGATATAACGGTAAGTCCTACAGATTTCGATATTTTTATTTAATGCTTATCAATAATAATTAGAAAATGTACTTTTCAGTTTTCGGTTGGAGTCTCTTTGGAGTTACGGTTCTACAAGTTGTTGGTTGGGCCATCTATACCACTGCCAAGCAACCAAAAAGCTGCAGCATTTATGACAACATGCGCGGTGCTCTTCAACCAACCGCAGACTGGGGACCGGAATCAGAAAAAATGAAACGGGACTACGACACATTGATCGCTAACTACAAAATTGATAGGAATAGAGTGGAAACACTGCGAGCCAGACTTTTTAATAAGATTTTTAAATGAATACCCAAGTATTATTTCGTACATATAAGCCCTATAGAGAGAAGAATCTCATGCATAATTATATTATTAAAAAGACCAATAGTACAAATAAAATCTGTAACTAGATTGTTTTTCTATACTTTCATCACCGTACACGCTAAAATTAAGCTATTTAAAATTTAATCTAATCAGACTAATCTGCATCAGAAACGGGACTATTAAAATTTTGAGTAAAAGATGCTACTACAAATAGAATGATGATTCGTGAAAATTTGACATGGCCTTCCATCATCTTGTGTCACGACTGATGATAAACAAATTAACCTATCTATCTGAGTATATTTTGCAGCAAACAGATCCCTAGTTTAAGCGCAATCATCATTTTAGTGAAGTAGTATATTTTACTCAAATTTTGAGTAGTCCCGTTTCTGGTGAAAATGAGTAGAATTCGACTCAATTTTGATTGTTCATTTTTAGCATGAGTATTCATGTCCCAATCATAACACACTTGACGACTACTTCTAAAATTCTAACGCCATTTGCACGAATGCCATATGCCCGAATAGTTGCAATTTGTTTCCTTATTAAGTGAATAGTGGAAGAAGTGAGATATAGAGTTTGCTGACATTCAATCATCTTTCTCTTTGAAGCATATAGGAAGGGTGTACGGAAGGGTGTAGTGTAGAGAAACGTTTCCCGATGAAATAAATCCCATCTTTTCCATGCGCTTGAAAGAGAAAAAATATTAAACGTCAGCAACTCTTATAAAATCTATATAAAACTATATAAGAAATGAGTACTGAGTAGTGAGGTGTAAGCCGTAGAAAGTGGAAAATGAGTTGTGAGTTGAGAGAAGTGAGAAATGAGAAATAAGAGAAAAGGAACAGGCATAAATACACACCATAGGGGTCAGCAGGGACTATGTCCAAGGGCTTTACGACCCCTCCCCACGGCCTCTGCGAGATAGGGGTCCTATTTGGCAGTGGACTCTGTTAAGCTCTACAAAAAGCTGCATGAGTCCCCATGCAGGTCTTCTCAAAGCGACCGTGTGCCGTTCAAAACGCATAGGAGCCCAGGGAATGCCAAATGGCACATCAGGATCAATACCAGTAAGATGCTGATTATGGCATTCTGGCCGCGTGTTAAAGGACCTTGTCTTGGAAATCGTAATATATATTTTGAAAGCGAGGGCTGGAAGTCTGACATTCTACTCTCTTACTAAATCCGGGTGACACTGACTCGAAACGGCGAGTGGGCTGATGGCTAGCCTGTCTTACGCCCCCTAAAACCGTGTCGGGCCTTGTGGTTAACTGTCCAATCCTGCCACCAAGCTTTGCCTGCTGGGTGGGAGTAGGCTCAGATGCCCTTTCCTGACTTGCGCTGATCTGGCTCTGAACACGTAAGTGTCAACTCTTGCATGGCCGATAACCATGGGATCATTAAAGGCGACTACTCCAGTAGGATTCGACGGCAGCAATAACAATAGGAGAGTTCCCCACCCAACAATAATGATTCAAAAACTAATTCTTTTGACGGTGCGTTAGCTATGGATGTAGCCAAAGGGGGTTTGGCGAGGTCTTCTCTCAGGAAGGCGGAGAGCGGAGTGACAGAGGCTGCAACTAGCAGCACCAGAGTCACCCCAGCATTGATGGGGTATAGCCCTATCCAAACGCTCGGTGGGCCACTAGCCGGGATGCGGGTGGTCGTAGCGCAATTTGATAATATCATAAAGTTTGCGAGTGCAAGGCAGAACATCATTAAGAAACTGAAACAGAACATTTGGATGCTCGGCCAGGGAGTCGCAAGACAAGAACTGGATATGTTTATCAGGCGGGTGGTGGGAAGAAAAAAAGCCGATGAAGGTACCGAAATCTATGCCTTCTCCTTCCTTGAAGGAGCGGCTATGACCCAAGGGGCGATTGATTTCACCCTGACGGCCAATGAGGAAAATACTGCGCCTAACCCGAAACGGCTTAGACAGCAATCCGGCAAAGGCACTCAGAGCAAAGTCAAACGACGTGTGACCATAAAGGCCAAACGTCATCTGGACGGAGCAGATTGGGGGTAGAGAAACCCGAAGGGCGTTGACCCGAAAAGGTTAGTTCTCGGCCCAAAAAGGCGAAAGGCACCAACCAGGCGCAAGTCGCCGGGGCGCAAGAGGGTACCAGTCGGCATAAGGGACCGAAAATTCCTGGCAGATGGTCAGTAGGGCAAAGCGGAAGTCAAACGCATCTCAACCCACAAAGAAAGCTAAGGACAGAGGCGAGGTCTTGTTGGTGAAACTGATAAGGCAAAGTTCGCTGAAGTCCTTAAATCGATGCGGGCGGCCGAAAAGCTTTCGGAGCTTTGTCAGGACATGGGAAGTGTCAGACGTACTAAGACCGTAATGACCTTGGTTCTAAAACGCGGAGCGCAGGCTAGTTGGACTGACTCACTGACTACAGTAAGCTGGCCAAAGAGGTCTTGGGTGACGACGCGGAGGTGAAGTCGTTGGGGGCGGAAGTGACCCTCCAGTGCAAGCAACTAGACGAGATCACGAACGCGGACGACGTCGTCTCTGCCGTCAGAGACCAGTGCGGTACAGAGAATGGGAACACCTCTGTACGCCTAAGAACCAGTCTTTTTGCTACGCAGGTAGCATACCTTAGGTTACCGGTTGTGGAAGCCAAAGAGGTAATGGAGCGTGGGAAGTTGAAGATCGGCTGGTCAGTATGCCCAGTGAGCAAACTCCAACTGCCTTCAGTAGATAGGTGCTATCGGTGCTTAGAGTTGGGACACAAGTCCTACAACTGTAAGGGCCCAGACCATAGCAACATGCGTCGTCGTTATGGTGAGGAAGGGTACAAGGCGCAGGAATGCGATAAGGACCCAAAGTGCCTCGTCTGCGCCAGCAAAAAGCAAGCCTGTAACCACGTTATGGGTGGTTCTTCGTGTCCCATCGGAGAAACAAATAAGAAGAAGCCGAGCAAGTAACACAGCTGAATCTTAACCACTGTGCAACTGCCCAGCAGCTGCTGTGGTCGTCGGTCTCGGAGTCGAGGACTGTCGCCATCCTGTCCGACCGGTACAAATACGGCAATTGGGTGGTGGACCCTGTCGATAACGTCAATTTGGTGGCGGACGGCCTAGAACAATGGTGCGTTCTGTTGTAGCTGCTTTGTCCCACCAAAGTGGCCCTTAGAACAGTTCAACCAGATGATCGATAGGCTATCGTTTCACCTAGTGGGTCGTAAGCCGGTCTTCATAGCAGGAGATTTTAACGCTTGGGAAGTGGAGTGGGGCAGCCGCTACATCAATCGAAGGGGTCAAGCGTTACTAGAGGCGCTAGTGAAGCTCGTTGCAGTGCTGGCCAATGATGGTTGCGCTAACACGTTCAGAAGGAACGGGGTGAGTCATGGATTGACGTAATGTTAGTCAGTTCTGATCTGGCACCAGACTTGGACAGGAGGAGTAGATGAGGGTTATCTCATAGTGATCATCTAGCAATTCGTTTTAAGATCAACTATTGCGTGCAGGTGCAACATCCGAGGTCCGGGGATCCCTGTCAGGTCTGTGGGTGGAGAACCAATCACTTTGAAAGCGAAGTTTTCACCGCGACCCTGGGACTGGAAGCCAACACTGAAGGTCTTAGCGGGGATGCGTTGGTAGCTGTCCTATCACGCCCGCACTGAGAAATGGCAGATGCCCGGTATACTGGTGGAGTGCCGAGATCGCGACCTTTCGATCAACTGTCTCAAGGCTAGACGAAGGATACAACGTGCTCGCACCAAAGGTGTCTCTTTACCCCCTGAATGGTCCCTGGATATGTTGGCGCCCTAGCAGCACACATGTTGTGAAAAAGTTTCTGTTACTCACATGTGACCAAATTCAGTCATATATGAGTTACTGATTTGGGCTGCTATGGCGAGGATTATCGAAGTACTTTTCCCGTCCCGAGCAGCAAGTCCCTGGCCTCCTGCACCGCAAGACAATATGGGTGGAAATGAACGAAGATCTACTCTGCCGCTAACCGCAAGTCGAGCACATCTGAACTTTTGACAATTTTGAGTAATTATCATATTTCACTTTATTTTCACATGTACTATGAGTTAGGCTATTTTATGCGAGAAGTTTGTTCTAGAAAAGTGAAAAAATACCAAGTCAAATTGTCCCATATGGAAAAGTAATCGCAAGTCAGTTGCATCGAGTCACTTCGTAGAATGGCATACAAATTGATCATATTTGTTCAATACATGTGCTCAGAACACCTCTCAAATACAAAAACAAATCATTTCGAAAGAAAAATGCGGAAGAAAATTGTGTAAACATTTGGAATTTTAGTTTATATCGCGGTTGGAAATTAGGTTGGATTTGAAGATTGATACATAGAGGAATATACATTGCATCAGTAAATTCCAATATAACGTATTGAAACTTGCACGCTACATATAGCAAAAGCCCTTTCGAATATGTTTTGGTTTATGATAATAAAGATTTTTTAAAGTGATGTTTACTAGACTGGCCCAGATTAGTATGGGGAGAAAAAAATGTTGTCGAATTCCACGGGGCACCCCCCAGAATTGTGTCTTTGGGTGAGAAAATCAATCTCTGAAAATTTCAGCTCAATCGCTTGTTGCATAAGCTGGCGCATTTGATTTGAAGTTTGTATGGGGATTTCAGCCAAAATGTATAGGAAAATACACCTCCGTCACTCATTCGATCTGGAAATTGGTTCTGATTGCTCGATTGACCTCAGAATTGCAAAAACGGCAGTTGGTATGCTACAGAACAATTTCACAGAACATTGTATGATGATTAAATGAACTTTTATATAGGTTTCGGCTGATGCGATTCGATCAAAAAATCCAAAAATACACAAATTAGCTCCCAATAAATCAGCCGAAAACTATATAAAAGTTCATTTAATCATCATGCAATGTTCTGTGAAATTGCTATGTAGCATACCAACTGCCGTTTTTGCAATTCTGAGGTCAATCGAGCAATCAGAACCAATTTCCAGATCGAATGAGTGACGGAGGTGTATTTTCCTATACATTTTTGCTGAAATCCCCATACAAACTTCAAATCAAATGCGCCAGCTTATGCAACAAGCGATTGAGCTGAAATTTTCAGAGATTGATTTTCTCACCCAAAGACACAATCCTGGGGGGTGCCCCGTGGAATTAGACAACTTTTTGATTCCTGGGCCAGTCTAATGTTTACTTCCCATTTTAATTAATGAACAACGAACTTACTATTGTGAAATCATTCTAATTTCTCACCCAGATAATGAGTTGGATTTTAAACTGATTTACTTCAGGGCTTTGATACATTTACGCGTTGTTTGTTACAATTTAATCAATAAAATTTAATGGAGTGCGTGCTTTCTCATGTTTCTCATGATCGCGCGACCTGCCGAAATATTGTGTTCTGCATTGCGCGGCCGGTAATAAAGTTAATCAGTTCAGTGTGTGTTTTTTCGGATTAGCCATCGAGCAAGCGTTGTGCAGTGCGTGTTTTAGTCGTCGCGAAGTAGTTAAGATATCGAATCAGTCTTCGGGAAAATACGTAAGACACGCGTTGCTTTTCCGTTTTTGTATCATTAGAATATGCCGTCGTTAAAAAAAATAGTAAGTCGCATACCAAGGCGATTTCCAATCTATTTCCTTCCCAACTAACACACTATTCCTTTTCAGTGTGCTCATGGAGATACAGAGGATTTAAAATTTAAGACATTTTAAGTTTTATAACGCTCTTGAAGACCATAATTTTCTCTTCAAGAGTGTTATAAAACCAGCATAAAACCAAAAAGTGACTAGGAATGGGTAGGCCTTTGGACAAAATGACAAGTAGCAGAAATGACGTAGCAGGATTCTTAAGAAGGATGATATACATCCTGCAAGCTATTGTCATAAACCAGAGAACTTTAAAGCCATTAATTTCAAGAAATGACCAATAACTTTCAGAAACCCTCAGAAATTTATATGGATCGCTATGAATTACTTAGAAATTTTATGACCGTTCAAGAATGCTCTAAAGTTCCGGGTGTTATTTCGGACAAGATATGTGAAATTAGGGATGATTATGGTTTTACAATGGACTTCTAACAATTTATCTAAACTTGGTAGAATTTGTAACTAAGACTTTTTCTAAACTTGTAATTAATCATATAAGCAGATTTCAACAATCTTTATTTTCTACAGAAAGTCATATAGAATTTTAAACATTCTTCTGAGAATCTAAAAATATTTTTAAAAGAAACCATTGCGTATTTCCTGGAAATGTTTAATAACCTTAAGAAAAATCATAAAACCATCAAAACATTTAATTTCTTGGAAAGCCTAAACATTCTTGATTCCTGAGCCTCTAGACATTCTTGGATTTAGAATACTTAGAAAACTTCTTGGATTAAAAATGCTTCCGGACTGTCAGGAGACTTTTTGGAAAAGAATACTTTCTTTCAAGTGAAGGTATCCTCACGATTATCAGTTTAACCTTAGTTTAATTTTGCTAGTAATAAAACTTTGTCGAAAAGTTTTTGTTCAAAGGTGTGTAGCATATATGTTTTCCATAATTTTAAAGCGGGAAATGAAATACTTTCATAATGTTGCGAAAAGAAATACTTGTTGAGTTATACTACATTACCGACATTATATTATGCCCATAACGAACTACAATATCACGAAAATCTGCGATGTGGGCTTGCAAAGCATCCAAGAGTTTCAAAATGTTCAGATTGCATGCTTCACCATGTTTGTTAGTAGTGCATTATATTTTTTTTTCACAAATTTGAGTTTTGCTCGACGGAATGTGACTGACTTGCGGTTACTTTTCTCATTGAGATGATTTTGACATTGCGATTTCTAACATGACAAGTGAGTTTTTTCACGTTGTAGCCACTATGATCCATTAAGGTCACTCCTGACGGAATCCAAGATTCAAAGTGCTCGCGATTTCGGGGGCACACCACTCGATACAGAAGCAACGTACAACTGTCATTTTTATTTTTTCACGCATGCTGCGACGCAGCAAAGCTAAATCAACAAAAATGACACAATTTTGACGAGAAAAATTACAAAATTACAAATTTTCTGAATTGCACGTTTTCCAGATGTGCTCGACTTGCAATTAGCGGCAGTTAACTGCCAGTGATCAAATCTCTCGTAACGAACAAAGCTCCAGGGCCTGATGGAGTTCCGAACAGCGCTCTCAAGAGAGCAATCATAGCGAACCCGAACATGTCCAGGCTAGCTATGCAGAGATGCCTTGATGAGTGTAGATTCCCCGAAAGAAAAAAGATGGAAAGACAGAAACTGGTGTTGTTGCCGAAGGCCGGAAAGCCGCCGGGCGACCCATCGACGCATAGACCAATCTGTTTTATAGACACGACGGGCAAGTTGCTAGAGAGGGTCATCCTCAACAGTCTCAGGCCCAGTCCCGTACTCAGAGGGTACGAACGGCCTGTCAAGCAACCAGTTCGGTTTTCGCAAGGGTAAGTCCACGCTGGACGCTATTAACTCGATGGTAAAGACCGCCGATACTGTGCGTTAGTAACACTTGATGTGAAGAACGCATTCAACAGCGCAAGCTGGGATGCCATCGTGCTCTCGTTACACCGGCTCAGCCTACCGGTGGGCCTGTACCGGATTTTGGAAAGCTATGTCCAGAACAGTGTACACCCAGGTTTTTTTTACACGGTTTGGTTTTAGTCGTTTAAGACCTTCAGCATCAATGAAACAATGAGTTAACCCCACGAAAAAATTCACAAAAAATCAAAGAAAATTCAGGGGTATTTAAAAAGCTGTAAAAATCAGGTTACCTGAGAAATTAATGAATTCCAACCGTGTAAAAAAAACCTGGGTGTACTATTATAGCGTTCGTATTACCGCAGGAGCTCCACAATGTTCAATACTGGGCCCGGTATTATGGAACCTTATGTATGTGGGTTTTCGGAAGTTTCAACAACTACAGTATTGGATTACGTGAACGAAACGATTTCATATTGTATATTATCGCCAGCTGCTATCTGCTTGGCCTCTCAATTTCAACTGCCTATAACTACTCCTCTATGATACAATTCAAAGGTGCTTACAATCATCAGATATCATAATTGGGATGTTCATTTTATTTCTCACATGTATGACAGGATCCTGAAGGTAAAGTTCCCTCCTGGTGTCGGCTTCGCAGATGACGTAACTTTGGAGGTCTACGTGGAGTCAATTTCCGAGGTAGAACTGACCGCAGCCCACGCGATCACCACGGTCGAGGATTAGATGAGCGCTAGAGGCCTGGAGCTCGCTTAAGCAAAGAAAGCAAAGGACAGAGGCAATGCCTTCTTGGTGAAAACTGATAAGGATTAGTACGCCGAAGTCCTTAAATCGAAGCGGGGGCAGAAAAGATTTCGGCACTGGATCAGGATGCACCAAGACCGGTGAAATGATCTTGGTGCTGAAACGAGGAGTTGGGAGCGGAAGTGACCTTCCAGTGCAAGCAACGTCATTTCTGTCGGCAGAGAGCAGTGCGGTACAGAGATCGTGAAGACCTCTGTACGCCTAATATGCGGTCCCTTTGGCCTACCTTAGGTTTCCGGTCGCGGAAGCCAAAAAGGGAAGTTGAAGATCGGCTGTTCGGTATGCCCAGAAAGCAAACTCCAGCCGCCTTCAGTGGACAGGTGCTATCGGTGTTTAGAGTCGGGGCACAAGTACTACAACTGTAAGGGCAATTATAGCGTTCGTATTACCGCAGGAGGTCCACAATGTTCAATACTGGGCCCGGTATTATGGAACCTGATGTATGACGGGGTTCTGAAGGTAAAGTTCCCTCCTGGTGTCGACTTTGCTGATGACTCAACTTTGGAGGTCTACGTGGAGTCAATTCTCGAGGTAGAACTGACCGCAGCACACGCGATCAGCACGGTGGAGGATCAGATGAGCGCTAGAGGCCTGGAGCTCGCTTAACATAAGACGGAGGTGGTTATCGTAAACAACCGTAAGTCGGCAGTGCAATGATGCACGTGGGCGAAGTCGTGATCACATAAAAGCTGAGTTTGAAGCTCCTTGGGTTCGCAATAAACGACAAGCTGACCTTTGCCAGCAATGTCGACTATGCGTGCAAGAGGGCTTCGATTGTTGTTGCGGCATTATCGAGGATGATGTACAACAGTTCCAAGGTGTGAGTAAACGTAGGCTACTGGCAGGCGTTGCCGGGACACAACCCCGGATACCCTTATCCAGAAGATGTGCGAAGCGGTGGCGAAGTGGAACGGAGCTTCGACAGCAGCCACTCAGATTGCCTGCAGCTTGCAGAGTAGGGTAAATCACTACTTGGGCCTATGGACCCGATTCCCGGCTCACTGCACAGAAAACTGATTTATACTGTTTGGAAGCCGTAGGTTTACGGTTGATAATTTCCAAAAAGTATCCCATTTATTTTTCACAATACTCAATATTTTTCAATCACTTGTTTTACTCCTAATTTTTCCAATTGTACAAAATAAAAATGTAGATTTCAAAATTTTGTACTCCGATGCCACACCACTGAGCCGGAGTGATTCTTTTCACTTTTACAAAAGGGTATCATCAAATAAACACCTACCTGAAAATCGTCACAGTGCTCGATACAATCATTGCTTCAAGTTTTTAATCACCACATCGTTATGTTAAATACACGCACTTCAATCTTATCACTATAACATATCACTAGAATTTATATCGACATGCTAGAATACATTTGAAAATGTATTCTCAAAACGAACAAAAATTCACCTCGGCCCAAGAACTTCTAACTGCACCGTGCTGCCAAAAGGGCAGGATTATGAAAATGATCCTTCATCGTTAATAGGAAAACTGTCTAATAGGTTGACGCTATCATGTTATTTACAATTATCTCGACTTCAAAAGGTGAAAAAACATATTGTTTTTAAGTATTTGGAAGAAATTTGGATGAGTAAATATATCTTCTCAACCAAATAAAAATGATTATGAATAATACCATCTGGCATCTTGTTGTCGTGGAACGTGTATATTTTTGTTCACGTCGCATTTTCTACCGTCCCGAGAGAGAATGAGAGTAAAATGTTGAGAGAATGAGTGAAATTCTGCTTAGACCGGAAACTGGTTTTATGTAGGGTTTCTTACCCCATTCCCGGCCTAACATGCGTACGACTGCATTATTTAATTGATATTTATGACAGGAAGCAACTTTTCCTGAATTTTGTAGGCTGTATAATACTGCATTGGGGTTCACTTCTGCTTGAAAAATAGCTATTCTTGCTAAATATCGTTCAAAAAAGCTTTTATTTGATTTAAATTAACGAGGTGCAGCACTCATTTCAGTCATAGCGATTCCCATTCCGGCATACAAAAAACCAGTTCCCGGCCTAAGCAAAATTTCACTCAATCTCTCAACATTTTACTCTCATTCTCTCTCGGGACGGTAGAAAATGCGACGTAAACAAAAATATGCACGTTCCACGACAACAAGATGCCAGATGGTATTATTCATAATCATTTTTATTTGGTTGAGAAGATATATTAACTCATCCAAATTTCTTTCAAATACTTAAAAACAATATTTATTTCACCTTTTAAAATCGAGAGAACTATAAATAACATGATAGCGTCAATGTATTAGACAATTTTCCTATTAACGATGAAGGATCATTTTCATAATCCTGGCCTTTTGGCAGCACGGTGCGGCTAGAAGTTCTTGGGCCGAGGTGAATTTTTGTTCGGTTTGAGAATACATTTTAAAATGTATTCTAATATGTTTAAATAAGTTCTAGTGAAAAGAACAAATAAGAATAATTGAAGTGCGGGTGTTTAGAATTATGGTGTGGTGATTAACAGCTTCATGCAATAGCACTGTGACGATTTTCAGGTAGGTGTTTATTTTATGATACCGTTTTGTAAAAGTGGAAAGAATCACTTCGGCTCAGTGCTGTGGCATCGGAGAGTGAAATTTTGAATTCTACATTTTTATTTTCTACAATTGGATCAATTAGGAGTGAAACAAGTGATAGAAAAATATTGAGTATTGTGAAAAATAAATGGGAGACTTTTTAAAAATTATCAACCATAAACCTACGACTTCCAAACAGTTTAAATCATTAGTTTTCTGTGCAGTGAGCCGGGAACCGGGTCCATAGTCCCAAGTAGTGATTTACCCTATGCCGTAATGGCAATCGCTATGACTGAAATGAGTGCTGCACCTCGTTGATTTAAATCAAATAAAAGCTTTTTTGAGCGATATTTAGCACGAATAGCTATTTTTAAGCAGAAGTGAACCCCGATGCAGTATTGTACAGCCCACAAAATTCAGGAAAAGTTGCTTCCTGTCATATATATCAATAAAGTAATGCAGTCGTACGCATGTTAGGCCGGGAATGGGGTAAGAATCCCTATGTGGCGTGCCGAGCAGCAGTCGACAACTTGTGGGTTAGTTAGAGCGAAAACAGGCTGAGCGCGGGGAAATGAATGAGTCGCACAAGTCGAGGTAAGAATGTCGCAGCGGGTGGCACCCGCAGTCGACATCTCGCGGCATGGCAGAAGAGTGAGCACATATTTAGGTGTGTGTATGGATTGCACATGCCAAGGTAGGAGGGTCGTAGCGTAGAACTGTTGGTACCTATCGTTATCGACACCTCGAGGCATGGTAGAGTGAGCATCTAATGTCGAATTCGTTTTTAAAAAGTTCCAACCTAGGTTGGAATTAGTTCCTACCTAAGTGCTGTCAAAGTGTTTTTTATTCGCTCAGGTTGGAACTAGGTTCGCACTAGTTCCAACCCCAAAGCTGTCGGGTTCGCACCAGGTTCACCAATACAACTGCACTTCAACTGTAAAAACCATTAGGGTGGAATAAACAAGCCGAAGGGAAATACAAACCAGAGTAAAAACGAAACTGTTTGTGCATTTAATAAAAAATGCGCATCGAAAGCCGTTTTACGGAAATTTTTTATTCCCTATGATATTTGTCAACATTTGCACTATATTGAAATTCCATTAGGACTTTTTTCAGTAATCCCAGGATAATTTGTTTTAAACGGAAATATTATATTGCAATTTGTCATTGGCGTAACTAAGGAAAAATTGTAGGGGGGGGGCAAACTTTTTTCTATTCTTACAGTCAAACACAAAAAAGTTATTGTTTTTGTTCAAATGTCCGCAAGCTATTTTAATACATCCAGTGACGACTTGAAAGGCTCTGACATAAAAATCTAGAAATGTCGTGGTACATAAAAAACCCAGATTAATCCACCTAGCGTTGGTGGTGCCTTTCTCGCATTTAGTTAAGACACCAACCTTATATCGGGTTTATATCGCCCGATGTACCATTTTCTTCACAACTTTTAAACGCAATAACCGATCGTTATAAAATTCAATCGTAATCAACAAGGCTTTGTCCCCTGTCGAATGAAACATGTTGCGAGAAAATTGGTTAAGGATTACTATACGAAAAGTAGTCTAATGTTTTTTATAGCTTTTGTGCACACACATACACACATACATACACACGGACAGACAGACATGTGCTCAGATCGTCGAGCTGAGTCGATTGGTATATTAAACGATGGGTCTCAGAGGATTCTATAAAAAGTTCGTTTTGGGAGTGAAATGATAGCCTTTCGGTACAACTTAGTTGTACGAGAAAGGCAAAAACATAAGGGCTTCAGATACATAAGACTTTCAAGTTTTATATATCCACTAGCAGACCCGACAAACTTCGTTTCGCCTAGAAAAATATCCTCTGATTAGTTCTTGAGTTTTGCATAATTTTATGGTTCATTTGTCTGAAAGCCCCCCTTTCCAGAAGGGGGTGGGTTTCAAATCACCACAGACACACATCTTCCCTTCGAAAACCTCCACATGCCAGATTTGATTCCATTTGCTTGAATAATTCTTGAGTTATGATGAAATTGGTGTTTCATTTGTATGGAAGCACTTCTTTCCAAAGAGGGGAGGGGTCTCGAACCAACTTAAGAACCTTCCCTGGCCCCAAAAATCTCTACATACAAATTTTCACGTCGATTGGTTCAGTAGTTTCCGAGTCTATAAGGTTCAGACAGACAGAAATTCATTTTTATATGTATAGATAAGAAAAAATTTCAAGTTATTTCTCATTCACATTTAATTCTTTAATGCTTTTTTCGGATTTCAAGAAACCTAGTATGATTATTGGAAATTCAAAGTTTTCGGGAAATAGCAGCAACATCGTTTGAATACTTTACCAGAGAAATCTGCAGAAAGAAATGTCTGCTATTACAGGCATATGATACGTTGTACTTGGCTATCACATTATCGAAAGGTTTCTCTTGACAATCCTTTCAGAAATGCCATGCATCTTTAAGGGTTATGTTGGAAAGCTTGAGGTCATATGCACACTTCAAAAAAAATACTCGCAATGCAATGCAACGCAATGTAAACATAAAAATCTTGAAGAATTAATGATTTGCTGATAAATAAAAGATTCGTTAGAAATTCTTCGGTAACCATCTTGTGTCTCCTGCTCAAGTTAAACAATTGTCTTTTTCGTGTTGTCTAAACATTACGGGAAGTTTATTATTTTACTTGAATATTCTTTATTCATTCAAAATCTCAGCCATTGTATTTGTTCTGTTAGTCTATTACTCCTATTATTTATTCAATTAGCATTGAATCAGCATGAAAATACTGTTCCAACTCCAACATTTCTCTCGACAGAGTCCCAAAATGACTGTAACGATGCCCGTCCTATCTCTCACATTGGCTCATATCTCATCTTGGCAGCACGAATGTCAATTCATAGGTGATAAGCATATCTAAAAACATTTGTGTGTGTACTGAAAACTAGTTGTGTTTTGTAGTTATGTTCCTCCGAAAGTGTAATTTACTTTAGAAATTAGATGCGTACGCAATTCACCTTAACCAATTATATGTGTGGCTGAGAATCAAGGGAGCGTAATATCCTTCGTGTTTAGCATTCCTAACCCAAGATATATAATTTTTTCAAAGTTAGAAAACATGACAAAATATATTAAACTCACTCTAGAAAGAGATGATAAGAATTCATTATTTGCGATTATGCCCAGATATGATCAGAGCACTACACAGTAAAAAAAAATTTGTAATATCACATCAGATTTGATGCACATCATCGCCGTCGCAAATCGTATGTGATATTACATCAGTTTTGTGTTACAAAAAGTGACGTACTTGAAATTTTCTTTTCAAAATACTGCGATTTGCGACGTAATATTTTCGACGTAATAACAAAAACGACGTAAAAATCAGTCCGCATAAACATCGCTTTCGGCACCTGGGATAGGGGTGTTCGGGAATTTTCTTTCATGCTTCCGAAATTCGTGTTGAAGAAATGCAATACTTTACTTTATTTCTTAAAATATAGTACATAAACATAAAGTATAGTAAAGTATAATAACAAATAATCGATATTAGAAACACGTTAGCTTTAGACACTGCTTTTTTTATAAAAGTTTTGAAATTTTAGACTTTCAACAGTTTTCTTTGTTCTTTAGAGTTTTGGATTTTAATGTGGGATTTTTAGTCAGATTTTTATACTTTTGGATAAATAGACTTGTACGTTAATTAATCGTTGTCGGCGACATCATGATAGATTATTTTCATTCGACGCTCCATGGCCTTGGCGCAAACGGCAGCATGGTGGTGTCATGTGATTTTCTTTTATTTTCATAGATGATTTTCAGCCAGCGGCGGCGTTAAGCCGTTGGTGATAAGCGGTGGCGGTGCGGAGGCGAGGGTCGACGTGGGCTGATTCTACTCATAAAATATTCTGCTTAAATCTTCGGAAACTTCCAAAAGAGTTCCGTATGCTCTGCCAGGAGTTCCCCCGTAAGTTCCTCCAGGAATTCCCCTGGAAGTTCCTCAAGAAATTAATCCAGAACCCAAGCAACACCTCTTGTTTCTCAGTGAGTAACAACAACTGTGGTGTGACTTACTAAAGGTCTGACTTATGCACAACGCGTCGTATTTGGAACTCCTTTGTGACACAAAAAGCGCAAGAGGTGGAGCCTATTTGCAACATCTTGCGGCTGCAATGAAAATAAAAACACAAAAACCAACCGGGAATCGAACCATGGACCTTGAGATTTGCATCCTTCTACTATAACCATCACACTAACAATTCTATTTGGAGATTCTGCTACAAGTGCACTACATAAACAACAAATTCATTTGCAACTTCATTGTACCTTATACGGAACAGGCAGGGGACTGTCAAAAATAAAATACTGCTCAGCTGAGCTCAAAGTGTTTTGCAACATATCAGAAACATTGTCGTAACAGCAATGAACCGAAGTGTTATTTATTCTGCAACTTATCTTCTGATATAAAACACATCGAACTTTAAACCACCCAAGAAGTGGGTAAAATATTGCGACGCCACTTAAACGGAAATGAAACATTGTGATTTTCTGAAACTGGGAAGTGGCTTTAATGTGACTCGATGAATTGCCAGTGCCTTCAATGCAATTTATTAGGAAAAAACACCTATTTGAAAGATGTTGCGCGTGCTGCTTGGGAAGTTCCTCTAGGAATTCCTCCGGAAGTTACTCTAAAAATTCCTACAGAAGCTCCTCCAAGAATTCCACGGGAAGTTCCTCCAGCAATTCCACCGGAAGTTCATCTAGGAATTCCTCCGGAAGTTCCTCCAGGAATTCCTCCAAAAGTTCCTCCTGTAAATCTACCAGAAGCTCCCCCAGGAATTTGTCCAGGAATTCCTATGAAAGTTCCTCTAGGAATTACTCCGAAGGTTCTTTTAGGAATTCAACCGAAAGTTTCTTAAAGAATTTCTCCGGAAGCTTCTCTAGGAAATCATCCGGGAAATCATCTAGGAATTCCTCCGGAAGTTCATTTAGGAATTCCTCCGCAAGATCCTCCAGGAATTCATCCGGAAGTTCCTCTAGGAAATCATCTGGAATTTACTCTGGAAATTCCTCCATGAGTTCCTCTAGAAAATCCTTTGGAAGTTACTCTAGAAATTCCTCCGGCAGTTCCTCTAGGAAATCCTCCCGAAGTTCCTCCTGTAACTCTACCAGAAGTTCCTCCAGGAATTTGTCCAGGAATTCCTATGAAAGTTCCTCTGGGAATTCCTCTAGAGGTTCTTCTATAAATTTCTCCGGAAGATCTTTTAGGAATTCATCCGAAAGTTTCTCAATAAGTTTCTTCAGAAGCTTCTCCAGGAATTCATCCGGAAATTCATCTAGGAATTTCTCCGGAAGTTCCTCAAGGAATTCCTCCGGAAGTTCCTCTAGGAATTCCTCTGAAAGTTTCTCTTGAAATTCCTCCGGACGTTCCTCCAGGAATTCATCCGGAAATTCTTCTAGGAAATCATCTGGAAGTTACTATGAAAATTCCTCCGGGAGTTCCTTTAGGAATTCCCCCGGGAGTTCCTCTAGGAATTCCTCCGTGAGTTCCTCTAGGAATTGCTCCGGGAGTTCCTCTAGGAATTCCTTCGGGAGTTCCTCTAGGAATTCCTTCGGGAGTTACTCCAGGAATTCCTCCGGAAGTTCCTCTAGGAATTCTTCCGGAAGTTCCTCTAGGAATTCCTCCGGAAGCTCCTCTAGGAATTCCTCCGGAAGTTCTTCTAGGAATTCCTTCGGAAGTTCCTCTAGGAGTTCCTCCAGAAGTTCCTCTAGGAATTCCTTCGGAAGTTCCTCTAGGAATTCATCCGGAAATTCTTCTAGGAAATCATCTGGAAGTTACTATGAAAATTCCTCCGGGAGTTCCTTTAGGAATTCCTCCGGGAGTTCCTCTAGGAATTCCTCCGTGAGTTCCTCTAGGAATTGCTCCGGGAGTTCCTCTAGGTATTCCTTCGGGAGTTCCTCTAGGAATTCCTTCGGGAGTTACTCCAGGAATTCCTCCGGAAGTTCCTCTAGGAATTCCTCCGGAAGTTCCTCTAGGAATTCCTCCGGAAGCTCCTCTAGGAATTCCTCCGCAAGTTCCTCTAGGAATTCCTTCGGAAGTTCCTCTAGGAATTCCTCCGGAAGTTCCTCTAGGAATTCCTCCGGAAGCTCCTCTAGGAATTCCTCCGCAAGTTCCTCTAGGAATTCCTTCGGAAGTTCCTCTAGGAATTCCTCCGGAAGTTCCTCTAGGAATTCCTTCGGAAGTTCCTCTAGGAATTCCTTCGGAAGTTCCTCTAGGAATTCCTCCGGAAGTTCTTCTAGGAATTCCTCCGGAAGTTCCTCTAGGAATTCCTCCGGAAGTTCCTCTAGGAATTCCTCCGGAAGTTCCTCTAGGAATTCCTCAAGAAGTTGCTCTAGGAATTCCTCCGGAAGTTGCTCTAGGAATTCCTCCGGAAGTTCCTCTAGGAATTCCTCCGGAAGTTCCTCTAGGAATTCCTCCGGAAGTTCCTCTAGGAATTCCTTCGGAAGTTCCTCTAGGAATTCCTTCGGAAGTTCCTCTAGGAATTCCTTCGGAAGTTCCTCTAGGAATTCCTTCGGAAGTTCCTCTAGGAATTCCTTCGGAAGTTCCTCTAGGAATTCCTCCGGAAGTTCCTCTAGGAATTCCTCCGGAAGTTCCTCTAGGAATTCCTCCGGAAGTTCCTCTAGGAATTCCTCCGGAAGTTCCTCTAGGAATTCCTCCGGAAGTTCCTCTGAGAATTCCTCCGGAAGTTCCTCTAGAAATTCCTCTGGACGTTCCTCTAGAAATTCCTCCGGATGTTCCTCTAGAAATTCCTCCGGAAGTTCTTCTAGGAATTCCTCTGAAAGTTTCTCTTGAAATTCCTCCAGGAATTCATCCGGAAATTCTTCTTGGAAATCTTCTGGAAGTTACTATGAAAATTCCTCCGTGAGTTCCTCTAGGAATTCCTCCGGGAGTTCCTCTAGGAATTCCTCCGGAAGTTCCTCTAGAAATTCCTCCGGAAGTTCCTCTAGAAATTCCTCCGGAAGTTCCTCTAGGAATTCCTCCGGAAGTTCCTCTAGGAATTCCTCCGGAAGTTCCTCTAGGAATTCCTCTGAAAGTTTCTCTTGAAATTCCTCCAGGAATTCATCCGCAAATTCTTCTAGGAAATCTTCTGGAAGTTACTATGAAAATTCCTCCGGGAGTTCCTCTAGGAATTCCTCCGGCAGTTCCTCTAGGAATTCCTCCGGAAGTTCCTCTAGGAATTCCTCCGGAAGTTCCTCCAGGAATTCCTCCGGAAGTTCCTCCAGGAAGTCCTCCGGAAGTTCCTCTAGGAATTCCTCCGGAAATTCCTCTAGGAATTCCTCCGGAAGTTCCTCTAGGAATTCCTCCGGAAGTTCCTCTAGGAATTCCTCCGGAAGTTCCTCTAGGAATTCCTCCGGAAGTTCCTCTAGGAATTCCTCCGGAAGTTCCTCTAGGAATTCCTCCGGAA
This sequence comes from Armigeres subalbatus, assembly GCF_024139115.2. Lineage (NCBI taxonomy): Eukaryota > Metazoa > Arthropoda > Insecta > Diptera > Culicidae > Armigeres > Armigeres subalbatus. The sequence continues at coordinate 314,767,451 of NC_085141.1, forward strand.
GTTCCTCTAGGAATTCCTCCGGGAGTTCCTCTAGGAATTCCTCCGGAAGTTCCTCTAGGAATTCCTCCGGAAGTTCCTCTAGGAATTCCTACGGAAGTTCCTCTAGGAATTCCTCCGGAAGTTCCTCTAGGAATTCCTCCGGAAGTTCCTCTAGGAATTCCTCCGGAAGTTCCTCTAGGAATTCTTCGGAAACGAAAATTCCTGAAAGAACTTCCGAGGGAATTGCTGGAAGAAGTTTCGGAAGAATTCCGGGAACTTCCAAATTATGTCCTCCCGAGTCTTCCGGAGAAATCCTGGCGAAACTTCCAGGAGAATTCCTGGCGAACCTTTCAGATGAAGGTCTGGTGGACTTTCCAGAGGAATGCCTGGAGGAACTTTCGAAGGAATTTCTGGAGGATCTTCCGAAGAAATTTCTGAAGGAACTTGCAAAGGAATTCTTGAAAGAAGAATCGGAGGAATTCTGAGAAGATTTCCCGGAGGAATTCCGGGAGGAGCTTGTTAGGGAATTTCCGGATGAACTTCAAAAAGAATTTTTGCTAATTTTCCAGAGCAATTCCAGGCGAAACCTTCAGGGAAATTCCTTGCGGACCTTCCATAGGAATTCCTGGCAGACCTTCCAGAGGAATTTCTGTTGGACTTTCCAGAAAATTCCTGGATGAACTTCCGCATGGATTTTTGCAGAAACTTCCGGCGGAATTCTTGGATGACCTTCCGGAGGAATTACTGAAGGAACTTCCTATAAAATTCCTGGAGGAAAATTCGAAGGAATTCCTGGAAGAAGTTCCGGAGGAGTCCCCGTTGAAACTTCCAGAAGAATTCTTGGAAGAACTTCCAAAAAAATTCCTCGTGAAACTTCCAGAGAAATTCCTGGCGGACCTTCCAGAAGAATTCTTATTACTTCGAGAGGAATTCCTGGAAGAACTTTCGGATTCATATCTGAGGTTCTCCCGCATGAATTCCTGGAGGAACTTCCGGAGGAATTCCTGGAGGGAATTCCGGGGGAATTACTGAAGGAGACTGCAAAAAAATTGTGACTATTTTTATGTATTCTTTCACGCCAAGCCCTGCGGCCGCCGCTTGCTGGAAATGATATATGAAACAGCTGCTGAAAAAATTCCAATCCAATAAATTTTTATTGCAAATAAAAAATAAAAATTCAAATAAAAAATGAAAAAATAATGAATAAAAAATTTAAACTAAAAATTAAAACTAACGACTAAAATTAAATTGAAAACATACCCTTAAAAATTAAAAACTGGAAATATAAAAATTAATAAAATAAAAATTATAAAAAATTTGAAATTTAAAATAAAAAATTTAAGAAAACTTAAAAATTGAAAATTATAAATAAAAATTATAAATTATAAATTAAAATTTAAAAAAATAGGAATTAAAAATTAAAAATTAAGACATAAAATCAAAACCTAAATTTTAAAATTAAAAATGGAAATTAAAAATATAAAAAATAAAATTAAAAATTAAAAATTAAAAATTAAAAATTAAAATTTTAAAATAAAAAATAAAAATTAAAATTGAAAAATTAAAAATTAAAATTAAAAAATTAAAAATTAAAATTTAAAATTAAAATTAAAAATTAAAAATTAAAAATTACAAATTAAAAATCAAAAATATATTTTAACATAGTTAAATTGAAAATTAAAAATGAAAAATAAAAATTAAAAATTAAAAATTAAAAATTAAAAATTAAAAATTAAAATTAAAAACTAAAAATTGAAAAAAAAAATTTAAATTAAAAATGTATTTTAATATAATGAAAATTGAAAATAAAAAATAAAAAAATAAAAATAAAAATTTAAAATTGAAAATCGTCTTATGACAAGCGAAAGACATTCCACTAAAAAGCTTAAAATAATTTTCTTAACCTAAGGACTAAAAATTATAAATTTAAAATTAAAATTTGAAATTCAAAATTCAAAACTTCAAAATTGAAAAGTTTGTGTTCAAGTTTTAGTTTTTTTTAAATTATTGTTTTGACTTTTTGTACTCATTGGTTAATGGTTAATTTAAAGTTTTATATTTTTTCATTTGTGCTTATTTTGATATTTTTATTTTATTTATTTATTTATCTATTTATTCGCAATAACTGCGATACTGCAATGTTTGCAATATTCTAACGCTTTTCATACGTACTTGATTCGTCTTTGGGTCGTATGTTGCTTTGTTCCTCCGCGTCCGGCGGAGTCCTGCACTGGTTTTATTGTAATGCCATTATTGATGTCTCTCCATTCCCTGCAAGCTGTGTATAGGTACCTAGTTTGAGCTTGATCCAAAAGCTGCATGGATTCCACAGGAACATTTGATCAGCTATAAAAATAACAAGGAAAATAAATAGCTAATTTGTACCAGATGAATTAGTATTCAAAAATGGCACCTTACCTGTTAGATTCCCAAATTGGTGCTGGTTGAAAATGGGGATCGCCTTCGTTCTGCGTTTACCTGGTTGCTCTGTAGTTCCGGTAAAGCGAGCTATCTATTTCACCCTTCTCAATCGCTTCCTGTGAAGGCATACCATTTTCATCCGCATAATAATTGATGTCTGCTCCCACTAGTACGACGAACGGCAAAGGCAGGTACGATTCCACAGATTATTTGATCTACAAACAAAGAAAACATCAGTGTCCACAAGTAACTGTTCGAAATAACAGATTGAAAATATATTTCCGCTTTCGTGCATTTCTTACCTGTGGAATTTCTTTGTTCCGAATCAATTGCCGTTTGTCCGTCGAGTGTCCTTGAGGTGGTCGATCCGTGTGATGGTTCCGTCTTCCAAAAGATTTTTCGCTGCCGCTCACACTATTTTTCTCCCGAATGGCTAAATGAAAACTTCTAGCTCGACTGCGGTGACAGTTGTGATTCCGTCACGGTAATACTACATTGATAACGTGCAATTAATTCGCTTTTTGTGTAATATTACGTTTGTTTTCAAGCCAACATGATATGCAGCTTTTTTAATGTAATATATTACAAAAAATTAAAGGTAATTTTGTGGTGTTCTCACGCAGTCATAAAAACTTTTTCATCTATCATGTTTTACGTTGAGCTATGTACATATACATCAAATGTGGTGTAAAAATACGTTAAATCTGTTTTTACATAGAATTATCGAGTACATTCCGAAGAGTTACGTCGCGGCATATTAATATTTTTTTTGCTGTGTAGATATGTACAGTACTCATGCAAAGTCGTAGGAATTCTAGGGGGGGCTAACTTGATTCTAGGTGGGGCTATAGCCCCCCCTAGCCCCCCTGTAGTTACGCCAATGCAATATGGTCTAAAATTCCCCTATTAATTATTTCTTTAAGTAGTTCTTCAAAAAATCTGCGAATTCTTCCCAGAATGCATTAGAGCAATATTTCAGGCATTCCTTCATAATATTTTTCCAGAAGTTCATCTGGAAATTCCTCCAAGAGTTCCTACGAAATTTCTTCCAAGATTTCCTGGAGCAATTTCTGGAGGAACTTTCGGACGAATTCTTGGAGGAACTTCCGGAGAAATTCCTGGAGGAACCACCGGAGAAATACCTGGAGGAAATTCTGGAGTAATTTCCGAAAGAATTACTGACGGTACTTCTGGAGGAACTCCTAAATGAATTTGAGTAGGATTTCATGAATGAATTTCCAAATGATTTACTGAAGGAACTTCCGGAAGAAGTTTTGAAGTATTTTTGGGAGGAATTCCTGAAGGAATGATTTTCTGAAGGAACTTCCGAAGGAAATTTTTAAGGAACTTCGGAACTTTCCTAACGAACTCCCGAGCTCCGAACGTAACTTCAGGAAGAAGAGGAACTTCTGAATAGATTCCTGAAGAAATTTCCGAAGGAATACCTGAAGAAACATCCGGAGGAATTCCGGAAAGAAACTCCGAGTAAATGCCTGCAAGAACTTACGGAGGAAATCCTGAAGAAGCGAAAAGGAATAGAGAATCTGGGGTAGATATATCCATCCAAAAGTAAATTTCGTAACTCGCGAAAATCAGAGCGCGTACTTGATCATTTTTATCATGATCTGATTCGTTGTGGCCCATAAACTGCCAGTGCACTGGTAAAGTCTGGTATGGTGTCGATCATATGTTTCGAATCAAAACAAACACGATGCCACGCACACCACAATATCCAATGACAGACGGAACTGAAAAAGTTTTTTTATTCAGGGTTCGGGTTGGCACTGACCCAGGTTTGACATTTTTGCGATATTATTTGTTGTAGTTCGAACAAAATTGAAACAAACTCAAGAATGGTAATCAAACGATAATGTATCTAACGAATTCGACATAAGTAAGCTTCACATGGTATGTTACGGAGTGTTACAGGGAGTGCTAGAGTGAGCACCCAAATAAGTGAATCAGGTGGCTCGTCGAACATCCAAGTTATAGTCTCACATGCTGCGTAAAGGGTGAGCATGCAAGTAAGCCTCATTATGAAGCGTTTCCCGATGAAAACAAATCCTATCCATTCTGCGCGCATGCAGGAGAAAGATAACTAAACGTCAGCAAGCCTTATTAAATCCATCGTCGTAGCTACCCATATCTCTTGGTTTCACTAAGTTGGGTAAATCACGAACCAGACGACAGCGAACGATACAAATTTCACGAGTGTTATGTCTGTTTTCTGTGACCACACACTCAGATTTTTTGATAGAACACAGAACATCTGTAAGAACACACTTGAGTTTATTTTAGGTTTTCATATCGTTTATGTGTTTGATTGATTGGGGTTGTTTAATAATGCATGAGAAAAGCACAATCAGTGTTAGGTGTTTTAATATGAGGTTTGTTCTGGTTTTCTGCTTCATGAATGCATTCAGCAGAAACATCAGACGCGGTAATTACGCTGAAAAATAATCTGTAATACCCACATGCAAGTCATCATCATCTTCCACCATCAATATTGAATTCCTACACCCACAGAATGTTGCATTTAGATTTCCTGAATCACCAGTCATTGGCAATGCACCGCCTCGAATGAAAAATCCTAATCCACATCACACTGGAAATCACACTCTGAGCGGGACCTCCTCCCCATCGTCGGATGCATCATTTGATTTATCCCGAACCCACGACAACGCAATGATAGAGAGTCTGTCTATATACTAACGCCAGGAGAAGGTTGCATTGAGAAACCTTATGGATTACTCCCTGAGACTGTGGTCATGTGGATAAGTTTTTTACAACTCTACTCTGCGTTTACGTACCTAACTACCGTAAGTTGGCACGTTGATGACCTGCGGTAGCTTCTCCATGCGCTTCCATACGTTTAGGGTCGAATTTGTTTACAAACCATGACTAGACAATCCTTATCTCCAGCGGCATGAATGGAAATGTCGGCTTGATCTTGATCTGATTCTGGTTAATCATCACTGGGGTAATTGAACCACTTCTAACGGAAGCTGATGGGATAGTGTTCTTCCAGGAATTAAAACACCTTCGCGACGGAACCCATTCCGTTGGAAAAACGCAAGTAAGACAACATAGCAGTTCGTTCAAAATGAGAAAACCTTATTGTAGCCATAAACTGCATCTCAACGGTTCGTACATTTTGCAAACACTATAAACTTAATCGTTCTTGCTGGATTGCGGAGATCAGTTGCTCGACAAGTGTCCATGTGTTCGGATGTGCGAATGAATTAATAAGATTTCATTAGCCGTAAGGTTACGTTTTCAATAAGTGATTGAACAAATTTGTTAGTATATTTAAACCAGAAGAAAGTAAGGAGTGCTGTGATGGATAACCAAACATACGTCGCAGATTCGCAAGTCGATCTCAGTGCAGTGGTATGTTTTATTCAACGAATATTTCACAGAGAGGGTTGACCAATAATATTTCTTAAAGTGAGTTTTGACGTTTAAAGTGTGGCCCCATAAAAAAATCTATTGGTGCACTTGTTTTTGGCAGGGAAACCCCAACAATCCGGAATTAGTTACACGTGAAGTCCACATGGCGCAGATGACGCCTCTTATTGCAAACGACCAAAACGTGTTTCCGATAAATGCATGTCGTCGGTCGCGTCGTTGCTGCCAGTGCAGTTCTCTGGCGGCTTATTCTGTTTTGATCCGGTACTTCGCAATAGTTTAGATGCAAATGAAAACGCGCGTGAAGTTGGCTAATGCCCGTCTTAGCGGGCTGGTACTTCTGTAATTGATTGAAAGGAGTAATTTGTAGGAAGATTGATTGATTGATGAAAGTGATGATGTGATCAGTTTTCTAGACGTCATGTCGTCTACTTCTATAAACAGAACGCTGAAGAAGATAGTTTTTTTTTCGACACACAGTTTGTCGGTTTGGAAAAACCATCACACCTACGGCTGCTCAGGTCATTTTTAATAATGGAAAAACATTGGGTTGAGGATCTCCAGTTAGTCTTGCGAGCAAAGGCAAAGGATTGCTTATCCAGAGAGGACGAATTGTATATATTGTACTGTATTCATGCAGTTGGCGGGCAGTTGGAGTTGCTAATAGAACATTAAGTTGAACAGTAGGCCAAGTTCCAGTTGAAATGTAGAGTTATTGGTGGAGAAGAGGAAGATCACTGGGCTGAGTGCAGTCAACAGGAACAACGTTATGGTTAGGTTTTCTTCTACATTTATAGAACCGTAACCAAATACCGCAACTCGACCATATTCGAAAAGTTTTGGGCTATGGTAGGAAGTGGGAACTATAGATAGTGGAATATATAGAAATAGATGAGCGATGATATGCACCTGGTACACGGTCCAAAAAACGAACCCAACCATGCTTTCGCTCATCTATACATTCTACTATCGATAATGGGAACGCTCTTTTCACCTTTATGCAATGTTCCTTCAAAGTCCTGTTACCGACAGTTCAAACTTCTTAGGTGTTTCACAAAGACTGTCCTTCATGATGGCCCAAAAACGGGCAAAATTACGGCAAGCTCGTTTTAATACAAAATTTCTATCATTTACATCGGCTGTACTATCATTGATGTCTACAAATGCGTATAGGATTACTTCATGGACGTTGAATAGATGTCACCAATAAAAATCTCAAAAGCAGTTAAGCGAAAATTGGGTAGCTAACAGAACAAATTTCCGGTAAATTCCAAAGGAATTTTCGGTGGAAATGCAGAATATTCGCGTAGAAAATCAGTAGAAATGGTGAACATTTCTTAGAAATCTACAAACACTTCCCATTCACATTAAAGAGAACTCACCGAGGAAGTTCAGAAGAATTTCTGATAGAAGTTGTTTTTACAAATTTATCAATGTGAATTTTGCTTTTCACGGTGCTTCAGTCCGTCTGGAAGTCCGAGAAACAGAGGCCAGTGAAAAAGGACCCGAGCAGTACACTGCCGCTAAACGCAAGTCGAGCACATCTGTATATGGAGGCCCATATACAGATGTGCTCGACTTGCGGTTAGCGGCAGAACACTGGTCATAGACAAGTTACTGTGACTCAATGTGTGGAACAAATCTAGTCAAATTTGAGTTGCTGTAACCAAATCAGTCAGAATTGTGCTACTAGGGGAAGAAGTATTACTTGACGTACCCTAGACCCATTCTTATCAACAACAATTTAAATAAATCACAGACTAGTTAAATCATTTTTAAAATTTTGTTGAGCTATTAACTTTCCGGGACATGCACCGTTGAAAAAGTGCAACACCTTCGAGAAAAGTTTGCTCGTCGTTCACAACAGAGGCGGAACTGCGTAAGTTCCAAGACCTGGCGAGTCCTGGAAGGTTAAATGTTAGCAAATATCGACTTGTAGCGATGACATGCAAAATTCATTTTTAAATCAGATCCATCTGGAGTGAAGTCCAGAAGCTGAGATTAGAATTAGACCGCATCTTAAGCAATCGAGATTATTTTTCTAATACTTCGGATAAACATTCTATTGCATGTGGTGAAGAAGGGGAATCTGAACTTTAAACCTTTAAAAACTACGACCGACGAATTCGAGCTTGCGAGAACGGAGACCATACCAAACTACATATTGCCGTGCTCTGGGAAGTATGTGGGCAAGTTGGAGAAAAGTAGAAAAAGATGATCATGATACTGGAGTTAGACTGGGACACATTTTTCGATCATTGGAGGGGTGGGTCTTGAACCCATGGTGGAGACCATGAGAAGCCCGTTCGGCTGCGAGCGAGGGTGGGACTTACACCCAGGTTTGAGTTCCCGGGAAGCCCATGTTGGTGACTAAACTTGCTAATATGGCTCTTCGTCCAGTGGCCACTTTTATGCTATGCTTTGACAGGGCAAGTGAGTTGAGCAAGTCGCTCGAATTGAATGTGAATTGATTTTCTAAACACTTTCATTCACTTTTCATAAGACTTCCTATAAAAGTGCCGAAAGGAGAGGCTGACTCCTGTTACCCACAGGATGAGATATATGTGAGAACCCAAAAACTATTAGTAAGAAGTCTTATGACAAGTGAAGACATTCCACTGAAAAGGTCTAAATTATTTACTTTTATTCGATTTACTTAAACATGTTTAACAATCATTTCGTTCAAGTGAGTCGAACACCACGCACCCAAAAAAAAAGCGCTCTCGAATGCGTGAACCAGAAAAAATACACCGTGATTTATTTCATTCATACATACCAGTCATATTATCCAGAACGTTTTCGAGAACATGACTGTTGTTCCCGACCCCGTGACCCAAAATTCACCGTGATCTTGTTAGTTTAATAATTCGTGAACGCTTTTATTCGCTTTTATTCATCTCACTGTGCGCACCACAGCCTCTTCCACGATCGCTCGAACCCAACACTTCCGGTTGTCGTCGTCGTGACCTCACCAACTTCTAACGCAGGGCGCTCACTGTGCCACTTCGTACGCCGATTGATGTGTGGCAGATATTCGACCAGCCATTGCACATTGGGAAAAAATGTCCACTACGGGAATAAATTCAATATCTCGGTTCGGTACTGGCGGACTGCGCTGAAAAGTTGACACAAATCGTAGAACATTCTGGGGAATCGTGCAAAGGTGATTAAGTTCACTACACGAAGCTGCAAGACCTCGTTTTACCCCGGGCCGCATTGCAATTTTAAACTGTTGAAGCGAATATATTTGCAATATTTGTTTTTCATTTCAAATAGAATTTTCAAGTTTAGTACAAAATGGTGTTTTATCGCCGTAGCTAACTATGAGTCGATACTACTGTTTCTGCTCTCTCAGACTTGGCAGTAAATAATTCTTTTGCTTCACCATCTTTTCGGATCAGTTGGCAGAAAGTATTCTAAGCTATTTTCCAAATGATCATATGATTGGGGGTCTGCCAATCCGCACCAAGCGCGAAAATCTACTTGAAAAAATACTTGTATTAGTAATCGAAGATATTTTCTATCAAATAAGCGCAAACATAAGTATATGAATATTGTTTTGTGTTCTTTTTACGAGCAAAGTATCACAAAACAGTCTGAAAGCCACTTGGTGCGGTTTGGCAGTACTCAGACTATATTTATTTTTAAGGATTGTTGTAAACTAAAAATTGTCGCGCAAATAACGACAGCAATTTTCTGAAACCTTCTCTTCGTCAATATCGGAGCAAGGATAAAATCTTGATTTCATTAAATATTTTCCGTAGCTTAAAATACGTTGACATAATATTTGATAGTCAACGTGTTTCCTGGAGGTAATTATCTAGTTAAATCTTTCAGTTGAATTTCGTCGAGGACTTACTTATTTTTAAGAATAAAATCATCCTTAGTAGGGAGCAGTGTGAAGCAGCATTATACTTACATGAAGTTCAACATTAAGCTCGTTTAAATGTGCGATGAAAAAATTTGCTATTTTTATATCCCGGGCAATAACATCGAAGTATGTTTGCTGTTAGCCTACATAATATTTACTAAATGATGAATTTAATTAATTATGATGATAACAAGATTAATGCTTTATATCGCCCTTCAACAAAATAATGGTGCAAACCTAGTGCAAACTCGATTTCAACAAAAAAATGGGCATAATGAAAAGCTTTTCTATGTATAATGTTTAACAGTGGGCCACATGTAGTGTATTCTCTGAAGCCTTTCGCGGGCCGCAGGAAAAGGCTTGGAGGGCCGACGAAATTCGTCCCTTTACCAGAAAAGTATTCGATCGGAACTCCTCGCCGGCAGACAACCGCCGGATGGCCATCAGGCTGTGGACTACTTCCAGATAAATGGCTCTAGTTCCGAAACAGGTTTAAACAACGCTTCTCAATGCGCCGTCCTACAACGACGTTGATCGGACCGAAGAAGTCCACTCCTGTGTAGTTGAAAGGACGGACGAACGAAGTTGTCCGTAGCACTGGAAGTTGTGCCATCCTAGGAATCATCGCATCGGTTTACATCGAACAGCTGACGATAGTGTTCGATTATCTTGAACGTCACCGGATGACCTCTTGGTAGAATATCCGGAAACCGCAACACGAATGGACCAAACTCACCCACTTGTACTCTGCCGTCCATTCGCAACATCATCATCCAGCACCGGAGACAACTTGAACAGCGGGCTGGATCTCTCAAGTTCACCGGCCCTTCCTTCTCTGCATCTGCGTAGGACCGTTAATTCGATTCGATTCTTCTTGCACCATTCTCCACAGTAGACATTCGGCGACCTGGTACTCTTCCCTTGAAAACGATCGCTCTGTACACCGCACTGTAACCGCTACCACTCGCCGATTGTTACCAACTGCCGCGTCGATTGGTAGTCCTTCGATCGGCAAATCTCTTTGTTTTCGCCAGATGTTGGAAATGAACCATAGAACATTGCCGATTGAGCGAGCCGTAATGGTCCACTGGAAGCTAACCCGAAGCTCATCAACCCTAAGCCACCTTGGTTTGGCCACTTGCCTTCCACCTCTAAAAAAATCTTTGGTCCGGTCCGGATCACCACGCGCTGGTGGAGTCTATCTTCAATTCCTCATTCCACTTCGTTAAGTCGTCTTCTATGTTTAGTTTTGTACGAACCTAATGTCACTCCATGGGACTCGGTTTACTTAAAATTTTGCAATTAATTTGCAACGAATACTTTGTACCGGCGGTTATCCGACACAATTCAGGAATCCACCGGGCTCGAATCCGTCCAGAACTGAACGCGCTTTACCGTCAAACTATAGTTCGCTCTAATTGTCTCAGCAATTCTCGCTTCTAGAATCACCTCCATCAGTTGCAGATGTGACGTCGAATACGCAAGCAGAGGTGTTTCTTTCAATTTTGCTTGCACCAGAGAACATCGCGGAGTTCTATCGACCAGCATACGAAAGTGTGTCACACAGCCGTACGCCCCTTCGCTGGGACATATAGCTCTTACGAATCGTAGTCCAACGAACTGCCACCTTGAAAATAGTGACGAAGAATTGACATCTGCACAACACCCAACAACAACGCTGTCCATCTCTGCCACTTCTTGAGACAATCGTCGTCGATCACTTCATCCCAATTGCAACCCGAGCGCCACAGGTCCTGGATCAACATTTTTCCCTGGATGGTGAACACCGTCAGCGGATCAAACAAACTCATTACGATGCTGAGGACGATTCTTTTAATCGGTCGTTTGTCCCCGGACAGAAACGGCTGTACATTCTCCGGCAGTTTCATCGCAGACTATATAATCGTACATGAGCCACAGCGCTTATTTGCCCTCCGGCCGAATTCGCAGCTGGTGGAATATCACTCGGATATCTCCGCCAAATCCGACGCGATTCTCCCAGCGTATACCACCGACGGCAGCGACGTGAGAAAGTTTGGACCTTTGAGAAGCTTGGAGTTCACCTCCCACAGTGGCGGTAGCATTCCACACTAGGCGAACTTTATTCGACTTCTTCGGATTGATCATGATATTCAGCGGTAGGCACGAGATCTTCTTCAGATCAGTGTCTCTCATCTCTTCCGCCGACGCTTCATGGCAGTATCGATCATTTGATTCGCGACGTTTTGCTGCAACTGTGGACTCTATGACAAAAATTTTCCAACGTCATCATACGGCGCGCTGCCTTCGGGTAACTATCTGGTAACGTCGGGTTATCTTCCATCAGGGTTATCCATCGGGTTATCAGCATTTCGGTGACTAACCTGTCTTATGCTCTACTGGTTATGCTCTCTTGAATCTCCTCCGGAAGTACCTCTACCTAACTCCAGCCTCTTCAAGCACGTAGTGCGACTCCAGCAGGTCGTACAGCTGCTTATTGGATGTACCGACGCACAAATGATGTCCGACGTACGTTCTTCTTACACTTCCTTCTTGTTGCGGACTATATACCGTCCAACCAAATTTGGATAGGACTGCTATCGGCTCCAAAGGATGTAGGTGTTTCAAACCTATCAGGATCCTCGGCGATTCGCTCGAGTACTCCGCTAGTGGAAAGTGGCTATACCGCTCCGCTAGTTCGCGATAGTTCAGTGACGGATATTGCCAGAGTGAGCGGCTGTTGTTTTTCGTTGGCTTTCAGTTAACTCGCGATGGAGCCCTCGATCAACGAGAACGAGCTACCTTCGTCGAGAAATGCCATGACTGACCTTCCTCCGTAATTGAAGGTCACCGGAATCATCCGGAAGATAATCGGCGTATGCACACTTGTGTTGTGGGTAATGTGGCCAACAAATGCCCTGCGAAACGCGGGACGCCTATCTGGATTGCGTCACTGGCTTGAAAATTGATCTTCCAAAAATGCATTTCGCATAGATTGTAAGTCTGTATGAACTGTAATAAATTTGTAAAACAAAGCAAAAAAATGCAGCATCCGTTTGGCCACATTAGTTGTGGGCGTTGATGACGATGGAGCATTGTGTTGTGCTTGCCGGGTCATTGACATCTCTTCTCTTTACACCGGATGCTCGCCTTGCACCTACTTTTCCCGTGGCCATCCAAGCAGAGCACAGCCCGAATCAATCCACAGTTGAGGAACGCCCAGTTTCCGGAACTCGTCGCAATTCTGCAGCCGATGATCCGTACATCGACAAACTGTACACAGATTTCTTGTGTGTTCCGGTTTCTTTCAAGAGTCTTCAGCGTGTGCATGTAGGTTGCTCTCGTATTCCGTCTGCTTTCCTCCTCTGACCTTTACAGGACGATTACCGGTGTTGGGAGCCGTCGAAGAAAACAAATTACAACCGCGAAATTCGATAAACTATAAGTAAACGTTTATTTGAAAGACGATCACAAAATTACATGGCGGTAGCTGATTACTTAATAATAATAAAAAAACAAAAGATCTATGTCGTTAGTGTGACTTTCGAAACGTCATCAATCACTGCGGAAGGGCAAACACTGCTCACATCAACACTCCTCCTCAGTGTGCGCCCAGTACTAATTAGCTAATTATGAACTATTTACAACATCAAACAAAATAAAGACCATTCTTTCGAACACACTTCAAAATCATTGAGCCATTCTTCATAATCTGAGCCTCTCTGGAATCGGAGCAGACCTTGAATCCGAGTTCAACAATCCGCGGAACTGATATGAAATTTCCAGCCAGTCCAGGAACATAGAACACATCATTCACTGTAATAGCAACACTTCCAACCATCAGTTTTCCTGTGCCTTTTGCTTCTGCTCTCATTTTTCGTCCGTCCGCCAAGTAAATCGTTTCGTTGCAGCTGACTAAATCCTCTAACAGCCCTGCATTTCCAGTGAGGTGACTCATGCAGCCCGAATCCAAACACCAACTGTTTTTCCGCATCACTACCGTACTTTCAGCAACGTCATCTCCTCCTGACACAAAAAAACAAACTCCTCCTCCGCCGCTTGTCGCTTGTATTTTTAACATTCTTGCCCTTTGCTTCGATGATGCACCTTCATCTTCATCAGATTACTCTCTCGTATCTAGTTTCGGGCAATCACGCCAAAAATGACCCTCTCGTTTACAGCAATAACATGTACGCTTCTTACGAATAATGGACCGTGTCGAAACAGCCATTGCCTTTCCCATATCAACATCCTCATGATCACATCGTCGTCCAACAGTTTTCCCTTAACGTATTCCAGTTTTATTTCATCTTCCGGACGGGTCTCCAATGCCGTAATTATCGAATCATAACTCCGTGGCAAACTTGACAACAGTATAGCGATTATCCAGTGCTCTTTGAGATCCTCACCCATAGCAATTAATCGATGCACAAGTTCGGACACATTCACTAAGTGCTCTGCCATACTTCCTCCCTCCTCCAACTGCAGCGAGAATAGCTTACGCAATATGTGAATCTTGTTCGTCAGCGAGTTCCTTTCGTGATAGCTTTTCAAAGCATCCCACATATCCTTTGCCGTACGAGCCGTCATAACATGACACAGCTGATCGTTACCTAATGCTAGTCCAATAGTCGCTCGAGCTGCTCCGTCCGTTTTATTCCAATCCGCGGAGGGTTCTTCAGGCTTTGCTTGAGTAACCACATCATACAGTTGTTCCTTGAGCAAAAGCAACTCCATCCTAAACTTCCAACTAGGCCAGTTGAAGTTATAGAGACGTTCAATCACTACTTTCGACTCTGCCATTTCAAAACACAAAATCGCTTTTTCTTCAGATCACTTCAAAACATAAGCGATTATTCAATCAATTCTCCACTTCTTTTCCGATCCGTAATCGATTTTCTTCTTTAATCACCGCGCCTGGGCCCATAACCTGTTGAGAGCCGTCGAAGAAAACAAATTACAACCGCGAAATTCGATAAACTATAAGTAAACGTTTATTTGAAAGACGATCACAAAATTACATGGCGGTAGCTGATTACTTAATAATAATAAAAAAACAAAAGATCTATGTCGTTAGTGTGACTTTCGAAACGTCATCAATCACTGCGGAAGGGCAAACACTGCTCACATCAACAACCGGATGAATTCGGTTGTGTATCGATCATCCCGGTCGCTTCACTTGCCGTTGATACCAGATCGGCCAGGAAATCTGGCAACGTTCGCGGAGCGGTCCTGACATGCTGCCTCTTGAACCGTATCCAGTCCATTTTCGTCGACGGCGGCAACTTTTCGACCAGCTCCTGGATCAGCAAAGGGTTTATCAGATGGTCGTTAAGCTGCGCCGCTTCGAGATGGTCGCATAATTGCTGAACTACCATCACGAAACAGATAAACGTCTCTAACCGGTCCGCTTTTGATGGATTCGGCTTTCGCTCTTTCACTAGCAATGTGTTCAGCAGCTCTTACGGCCGCCGTTTCAGCATTTGCAACGTGTAGATGATTTGAGGTACTGCTAGCGGCAACAGAATCAGAGTAGTATCTCTAGCAGGGCTTCGCAAGCTCTCCTGCAGTCATGCCAGGTTCTTTAGATTTGAAACCCCGCACGCTTTCATCGTCGTATTGAAACTACTTATGAAGATCGGCCACTCATCTAGCCGAAATTTGGAAATTTTGCAGCTTTCGGGGAAGAAACTGTTCACTGATCAGCCGATAGTTGCACTTCCGTGGGCGTTACTTCTTCTTGCGAACGGTTACGCTTAATTCTTTTCATGGATACTTCTTCTTTTTTCGCCTTCTTCTTCTTCGTGATGCTCTTCTTCCGATTCCCTGAATCCGGTCGATTCCTGTTATTGTGAGCTTTCTTCGTCCCTTTCGGTTTCTCCTCTTCGTCCTCCGGTCACACTTGCACAGGACTTCACCGCCGTGGTTGCCGTTGTAATATGTAGCGACCCCTCGTAGGACACTCATTGCAGTAGTTTCCCCACCCCCGTACTCCGCCTTACACGATGCACGGCGGCAGTACAGTTAATCATTAAAACATGGTGTCAGTAGTCGGCGCGAGTTCCGAATAATTTAATTTCGGCGTCATTAGTGTATATCGCGGAAAAATCGATTGAAAAAATCGCGGAACCGATGTACGGTGGCCATTTTATTTTTATTTTTTCAGTGGGAAGAAAAAATTAAGTCGTCCTCATCGACATGGATTCCAATCAGTTTAAAATGTTTCTGGATCACCAGGTTAACATGTTCAACCAATTGATGCAGTCAGTAAATGCAACGGCAACATCTATTGCAACAGCAACTACAGCATCATTACAAGCGCAGCTTCATCAAGTGGAGCAGCGCTCATGCGCAACAAGCGTCCCTGTTTCACAGCCGTCGCCACTGGTATTGGATGGCGACATGGAGGAGAATTATGATTTCTTCGTCAAGAGCTGGAAAGACTACGTCAAGACGACAGGTATGGAGGATTGGCCACCCGTGGACAACGCTAAGAAAGTCAGCTTTCTGCTGACTATTATTGCAGAGCCTGCTAGGAAGAAGTATCGCAACTTCGAACTCACTCCTGCGGAAGCTGCTGTTACGCAATGGGCTCTACGAGCGATAAAGGCCAAAGTTGTAGCAAAACGTAATATAATTATCGATAGATTGGATTTTTTTTTCGGCGGTTCAAGCACCCCGAGAGAATGTTGATGACTTTTGTTCTCGTCTAAAGGATTTGGCAAAAGTTGCCAGACTCGGAAACCTTGAATCGGAACTAATGGCGTACAAGTTGGTCACTGCCAACAGGTGGCAACATTTGCGAACGAAAATGCTAACAATATCCGATATAACCTTGGATAAAGCAGTGGACCTATGTAGTGCAGAAGAGATAACAGAGAAAAGATCACACGAGTTGACGTATGTCACCTCGGAGGCAGAGGTCAACAAAATTGCAAAAGGAAAAGCTCGTTCGGAGCATGTCAATTCACCAAGATGCAAATTCTGTTGAGATGCCCATGAATTCTCGAAAGGGACATGTCCTGCCTTGGGAAAACGTTGTTACAAATGTAACGCGAAGAACCATTTCGAAAAGGTGTGCCGAGCTGCAGCAAAGCAGAAGAAACGACGGTCCCGGAGCATCAGAGCAGTAAAGGAGGAATGCAGCTAGGAAGACGAAGCCTCCGAAAACGGAGAGTCATCAGAAGAAAGTGAACAGGAATACCACATAAGCAGAATATCAATCGAAAATTCAATCGGCGGGGGTGGTGTAGTTGCAGAGTTGGACATCAAGTTTGCGAAATCGTGGAAGTCAGTTCTTTGTGACCTTGATACAGGAGCCAATGTCAGTTTGATTGGCCTCGACCATCTAAAAAAACACACAGGAGACCACAACCAATCCTTGCAACCATCGACTCTGCGATTGCCAAGCTTCGGTGGCAACCCGATTAAAGTTCTAGGAAAAGTGAAAGTGAAGTGTCGTCGGTTGAACCGCAAATACTGACGAATTGCAAGTCGTCGATGTCGAACACCGTCCGTTGCTTTCAGCAAGGGCATCACGTGAATTGTGTCTTGTCGAGTTTTGCGAAGCAGTGAAATTTAACGCATCAGAACCTAATCCGTCAATCGACAAGCTGATGAGAGTATACCGAGTACAAGCGTAACAGATCATCGACGAGTATAAGGACCTTTTTGAAGGCTGTGGGAAGTTTCTGGGTAAGGTAACACTAGAGCTAGACGAAAACATAAAACCGACAATCCAATCACCTCGAAGAGTTGCAATAGCCCTGCGTCAAGATCTTAAGAAAGAACTGGAATCCCTGAAGCAAGCATTATAGTGAAGGAAAATAACCACACTAACTGGGTAAGTAACCAGGTTTTGGTACAGCGACCGAAGGCTGGTTCACGCATATGTCTGGATCCGGTGATGTTGAATAAGGCCTTGCGGCGGCCGAATCTAAGTGAACAACTTTGGATGAAATTCTCCCTTAACTCGGAAAGGTTCAGGTATTCACGACGATAGATACGAAAAAGGGCTTTTGGCACGTGGTGTTAGATGAAGAGAGCAGTAAACTAACTACTTTATGGACACCATTCGGTAGATATCGATGGACTCGTCTCCCTTTCGGAATAGCATCGGCTCCTGAAATTTTTCAATTGAAGTTGTAGCAAGTGATCCAGGACTTGTTGGGACCAGGAAGGTGTTGAATGCATTGCAGATGACCTGCTCATCTTTGGAATAGGCGATACTTTGGAAGCAGCGTTGAAGAATCACAATCATAATTTGCAGCTACTCTTTCGTCGGTTAAAAGAAAACCACTTCAAGCTAAATCGATCGAAATTAAACGTCTTTCAGACGTCGGTAAAATTTTATGGCTGTTTCGGCTTGGGTGTAGCTGTCTACCAAAATGGTGGCATCATCGGTTATGCATCTAGAACATTGACGGCCACTGAGAAAAACTATGCTCAAATTGAGAAAGAGCTTCTTGCAATAGTTTTTGTTTGCACAAGGTTCGATCAGTTAATTGTGGGGAACCCCAGAACTACCATCAAAACGGATCACAAGCCTCTGCTCAACGTGTTCAACAAACCACTCTTGTCAGCACCAAAACGCCTACAACATATGCTGCTGAAACTTCAACGGTATAACTTGCATCTGGAATTTATCACGGGCAAAAACAACGTAGTTGCTGACACGATATCTTGGGCTCCACTCCAGAACGAAGATTTTGACTCGTACGAAAAAATGAATGTCTACGAAGTGCTACAGGAAATGTCCCAAGTAAAGCTCAGCAGTTTTCTCAACGTCTCGGATGCTAGACTCGCAGAACTTGCGGAATATACGAACGGGGATTCCTCTCTACAAGCTATCACCCACTACATCCAACAGGGGTGGCCTAGTACAGTTGATCAAGTACCTGACGGAGGCCACTCAAGACAGACTGATATTTCGTGGTGACCGTATTCTTGTTCCTCACGCCTTGAGACGTAAGCTTGTGGACAGTTGCCATGCAAGCCATAACGCCATAGAAGCTACTTTGAAACTGGCTCGATCAAATCTTTTCTGGCCGGGAATGAGCTCCCAAATAAAAGACGTCGTGAAGGAGTGTTCTGTGTGTGCCAAGTTCGCTCCGTGTCAAGCAAATCCACCGATGAGATCTCACAAAATTCCGGTGTACCCATTCCACATGGTTTCATTGGACGTGTTTTTCGCTGAATATAGAGGATCAAAACGAAAGTTCTTGGTAACGGTGGATCATTACTCGGATTTTTTTGAAGTAAATCAGCTTAAAGATCTAACACCAGAGACCGTAAACTGCTTCAGTTCAACGGTCGTCTTCTTCGCTCCAGTCGCAAACGTGCTTGCTTATGGAACACCTATTGGAGTGGAACTCACTGGTCCTTTCGATGGATGTTCGATCCTCATCGCTTCTTCAAATACTTCTTCTTCTTCTTCTTCTTCTTCTTCTTCTTCTTCTTCTTCTTCTTCTTCTTCTTCTTCTTCTGGAAAGCCGCTTTCGAAGCGATCTTCATTTCCATAATCTGCTTCTCTATTGTTCTATCCATCTTGATCTTCTCGTTTTCAAGCTCCATTCTGGCCGTATCCGACGCCAGTCGTTGCCCCATCCTTCTCTTTAGACGCTTTTTATCCTTCTTAATCTTCCTAATTGCCACAGTAACTTCTTCGCCATCGGAGATGGATGGTCAAAGGAAATCGCATCATTTTTCGGATCCTTATCCTGGTACGAAAAGCATCGCCAATCCTTGTCATACTTGACCTCTGCTCCTACGTCGTGTGAGTGAAGTGTAGTCATACCTAGAACACCAGGAGGATATTCGGATCGTCGGGATCAACTATTTTTCGCAGCAGTCAGTTTTACAACAGCTTAAAATTGTAATTATTATTGTTTTATCTATACGTATTTTTTATGAAATTTGGTATTCGCTTGAGTTATTATGTGTTATTTTTCCTCTTCAGCTCAGTATTTTCATCCGTCGTAAATTTCATCTCACAATTTTTACCGAGTTCGAACATTTCGCAATTTTTCATAGATTCGTTTGTTTATATTTTTCTTTCCCTCTTGCCTTCAAATACCTACGGCAAACTGCTTATAGTTGCAATCATTTGTGCGCTTGTAGTGGATAACGTATGCTTCAACACAGTCACTTACAGTCTGTTGTTCGAATTGCAATCGCAGCGAAATATATTTTTTAACTATGCCCAAAAACGTAGCTTGAGATAGTTCTAAAATCCATCCAGATCTCAGTCAAAATGATTATATCGTAACAATGATCAATAACGGCTAAGTCGGCTGGCCCGTACATTCCACCAACGTTCCCATAGTAGATTGTGATGGCGATGATGCTGGTAGGTGGGCAGATGCACTGGCAAGCAAAGCACTATCAGATGTACCAAGCTGTCGTTTCCTGTCCCAAACACAGGACTGCGAAGATTGTTAGACGCTGGCAGCAATATGGTTAGACTATGTTGAGTTGATGGAGAGCTTCCTGAATGCAGGCAGCAGTTGTGGTGCGTCCTAGTGGATGGCCAAATCGATGAACATCAGACGCCTGACATGGTTCTGAGGGCAGTTATGGGTTCGATATGCTGAAAGCCGAGAAACTTTTAAGCGATGAAATGGACCTTCGGTGGCTGTACTTGCCGGTAGCAAGAATACGAAAGATTTCTTATCCGACCTCAATCGCAGTACCGAACGTCTGCTGGTCGCTAGCGGGCTCGACTGCTTTGAGTGGTTCGTGGCCTTCCTTGACTCTTGAATCAAGTGGAGGTGTTGCGTTTTGGGAGAAGACTGATTTTGGAAATGACTGAATGAAGTGGCAGGAATGTTGACAAAATGTTATTGTTTGGATGCAGTTGTTAACAAGTACATAGACGAGCTAAAAACCGAAATACTTTCAAGCGAGACATTCAGACTCAGTCGCAGGGCCGGAAGCGGATAGGAGACTTCCGTTCTTATGATTTCTTATGGCGTACATCGTTTGGTATTCAGTATTTTGTTGACTGGATGCCAAGGCAGGAATTTTGCTGCAGAATCGTTGGAAACGTTTAACACATCAGTGTACGACATGCTCGGCGATGATCTATACGTGTGTGCAGAAGGAGTTTTGAAGATCCCATCTCCAACTCAAACGTTTTCTTTCACATGTATTTAATTAACTTCTAAACAGATAACACTTGTATAAACTATTTGATGCTACAATACACGATTCGAGGTCACATTCCTCCACTACGACTATACAATGAAGGAGATAGGAACTTCCTTAAGGATAGTGGCAGGCGGAGCAGAGATAAAGTCATTTAAACGGCTTATTCCATCAATATCTTTTCGTTCATCGATGTGTTCAATGGATTATCGGATACTGCAGCAGATCTTGGTCGCCAAAACTTGTCTGTATGTGTGTGTTTAAGTGTAAACATTTTTGCAAACACATTTTTGGAATTTAGCATTTTTAGATTTGCGTTAAACGGGGTTACACTATTTAAATAATGTACGAGAAAGGCAATATTACCTCTTGGTGGATAAATCAAGGTTGTTTGAAGGACTCTTGATGACGTCCACTTTTTCTTCAGTCATGGAATTAGTGTATGTAGGTATCATGGCACAAGTGCATATGGTATTTTGTACTAATGTAAAATACACCTTTCAAACAATGATAAGTAAATACTGGTCGTCTGAAGCTAATAATTATTGTGCTGTCGTAAAATATGCCTTACAAGTAGTGATAACAAATGCGTTTTTATCTTGAATCCACACTTTTGTGTAAATCTCTTACAAAATTATTTTGATTACTTCGCGTCGCACAGGTGCTCAGCAACAACGCATCAAATGTTGCGGTAGACAACGGAACGGTCACCAGAAAACCATCACCGGTTCGTGATAAATGGGGGAAGGACGTGGAGTTCATGCTGTCCTGTATTGCATACTCGGTAGGCTTCGGTAATGTGTGGAAGTTTCCTTACACAGCACTTAAAAACGGTGGCGGCGCCTTCCTGATCCCCTACATCGTGGTGTTGTTCCTCGTGGGACGACCAATCTACTATTTGGAGATGGTGATGGGGCAGTTTTCGAGCCGTGGCGTTGTCAAAATATACGATCTCAGTCCAGCCATGAGAGGTAATGAGTTAAATCTGTTTCGTTGTGATGAAATATACGTTAAATGAATTGATCTTTTCGTAGGCATTGGAGTTGGTCAATCCATTGCCATGTTCATAGTCATGACGTACTACACGCCGATACTGGCGATCACCTTCCGTTATCTGGTGGCGTCATTCAGCGCAGTACTGCCTTGGGCAAAATGCGATCCGTCGTGGCCCAATTGTGTGGATTCCGATTTTATTGGTCAAATCGTCTCTAACTCATCCATTAAACCGAAGGCTTCTGCAGAACTCTATTTCCAGTAGGTGTTGGATGGAATACTTTGCTTTCTTTGAATGCTAATGTTGTTGCTTTTTTTTCTAGGAATTCAGTGATGCATCAAAACGGGTCCCTCTTCGAGGGTCTTGGACTGCCAGATTGGAAACTTGTGCTGTGTCTGCTCTTTGCATGGTTGTGCGTTGCCACCATTCTAATAAAAGGAATAAAGAGCACAGGGAAGGCGTCTTACTTTCTTGCCATCTTTCCCTACGTTATCATACTGATCCTGTTGGTTCACGCATGTACCCTAGACGGAGCCTTCGATGGCATCGTGTTTTTCCTAAAGCCACAGTGGGATCAACTGTTGAATGTCACGGTATGTAATTCGCGCATTCTATGTTTTTCAGATTGCGATGAAAATGACGCTCAAGTAAAATGGGCAGCCTGAAGGTAGGCAAACAGTGAAACCAAGTTTCATCGCTCGTTTCAGGTGTGGTATGAAGCCGTCACACAATGTTTTTTCTCGCTTTCGGTATGCTTCGGCGGGATTATTGCTTATTCGTCGTTCAACAACTTCTCCAACAATGTATACAAGTAAGTATGAAGATATGAAAAAAATTGTTCCTCACATACATAGAGACATTTTTTAAAATTTTCCTATAAATTTACATAAAAACTAATGAAAAAGGATTTTATTTGGTTAAAAAAATCAAATCTACGGGAAATTCTCAGAAATAATATTTATTGAAACAAAAGACCTTCTATTTAAGTCGATTTTATTGTTTTTCTTATCATGAAATGAAAACTATTCTGAAAGAGTGCTATTCTGAAATAAAAATACAGAACGCTACGATCTATTTGATTCCATATGAATAATATGTTTTTCTTGATTTTCTTTGCGAGAGTTTTGATTTAGTTTAAAAATCTTCCAACTCTATGTGACATATAAAAATATAAGGGCGACCCGTTCCAGAGATACATTATAAAAAGTCTCTCCATCTCCATACTATTGCGAAGGGAAAAACTTAGTTTACTATTTCCAAGCAATAATCATTTTCAATTACCCGTACTGTCGATAATGCTCCATTGTATGGTGTATACATTTTTACTGAATCTCACCTACCTCAATGTTTTATTGAATAAGAGATGAGACATTCTCACAACTGGAAAACAAATATTAGTTCACGCAACCATAAAGTCGCTAATTAGCAGTTTATCTGCCAATGATGCCCGACCAAATTACCCTTCATTTCGTCCGGATGAGCAAAACTAACCGCAATTACGGATTTCCATTCGGTGTAACTGCCGTTTGACAAATTGCCCTACACTCAAGATCCACTTATTTTTATCTTTTTCCACTTTATTTTCCCAGAGACGCCATAATCATTTCCTGGCTCGATACCTTCACGTCCATAGTGGCCGGGTGCATCGTGTTCGGCGTCATCGGGAATCTGGCGTACGTCACCGAGCAGCAGGACATCCAGGCGGTGGTCAAAAGTGGCGCCGGACTGACGTTCATGACCTATCCGGATGCGATCGCCAAGTTCGACTGGCTGCCACAGCTCTTCTCCGCCCTGTTCTTCCTGATGCTTTTTATCGTCGGCTTGGGCAGCAATCTGGGCGTGACGACCAGCATCGTGACGGCGATCAAGGATCAGTGTCCGGAGCTGAAGAACTGGCAGGTTGTGTCGGCGGTGGCCGTGGCTGGGTTTTCGTTCGGTACCGTTTATCTAACGCCCGGTGGATTGGACTTGCTGGATGTTTTGGATTATTATGGGGCGAAGTATGTTACGTTGACGTTTGCTGTTCTAGAGCTGGCAACACTGGCTTGGATCTACGGGGTGGATCGCATTTGCAGGGATATCAAATTTATGCTTGGCATCAACACCAGCCTGTTTTGGAGGATATGCTGGGGGGTCGTCGCGCCTCTGGCAACGGTGGTTATTCTGTTGTTGAGCTTCATCGACTATAAAGCTTTCATAGTTCCTATTGGATATAATGGTAAAAATGCAACTTAAGCAGTGTAACCGATTTTAATTCCCATTATTAATTATCACTTGCAGTTCTTGGTTGGTTCATCTACATTGTGGCCGTTCTGCAGCTGCCTGGATGGGCTTTGTACGCTACTACGCGGACCAGCTCGAAAACGATTGATTCGTGGTGGGGTTCACTGAAAAAGTCTTTCCGACCACTGCCGGAGTGGGGCCCAGAGGACACTCCGACGCGACTTCGCTACCAGGAGGAAGTGGAGCAGCATGAAGCAACGGTGCCGAGCGATCGAAATGCCATCGATTTTATGAAACGGAGGCTTCTGAGCTGAAAATTTCAGCTGAAGAATTCTGCGTATGTTTTTCTAGAGGCCAACTTTTTAAAGTATCAACCATTCTGAGTTAAAAGCGCATTAATATTTATGTAAGTGAGAAAAACGAATAATATTTACCTGATAATATTTTTAAGATTTTTATGTTAATACTGGATATTCTATTTAAATAAAAGTAAAATGACAAACGGTGCGTTACTTTGTTTAACGATGACAAAATGAAAACAAAATATCACTACAAGTTACCAAATACAGCATTCATATGTTCGCCACAGAATGTCGGATATTGTATCCTACCTTGTAGATCATCTTACACTTCCCTGATCCAGTGCGTTGAGACGTGAGGGGTCAAAAATGAAGCTGGGAGACTGCTTCGACCCAAATCAGTAGAATGTAGGGACAAAGTGTTAGACGTTCCAGATGAGTTGTGCTGGTCAGTCAGGAAGAAAGCAGAATAGACGTTGTCCTCTGACCGGAGAGGTCACCCCGTGTCCGGAGGGGGGCTGCTGTTAGCAGGAGTTTCTTCATTGGTCAGGTTTGGGTGATATCTAGACTAGGAGATAGGGACAGCGGATGGAGATGGATTGACGTTGGTGTTCTTCGGAAATTGTCATAAAAACGCCTGATGCATCTATTGATGCAGCGCACATTATTAAATCGCAATATACATTCAAACCATACTATGGTTTTGTATATTCAGTTATATAAAATGTGTGCTTTGGGATATTTTTAATTCGTATCCAGAAATCAGAATTACTACAACCCACATTTGGTTGTACCTACAATGCACAACATTGTCTTATTGAAATTTATTTGACACAAGCTGGTGATACGCTCCGGCGACGATTCATATCTGCACAGTACAACAGTGCACAGTTAACCAACTACTTACTGTTAACAAATCCAGGAAATTCCACATCATTGGGTATCACATTGCCCCTGGCTCGGTATTTGATTTTTCCAATCAAGGATCGCATTTAACCACACATAGCAGCGTTAATGTGAAGGAAATTATTGTAACTGAGCAGACGCAGGTGCTTTAAATGCCCCGAGGGCATTTAGATTCGGTACTTTCCCTAGAAGCGGTCGACAAGATAAACCGCACCGCCCGGCATATGGCCTATGCAAATTATTGTAAGTTGACAAACGATCAATTTGCTTTTACGTGATTCAGTAAAAGTTTATTTTAGATTCATTATTTACCCCTCCCCGTCTATGATTCACTCAATGTATTGTAGAGTTTCATATTCAGAACAGGTTGACATGGGAATTCTTCTCTTTAGCTTTGTACATCTGTATTTGCCCTATGATAAATACTGCTTCACATCGTTAGAAAAGCAAATAAGCATATCGATAATGATCATACAGTCAATTAATAATCACCAGTAGCTCATTCGAGTATCAAAACAATAGCAACAATATGGCACGGATTCAATTATGTTGAGTCGCTGGGTTGTTGCACCGTACCGCGTTCTCACTTCTCAACGAACTTTACCGAGAGCACGTTTCCATCGAATACACGAATCATACACGAATAAAAAATCATTCATTATATTAAATATCGAAATGAATGCCGATAATCGCAAAATTAACAATGGTTTGTGTTCGGATACGATTTGAAAATTCTCTGCAGCGGTCACCTCTTCAGTGTACGCAGCTGAAAAAATTATTTTATTAGTTTCAATGGCATTATAGAAATCATTCATCTTACATTTAGTTTTCCTCGTAACGATCTACCCGAACTATCTTCAGCGACGTGTCAGTTATGCAATACACAGTATCTACAGGTAGGTGTTGAATCGGTAAGTATTCCCCAGACAAGTAGGTAAATTATTTTATCATTTATCTCGTCTTCTACACATATTTACCTTACAATTATCCTGAGCAACTAGACAATGCCAATTTACTGCACACAGTTAAATTCAGAGTGGGGTCCTGAAGATAAACGATTGAGGTTACATATTTATTGTTCCCAGTGCCACTCTAACTATACAGTTCAAATTCACACCTGCTAGCTAATCATACTGATAATTCAACACAATATTACCTTAATTCGTAGTATTTCAACGTAATCATGGGATTTAGGACTATAATTACTTTAAATAAATCTGCTACTCACAACCGATTTTAGGAAATGTGATTCGTCACGATGACAACTTAGACTGACGTTTAAGGTTTGTTCTTCAAAGGGCCGGACCGGCGACGTCCTTACTACCCACTTTCCCAGTGTTGCCAGGCGCTGCAACATTGTCCGACCCGTAACGCACTTCCGTCTCTGCAAGTAGCTATGCGTTACCATTTTCCTGTACTTGCAGTACTGCCAACTTGGATACCGGTCGTCGCATTAATCCGCCCTTAGTTTGTACCATTGCTTGACGAACCCGACTGTCTCTTCCCGAAATCACTGACATTATCCGTCCTCTTGTCCAACCGTTGCGTTGCCCTTCATTTACAATTAGTACTAAATCGTTCTCCTTCACGTTATCCGCCTCCTCGAACCACTTAGTCCTGTTAGCGATTATGGGGAGGTATTCCCTTATCCAACGCCGCCAGAATTGATCTACCAGTTGTCTGGCCATTTTCCAGTTCGTTCGAGTGACTTGCATTGACTCTGACAGCTTCACGGGGGGTTGGTTGACACCACTGGAGCTCAGAAGAATGAAGTGGTTTGGAGTGAGCGCTTCTTGATCGATGTTATCCATCGGGATGGTTGTTAAGGGCCTAGAGTTCACTATGGATTCGGCTTCCGCGATGACTGTCAACAGGGTTTCATCATCCGGGTTACGACTGCTGCACAGTGACCCCAGTGCTACTTTAACGGACCTTACGAGACGCTCCCATGAGCCACCGAAGTGTGGTGCCGACGGTGGATTGAAAACCCATTTGGTAATCGAGTTGGTGAAGGTCTCCGCTAGATCAAGTCCGATTGCTTTAATTTCGTCTTGTAGTTCTCGACTGGCCCCCTGAAAATTCGTTCCGTTGTCCGAATAAACTTCAATGGGCGAACCACGACGTGCCACGAATCGACGAACAGCCATCTTGCATGACTCAGTAGACAAAGAATGCACTACCTCTAGATGTATTGCCCTAACAGTGAGGCACGTAAACAAAGCGACCCAACGTTTAACACAGCTGCGTCCGACTCGAACCTGAATAGGCCCGAAATAATCCAAGCCTACGTACGAAAATGGCCGCGTCATAGCAGCCACGCGCGACATTGGTAGGGGAGCCATTCTTGGGGTTGCTGGCTTTGCCTTGCGGACCCTGCATGTTTGGCATTCTTTCATTACTTGGTGGATTACTGTGCGCAGGTTTGAAATATGGAACCGTTGACGCACCTCGTTGTGTACCGTCGCATTGTTGGCGTGCAAATATCGCCGGTGATACCAATCAACGATCAGCTTAGTGAGGGGGTAATGACGTGGCAAGATAATTGGATACTTGAAGTCGTACGTGACGTATGGGATAGCACCGATACGACTGTCAACTCGCAACACCCCGCTCTCGTCCAAGAACGGTGACAGTTTGTAGATAGGGCTAGTTTTCTCTACATATTTCTTCACATTCTTTCGTGATTTCAATACTGCTACTTCTTCTGGATACGCCAACGCTTGTGCTGTGCGAAACAGATCGTTCTCTGCCTTCCTGAATTCCTCCTGCTTCAGGTGACCCTCCGTAGGTGTCTGCTTCTTACTCTTCCGGTAACAGTTACCAACATAGCGACAAACATAGGCAGCCGTTCGCAATAGACGTTCCCACTTGGAAAAATTGTCAAACAGGTACAAACTTTCGATTCGTAATTGATGATGTACCAAACAGGGTCGTATTTCTTCATCCGTGTCAAGTGAAGCAGTCTCTTTCTGTTCTGGCCATTGTGATTCGGGGAGGTAAAGGAAATCTGGTCCCCGGAACCAACATGACATACCGTCAGTACTGGGACCTTTCCCCACTTGGTTGCTTCGTCAATAGGGGTGTGTTGTGTTGGTACATATCTCCACGCATTAGCATCTGTCCTACTCAAAATCTCCCCAATCCTAAATGCCACTAACTGGCGGTAACGCCGATGATTTGATTGAATCCAGGCCAGCGTTGTTCTTGAGTCGGTCCAGAATATTCGCCGAGTAATTGGAAGGGTGTGGTACTCCACCACCGCTTTCGCAAGTCTCGCACCAAGAATTGCACCCATCAGCTCCAACCGAGGCACAGATAGCGCTTTCAATGGTGCAACCTTTGCTTTCACCATTCCGAGTGTGATATACATCTTACCATTGATCATAATTCGGAAATAGGCCGTACAAGCATAAGCTTCTTCGCTCGCATCAGTAAAAATCCACTGAACCGATCTCAGAGGCAGAAACGCCTGGGAAATAGACTCTGTTAAGCCTCATCTGACCGACTTCCTTAAACAACTTCGTCCACCTGGACCAGCGGGTACGGATAATGTCCGAGATTTCATCATCCCATTCCATTCGACTGCGCCAGGTGTCTTGAACAATCATTCTTCCTTGGATTGTGATGTGCGAAAGAACACCTTGAGAGTCGAACAAACTCATCACACACCGAAGAATATTGCGCTTCGTCAGTGTAATCCCATCCAGTTGCAACTCGGCAGCGAAAGCCAGTGCATCTTCACTCGGCAACCAAAATAGTCCCAGAACTCGTTCTGCTTCACTCTCTGCACCAATGTTGATGACCTTCGACTGGACTTTTTGTGCCTCCCCGACCCGCTGCAAAACTGTATTGGAGTTAGAATGCCAGTTTCTGATCTCGAATCCCCCGCAAGAATGTATCTTCTCAACCTCCAACGCTACTTTGACTGCTTCTGCTTCCGTATCGAAACTGTCTAGGTAATCGTCCACATAAGCTTCTCCAGAATTGCTTTCGCTGCCTCTGGAAACTCCGCTTCGTGTTCTCTCGCGTTCATATTCTTTATGTGTTGGGCTTGGCACGGGGAGCAGGTGGCTCCGAAACTACCAACATCAATGACAAATGTCTTCACCGGCTGTGACGGGTGTTCTCGATACAGAAAACGCTGACTGTGTACGTCTTCTTTGCGAATTTTGAATTGGTGGAACATTTGCTCCAGGTCTCCACAAATCGCCACTGGCCGCTCACGGAATCTGCACAATACCAAAGCAAGAGGAAACAACAGATCGGGTCCCTTGAGCAGCATAGCGTTCAACGATATACCTCCCACTCTCGCCGCTGCATCCCAGACTAGCCTAATTTCACCCGGCTTCTTCGGGTTTCTCACGGCTCCTAAGGGTAGATGCCACACTCTGTGAGGATCTACTGATTCCATTTCTTGAAGTGTTGCTTCGTGTATATAGCTATTTCAAGATTGTCATTAATCTGTTGACGCATGCTGGCCTGTAACTCGGGATCCCTGTTCATTCTTCGTTCCAAACATTCTAGACGACGCATTGCTATAGGTAAACTGTTAGCAAGTTTCACTTGATCGTGTCGCCACAGCAGTACCGTCTCGAATCTATTTGCTACACGCCTCGTTGTCTCTTCTAATATCCGACGGGCGCGCTGGTCCTCCTCTGACTCTGGTCCCTTGTCCGCCGAGACTCCTACGTCTTCCATCGTAAAATGGTTTTGGATGAGCGCTCGATCAGATTGGCAGTCACCTTGGCATTCGCAAGCGTGCAAAGTGAAGTTCGCTGTTTGTTTACCGTCAGTGTTGTGTCCATAGATAGTCCATCCGAGCCGAGTTTTGCAAGCTAGAGGGTCACCTAAGTGACCTTCCCGTAGATTCAGTGTTGCTCTCAGGCTGGCATTATTAGATCCAATTAATATCCCGGATGTGGCTGCTTCATGACTGCTGATCGGTAAACCACGAAGGTAAGCGTATCGTCGTCGTGACAAATCTTCGTATCCCAAGGATTGATTCGGAAGGTTGAGATTGGCAACCGTACTCGCGTCGTTCAAGGCGAATAATTTGTTTTTGCCTGCCCCAGAAATCTCCAGACAGATCCGCCGTGATTTTGGTTCCTGCCGAGTCATGTTGCCAGTCCAAGTTAGACAAAGGGGGAGTGGTTCGCCATCATCAATGCCTAAACGCTCTGCAACCGATTGATCGACTAAAGTCATGTCCGAGCCATCGTCCAAAAACGCAAAAGTCTACACTGAATTCCCTTTCCAAAAAAGGTTTACGGGTAGAATCCTGAACAGCGTAGATTTCTTGGTAGCATGATGTGCGTTCAACCCTTCTCGCGAGTTGTCGCCTTGCTTTGTAGTATGTCCCTCCTTGGGTTGTTGCACATATTTTTGCACACCGGAATGCAGCAACTGATGGTGTCGTTGCTGACAGCCTTGTATGCCGCAATGCGTTTGCGACTTGCATGGTCGCCGGCCATGTTTTCCTAGACACGTACGGCAGAGATGATGATCCTGAACTGTCTTCCAGCGTCTGTCGGAATCCCACTTCTTAAATGATGCACAATCCTTCACTTTGTGGTTTAGCCCATTACATGCCAAGCACAGCATCTCCTTCGATTCCTTTTTTGTGTCTTCTTCCTGCTTGCCCTGCGTTGAGAAAGTTTCTATCTTTGCTCCGCTCTCCTCGGCCGGACCGTAACTGCTTATTGTCTGTACTGATAGTAACTTCCGAGGCTGCTGCTACCAACAAAGACATATACCCCGCAAATGTTCGCAAATCAACTGCCGCAAACTGTTGTTTATACAGCGCCCAATTTAGACGCTGCTGAGTCGGAATCTTCTCAAGCAACTCCCGCAATAGAACTGGATTGCATAGGTGCGCCACTTGTCCCGTTGCTTCAATGTGGTCACACAAATTCTGCACCACCATCCCGAAAGTGATAAGCGTCTCCAACCTATCTGCCCTTGGAGCTGGTGTGTCGCGAACTTTGTCTAATAGCGTTTGAATAATCAGCTCCGGTCTTCCGTATAGCATATAGAGAGTAGATATGACTTGGGGAACGCATGCCGGTAGAAGTAAGCGGCTCTTTACAGCTTCAAACGCTTTCCCTTGCAATGACCGCTGCAACCGAGCCAAGTTCTCTACATCAGAGTAACCGCATGCATTTGATGAGTTTACATAAGCACTGTAAAATAGCGGCCATTCCTCTGGATCTCCACGGAATATTGCAAGGTCTCTTGGCATTACCTGCCTCGCCATCAACTGATTTCGCGTCGGACCCACAATATACGGTAATTGCGCCACCGAAGCGAGATTTGCTGGCGAATGTAGTTGGAAAAAGTTCGGAGCTGATTCCATTCTTGGAGCATTCGGGATCAATGGCAAACCGGTGTAGAATGATGCCTGCGGGACCGACGCTGTTGGGATTGTGGGATTGCGGTAACAACGTTGGTCGCATTACCCTCCATCGAAGGAACTTGTATGCCGAATGAAGATGTCCCAAATTGTCGTGGAAGAACCCCTTGAAACTTTCCACGGACGAAAGCAAAGGCGACATCGTCTGTGGTGGTTGGATCGGACTTGAAAAACCATATGTCGAAGTAGCCAATCCTCCATGAGTCATTAAGGGGAAAGACGGAGCAAATACATTACGATTCACAAACCCGGATGTCGGAGTGGATATATTATTAGGTATAGGAGCGGCTGACGGTATTGTGCTTGCCCCCGAGAATGCAGGGGTCAGAGAGATGCTACTCATCTGTCCGACCATCTTCCCTAACCAATCTCCTACCTTACCGACCCCAGCCCCAACGGAATGCTCGCTAACGGTAACGCTAACTACTTGACGGTGAAAAATTAATGATTTCTTGGATGGCTTTGTCCGTTATGTGTCCTAGCATAGCCTTCTTCTGCTCCGTTTTTCTTCTATTCGCATCTTATATCTGTTGTTCTAGCATAACACGTTGCTCTTGAACCCACATGAGACTTGCTCGCGCTTGCTCTGTTAGGATTGACTGACCTTGATTGGTTGTAGTTACCGTCGGCAACAGTCTCGGGAATACCGTCGATGTCGTGGCTGGACGTACTTCTGCTGTAGACAGTGGTAAACCAGTGCCCATCGAGAATGACTTCATTGTAGATGTGGAAGCTGTAGCCTGTGCTGGATTTGATACGCCTACGGTTGATGTAACGACTTCGTTGTTGGATGTTACGACTGCTGGAACATCGTGTGCACTCACTTCGCCGATCCTTGTTGATGACGGTAGTGCAGAACATAATGCGCACATCCAACTTTCGTTGGCCACAGCCGAAGTCACTCCCACGCATTGGTAATGAAACCACTCCTCGCAAGCGGCGCAGAACACCATGTCGTCTACGTTGTTTGACCTGCGGCAAACCTTACAATCGTGCCGATCTGATTCTGGCATGTCTCTCGGAAAATTAGGTCCTGTGTAACCAACTCCAGACGCTGAGGTAAATCTTTGAGATTTGTTCGGATACGATTTGAAAATTCTCTGCAGCGGTCACCTCTTCAGTGTACGCAGCTCAAAGCTGAAAAAAATATTTTATTAGTTTCAATGGCATTATAGAAATCATTCATCTTACATTTAGTTTTCCTCGTAACGATCTACCCTAAGTATCTTCAGCGACGTGTCAGTTATGCAATACACAGTATCCACAGGTAGGTGTTGAATCGGTAAGTATTCCCCAGACAAGTAGGTAAATTATTTTATCATTTATCTCGTCTTCTACACATATTTAACTTACAATTATCCTGAGCAACTAGACAATGCCAATTTACTGCACACAGTTAAATTCAGAGTGGGGTCCTGAAGATAAACGATTGAGGTTACATATTCATTGTTCCCAGTGCCACTCTAACTATACAGTTCAAATTCACACCTGCTAGCTAATCAGACTGAAAATTCAACACAATATTACCTTAATTCGTAGTATTTCAACGTAATCATGAGATTTAGGACTATAATTACTTTAAATAAATCTGCTACTCACAATCGATTTTAGGAAATGTGATTCGTCACGATGACAACTTAGACTGACGTTTAAGGTTAGTTCTTCAAAGGGCCGGACCGGCGACGTCCTTACTACCCACTTTCCCAGTGTTGCCAGGCGCTGTAACAGTTTGTGAACATTATTTTTTACGTATACCTACATATTGACAAAATCAACTGTGTCAAATATGAGCAACAAAAAAAAACAAAATAGATTGGTGTCGAACACCTACTGCTCCATACAAAAAATAATAAAGCCTATGTATTTATGTGTTTTATTTATTTATATGAATTTTCCTAAAATTGAATGTTGCCGAAATCGAATGAGATATGTTCTATTACACGGAGGAACACGTTTACTCATTAGTGCGTACTTTTTCTTTGCTATCTCTTTCCATCTGTTGAAAAATTTAACCATTTTGGGAGAATAAGTGGATCTACTTATTTAAATGAGTGAATCCACTTATTCTCCTAAAATGGGTAAATTTTCAGCAGAGAAAAAGATATAGCAGTACGATATGTCTGTCCAACATTGACTTTTCTGGATACCCTACCTTATTTCAGGGTTATTAAATGTCAAACCATACTTGAAAAATGCGACAAAAATGACTCTCAACATCTTATTATCAAATATTGAAATTAGATCAACGGTATGACCAAACAGATGTGTGAAATCTATAGGTTCTGCTCCACATTAAAACACATAGTGTTAACACCTTTTGCAAATATTTGCACAATGGATTCACAGATTATAAATTGCTCCAATGAATATATCCGCTTTTCTGGTGTGATGTCATGAATGAATTTGTATCGTTTTCACAGGCAATGGGGGTAATTTTCCATTAGCTCCCATCAAAACAACACAAGCGTATGATTCAAATGATTTTTTCGAAAAAAAATATATTGCTTTTTATCAGATTTATTGAGAAAAACTATATTAAAAACACACACAATAGAACATATTATTCAAACATTCAAAAATACGTTTTTTAAAATCCAGTAAAAAGATGCCTAGTGGTTATGCATCCGTCGTGCCATATGAAAGATAAATTGTATCCCTCAACACATGGGCCGGAACCTACGGTTTGACAGAAAAGCATTTTAATATAAAATCTTCCTAAAAGTGTTCTTTTTCTGTTCTTCAATATGTGTAATATTTCGGACTGGCCAAATTCAATTCAATTGTAGGATAAATAGGACAATTGAGTTCATTATAAAGCTGTCAATTATCTTTAAAACATATGTAACCTTCAATATGATCAAGATGGAAAGTATTGCGATGTGTCTATCCCAGTGTAATGAAAATTACCATTGTTGAGAGTAATTCCAGTAAGATCCCGATTAAGGTATACTACTCACGATGGATGAGCTTCAAAAGTGAAAAACATGGTATTGGATTTGGTATTGGATTTAGATATTACATTCCTAATTAACGCTGATCAAGCTCAGAACACGATGCCATAAAACAACGAAGTCAACCCTCGCATAGACCTCATCGCTCGGAGAGGGACTCATGATTGAGCTTCAATTTATTGCCAACGACGTTGTCAACGACAAAAACAAGCTCGATTTTGTGACAGCAGCGGCGAAAATGGTAAATTTTGCGTACGCATGAATCACGAATTGTACCAAGTGTATAAAAGGCTGATATAGGCAGGATGATAAAATCCGGCAGATTACAGTGGGCTGGGCATGTAGGGCGTATGCTGGAAGGGAGTCATGTTTAGCAGAGAATCTGGAAGAGTTCGTCGGCTCCGGGGTAGATCCGGCACTCGCTGGCTGTGTGCAATCTAGGACTTTACGCGTGCGGCTAGCCTACAGGGAGTCTGGCGACTGGTGGCCCAAGAACGAGCGCGCGGCCTGGAACAAGTCATTACATTCGGTTTTGCTCCGGACAACACGTAGTGTACAACCATATACAGCTGTGAGCAGTTTGCGAAGAAAAATGCAGCTTGGACGAGATTGCTGCAAAACCACATGAGGTCGAACGGAGCGATCGAGCGCGGAACAGAAAAAACTCGATTTTCCAGAAGGAAAAGACAAACGGGAATCTTCTTCCGAACGAGTGTGTTCCCATTAGGGGTACATAGGGTCATAACTTTAAGAAGGTGGAGGAAGCCCACATCTGACTTAATAGGAAAGCTAAAAGCCGATCGGACTAGTCATCAATACGCCAAAGAAGGAGTACATAATAGGAAGAGGCTCAGTAGAACACTACATTAACCATCCCCTAAGTTAGTATAAGTGACGAGGAATCAAGGTGGATGACGAGTTCTTGTACTCTTTCCTGTTTTTGGCTCACTGGTGATCACCAAAAACGATGCCAGCATCCCAAGCAGGCGCGACGACCTCGATAACAGAAATTGGTATGAACTAGCCTTGCATAAAAGGAAAAATACCAAAAATGATTATGCAAAATACTTTCATAACATGCTTAGGTATTTCAGTAGGTACCAAACGAATCATAATTTGTGATGCGTTTGGTATTGTAATAATAGAGTATGCTATGCATGGAGTTTTGTGCATATTAATTTATGATATTTTACCTCTAGTTAAAGCTAGCTCATAACAGAGCATAATATCTATAACAGAATGAGCTATTATTGAGTTAATTTCTCCTGCTTCCAAGTGCGCATTGGTTCAGCATTACCAAGGTCTAGTGTTCTCTTCGATCGTTAACTTACAGAATCCAAGGAAGTACGATTTTCTGTCGCGATGCGTTTCCGAATATCTCTGCCCGAGATATTGCAGTATAATTAGTCACTCCATTTTGCATTTTCGTTAAATAGAAATGACTCATATTAGTGTATGACCCATTATTGTGTACTATTTTGTCCCCGATAATTACCTAACATATTCGACTTTCCGACGGCACGAGACCACACAGTAATGCTGAACCAATGCACACTTGGAATCTTTGAAAGAAGTCAACTAGTAACCCTCTAACCCAAGACGGATACTTTGATATTTTTAACTAAATTTTTAATTGTTCAGATTTATAAAAAAATAGTCGATGACGATCAAAAATATAAACTTCAATGCTTGTTCAAATGTGATTAAAAATTAATTCTAAACTAGAAACACAAAATTCTAAAAAGGCGACAATTTAAAATGTTTGCCTTAGTGTTCTGATCGGTGATTTTGAGCGAAAACAAAAATTTGGGTTTCAGAGGGTTAAGTAAACGCTAAAGAATAGCGTCTGTTTAAAATATAAAACATAACTCGTAGGAACAGCCTATGATTAATAAAATGAAACCTTAAATCTCTATCTATTCGACTTTTTTTTGTCGACCTTTTTTCACTCCGATCTTTCTTCCTTTCGACCGTTTAATCTAAATATTTTTTTCAACCTTCTTTTCCCTCAACCTTTTGTCACTCTTTCGACCTTCTTTTCTTTCGACCTTTTGTTCTTTAGACCTTTTGTTCTTACACCTTTTGACACAGACTCGATTGTATCGCTCACTGAAGTGAATCCTCATTAGCTAAGGAAACGTCCTATACCATGACAATCGTAGAGATGCAGAGAGATTCGGAAACTGTCCACCAATTAAACTGACCATACCGAAACAGACCGAATCAACTCCATCTAAAACTAAACCCATAGTTCGGTTGTTCTACGATCTACGGTCTCAGCAAGTTTACTTTTGTACTCTAACACAGCGGCTCTCAACCTTTTTCTAGAGAATCACCCCTTCCAACTTTTGCATTAATTGAGGTACCCCTATTTTTTGTGTTAATAAAATTAAGAGTAGATAAGATATATATAAAAAACGGACCTGAAAACAAACGGGATAAATGACTCTCCGTAAAAATGGCTAACATTTCATTATTACGATAAATAAATTTTATATAGTTTATATTTTAAGCTTCGTACAGGACTTATGGCTATTGAAGGCTTCCAAACCCCTTGGAAAAAGGCTTCCTAGCCTCTTGAAAGTAGACTTCTACGCCTCTGTCGAATTCTCTACGCCAATTCTGTTGATGGGAGGCTTTCGAGCCTTTTTTTTCGCCTCTGAGCTGCTTGAGAGTAGGCTTCCGTGCCTCTTGAAAAAGGGCTTCTTAGCCTCTTGAAGGCCTTTTTAAAGGTAACTTCCGAGCTTCCTGAATTGGAAGGCGGATTTCGAGTCATTTAAAAAGAACCCTTGGGTATCTAAAAAAGACAACTGGAAGAAGAATTCTGAGCCTTTTAAGGGAAAGCTTGGGAGCCTCTTGAAAAAAAGACTTCGGAGCCTCCCGAAAGGAACCTTCCGAGCCTCTCGAAAGGAGCCTTCTGAGTCTCGTCAAAAGAGCCTACAGAGCCTTTTCAAAGAAGCCTACCGAGCCTCTTGAAAAAGTCTTCTGAGCCTCTTGAAGAGAGACTTCCGGACCTCTTGAAAGGAGGCTTCCGGGCCTCTTGAAAAGAGGCTTCCGAGCCTCTTGAAAGGAGGCTTCCGAGCCACTTGAAAGAAGGCTTCCGAGCCTCTTGAAAGGAGGCTTCCGAGCCTCTTGAAAGGAGGCTTCCGAGCCTCTTGAAAGGAGGCTTCCGAGCCTCTTGAAAGGAGGCTTCCGAGCCTCTTGAAAGGAGGCTTCCGGGCCTCTTGAAAGGAGGCTTCCGGGCCTCTTGAAAGGAGGCTTCCAGGCCTCTTGAAAGGAGGCTTCAGGCCTCTTGAAAGTAGGCTTCCAAACCTCTTGAAGAGGGGCTTCCGGGCCTCTTGAAGGGCGGCTTCCGGGCCTCTTGAAAGGAGGCTTGGCCTCTTGAAAGGAGTCTTCTGGGCCTCTTGACAGGAGGCTTCCGGGCCTCTTGAAAGGAGGCTTCTGGGCCTCTTGAAAGGAGGCTTCCGGGCCTCTTGACAGGAGGCTTCCGGGCCTCTTGAAAGGAGGCTTCCGGGCCTCTTGAAAGGAGGCTTCCGGGCCTCTTGAAAGGAGGCTTCAGGGCCTCTTGAAAGAAGGCTTT
Organism: Armigeres subalbatus; assembly: GCF_024139115.2. NCBI lineage: Eukaryota > Metazoa > Arthropoda > Insecta > Diptera > Culicidae > Armigeres > Armigeres subalbatus. The sequence continues at coordinate 314,805,616 of NC_085141.1, forward strand.
CGGGCCTCTTGAAAGGAGGCTTCCCGGCTTTTTGAAAGGAGGCTTCCAGGCCTCTTGAAAGGAGTCTTCCGGACCCCTTGAAAGGAGCTTCCGGGCCTCTTGAAAGGAGGCTTCCGGGCCTCTTGAAAGGAGGCTTCCGGGCCTCTTGAAAGGAGGCTGGCGGGCCTTTTGAAAGGAGGCTTCCGGGCCTCTTGAAAGGAGGCTTCCGGGCCTCTTGAAAGTAGGCTTCTGGTCCTCTTAAAAGGAGGCTTCCTGACCTCTTGAAAGAAGGCTTCCGGGCCTCTTGAAAAGAGGCTTCCTGGGCCTCTTGAAAGGAGGCTTCCGGAGCCTCTTGAAAGGGAGGCTTCCTGAGCCTCTTGAAAGGAGGCTTCCAGGCCTCTTGAAAGGAGGCTTCTGAGCCTCTTGAAAGGAGGCTTCCTGAGCCTCTTGAAAGGAGGCTTCCAGGCCTCTTGAAAGGAGGCCTGAGCCTCTTGAAAGGAGGCTTCCAGGCCTCTTGAAAGGAGGCTTCTGAGCCTCTTGAAAGGAGGCTTCCAGGCCTCTTGAAAGGAGGCTTCTGAGCCTCTTGAAAGGAGGCTTCAGGGCCTCTTGAAAGGAGGCTTCTGAGCCTCTTGAAAGGAGGCTTCCGGGCCTCTTGAAAGGAGGCCTGAGCCTCTTGAAAGGAGGCTTCTGAGCCTCTTGAAAGGAGGCTTCCGGGCCTCTTGAAAGGAGGCCTGAGCCTCTTGAAAGGAGGCTTCAGGCCTCTTGAAAGGAGGCTTCCAGGCCTCTTGAAAGGAGGCTTCCAGGCCTCTTGAAAGGAGGCCTGAGCCTCTTGAAAGGAGGCTTCTGAGCCTCTTGAAAGGAGGCTTCTGAGCCTCTTGAAAGGAGGCTGAGGCCTCTTGAAAGGAGGCTTCCGGGCCTCTTGAAAGGAGGCTTCTGAGCCTCTTGAAAGGAGGCTTCTGAGCCTCTTGAAAGGAGGCTTCCGGGCCTCTTGAAGGAGGCTCTCGGGCCTCTTGAAAGGAGGCTTGGGCCTCTTGAAAGGAGGCTAGGGCCTCTTGAAAGGAGGCTTGAGGCCTCTTGAAAGAAGAATTCTGAGCCTCTTGAAAGGAGGCTTCCGAGCCTCTTGAAAGGAATTTTCCAAGCCTCTTGAAAGGAGGCTTCCGAGCCTCTTGAAAGGAAGCTTCCGAGCCTCTTGAAAGGAGACTTCCGAGCCTCTTGAAAGGAGGCTTCCGGACCTCTTGAAAGGTGGCTTCCGGGCCTCTTAAAGGAGGCTTCCAGGCCTCTTGAAAGGAGGCTTCCGGGCCTCTTGAAAGGAGGCTTCCGGGCCTCTTGAAAGGAGGCTTCCGGGCCTCTTGAAAGGAGGCTTCCGGGCCTCTTGAAAGGAGGCTTCCGGGCCTCTTGAAAGGAGGCTTCCGGGCCTCTTGAAAGGAGGCTTCCGGGCCTCTTGAAAGGAGGCTTCCGGGCCTCTTGAAGGAGGCTTCCGGGCCTCTTGAAAGGAGGCTTCCGGGCCTCTTGAAGGAGGCTTCCGGGCCTCTTGAAAGGAGGCTTCCGGGCCTCTTGAAAGGAGGCTTCCAGGCCTCTTGAAAGGAGGCTTCCGGGCCTCTTGAAAGGAGGCTTCCGGGCCTCTTGAAAGGAGGCTTCCGGGCCTCTTGAAAGGAGGCTCTCCGGCATCTTGAAAGAAGGCTTCTGAGCCCTCTTGAAAGGAGGCTTCCGGGCCTCTTGAAAGGAGGCCTGGGCCTCTTGAAAGGAGGCTTCCGGGCCTCTTGAAAGGAGGCTTCGGGCCTCTTGAAAGGAGGCTTCCAGGGCCTCTTGAAAGGAGGCTTCCGGGCCTCTTGAAAGGAGGCTTGGGCCTCTTGAAGGAGGCCTGAGCCTCTTGAAAGGAGGCTTCTGAGCCTCTTGAAAGGAGGCTTCTGAGCCTCTTGAAAGGAGGCTCTGAGCCTCTTGAAAGGAGGCTTCCAGGCCTCTTGAAAGGAGGCTCTGAGCCTCTTGAAAGGAGGCTTCCGGGCCTCTTGAAAGGAGGCTTCCGGGCCTCTTGAAAGGAGGCTTCCAGGCCTCTTGAAAGGAGGCTCTGAGCCTCTTGAAAGGAAGTTTCCGGAGCCTCTTGAAAGGAGGCTTCCGGGCCTCTTGAAAGGAGGCTTCCGGGCCTCTTGAAAGGAGGCCTCCGGGCCTCTTGAAAGGAGGCTTCCGGGCCTCTTGAAAGGAGGCTTCCGGGCCTCTTGAAAGGAGGCTTCCGGGCCTCTTGAAAGGAGGCTTCCGGGCCTCTTGAAAGGAGGCCTGGGCCTCTTGAAAGGAGGCTTCAGGCCTCTTGAAAGGAGGCTTCCGGGCCTCTTGAAAGGAGGCTTCCAGGCCTCTTGAAAGGAGGCTCTGGGCCTCTTGAAAGGAGGCTTGGGCCTCTTGAAAGGAGGCTTCTGGGCCTCTTGAAAGGAGGCTTCCGGGCCTCTTGAAAGGAGGCTTCCAGGCCTCTTGAAAGGAGGCTTCCGGGCCTCTTGAAAGGAGGCTTCCGGGCCTCTTGAAAGGAGGCTTCCGGGCCTCTTGAAAGGAGGCTTCCGGGCCTCTTGAAAGGAGGCTTCCGAGCCTCTTGAAAGGAGGCTTCCGGGCCTCTTGAAAGGAGGCTTCCGGGCCTCTTGAAAGGAGGCTTCCGGGCCTCTTGAAAGGAGGCTTCCGGGCCTCTTAAAAGGAGTCTACGTACATATCTATGCTGTTTAGCTTTAAAGGTTCAAATTACCATCATCCAGTCATTGACGAGAAAGTCAGCCACGTGCTCGTACCACCACCCAGTAATAAAACCACCCACCGAGGAGAAAAAGCAGTTTCCAGCTGGATGGGGGAGGTATTTTTGTTTCAAAACTACATCATCCAATAGCGAAGACATAATTATATTTGGTGGATACTCCATTTAGTTGTCTTTCGCTTTAGTTAAAAAAAAACTTCTTTTGGCAAAAAAAAAATCCCAAGAGGGGAAATCTATGATTTCCTCTCACGCTCTTTTATATACAAGAGAGCGTGAGAGTAAATCGTCGATTTCCCCTCTGTTGCAAAAGGCAGTTTTTTGGAAAACTAAAGCGAAAGACAACTAAATGAAGCATCCACCGGATATAATTATGTCTTCGCTATTGGATGATGTTGTTTTGAAATAAAAATACTTCCCCCATCCAGCTGGAGACTGCTTTTTCTCCTCGGTGGGTGGTGGTACGAGTACGTGGCTATCTTTCTCGTCAATGACTGGATGACGGTAATTTGAGCCGTAAGTTTTATGCCGATGTTGATGATGAAGCCAAACAGGCACTACAACATGATGGACAATATTCAGAAAAAATAAGCTTGCATATTTTGGAAAAATAGTTTTAATGGCTACAGCTCCAGCGCCACAAGAAAAGGCAACCCTAACGTGAAACTTTAAAATTGGAAAAATGCGTACAATCTGGTAATGGATGATATGAATAATTTGTTGCATAGTATATCAGGGTCAGGGTTAGTGTGTTCTTCCAGAAAATATTTTCAACATATGCAAGTTGCAAACCCCTGTCTTAAAACTGTCTGCTATTGGAGCAGTTTGTTACTACCATCATCATCATTGAAATACCCACAACTAGTATAATTGCAAAAATAACACAATAGTCGGCCGCGCACCACACTCAGGTAAGCGAACGAAATGATCAGACAAAATAACAGCAGTGCGAGAATTTATAAACCCTCGGTAGCACTCGATCGGTGATCTTATAACAGACTGAGAGCTCATTTAGAACAGTTCGCTATCGTCGGTTCCCGGTGGAACACTGCGGTTATTGTTTTACATTGCTAAAAACCTCGAATTTGGAGACCGCGCGTGAAACCTTCCAAATTTCCGAAGATCAAATGATAGTAAATCGGAATCATTGTCAGTTATCCAACAATTCGGCAAAACTTGGATAAGAAAATTGTTTGGTGTGTTTTTGCAACATTAGAATTCCAAGTATCCCAGTCATGAGCTGCTTGCTCGCTTTGGTTTAATGAATGTGCAGTTAATTAGCTTGAATTGTTGAACAACCGCTTGAAAGTTCGTGGAAAAGGTTCTAAACATTGTACGAGCCATGATACGGACGTGAACAAATGGTGAAGCATTTGATAGAGATCGGCAGTGAAAAGTGGTGACACGCGAAAGCCTTTCATTGCGCTCCCGGTGATTGACCGCGTGCCTTTTGTGATATAGCCCTCGTAACCCAGTGAATTGATTCCCGCTCAAAGTGATCGCTATTTTTCCGCGACCGATTAGTTTGTTTTGTGCATAGCAAAGCCGCATTATCAGCGAGAACGAAAATCACGCAGGGTAATCATGGCGGGGGTTGTTAATCGATCGTTCGTCGCTGACGACGGCCCGGTGCCGGATAATAAAACCAACACCAGCACCGCCACTAATGGTTCGGCCCCTGTGGCGGCCGACGGCACGGTAGACACAACCAGCACCGGATCCGGTGAAAGGGAAAAATGGGACAACGGAGTGGAATTCCTGCTGTCCTGCATTGCCATGTCGGTGGGACTCGGCAACGTGTGGAAGTTCCCGTCAACGGCTTTCCGCAACGGCGGTGGGGCATTTGTGATTCCCTACATGATCGTGCTGCTGATCGTGGGAAGGCCGGTCTACTACCTGGAGATGGTGATGGGACAGTTTTCCAGCCGGGGCAGTGTCAAGGTGTACGATGTGTCGCCGGTGATGAGAGGTAGGTCGGGGATTCCACGTTTGTTCTATGCTCGCATAAAAAGGTGGGGAACAAGAAGTAGATGGCAGGTAGTTGCTAATCGGGTGGTCAGACAAATCGGTTGCTAATTTGTTTGTTTGACCGATACCTGTTGTTAAAGCCAAGTTTAAAAATAGAGAAAAGATTTGAATGAAGATTGAGTTTGAAGGCTACATGTTTACTAAGTGTGAGGGCAATTATTGTATATGAATTTAAATTGTAAATACTGCATAATAATTATGACAAATAATGGTTGTGCGTGTTCTGATTTCAATGCATTTGGGTCAAGGTTAAAACATGTTAAAATATGGGAACTAATCATTTCGCAATACAATCGTCAATATATTTAAGTTATACCAAAGTACAAACGGTTGTCTATTTCAATTATAATGTGGAAGATTCAAGTTGCTCTGCAGCAAGAATATAATATTTTGCGTTTTTATTTTTTATCATACCGATATTCAAAATATGTATGTTTTGTGGTGTGTTTTGAATTATGAAGTGCGTTTAAGAAGAACATTTAGTATCAGAATCACCACACATGAAGTGACCAGATGTCATGGAAATATGATATATCGACCCGACATTTCCGTTAAATGACTTGATACTAAAAAGATGAAAATCGTGTTTAATCAGAATAGACTTTCGATAACAGAATCAACGATTGATACAAAGTTGACAGTTTTTTTAAACAAACGATATAACTGTTTGTCTTTGAGCCATAAAATAATATTCTTACAAGATATTATATCTGATTGATACGGTTCAAATTCAAAACAAAAATGTAATCAAAATAAAATGTCAGTAATAGCTTTGTTCATAGTAGGCTATTAAATTGCATTCACTACGGAATTGGTTTCTGAAGTTCTTTTATCGTTATCATTTCAGTGAAACTGATCTGAAATTTAAGCAAGTTCAATAAGTTTGATTTTTTTTGTCTCAAGATTACTAATAAAATAAAATGTTTAATACAAAAGTTATAATCATCTGTCAGTATGCGAGGAAAAATAAAAATAACAGAATTGCATCTCATGAGAAAAAGAAACTAGTAATAGCCCATCGTAGTTGACTTTGGTTGAATAAAATCCGATGTAAGTTAGAAGAGTTTTAAGAAGATTTGAGCCGTGTGCATAAAATGAAAAATACGCTCTCTTTGAAAGTAAGAAAAGTAAATCATTTAACCTGCACAGTTTTACCTCAAGCACGTTTCTGAAAACAAACAAGGATCTGAATTTTTTGTACCGTGCTGGCACGAAATATATTTGACCACTTTAACAATACCCAATCTTCAGAACTCATAAAAGCGTTGCATTTTGACAATTTTTCAATTTTTTAGGTTTAATCTTTCGTTTTTTTTTATTTATAAAAACATAGCAGAGCCCAGAACGAATCGATAAATGAGGAAATCTTGCAAATCGGTTCATCCGTTCGTGAGTTATATTGCCTCAAAGGAAATGTAAACTTATTTTGATATATAGAAGAAGAAGAAATTCTAAATCTATTTTTCTGTAAACTCTATTTTACATGAAATCTTCGTCAGCGTTTTCATATTTCAGAGTTATTAACAAGCGGATATATTATTGATTCGTATTCTAGCTAGGCTAGCACTTTAATTACAGAAAAGCCTAGAAAATGTCTTATCCGTACATTGCTTAAACCGGATTGCGATTCGAATACAGCCACTTTAAGAATTTTCTGCTTCAAAGTTACACGTTTTACCACTAAGGAAGACCGCAAATGCACATATGTTACAAATGAATCATTGCTAAGAATAAAAAAAAAATATTATGAGACTCTTTTGCTTTAAGGTTAAATAATGCTGTCAATTGTCTTGTTTAATGGTTCTTTGTATTTATGTACATTAGGAATTATTATCTACAAGTATCCATAATATAACACATTGTAGGGTTTGTTTTATCAGCTGCGCGTATTGTAGACGTGCTTTAGTAAAGCATGTCAGACTGCGGCATTCTTAGATGTTATAGTAAAGGCATTCATTATTTGATTTCTTTTCATTAGAACTGGTCGATTAATTTCCAAAAATGTCACAAAATCCAAGTTGTTGAATTGATCGTGCAATATGGAATATAAACATTGTTTTTGGAAGTGTAAAGTTAGATTGCATTCGACATACATATGTTGTTGGAACAAAAAGTAGTTCACTTCCATTCTTTTGATGAGTAATCGACTAAAGTTTCAGCACCATATGTAACGTATTTTGATAGATTTTGGAATATGAGTCGAAATACACGTTCTGAATTTCAGATCCATTGTTCATATGTCGTTCGTCTTCCATTTGTAAACGTCTATTCTAATTAATGATTTGAGTATATTACTTCTACGTGAAGTTAAACGATTCACAATGATATGGAAATGCTAATATCATCTTCCAAACTTAGACGTACATGTTCATGATAGAATTAGAGGCAAAAGTATAGAACTGATAGCTCCGTTAGGATACGCCCGGCCTTGAAGAATATTTTTATAGAAGTCAAAAGCCAGCTGGATGGGGGAAGTATTTTTGTTTCAAAACTACATCATCCAATAGCGAAGACATAATTATATCCGGTGGATGCTTCATATATAATAAGAGCGTGAGAGTAAATCGTCGATTTCCCCCCTTGGGGAAAAATGTTGCAAAAGGCAGTTTTTTTGAAAACTAAAGCGAAATACAACCAAATGAAGCATCCACCGGACATAATTATGCCTTCGCTATTGGATGATGTAGTTTTGAAACAAAAATACTTCCCCATCCAGCTGGAGACTGCTTTTTCTCTTCGGTGGGTGGTTTTATTACTGGGGGTGGTACAAGCACGTGGCTGTCTTTCTCGTCAATGACTGGATGACGGTCACTTGAGCCTTAACCTCCTAGCTATCAGATTCTTATCGACTTCATCTAGTTCTTCGTCACGAGTCCCATACATCTATTCATGAGTACTTGTTTTTTTCTGCCGGATCCCAGCTGATACGCACCAAGTCTTACTGATGTATAACAACACAGATTTCACATTTAGAGTTAAATATTCGAATTTTGGTGCGTTGATTATCTTTTGATCTACGGATATTGCGTAAACTCGCAAAAGCAACCCCAGTCTTTTAAATCTATGCTCCTACATCGATCTCGCCGTATGACAGGAACTAAGTGTCGAGATGACGGAAATTCCCCACTGCTATCCCAGCCACCGTGAAGTCTGCGGAGTTGTTCGCGTAGACATCCAAAGATTGTGGTATTGTTGACGTTGATGTTGAGACCCACCGTAGATTAACATTCGGTTTGCATTCGTATTTTGGATTATGTCAAGATGGCTAGAAGCAGCAAGATACCCGACTCTTTTCATATTATGGAGAGACGGTCAGCGCTACTAGCGAGCAAAAATCGAACGAAATGCTAAAGGCAGTACACTGTGATATTTTCATCAGTTAACATATTGAAGCACTGTAAAAAAATCATTCAATACACTACAATCTGTTTCTAAAAAAATGAATCAAAAGTCACTCAGTCCAACGAGAAGAACATTTGTGTAAACATGCTTTTAATTAAATTTGATTGGAAAAAAATAACACATTATAACTTGTCATAAGACGAGTTTATACAATCCACAATTTTAATTCCACCACTTAATTGTATCTTGACAGATACGTATTTCGACCTCAACAGTAAGACCGTCTTCAGTGTCTCTCGACTTGAAGAAAATGATCGCAGCTTACACTATTTATACTATGCGTATTTATAATAATTTATCTAGGTACATTTACTACGGTGTTTGCTTCTACTCGCTTGTTGCGCTTACTGCTTAGGTATAAACTTGAAGAGCCAGGAGCTACCATTTCCGTGATCTTTATTCAACAACCGCGTTTGTACCTGTCGGTAGATTTCCAAGCTCTCAGCAACATCAAGTTTCCACGGAGAAGAGACATTTCTAAAACTTTTAATGTTTGATGTCGTAATTGAATGATTTTCATGATACACATGTTCAGCTACCTTAGACCTAAACTCATAATTTAATCCCTTATCAGTTTCCCTCTTAGCCTTACTTACTTCTGCAATATGTTCTTTGAACCTTACATCTAACGATCTTTTTGTTTGACCTACTTATACTTAATCACACTGTGAACAATTAATTTGATAAACCCTGGCCTTATTTGACATTTCTACTCTATCCTTTGTGGAGCCTAACAGTGTCTTCAGTTGATTGCTTCTGCTGGAGAATACTAAATCATAGGGGACCGATACCCTCTTCAACGGTTCATCGATCGGTGTCAGTGTTGTCAGTTCGTTTTTCCGTAAGTTCCTCAGCTTCTTGTTGATGATTGCTTGTATTGTTCTTTCCTTGTATCCGTTGATCTTCGCTGTTTCCATGATGTGTTGTAGCTATGTGGGTGTGTATGTATGTGTGTGTGTGTATGTGGGTGTGTATGTATGTGGGCAAAAATTGTAACTCATTTTTCGGGCACTTATCCCTAACCGATTTACTCGCAACAAGTTGCATTCGATGGGAAATCCTGAAGAGATGGTGAATTGTATATTTTGGTGTAGAAACGAATATGTTTCCTTTTACTGTTTCCTGGGGCACCTCCAAGAGTGGCCCATGTGCTGGATAATCTATTTCAAGCGCATTACCTTCTATTTGATGGAAAATCATAAAGAAAGAGCTGCCACATGGCATATTATGGTGTAGAAATGAAAGTTCCACTTCAACGGGTTCCTCGGGGGATCCTTATAGGTTCAAAGAGTGGCTATTGTGGTCGCTAATCGCTTTCACGCACATAACCATTTATTTGTTTGAAACCCATGAAGAAAGAGCTACCACACGGTAGTGGGTGAAAGCTGATACTTTCAAGATTGTTTTAGGTAATAAGGGAGATCAGTCAAAATCAGACACTAACCATGCATCAACCAGTTGGGCTTAGACACTGTTCGATTCTCTAGAGTGTTTCACAATGATCGGTAGTTTTTCTTACGAACTCGTGTTTTCAATTTGTGTAGCAATACCATATTTTCAATATATAGGGGAGCTTAGGCAAAATGAGACACTTTATAGTGTTCAAACGAAAATGAGAAGCTACCATACACTATTAAGTTCATTTCGAAAGTAAAACCAATGTTTAAAACGGCATTCACCCTCAATGTGACCTTACGAATTGAAAGATACTCAATTTATAGGGGAAAATGGTCTAAAAGGGGCACTTCCCACACATTTTCGTCAAAGGACTCACCACTGACAGATTCTAATGATTTTTGTGATTTTTGTATGGGTATTACCCACGACGTTCAGGCCTTGGTTGAATTGCGTCCGTTTTTTATCCCGATTTTACACACTGTGCATTGTCTTCTATTGATAAATTGGCCAGCTTAGACTATGGACTATGGACAGAAGTTACGACCAAAATACATTTTTTTAATGCAAATAACTCGGTTCCCAAACTCACTCATTTTTCAGGCACTTATTTTTAACCGATTTACTCGCAACAAGAACCGATTTACTCGCCAGTATTCGACGCAGAATCTTGTCCCATTGTTTTCTATTTAAAATTGGCCAGATCTGACTATCCTAGCCAGTACTGGAATTTCTCATTTTCAATGAGAGATGTCACGCGATATTTACATATCTGCCCCTTTCAATATCTATAGAAACGCGAAGGATGAATGGCATGCTACAAAAATCTCTAAAAAATATTTGTCCCATGACAGGGCATGAAAGTGTGCAATATCTGCTTTATTTTTGCGTTTATTACCATTTTCCACTCGGTGAATTAAAGGAACATGATAAATTAATCGACTAGTCACTATTCTTCACATGTACCTATTGAAATAATTTAGAAATATTAATTTTAAAATAAAGCAGTACATTCTTTCATGGCTGCCTTTCATGCGAAATTGATCAAAGAATCCACGATTCTTTCATTTGGTCGCTTGAAATAGAAAAAGGTGCTTTGCTCTCTGTCTTATGACGATCACGACCTTTTCCAGTACTGATCCTAGCAGCACACATGTTCCATATAAGTTACTGCAACTTATTTATGACCAGATTTAGTCACAATCAAGTTGCTGCAACAATGTTTGTCCATTTTGTGCAGCTCGGGTACGGACTTAGAAATGTTTCATTACCATTTGTTATCCAAACTTTGGTTTTGAAATCAACGGGGACGGGTCGCAAAGCCGAATAGGTTATTTGGCCAAATTGGTCATTCTGCCAAACAGACCATTAGGCCGAATAAATAACCTGGTCGAATAAGTCTTTTCGTAACACAAGTCATTCGCCCGTATAGGTCGTTTGGTCGATTATGTCATTTAGCCAAATACACAGGGTGTTCAATAAGTTCGAATACAAATGTTTGATCATTGTGTTTGTAAGCCCAATGTATATATTCTGTATTAGTATTGGTGTCAGCCTTAGCGGTATATATATACGCTAACGAATGTGTGTGATGTTGACATTCTGTTTCTTGTTGTTTGTTTATTATGCGCGTTGAAAATGGATTGGGGCATCGTAAATAGCCGTTTTTGAAGGTCGAAATCATTGCGGCGTACTACAAAACTGAGTTTTTGAGGATGAATAATGCCCCCAGTGGCCCGGTGATAAGACGGAGATCAGCTCTACGTGTTCCAATCCCAAGTAACAATTTCCTTGCTTCTTGAATTTATTCAATTCTTATAGTGGATTTAAAATAGCAATCACCATAGCTAGTTGCTCAGTTTTATTGTCGTTCTTATTGCTATCAATAAACCTCTCATAAATATGCTGAAAAAGCTTCAAACGTCAAATGCCTATTGACCTTATGAGCAGCTTTACGGTTGTGATGAAGAGCGTAATAAATCACATTTTCAAAGCTCGAATAAAGCCATAATTTTTTGTCCTAATGTGGTCAAATGAATAACCCCTATAAGAATATTTGCATTGCGAAGAGTTTAAAACGGTTTGTAACAAGAACAGCATTTTTCTTATCGAAATTGATGGTGGTCATGTTGAAAAGGTACAGGAAGTTTCAAATCAATGATATTTATCGCTGGATTTCACGATTTGACGATGTTTCCAGCACGTAATCTACTTTTTGGTAATTGATTTGCATTAAAAATATATTGAGGTGGAAAATAAACACAATCAGTGAAGATTTACGATATTGCTTTTATAACTATTTTTATTTGATTGCCCAAGACTACACTATTTTGAGAGCGCTTGGTGATCAATTTAATTTTTTTATTAGCTTTCACCATAAAATCGAACGCGCACCTCATTTCCATGAATGTATAATGAACGAAAATCCAGCAAAAACATTATTTTGTAATCCCACTCATCATTATCCATTTATTTTGTTATTATTTTTCTACAAAGTTTTATTTCTCTTTTTCAAAGCAACATTTTTGACAGCTGTCGCAGCCAATTTCCCTTTTCTGCGGGTAGCTTAGAAGGGGTTTTTTAATACTCTTATAATAGGTTTATAGCGGTTATCCAGGGAGGGCCACTTGGCCATATCTTGCTCTTATAGTGGTCATCAAAAGGTTGACGTGTAATAGTGAGTTTTATTGGTCGATCTTATAATTTAATCTTGAAAACCATTCCTAGAGCGGAATAAAACTTGAAATATTACTTGGGAATAGGACGATAACCTTTTATACACGAAAAATTCGATTTAAGCCTTATATGGCGAAAATTTAATCGACTTTTTAAACAAAACTTTGCGAACTCCGAGCTTCCCGGATTTGAACCCTCTTAACTTTCTTGTTTGGTCCTTTGTTATGTTAAAGCTGTACGAATACGAGGTCAGTAACTTGGACCAGTTAAAGACGTAATTCTCAAAATCTGGAACGAAATGCCCATGCAGACCGTGCGTGCCGCTTGCGATGGGTTTTAGAAACGTTTGAAGCTCGTGAAGAAGTACAAAATAGTGGCCATTCCAAAATAAATGTTACAAACGTTCCTTATAAACAATACTTTCAATGAAATGGAACCGGGAAAAGAAATAATTTAATCTCAATTTTTAAACATTTTTTGAAAGTGTATTCGAACTTATTGAACACCCTGTAGGTTGCTTGACATCTCACTTCTCACTTCTCAATAGCCATTTATCACTTCTCCCTGCGAAAAATAAGAAATGATAAGTGAGAAGAGAGGCGTGACACTTCTCACTTCGCACAACTTACTATTCGCAGTGAGAAGTGAAAATAAGGAGTGGAAAGTGAGATGTCTCACTTCTCATTTCTTACTTCTCACTTCCCACTGTGAAAAGTGAGTAATGCAAAATGTAAAGTAAGACGTCTCACTACTCACTTCGCACTTCTCACTTTTCACAGTGAGAAGTGAGAAATGAGGAGTGAGAAGTGATATGTTTCTTTTCTCACGGCGCACTACTCAATTCTCACTTTCCACTGGGAAATCGAATAGTGAGACGTCTCACTTCTCATTTCCTAATACTCACGTTTAACAGTGGGAAGTTAGAAGTGAGAAATTATAAGTGAGTAGTGAGACGTCTCACTTTTCACTTCCCACTTATCATTTCTCACTTCTCACTTTACACTATAAAAAAATGAGTAGTGCGAAGTAAGAAGTAAAACGCATCACTTCTCACTAATCATTTCTCACTTCATACTTCTCACTGTCGACTGTTTATCGATCTTAAATCAAGCGGAGGGCTCGACCTGGAGACGTACTTCCTGAAGAAAGGAGTACCTTAGAATTCCGTCCAGGCCGTGAATATGTTTCTCGTCGCGATGCAGCCCATTTTACGTATATTACCTGCCGGAGTTTAAATCCTTCTGAACGTGGAAGACATCCTCCTCGTAGTGCGAGGGGTGAAAAGGGAAAGAATTACACCGAAGACCGAGAGCCGGTGCCAGAAATCGTCGTCGATCAAAACCGCATTCCGAGAACCAACCGCTTACGGATCCTGGGTGTCACTCTGGACTCAACGCTTACGTTCAAGCGCACTGCAGAACCGCAAAGAGAGAGTACGACCCACGGATGTGGATTCTACAGATGATTTTAGTGAGATGACTACGTCAGTTCATTGGACGCTAGAATGTGTCTTGCGGAGAGCCGGGATTAACAGCCGGTGTACGATTTTCAACAAATGCAGTCAATTTATTTGTTTCGCGAATGACATGGACATTGTTGGCCAAACATTTGCAAAGATGTCAGAATTGTACTCCCGCCTGAAACGTTGAGCAACAAAAGTTGAACTGGTGGTGAATGCGTCGAAGACAAAGTACATGCTTGTGGGCGGAACCGAGCCCGATTGGGCCCGTCTGGAAAGCAGTGTTGCGATAGACGGAGATAATTTCGAAGTGGTCGATGAATTTGTTTTCCTTGAATCCTTGCAAACGGCTGATAATAAGGTTAGTCGTGACATACGAAGGCGCATCATCTGTGGAAGTCGGTCCTTCTATGCTCTCCAGAAAACACATGTGCAAAATACTCTTAAGACCGGTGGACCTCTACGGACATGAAACTTGGACCATGCTCGAGAAGGACTTGCAAGCACTCGCCCAAATCTACGGCGAACACAGTATCCAGAAAGTAGCTAAAGCTGGAAGGGTACGATAGGCAGGGCATATTACAATAATGTTGGACACTAACCCTGCTATGCTGGTGTTCGCTTCCGATCCGGCATGTACAAGAAGGCTTGGAGTGCACCGAGCTAGGTGGGCTGGCCAGGTACAGAACGACTTGGCGAAAGTGGGGCGCAATTGAGGCCTCCAACAGTGTATTGTGGCGTCAAATTGTTGATTCAGTGTTATCTTTTCAGATGTAAGCTAAATAAATGGAACGAATTAAAGTATGAATTCTTGGAATTCTTACATGAATTTCCTAAGCGTTTCTAAAAGAGTTTCTGAAGAGATTCCCGAAAGAATTTTCGAAGGATGTTTTTAATGGATTTTCAGAAGGTTTAAGGTGATTATACAATCAAGCCATGTGGTGAATTTCAAAATCACGTCACCGTTTTCTACTCCTATTATCAAAAGTTTAAATCTAGTGAAATAATTTTCGTACAATGCTGAAATTAAAGTCGATTATTTAGCATAAGTAAGCAAACGATCTACGGGTGTTTATTCCCCATGGGCGTTGTGGTTCTCTCAATTCGTGCTCTTGAAAAATCACTAGAAAAAGCACGCGGTTTCCAAGATGGCCGATTTATGGCTTTGTTGTATAACCACCTTAAAGGAATTTATGGAAAAGTTGCAACAAAATTACCTAGATTTTTTTTCCGAAACAATTTTTTGAAAATTTTCGGAAGGAATCCTTGGAATAAGGAATGCTTGGAAGAAGAAATGCTTGGAGGAAGGAATGCTTGGAGAAATGTTCAAAGAAATTCTTAGAAAAAATATGTAAAATCCTTCAGAATTTTCTTTGGAAATCTCTGAAATGTCGTCCTAGAGTTTTGGACTGCATAGATGACTGAGGAACACAGATATGTTAGGCTTGTTCATGTTATAGGCCTGTTCATGTCACACATACAGCCGCGTTATGGGATGCTGCGTTTCATTTGTAGTTCTATAAAAGTGTATACAGCCACTAACCGCAAGTCAGACTAATCTGGATGTGGCATCCATATACAGATAAGTCTAACTTGCGGTTAGCAGCAGTATAATGTATCGCAACTATAGTAACGTCTGGTATTGGATCATTCATTCTATGTATTAGTACCATTCTTGGTTCCACCAAAAAAAGAGTCGACAAACCATATCCAGCTTTCCACGCTCGCCATAATGGCGGCTGCTATAATTTTTCTGACAGTAACTGCTTCCGACGCCGAGATGTGTTCGATGCTTTCGTATCTAGGCAACAATTTTCACTTTATTTATTCATCTCAGTGGAAGAAAATTATCCATCTACAAAAACGAGTTTAAACAGTTTCTTAATTTTCAGGAAATGTCTTATTATATATTTAAGTTTTTTAGGATTTGGCGATCATTGATGTCACTTTCACGAATGCCTGGTGCAGCAATACTTGGATTGAACGGGAAAATAATCTAATTTCATGAAAAGTTACACAGACTGAAAAAGGCGAACAGGTGTCGATTGCAGGCGGCTGAAAACTCATACAGATAACCATCACACAAATACGTTTTGTGCCTTATTTGCTATTCAAAATGGATCCAAGTCGTAACCATTGAGGAGAACTATAGGAGAATCGCGTAAATTGATTCAGAAACCGGCGTCAATTTGGATCTCGGTGGCCGCATAATTCTTTCTTCTGAGTGTACGAGTCCAACCAAAACAGGACCATCGCCACTGACTGTGTTATCAAGATCACGGGGGTGGTATTTTACTCCGACGATAACCGTTTGTCCTATCGTAAACCGCTTCAAGTTTTTGAATTTCTTTTAAATAATAGATCATCCAATGATTATTTTGATACTGAGCCCCACCATTTTGAGAGTTTTTTGTTGTTAAAATTTCTGTTTGATGATCCTTCACAATTTGTGTTATATGTACTATGAGATAATTTTAATAGAGCATGAATAATTTCTGAAGAGCTACGAATCTGCATAAACCATAAACAACAAACTCTAATGACCAGATATTTATGTTTAATTCTGAAAAAAAATTGTTTTGAGCAGCCCATAAAAGCTTCTTAGAAAGTTATTGATTACACACAATCTTAATGTAATATTTCTGAAGAACCTCCAAAACTTGTTACTTACTAAAGTTGCTCAAGAAATTTCCAAAAAAAACTCTTAATACATATTTCCAGATTGTATTTGAAATAATTTTTTATAGCTATAAATATAAAACATTATTTTCTTTTATAACTTTATATTATTATAACCATGGGCGTAGCCAGAGGGGGGCAGGGGGGGGCCGTCGCCCCCCCCCTAAATGGTGGAAAGATTGAACGGGTACTGAAATGAATTCGCTTAAACATGTGCACTTTACGATCCAATCATATTCAAAAATAGGTTTTTGAAATTCAAAAGATTCCCAACAAACTTATAAGGGTATCCAGGATCCATACTATATGAAATTTCAAAACAACTCGAAACATTTCGGGCTCAAGAATTCTCCTAGAAATCCTTCTAGAAGCTCTCCTGGGAACTTCTAAATTCCGGAAAATTATCCACAAATTCCTCTGAAAATCGTTTGAAAATCCTTCTCCTGTAATTGTAATTTCTCCTTATCTAGAAACCCCCAACTAATTTTGTTTTAGGAAATTCATGTGGAAGTTTCTTGAAGATTTCTGTTCTTCCCTTCAAGTTTTACTTCTAGACATTTCTTCGGCTATTCTTCTAGGAAAATCTGCGACATTTCCTTCAGGAATGCATTCTAGAGTTCCTCCAAGAATACATACGGAATTTCCTCCCAAAATTCCACTAGAAGTTTCTTCAGTAATTTATGACGGAAATCCTCCGATTTCGCTCCATAATTTCATCTGCTAATCTTTAAGAAACTGCTTCGGGCATTCCTCCAGGAACTCTTCCTTAAATTCCTCCGGGATAAAGGTAGCCTCACACCTCGGGAATTTGATCCGCGGATTTTTCCCCATGTATTTTTGCATATGCGATGTTTTCGGGATTTGGGCACGGAAAATCAAAATCCCGGCCCCATTTAAAATGCACGGGGACCAAAATCCGGCGGAAAATTTTCCCGAGGTGTAAGGTAGCCTTAACTTCCAGGACTTTTTCCGGGAATACCTCTATAAATTCAATAGCGAAATCCTCTAGAATTACATTTTGGAATTCTTTCCGCAATTATTTCAGAATATCCTTCAAGAATTCCTCTAGAAATTTCTTTAGGAATTTCTCCAAGAATTCGTCCAAGTATTTCCAGGAAATTTTCTCTTCCTTCAGGAATTTCTCCAGATTTTTTCCGCGGATATGTTCTAGAATTCTTTCCGGACTTCACTCGGAATTTACTCCAGAATTTCATTCGGAAATTAATGTTAGAGTTCCTCCAAGATATCTTCCAAGAGTTCTTCCAGGAATTTCTTCAGAACAAACAAAGAACAGCAATTCATCTGGGAATACTTTCTGGATTTAATCTGGTAATTTCTGCATTAATTCCTCCTGGTATTTTTTCGGGAATTCCTTCTGATATTTCTCCAGGAATTCCTTCATGAACTTCTCCAATAATTATTTCAGTACTACCTTGTGAGAATTCCTCTGGAAGTGCTTGTGGGAGTTCCTCCGGGAGCTCCCCCAGGAGTTTTTCCAAAAGTTCCTCTAGTAATCTCTCCAGGTACTTTACAGGGGATTCTTTGAGGATATTTGGCAGGAATTTCAAGGGAACTGGGGTTTAGGAAGTTCCTCTAGAAATTCAAATCCGGGTATTCCATCGGCTGATCCTCTGAAAATTTCTCCAGGAGTTCCACTAGTAGTTCCTCCGAAAATTCATTCAGACTTTCTTTCAGGAGTTCATTAAGGCTTTCTTTGGGAATTTATCTACAAATTCCTTCAGAAGTTCCTCGGAAAATTTATCTGGGAGATCTTCCGGGAGGTTCTTTAAGAATTCTTCCAGGAGTTTGTCCTGGAATTCATCCAGATGTTCTTACGAGAGTTCCTCCAGGATTTCCTCCGGAAACTTTTCCTGTAGTTCTTCAATAAATTCATCTAGAAGTTCCTCTGGCAGATCTTCCGAAAATTCCTCTGATACTTTCTCCGGGAATTCTTACAGAAATTCCTCCGGAAATTACTCCGGAAGTTCCTTCTCAAAGGAACTGCCGGTGAAACTCCCGGAGAAATGCTCATAAAAACTGCTGGTGGATCTCCCGGAGGAATTCACGTAGGAACTGCCGGAGGAGCTCCCGTAAGAACTCCCGGAGGAATTTCAGGAGAAACTCCTAGAAGAATTCCTAGAGGACCTCCCGGAATTTCCTGCTAATTTTCTGAAGAAAGCCTAAATGATTTCCTGAAAAAAAGCCTGAATGATCTCCTGGAAGAGCTACTTTTGGAATACCCGGAGGAATTTCTAAAGAAACTCCCGGGAGATTTTTTAAATGAACCTCCGGAGGAACTGCCAGTGAATCTACCAGAAGACTTCTCGAAAGAAAAAAATCTTGGAGAATTCATCTTATAGACAAATCTCATCTAGCTGAAACCTTTGTAGGGGTATGTAGCAGGACCATCATCATTATCAGAGGACCTCCCGGTGAATTCCTTGATGAGCTCCCAGAGAAATTCTCAGAAGAGCTTCTGGAGAAATTCCCGGAAGAATTTTCAGAGAGCCCCCGTAGGAACTGCCGATAGAACTACCGGAATAATTCTCGGAGGAAATCCTGGAGGAATTCTTGGAGAATCTGCAAGTTGAACTCCTGGAAGAATTCCCGGAGGAATTTTCGAAGGAACTCCTGCAGGATGTCCAGTGGAAATCTTGAAGATAAACTTATAAAAGAATTCGTGGAGGATTTCTTGGAGTAAATAATGGTGGAGTTTTCGGTCAATTCCCGGCGAAATTGATGGTGGAATTCCGGAAGACATTGCCGAAGAAATTGCTGGAGGCATTCCTGAAGAATCTGGGCGTGAATGCGTCACGTTTATTGGCATTACGTTTTAGTACAAAACGCTGACTTCAACGCTGACGCGCAACGCGCTGTTGAGATTCAGCCTTTACTGTTGGTTGTGGATTTGGTTTCAAAGTGTTTGGAGCTTAGAAGGAAAAAGTACCAAGCACTAATATTCATGTGTTTTTATAAAACTACTATAAAACAACGATTCAGAAGACCTAAAAAATTTGGCCCCCCCCTAATCGAAATCCTGGCTACGCCCATGATTATAACAATCCCCTATGAGTAAGTCCCATGATTTTTTCCGTAATTGCATATTGCATAAATTGCATTAGAAAAGAATTAGTTTATACTATTTGTTTCCTCCCCTATTTAAGATTTCTCCAGAAATTGAAAGCCGTCCGTGATCAACTTTAAGAAGATCATAAGAGTTCATAGCCGGAGATATTCAGATTTGAATTACAAACAAAATAATTCATATTTGAATCTGCAATCAAAACCGCCCTTTTCGGCCTGGACATCTTTTCTCACAATTGAATTTAGTTTTCTTAGTAAACCCAAGTATTGCTGCACCAGATATTTGTGAAAGTATCATCAATTACCACAAAAGCCTACAAAATACAAATAAATAATGAGAAATGTTCTGAACAAATTATTCAAACCCGATTGTACAGAGAGTTTTTTCTCTGAGATTAATAAATAAACAAGGTAAAAATAGTTGCCTAGATTCGAACACAGTTCGGCGTCGGAAGCAGTTACTGTCAGACATATTTATAGCAGCCGCCATTATGGTGAGCGTGGAAAGCTGGATAGACTAGTTTTAAGACACCTAAGTTTTCGACATTCTCACATACACTGCCAAAAATATCTACATATATAAGATATATGTGTCGCCGTTATAAATTTTTGCAAGAACCACACATAAATTAAATAATTGCTAATTCAAGACTACACATAAGTTTATTTGGATATATATTTTATTAGAAGTTCGCGTGGAGAATGGTTATGTGTGCGCTGATATACATCATAAGTTAAATCTATGGATTTTTGCCGATAAATATGTGTGGAATTCTAGTAGTGTATCCAATGTGGTAGAGATAGAAGCAGAGAAACAAGCTAAAATATTATACGTGGGCCAGATTAAAAAGTTTATCATGTGTTCACATAACAAATATAACGTTAGGTAGTTTTTGGTACCAGAATCAGAATGTCGGATCCATGTTTATACCACTGAATCTCGGAATGATATATTTCAAATCCCACCACTCACTCTTATGTTAGACTTCAAATATAATAAACTAAAGATGATGTATGACTCAACAGATCTTGTGCTAATTGCTTTAAAATTAATTCAGTTCAAACAACTTTCGACAAAAATCACCGATTATATATCAAAAGCTCGGCCGCCTGATACCACAAACAATTATTCATATTAGAATCGTGTGATCCCCTCAATTACTCATTGTATACAGAGGATATGCCATACACGTGCATGTACGTGCGTCGTGTACCAAATCAAACATTACCGTACTTCATCATGTAACAAGTGTACAATCATCAACAACCAGCGAATACTAAATACTCTAATTTTCTCTACTCTTCTCCTCACCATCAGGTATTGGCGTCGGCCAGATGATTGCCATGTCGATTGTGATCTCATACTACGCAGCCACCATTGCGGTAGCCATTCGCTACTTTGCGGCATCCTTCTCCGGTGAGCTCCCGTGGGCGACCTGCGATCCCTCGTGGACCGACGTCAACTGTATCAACTCGAGCGACATCACGGCCAAATCCAGCATCATCAATTCGACGCTCCCGGTGAAAACGTCGGCCGAGCTGTACTACACCCGGGCCGTGACGGGTGAGGACTTTCTCGTTGGGGACGAAATTGGACTGCCGGAGTGGAAGCTGGGCTTGTGCTTGCTGTTCATCTGGGTCTGCATGACGTTCATGCTGATCAAGGGAATCAAGGGTTCGGGGAAGATTTCCTACTTTTTGGCCCTCTTCCCGTATGTGGTGATGCTGTTCTTTGCGATTTACGCTTTCACGTTAGAGGGGGCAATGGATGGACTGCTGTATTTTATTAAGCCTGAGTGGGATCAGCTGCTAAATCCAACCGTATGGAAGGAAGCCGTGTCGCAGTGCTTTTTCTCGCTGTCAATTTGCTTCGGTGGCGTAATTGCGTATTCTTCGTTCAACAATTTCTCCAATAATATTTACCGGGACGCAATGATAATCTCC
Source organism: Armigeres subalbatus (assembly GCF_024139115.2). Taxonomy (NCBI): domain Eukaryota; kingdom Metazoa; phylum Arthropoda; class Insecta; order Diptera; family Culicidae; genus Armigeres; species Armigeres subalbatus. Next base: position 314,826,987 of record NC_085141.1, read on the forward strand.
TGGTTGGATACGTTTACGTCGCTACTATCCGGTGCCATTGTGTTTGCCATTATTGGGCATTTGGGATTCATCACCAACGAGACGGACTATGCCAAAGTGGTTTACCCGGGAAGCGGATTGACGTTCATCACCTATCCGGATGCGATCGCAAAGTTCGAACATGTGCCGAACCTATTTGCGCTCTTGTTCTTTTTCATGCTGTTTGTGCTTGGGATTGGAAGCAACACCGGAATCATTACCAGCGTGGTGACGGCCATTCGGGACGAATTTCCGCAACTGCAGAACTGGAAAGTGGTGCTGACGATCAGCGTACTTGGGTTTTCTACTGGATTTTTATTTATTACACCGGTAAGTTTGACAATGTCGGATCTAGAATCTTTTGATCTGTTGATATGTTGATTATGCATAGTTAGAAACACGTTCTGATCGCCGACATTAATTTAGAATTCGTTATAACGTCAACTTAATCTATGGCATATAAAATGTAGAATTGAAAATCACTGATTTTTTTTCACAAGTTTGATCTACTATAATTATCATGCTTACCTGATACTTAAATCACGTTACACAATCGTATCAGTTTCGATCTCAAATCAATTCGAACAAATTATTACTATTTACAATTCAATCGAATCGTGCCCAACCAAGCGACTCAATTACCACATGCTTCCGTGTCTCGATTCCATTCCCTACAGGCAAGCTCCCGGCTAATTGACTATGTGGACTACTACGGAGTGACGTACGTAACACTCACCTTGGCCGTGGCCGAGTTGTTCTGCTTCTGCTGGATGTACGGCGTAGATCGGATTTGCCGGGACATCGAGTTTATGTTAGCGATTCAAACCAGCATTCTGTGGCGGGTCTGCTGGAAGTACATCACACCGACGGTGATTCTGTTGATTCTGATCATAACATTCATCACCGGAGGAAAACCGGCAGGTTTTGCCGACGAATATCATGGTAAGTTGGTGTTCACATTATTATTCGTGTTTTCAGTTTTGCAATTTGCATTTAAAGCTTTATTTGCATTTAGAGCCAATCACTAGAATATCGTTGTGAGTAAAACAAAAGGCTTTCTGTGATGTGGGATGTATTTTTTTTTAATTTGGCATGTTTCAAGGATCTAGTAGAATAACAAAGAATTCATGTTAAATAGATTTTTCTCATAGCTTATTTAGTGGAATATTTTTCGTGAGGACCGACCAATGGAGGGTCCTCACGAAAACCTTCTTGGTATTAGCCCACGAATGAATATCCAGCGGTCTCACTCAGTAAACCAAAATATGTGACAGAATTTTGTATGCCCATAAGTTTAGAAAGGCAATCGCTCTGTAATAGACCCACTATAGTTTGTGCCCTTTCTTATTGTTTGGGCATATCAGGCCATTCATCCAGTAGAACAGCGGTTCTCAACCTTTTTCTTGAGAGGTACCCCTTCCAACTTTTGCATTAATTGAGGTACCCCCTATTTTTACTATAAAAGAAAATAAGCGTAACTCACGAGATCCATGAAAAATGGACCTGAAAACTAACGGGATATGTGGCTCTCCACAAGTTGGGCTGAAATTTTCATTATTCTGGGAAACTTCCCAATTAAAATTACGTTTATTCATCAAGCTTCCGAATATCTTGAAAGTAGACTTCCGATCCCCTTGAAGTGAGGGTTTCGAGCCCCCTTAAAGGTGGCTTTTCGGCTACTTAAAAGGAGACTTCTGAACATCTTGAAAGGACGCCTCTGAGCCTCTTTAAAGTAGCCCCTCTTGAAAGAATAATTCCGAGCCCTTTGAAAGGAGGTTTCCGAGCCTGTGATTCCGAACCTCTTAAAAGGAGCTTCAAATCTCTTGAAAGTAGGCTTCCGCGCCTCTTGGTAAAAGGCCTCTGAACTTTTTGAAGGAAGGCTACCAAGCCTCTTTAATGGTGGCTTTTGAGCCACTTAAAAGGAAGCTTCCTAGAGTGTTGAAAGGACGCTTCTGAGACACTTGAAAGAACGCTTCCGAGAATTCCGAATTTCTTGAAGGGAAGCTTGTCAGTTTCTTGAAATAAGGATTTCGTGCCTAGTGAAAGGATGCTCTTGAAGGGAGTCTTCTGGGCCTTTTGAAAGAAAGCTCCTGACCCTCTTAAAAGGAGGCTTCCGAGCGTCTTAAAAGGAAGCTTCCGGGCCTTTTGAAAGGAAGCTTCCGGGCCTTTTGAAAGGAAGCTAACGGGGCTCTTGAATATAGGCATCCGGGCCTCTTGGAAGGAGGCTTCCGGGCCTCTTGAAAGGAGGCTTCCGGGCCTCTTGAAAGGAGGCTTCCGGGCCTCTTGAAAGGAGGCTTCCGGGCCTCTTGAAAGGAGGCTTCCGGGCCTCTTGAAAGGAGGCTTCCGGGCCTCTTGAAAGGAGACTTCCGGGCCTTTTGAAAGGAGGCTTCTGGGCCTCTTGAAAGGAGGCTTCCGGGCCTCTTGAAAGGAGGCTTCCGGGCCTCTTGAAAGGAGGCTTCCGGGCCTCTTGAAAGGAGGCTTCCGGCCCTCTTGAGAGGAGGCTTCCGGGCCTCTTGAAAGGAGGCTTCCGGGCCTCTTGAGAGGAGGCTCTCGGGCCTCTTGAAAGGAGGCTTCCGGGCCTCTTGAAAGGAGGCTTCCGGGCCTCTTGAAAGAAGGCTTCCGGGCCTCTTGAAAGGAGGTTTCCGGGCCTCTTGAAAGGAGGCTTCCGGGTCTCTTGAAAGGAGGCTTCCGGGCCTCTTGAAAGGAGGCTTCCGGGCCTCTTGAAAGAAGGCTTCCGGGCCTCTTGAAAGGAGGCTTCCGGGCCTCTTGAAAGGAGGCTTCCGGGCCTCTTGAAAGGAGGCTTCCGGGCCTCTTGAAAGGAGGCTTCCGGGCCTCTTGAAAGGAGGCTTCCGGGCCTCTTGAAAGGAGGCTTCCGGGCCTCTTGAAAGGAGGCTTCCGGACTCATAGCAAAGTGAGTAATAAGGAGTGGGAAATGATAAGAGAGAAATAGAAGTGAAAAGTGAGAGGTGAGAACTGAGAAGTGATTAATTAGAAGTGAGTATCGAGAACTGAGGAATGAAAAATAAGAAGCGAGAAATGTGTAGTGGAAAGTGAAAAAATAAATCTAACTTCTTCTTCTGCATTTTCGTTATTACTTATTTTTTTCCCTTTGTCTTCATCCATCTTTGCTCTTTCTTCTTCCTTATTATTTTTCCCCATCTCCTTCTTCCTCCTTCTTTCTTCATTCTTTTTTCTTCGTTTTTCCTTTTTCCGTATTCTTTCTTCCTCCCTTCTTGTTTTTTCTTCCTTCTTCTTTCTTATTTCTTCCTTCTTTCTTCTTTCTTTATTCTTCCTTCTTCTACTTTTCTCCATTCTTCTACGATCTTCCGTATTCCATTTTTTTCTTTTTCCTGCTTCTTTTTTCTTCCATCTTCCTTTTACTTCCTTTTTTTCATCCTTCTCCCTTCTTCTATGTTTATTTTTCATTCTTATCTTGTTTCGTGAAGTAAGACTCGCTATCTCACTTATCTTTTCTCACCTGTCATATCTCAATTCTCACGAATAACTTCACACTACTCATTTTTAATTTCTCACTTCGGTTTTTTTCACTTTTTTGCACTCAATTCAAACTGTTTAATTCTCACTAGTCACTACTCACTACTTACTTCGAACATCTCGTTTCTCGCTTCTCACTTCCATTTTTCATTACAAACATCTCACTTCTCACACATAATAAGAAAACATATCTCAATTATTCGGCCAAACGGATTCCGTCCATATGGCTTTTGGCCAAATGACATTCGGCAAAATGACCTCCATATGGGCATGATGCTTGGCTCTTCAGCAACTCTGCCGGACACGACTCAGTCGCCCAACGACGCTCTGATGGTGGGATCAGTAGACAAAAAACAACCTTATCTACACAATCCTGAAATTCAATCTTCACCGTTTTGCCTTCACAAATCATGTATTGAATGGTTCGATTGCAAGAAGAAGATCGAAGCCAACAACGCATCTAGAGAAGGGTCGTTTAAGGAGAAGTAATTCGGCCGACAGCCATTTCGTAGAATTCCACTTCTCAGTCAACACAAGATCGTATATGAAGTCACATAAGTTGCTAAAGTGGAGGCGGTATAGGTACTTCTCCATACAATATGTACGTCTATCGCTTCCACTTTAGCATATATCCCATCATATACAATTTTGTATTGACTGGGCTGGACGAATAAAACGTCATCTTGCCGAATTCCAAATAGCCAAATTGGTAGTTTGGCAGAAATAATTATTTGGCCATACGGATCATACGGCCGAAAATTTCTTTAAGCCGAATAGATCACATGGCCGAAAATTCCATTTGGTTGATATGGTCGTTTGTCAGAAAGGGTCTTTTGGCTGAAAATGTCATTCAGCCGAACGGGTCTTAAAGCTATGTCCATTTAGAATCCGGATTCATTTATTGTACTGCAGCGGCACGGAAAGTGACCGCTGCAAGAATTCTTTTACAGCGGTTTGTCTACCTAGGCGCCCACTTGCTGTGGTATAAATTTCACGATGTTTCGCGCAGCGAGTCAAAAATGATTCCAGATGGAAGCCGAAAGGAGAGAAAAAAATCTTCACACCACGTTGATAATCCTGCTCATCGACGATGGAACCTACGTCAAAATGGATTTTGGACAGCTTCCTAGCCAAAAATTCTACATGGCGATGGCACGAGGAGTAGTTCCTGCGTAGTTTAAGTTTGCTTTTTGGATAAACTTGCAGAAAAAAAAAACAGATTATTTTGGCAAGGGATATGCAACTGTGGAGCAAAGACCTAAGTGTTTGTGACGAATAAGACACTCGAAGCTGTACAAGGAGGAATGTCTCAAAAACCGCGGTCTACCTTCCATAAATCCCATGAAGGTCCCGTGAAGTTTTGGTCAGATTTGGCGAGTTGCTACTACAGCCGCGAAGTCATCCAGTGGTACCGCGATAATAACGAAGATTTCATCGATAAAAACATAAATCAACGCAACTGCCCACAGCTCCGGCCCGTCGAGACATTTTGGGCAGTAATGAAGCGGAAGCTTAAGGTGATTATACAATCAAGCCATGTGGTGAATATCAAATTCACCACACGGTTTTCTACTCCTATTATCAAAAGTTCAAATCTAGCGTAATAATTTTCGTACAATGCTGAAATTCAAGTCGATTGTTTAGCATGAGTAAGCAAACGATCTACGGATGTTTCATCCCCATGGGCGTTGTGGTTCTCTCAATTCATGCTCTTGAAAAATCACTAGAAAAATGCAAAGATGACCAAAATGTGGAACAAATGTGCCAAGGAAGTTGTCTCCGGAGGTGTGCAACTTTTGATGAGACGAATAAAGAAGAAGGTGCAAATTTTCACTAGAAACAAGAAGAAATGATTTGTATCAATATTTTTTCCTTATAGTACAGTGAATTACCCTTGTTTTTATGTATTAACCTTATGTGTACGTCAATCCGTTACCGAGATATATATGATTTTATTATTCCGGATTCTAAATGGACATAGCTTTACCGGCCGAAAATGTCGTTTAACCGAAAAAGTCCTTTGGCTGAAAATGCCGTTTAACTGAAACGGTCGTTCAGCAGAAAGAGCCATTTGGTTAGAACTGTCGTTTTTGACGTTTAACATAGTCTTATTCGAAAGTACTGAGTATCAAACCAGGTCCTTAAATTGGAGATCATCGCGAAATTATGTAGAATTTTGAATGCTAATAGCGCCTCAATATTTCGATGGATTTTAACGATTTATTTATCAAGCGACTCGGAAACTCTCAAACAAATTGCCTGTTCCATTGAAACTTTTGATTAAACTTACAGTAAACTATTGGAAATTTCAATTTCTGCCGAACCCGGTAAAAATTTCAGAACCAACCAATCCCTTTCATGCAACAGATTGATGTAAATTAAAGACCTTTTGACCCTCTGCTTCACTTAATCCGAGCATAAAAAAGACTCGTGTCTCGCGCGCACGTCATTTTTGCTCGAGAATCCACGCCCGAGCAGCACAATTCAGACAAAAACGGCTGCAGTAACTTGATTGAGACTTAATCTGGTCACATATGAGTTGCAGTAACCTAAGTGGAACATGCGTGCTTCCAGGGCAGTGAGCGGCCACGTCACGGAGAGCGATATAACGATGGCGTCGGTAACGATGGCAGATAGACGGTAGCGAAAAAACAAACGCGCATTTGAGCAAGACGCTGCAAAAAGTTATTTGAGTAGCAGTCAAATGGAATTATCCTTCAAGATTCTTATACTAGTTCTGTTGCTGTTAGCGATTGGCAAGGCGCATTATTGAAAATAAATCAATTCTCTTCAAGACCACCGTATTATAAAGGAAAAGGTTGATCCGTGATGATTTTTTTTTTCAAAGCTCGCTTTTTGACGGTAGGAAGTAACCGTCGGTAGCAGAATCAGAAGTGCGAGGGAGACGCTGCAAAAATGTATTTGCGTGGATGGCGTCAGTAGCAGTCAAGTGAAAATGTCGCTCAAGATTTTGTTTTGCACCAAACGCGATCAGCGGAATGGCGTAAGCATATGCGGTATTTCGAAAAATTTCGTTTCAGGTGGTTCGAAACGAAATTCCGCGGAATTTCGCGGAATTTGAGCATGCCGAAATCTGATTTCTTGATTTCGTTTCGTTTCGTAAAATTACAAAAATTTCGCTAGAAAAAACTGGCTTCCAACGAAATTTAACGGAATTCCGCGGAATTTCGAAACAAATTCAAACTTAAACCATACTTCATATTATCAAAAATTTTGGCTGCGCCGCTGAACAAAATCGTTAAGTTGTTTTCAATTGGTTGGTTTCATTTATATTTTGTGATATGTTTTACTATTTGTACAATATGAATGCGGAATTGATCGTGTTGCTGCTGGTCATGGGACGGCAGCTAGTCCGGGAGAACGCGAACTGAAAAAAGTCTACCTTCTGTAGCAGAAATTTTTTCAACCAGTGTACAATCGACCTTGTTGATGTTGATCACGCCAGCTAGTGTGGAAGTTAGTGAGTGGAAGCGAAGTGATAAAACTAATGTCTGCATCGAAGAGCACAAAATTATTAAGTGCGGAATCGATCATATTGTAGAAGCTTATTAAACGAAGCACATTGATCTTGCGTTGGATTGACTTGAAACACAGTTTTCATCTTCTTGTTTTCAAAATATCTTCGTTTACAATAAATATTAAGGTCTGAGGGAAGCTCTCTCGCGGTAGAGCGCCATTTTCGTACTAAGATGTATATAACTCGGAATTGGGAACGAATTTCGCTTATCCCAACTGACAATCTCTTTGAAATTTATCAAGGAACGTTCCTTCAAAATTTCATGGACCTACTATTTCCAAATTTGAATGAAGTGAGTTGAGTTGAATTAAATACTGAACTATTGTAGAACTGAAATTTTCGCTTCTCAGTACCTCTCTCCGATGATTTGAGGCACAAAGGAACCGAATTTCGCAAAACCCAACTGACAAAAGTTTTGAATTTTTCCAACGATCATTTTGATGTAATAAAAAGTATATGTCACCGCAATAAATTTTGCAGGAACCTCTTTTTACTTCAACCAAGTTTTTTAAATTCCATACAAAAGCTACCATTTCGGGAGAGCAGCCAACAGCACATTTTCTTGGTGGCGCACGGCAGGAAAGGAGCGATGAGAGCGGTAGAAAATCCGTCAACTTTGTATCCAGCGTGACACTAGAAAAAAGCGTATTCCTATTTGTGAACACGAGGATACCAAATATATAAATTGAAATCAAATATTGGAATTTGATGAGATAAACAATCAAAAATAAATAAAACAAATAAGACAAATAGAACAAATAAGCAAAATAAAAGAGACAAATAAGACAAATAAAGCAACTAAGACAAACAGTACAAATAAGATAAACAAGACAAATTCCTACGGAAGTCCCTCCAGGTATTCCTCCAGAAGTTCCTCCGGAAGTACCTCCGGGAATTCCTCCGGAAGTTCCTCCGGAAATTCCTCCAGGAAATCCTCTAGAAGTTCCTCCAGGAAATCATTCAGAAGTTCCTCCAGGAATTTCTTCTGAAGTTCCTTCAGAAATTACTCCGGAAGTTCCTCCAGTAATTCCTCCGGAAGTTCCTCCAGTAATTCCTCCGGAAGTTCCTCCAGTAATTCCTTCTGGAATTGCTCCGGAAGTTTCTACAAAAAATCTACAAAAGTTTCTCCAGGAATTCCTTCAGAATTTTCTCCAGGAATTCCTTTGGAAGTGCCTCCAGGAATTCCTTCGGAAGTTCCTCCAGAAATTCTTCCGGAAGTTACTGCAGAAATTCCTTCGAAAGTTTCTCCAGGAATTCCTTCGGAAGTTTCTCCAGAAATTTCTTCGGAAGTTTCTCCAGGATGTCCTTCGGAAGTTTCTCCAGGAATTCCTTCGGAAGTTCCAACAGGAATTCTTTCGGAAGTTACTGCAGAAATTCCTCCGGAAGTTCTTCCAGGAATTCCTTCAGAAGTTCCTCCAGAAATTCTTTCGGAAGATCCCCCAGATATTCTTCCGGAAGTTACTGCAGAAATTCCTTCGGAAGTTTATGCAGAAATTCCTCCGGAAGTTTCTCCAGGAATTCCTCCGGAAGTTTCTCCAGGAATTCCTTCAGAAGTTCCTCCAGGAATTCCTCCGGAAGTTCCTCCAGGAATTCCTTCGGAATTTCCTCTAGAAATTCCTTCGGAATCCTTCAGAAAATCCTTCAGAATTTTCTCCAGAAATTCCTTCGGATGTTCCTCCAGGAATTCCTTCGGAAGATCCTTCAGGAATTCCTTCGGGAGTTCCTCCAGGAATTCCTTCGGAAGTTCCTCCAGGAATTTCTTCGGAAGTTCCGCCAGGAATTCCTTCGGAAGTTCCGACAAGAGTTCCTTCGGAAGTTCCTCCAGGAATTCCTTCGGAAGTTGCTCCAGGAATTTTTTCGGAAGTTCCTCCAGGAATTCCTTCGGAAGTCCCTCCAGGAATTCCTTCGGAAGTTCCTCAAGGAATTCCTCCGGAAGTTTTTCCAGGACTTCATTCGGAAGTTCATCCAGGAATTCCTTCGGAAGTTCTTCCAGGAGTTCCTTCGGAAGTTCCTTCAAGGGTTCCTATGGGAATTCCTCCGGAAGTTCGTTCGGAAATTCCTCCGGAAGTTCATTCGGGAATTCCTCCGGAAGTTCCTTCTGGAATTCCTCCGGAAGTTCCTTCGGAAATTCATCCTGAAAATCCTTCGGAAATTCATCCGGAAGTTCCTTCGGGAATTCCTCCGGAAGTTCCTTCGAGAATTCCTCCGGAAGTTCTTTCGGGAATTCCTACGGAAGTTCTTTCGGGAATTCCTACGGAAGTTCTTTCAGGAATTCCTCCAGAAGTTCCTTCGCGAATTCTTCCGGAAGTTCCTTCGGGAATTCCTCCGCAAGTTCCTTCGGGAATTTCTCCGGAAGTTCCTTCGGGAATTCCTCCGGAAGTTCCTTCTGGAATTCCTTCGGAAGTTCCTTCTGGAGTTCCTCCGGAAGTTCCTTCTGGAATTCCTCCGGAAGTTCCTTTGGGAATTCCTCCGGAAGTTCCTACGAGAATTCCTCCGGAAGTTCCTACGAGAATTCCTCCGGAAGTTCCTTCGGGAATTCCTCCGGAAGTTCCTTCGGGAATTCCTACGGAAGTTCCTTCGGGAATTCCTCCGGAAGTTCCTTCGGGAATTCCTCCGGAAGTTCCTCCGGGAATTCCTCCGGAAGTTCCTCCGGGAATTCCTCCGGAAGTTCCTTCTGGAATTCCTCCGGAAGTTCCTCCGGGAATTCCTCCGGAAGTTCCTTCGGGAATTCCTCCGGAAGTTCCTTCGGGAATTCCTCCGGAAGTTCCTTCGGGAATTCCTCCGGAAGTTCCTTCGGGAATTCCTCCGGAAGTTCCTTCGGGAATTCCTCCGGAAGTTCCTTCGGGAATTCCTCCGGAAGTTCCTTCGGGAATTTCTCCGGAGGAATTATATGTCTTATTTGTCTTCCGGAGGAATTCCTGGAGGAACTTCCGGAGGAATTCCTGGAGGAACTTCCTAAGGAATTCCTGGAGGAACTTCCGAAGGAATTCCTGGAGGAACTTCCGGAGGAACTTCCGGAGGAACTTCCGGAGGAACTTCCGGAGGAACTTCCGGAGGAACTTCCGGAGGAACTTCCGGAGGAACTTCCGGAGGAACTTCCGGAGGAACTTCCGAAGGAATTCCTGGAAGAACTTCCGAAGGAATCCCTGGAGGAACTTCCGAAGGAGTTCCTGGAATAACTTCTGAAAGAATTCCTGGAGGAACTTCTGAAAGATTTCTTGGAGGAACTTTCGTAGACAATTCCTGGAAGAACTTCCGAAGGAATTGCTGGAGGAAATTCCGGAGGAACTTCCGAAGGAACTCCTGGAGGAACTTACTTTATTTTTCTTCTTAGTCTTATTTGTCTTATTCGTCTTATTTGTCTTATTTGTCTAATTTGTCTTATTTGTCTTATTTGTCTTATTTGTCTTATTTGTCTTATTTGTCTTATTTGTCTTATTTGTCTTATTTGTCTTATTTGTCTTATTTGTCTTATTTGTCTTATTTGTCTTATTTGTCTTATTTGTCTTATTTGTCTTATTTGTCTTATTTGTCTTATTTGTCTTATTTGTCTTATTTGTCTTATTTGTCTTATTTGTCTTATTTGTCTTATTTGTCTTATTTGTCTTATTTGTCTTATTTGTCTTATTTGTCTTATTTGTCTTATTTGTCTTATTTGTCTTATTTGTCTTATTTGTCTTATTTGTCTTATTTGTCTTATTTGTCTTATTTGTCTTATTTGTCTTATTTGTCTTATTTGTCTTATTTGTCTTATTTGTCTTATTTGTCTTATTTGTCTTATTTGTCTTATTTGTCTTATTTGTCTTATTTGTCTTATTTGTCTTATTTGTCTTATTTGTCTTATTTGTCTTATTTGTCTTATTTGTCTTATTTGTCTTATTTGTCTTATTTGTCTTATTTGTCTTATTTGTCTTATTTGTCTTATTTGTCTTATTTGTCTTATTTGTCTTATTTGTCTTATTTGTCTTATTTGTCTTATTTGTCTTATTTGTCTTACTTACACCAGCACCACTGTTATCACCCAAATACTTTTCAAAGCTTGTGTGGAAACCTTGTACAGAAATCCTCCTACGATATTTTCTAATGTTGTTCTAGAAACGGCTCATGTTTTCATTTTCCAAAACCAGCTGGAGTTTGTTTATTTTGATTTCCTCATTGCGTGATTGGTCGGCGCTGCTGCTGTTCTCTCGCCGAACCACTGCATGAGTGATAAATTTCTTCCCCATTGTTGCCAATTCCTTTTGTTCTCCGTTTACGGCAAATTCTCAAGCAATTGTAAACTGCATAATGATGAAATAATTTTGGCGACACTGACAGTGTCATTCTGGCGGGCTGCAAGCTTAAAATCATTAACACAGAGATGTGTTTGCATCACACAAAACGGACCTAATGCGGAACATCCCCTAGATGAGCGATAGTTACACAGCCACAAAAATAGCTCGTGTGGTTTTATTGAAGCTTGGATTTCAATATTTTCAACAGTATTTGGTTCCTCATGAAACAAGGAATCTGTACAAACGTTAACATGTTGAAAAGGACCGTTATCACGACCGTACGAGACATTTTTGTGGCTGTGTAACTATCGCTCATCTAGGGGATGTTCCGCATTAGGTCCGTTTTGTGTGATGCAAACACATCTCTGTGTTATTGATTTTAAGCGTGTGAATTGGGCAATTTTCTTTCTCAGAGAGTGCTACCACGTGCTTTTTTAACGGAAAACCCTTCCCTCAGACCTTTAGTCGCTTACCAAGGGGCTTCACATTAATTTCCTTCACTACTAACCAACACAGATAGAAAAATTCACTGATATTTACGCTAAAAATCATGCACATAAATGGAACGTCATTATTATCGTAATTCCAGAACGGATAAAGCCTAAATGTATACAATATTTGACGTGAATCGTATATATTGCATTCAAGTTGTAAGCAACCTTGCTAGGAAGAGAGCCATTTCAGCGAAGAATAGTTTAACATTCCGCATGGCAAGTTTTACGCGCTGTTTACTTTTCATTATTTTTTTCTGTGAACGATTCCTTTCCCGTAGCGCTCACGGAGATGCAGAACATTCCTCGGTCTTTTATAACAAAGAGTGTTAAACTGATTTTCCTCTCCTAATCCTAAATTGATTGTAAGGTAGTGACCAGCATCGTTTTCGGCCATGAATTGGAAACTCCGAAGCATATATGTATACAATAAGAATAACTTTTTTATAGCCCAAGAATATTATTTAATTGGTGAGCTGTGCATATTTGCAGTTTCTCGGCCAATCAAGATTAGCAACTACGATTGTACAGTTAATCAAGCTAAGCTCTTCTTTGACTATTTGCACAATATGTAAGAAACATTGAAGATTTGTGAGCATTTCTTGATCTTCGCATAGAATTTGCAAAAAAAAAAGAACGGGTTGAAAGATCATTAAAATTGCCGAAAGTTATTTACTTATGATTGTTTTCAGCTCATACTGACCATAACAGCTGTTCTCATATGCCAAAGGCACACAAGTGAAGTGTGAAGTGCCAAGTGAAATTGCGTACATAATGTAAAACCAATTTAATAAAAATTCCGCGGAAAAAAAATTTAAATTTCGTTTCGTTTCGAAAAATTCCGAATTAAATGAACCTTGATTTCGTATCGTTTCGAAGTCTCGAAAGTTAATCTATATTTCGTTTCGTTTCGATCCGAATCAACAAAGACATTTTAAATTTCGTTTCGTTTCGTTTCGTTAGGAAAAAGTGTGTTATCGCATACCCTTAGCATGGCGATGGAAAAGGCAAGATTTGACTGATAGTATATGGGCTACCTGTCAAATTCTGCAGTTTCCATCGCTGCATTGCGTAGAGAGCATTAATGGTTGGAAATGCGCATTGTTGAAAATATCCAAATTGGTTCTTTTCAAGACCACCATTCTATACAAAAGAAACCCAATCCGAGACAAAACATAATCGATTGGCGACGGCAGAAAGATCAATCACGACAATGATCTTACGTTGTCCAACTTGTTGTCTACCTTGCGATCGTTTCTTATACACAACCCTTCTGATTCTGAGAAGTCCTCAAGTGAAGGACGAAATGCGTATCTGTGTTGATACCAAAAAACGAATTAGTGGAAGTAAAAGGAAGATAACAGTTATTTAAACAGTGTAACATTTTCCCCTAAGACGCTCGCAAATAATTATTCATAACATTTCTGATCAAATGGCCAAAAATGCTGTTTGGTCTAACAATGTTGTGTGTAAAAGGTGTGAAGTGATTTGTGATGATTGAGATGCGAGAACTAAAATTTAGAAGTCGGAAATGAGAAATGAGACGACGACGATGCAAACGAAGCTCATAACAGTGTAGTTGAACGACATTTTTGGCCAAATACTCATTTCGGCGAACAGACTTCCGGCCAGATGGGTTTCGACCTAATGGTTTGTTCTGCCAAATGATATATTCGGTTAAGCAACTCTCGGCTTAGTGGCCTTCGGTGAAAGGACTTTCGGCCGACTGCCTTTCGGCCACACGTCCCTTATTCCCAATTATCATAGCTATGACACCAGGTGGGACCGGCTAGTCTCACATCGAAAGGAATATCCCACAGATCCATTCGCACAGGTCTAAGGGCTAAGCTTCGAGTGATATTTGGCAGAATGTAATCGACATCATGCTGTTGCGACAGATGTTTTGCACCTCCAGAATGTTTTTCCCATTCCGCTATAGTGTTTCAGAAAACATGAAATTTTTTAATCACTGTAGAATTTTTTCACGACTTCTTAGAAGGTTTCCAGGCGTACATCCACTTGCAAGAGAAAATCACTCGGTAATACCTAACTCTGTTATTGATACTCTACACTATTGTTATTAACTTGGTGGGCATAAGAGGTAAAATACCATAAATTTATATGCAAAATACTCAAGGCATAAAATACTCTGTTATTACAATACCAAACACAAAACATTATTATTCGTTTGGTGTTAAAATACCTGAGAATTTTATGCATATTTAATTTTTACTTTGGTTTCTTACATCTTGTGCACACCAAGTCCATACCATACTGCTAGCCTGCTGCTATTGAGGCGGTCGTATTTGCTCGGGTCAATCTGCGGTTCGTATTTTCCGTTAATATTTCCAACTAACAGATTCTCTTGCTTTTCAGCTCTAAGAACTCTTCTAATGTTCACAATAACGGGTGGCAACTAAAAATTGGAATGACTTCAATACTTTTCTCTCAGAATAATAATGCTTACACAGAAATATGACTTTATGTGAATGAATCCTTATAATGATTCCTTAGAATTGTTGCACACACACTTTCACTCCAACATTGCTTACGAAACAGGAAGTCTGCCGTCGAAACAGGAAGTACTGCGGCGTACCTTGTAAATTTTTCAAGCGAACACAGATCATGTGAAAAGTACACGGTCGAACATTTTAAGCGTGAAAATGTTTCAAAAACTGGCATAGCATATTTTGGTCTACTGAGATTGTATACAAAGGTGATTGTAAAGCCAAAGAAACGAAGCAACTCATAAGTAGGTTCAGAAGCAGCATTCCGAAAATCAATATGGCAGATCCGTACAGCGGTCATGTCATACCAGCCATGGACCGTATACTAAAATTCATTACTCTAAGTTTGAAGACTAAGGACAACTCTTTGTATTACATATCGGGACTAATTTGCGATTTGGGCGTAACTTATTTTGTAAACAAACATTACTTCATGGATTCCGAAGAATGCAAGCGTTTTCATCCCAAACTAGTTCCCTTGTCTGGTAGAGGAAAGCTTAATCTGTCGGATCGGATCCATACCGCCCCTAAATGTTTGTTTACAAAATAAGTTACGCCCAAATCGCAAATCGGTCCCGATATATCAGATTGGACCGTACTTCTTTGTAATTTTTTTTTCCCGAGCCATTCTTGTGATTCTAATTTTTTAGTTGCCATCCGTTATATGATCAAGTTCAATTTTCAAATCCCTTTCGTCACTTATCAGAGGTACTGTAAATTATTTATGAAGTTCATTGCACAGATTCAACACTTCTCACTCATTATTGTTCTGCACCTGCACGATCTCGGAAACTGCTAGAGAGCTTTCTTACACCAACGATCCGCGCGATTTGCCGATTACCCTCGAGATGATAGCGAGTCAAGAAAATCGAACCGAATCAAGGCACAACCCAACAACAATTTATGCGGAATAAGCTAGTTTTTTAGCTGAAGAAGACTGTCTTTAGTTCAATAAGCGCTCTATGAGCTTCCAATGCAATGTTTGTTGGGAAGACCATGGACCCAAAAGGCAATCCAGCTCAATCTAGACCACAATACCCAAAATAAAAAGCTCAATTTTAAATTTGTTGATTTTATTTTGCTCCACTGTGTTCAATCTGGCCCTGATACAACCCACTTTATACAAACTATGCGAAGATACTTCCCTGCTGGCAATCAAAATGATTCCACTTCCGGCTTGTTACTGTCCTCATGGCAACTATCCTCATTTTTTGAAACGTTCCGTTCATCTCCGTTCGATGATTGATTCCTATTTCTGCAACTTTATCCAATTGCCAAAATACCGCTTTGGACAAATAGTGCATAAAAGTGCATAAAACTGACGGGAGGTAGAAGAATCACGGCAACGCAATTTTTCTATTTTAATTGAACTTTAATTCCAACTGCGCGGGAACCCGATGAACTATGGGACTCTGTTCCAGCTTATTGCCATCAGCGTGATTAATTGGAAATAACTCAACTGCACTGCTATAAAGGTTTTTGCTTCAATTAATTTAGTCTTTTCACTCCTCGATGTGAGGAATATCTGAGTTACAGATAGAAAACAGAAAAATTCAGAATAATTTGATATGACTAATATTATATTAATATGAGGCTGCTCTCGAACTTGTTGGTCTTTTAAACTTTTTAACAAATATGTAATTTATTTCAATTTTCCTTCTCTATCCCTTCCAGCCCTAGGTTGGTGCATCTACGCTCTGGCCGTGCTCCCGCTGCCCCTGTGGGGCATGTACGTTGTCGCCCGTCAACCCAAGGGTACCATCTGGAAGAAGCTCGTTTCCGCCAGCCAGCCCCTGCCCGAGTGGGGCCCGGAGAACCTCGCACTGAAGAAGAAATATGACGACTACATTGACGACATTCGGTGTGCGGGATCGCGAAACGTCATCCAGCGGTTTTTCACCGGGCGGGTGAAAACCTACTCGGTGAACGTTTGAATGGAACATGAAGGGGGCGTTTTATGGCGAACGACCGCATGTGCTTTTAATTGATTCATGTGGAATGTCCGACGATTTCATTGTGTTTTAGCATTGTGTGAGTGTACAGTGTAAGTGCATAGTTTAGGAAATGAAAAAAAAATGACCGGGAACGTTGTAGTTCGTTTTAGTAGCCCGACTATCATTACCGCAAAGTCGAGTCAGTATTAGTAAGTTTTAACAATTGACCTTAAAGATAGAGCTTTAAAAAATACAAAACGATAATTTGGTTGCACGAGGAAGGTTC
This sequence comes from Armigeres subalbatus, assembly GCF_024139115.2. NCBI lineage: Eukaryota > Metazoa > Arthropoda > Insecta > Diptera > Culicidae > Armigeres > Armigeres subalbatus. The sequence goes on from NC_085141.1 coordinate 314,843,530, forward strand.
ATCGCCTGTTGTGCCGGTGAAATCTTCCATCTTTTAATCGTGAACATTATAGATTCGTTAGGGTCATGCAAAGGGCCGCGAGATCGACAAGAACGCACAACACCCTCACCGTGCGATGAGCTACCATTGCATCGTGAGATTATCGTGCATACAGTAGCACAACCGTATCAATCATTATCGTTAGAATAAATTATCGGAGCCCTAGCAATAGTTAGGTTTATTTTTCTAATCATCATCACCATAGTATGGAAGTTTATGAAAATAACGAGACCTTCGGATGCGAGGCTGTCTAATGTGAGAACGAAATGAAGGCAAAAGTGATAAAGCATTGTTTTAAGGAATGCGGTCTAGACTATTTTTCCTCGAAGCTGTGTTTAAGTATTGTAGATTAAATAGGGTTCGTAGATTACTATAAGTGACGTACGGTATTTCAATCTTTTTTAATTTTAATTATTCAATAAATATGACGCCTGTCAGAAAGAGATTGCTGAGTTGCGTGTTTAATTTATTTCAGTTCTTTGAATAGAACAGACTAGGTACGGACATAATTACCGAGCGAAATTTTTATACAGATATCATGGCTTATGTTATAAATAAAACAACATTCCTTTCATAGTTGATAATATATAGTTGAATGTTATTAAGCGACCTTGCTCTATATCAAATGCTCGGCAACAAAGTAAACCATGCAAAAGGAACCCTCACCCATCGGGAGAATTTTCTGACAGATTACTTGCCTGACAGCTGATACCTACTATACCTATACCAGTACATCATCATTACGTTACGGTAGCAAAAATTGCATATTGTCTATCCGGATAAAAGCTAGACCGCTTTTTATACCGAAGTTGGATTTTTCTCCAGATACAGGCAACTTTCCCAACTTCGGAAATACTGCGCTAGATTCGCCTAAAGATGCGCTAAACAACGCATCAATTAGTTTGACAGATAAAACTTCGGAAGAAAGTTCGGTTCGGAAGTCCCGACTTCCGAATTCTAAGTTGGTGCTACGCCGACAATAGCTCCATCATAGTTGACTTCGGGCATTTTTTTGCTTTTGCTTTGTATTGCTCCTATTTGCTTCTACTGTCCTTACTAAAGCGGGTTCGCGACGTTAAGCATAGGAAGCTAGGTATAAGTACATTAGGCATAATGTACGTTAGGCTGAATAGACGTTTGGCATATTTCTGCATTCTTTATGTTATTGCGAGAAGATAGAAAAACTCGAACGAGGGTCCGACGGTCGACCGTCGGAAAGTTGTTCCGCAAAAGTCAAATCACTTAATACACGGAAAATAATATTGGTTAATTTTTTCGGTATGAATGTTGATTATTGAAATCGAAGAAAATATGTGTCTTTAAACGAGTGTTACATGCCGCTATATTTTTTAAATAAGTTTTATGGTACTTATTTATGGTGGTATACCCTACTAAAGCTGCTCCCTATTTGACGACAAACGACAGTCTGCACCGACCTTTGTAAACGGTGTATACATAATATAAATACATATGTAGATGGGGCTTTAGAGGTAATCCAGCCATCAGGTAGGTGATTCTTCAGGTTGTATACTATTTCGCCGAAAAACATTCCGCGGATTTTTTTTACGCGTTACGACATGCTGCGGAAAGCCATTTGGTGAAATTCAGTTAGAATAATCTGGCCGGTATAAGCAAAGTGAGTAGATATGGCCTTCTTAAAATCGACACGTTTGCTCGGCATAAGACGAAAGGAAGATTCTTCAAATGGATGCGTCTGCCCGGTATAAGGCAAAAGGAGTAGATAATGCATTCTTTAAAAGAAGGCGTCTGTCCAGTATAAGGCGAAGGCCTTATTTAAATGAACATGTTTGCTCGACATTGAGCAAAGGGAAAATTGTTCAAATGGATACGTCTGCCTGGTTAAGACGGTAAATTATGCATCATTTAATAAAAAGCGTCTGTACGTTTTTTAGATTCAGAGAGAGGCAATGCCTTCTTTAAATTGTAGCGTCCACAAGGCAAAGGAAGAATGTAGTGCCTTCTTTTAATGCTCGGTGTAAGCCAGTGGTACTCAGCGTTTTGGGCATTTTTACCATTAATATGCTTTTAACAAAATGAAAAAGAGCTTTCTTCTATCAAGTTAGTACTTGAACGAAAGCTTTCAAATATATCTGTCAGCTGAGGGTATTAAAAAGAATCTTTGTGTTGAAATCACTCCATACGACTTGATTAAAGTAAAATTACACTGTGGCCCGCGGGCCGCACCTTTGGTTTGCTTTGATCGTTTCGTACGGAGTTAATTTAGGACCAATATCCGTTTTATTACCCTCAGCAGATAGATATATTTGAAAGCTTTCGTCCAAGTGGTAATTTGTGTGGTCAAAGCTCATTTTTATTGTGTGAGAAGCAAATTGAGGAAAAAAACACCCAAAGTGCTGAGCACCACTGGTGTAAGCCGAAATGAAATGAATTAGTCTGCATGGTACAAGGCAAGGTTAAGAAATAATTCTTTAATTAAAGAGGCCCGTCTGCATTGTAAAATAAAAGGTTTGTAAGGGGAAATTAAATGTTCAAACACTTTTTTGACGTAGGACTACGTATGTCTTTTCTATATTCAATTTAAGATTGCGACAATCGGAGACCGTCACGAAAATGTGACAGACTTTGAACGTTAATATCTCATTGGTTTCTCGATGCATTTCTAATTCTAATCTAATTTTTGGACCACTCGATCAAGAGTCAACGCTTCTAGTATTGTTCTAAAAATACAGATTTTCAACTATTTATTATTTAAAATTGGCAAACAATTTGAGAATAGTTTAACAACCAATCCCGTGCATGCATCACAAGCACAGACATCAAAATCAAGCAACTTGCAGGCTTAGATCTAATCCTTAGTTCGAACAAGATTTTACGCAGTGCGACGCTCTGTAGAATCCCGATCAAAAAGGTTCGCACGCACCGGGAAGCAGCTTTCTTGTATCTTATGAAGTAATCCAATCAGCCCCGACCTTTCGTTAATCTTTATGAGTGCACATCATATTTACACCAACATCAGATCACAAAGCGGTGGGGCTACAGAGCTTACTTTATTGAATACAAGAAAGCTGCTTTTTTATTGTATCATCCCTCACATTATCATACAACTGTCATCGAAGCTCTGGGGATCGAAGTGAAGACGGATACCGGTGAGTGACATGATCATCGCAGTCTATTGCCCGGGGCAATGCACCTACAACAACGGAACCAGCAGGGCCTTCAAAAACGACCTTGAAAAATTGACTGGAACCAGGAAGAAATTCATAGTTGCATGTGACCTGAATGCCCGTCATGAAGCCTGGAATAACCATCGATGAAACAAAAACGGAGAGTTGCTTTTCCAAGACAGCCAACTGGGATACTACACCGTCAGTGAACCACTGGATCCAACTTTTATCTCGCCAGCTGGGGTTACGTCAACATTGGATATCTTTTTGACAAATGCTGATCAACATGTGCAAGCACCGGTTACCATATCCGAATTGAGTTCGGATCACTACCCAGCAGCTCACTCACTCACACGAACCACACCGATTTAAAATCCCTATCCATCAGCGAACACACGATTGCAAAATGAATGCTACTCAACCCAACAGCGAACCAACAAACGATTCATACCTACTGAGTGCCCCCGGCAGGAATAAATGAAACCACAGATAGTGAGAAAAGAAATCGAGAGATGAGAATTAACCGACGTGTAGTGAGTGCAGCAGAAAACACTGAGTTGGACTCGGAAGATTGATTTAATTTAGACTCAATGATTCGTTTTGCGGCCAGATTCTTTCTGCCCAATCCTCACTCACCACTCAATTGCGATTCCATTCGTTTACGAACCGAATGTAAACAAATACTCGGCTATGCATCATTTGATATCTGTGGGAAAGATTCGGTGATGAATTTTGTCTGTTTGTTTTTTGGCATGATTCGTCACTAACTGAAGCCAAACGGCAGACAATCGAAATTGAACATTTTGGAAGGGCTCGTGTACAGTTGCCTAATTTGCGATTGTGTGTAGAGGTGAGTGAAAGATAAGCGCTAAATCAGGCCTGCCCAACCTTTTCACGCCACAGGCCAATTTTCAGAATTCACATTTGCTGGCGGGCCAGAAAATATACGGTACATAACTATTTTTAAATTTAAAAAAATATCAGTGTTTTTTTTCATTGTCCAAAAAAACTAAACTAGATCGTTGCATGAGGAATCCATTTGAAACATTTCAGGTAAATTATTCAAATCGGTAAACGGTGTTGATAAAATGGGAAATTCGTTACTTTACCAGCATATTTCCAAGAACTGTTTTCAACGGGTTGTGAGAAATGTACCAGATTTCAGTAACCCACTGTGCCAAAGTGCTTCATGTTCAAGTCATCGAGATGTTTGGCGATATCTGCTAGAAAAGCCAAGCCAAATATCATTCAGCTCGAGTAGTGGTTTTCCTTTATCTCGTAAAAATAGTTCCATTTCCCTTTCGAATAAAAATCTCTCAAGCACAGTGCCAAGGCGTAGTTAATGAACTTCGCAATAATACAGGAAGTCTTCGTATTCGTCATTTCCGTCAACATCATTTATAATTGGTGGTGGTTGAGATCCCTAACAAACGTCATTACTTGAGGAATATTGATCGTTTTCGCATATCGATTCTATTGTGAATATGCAGTATAGCAGGGAATAGAGTTTCTTACCCCATTCCCGGCCTAACATGCGTACAACTGCATTATTTAATTGATATTTATGACTAGGAGCTACTTTTCCTGTATTTTGTGGGCCGTGTAGTATTGCGATGGGGTTCACCTCTGCTTAAAAATAGTTATTCTTGCTGAAAACCGCTCGAAAAAGCTTTTATTTGATTTAAATTAACATGGTGCAGCACTCATTTCAGTCACAGGCGATTGCTTATCCGGCATACTCCAAGTCTCTTCGGCATATGCAATATTTTACTCAATCTCTCAACATCTTACTCTCATTCTCTCTCTCGGGACGGTAGAAAATGCGACGTAAACAAAAATATGCACGTTCCACGATAACGTGATGCCAGATGGTATTATTCATAATAATTTTTATTTGGTTGAGAAGATATATGCACTCATCCAAATTCCTTCCAAATACATGAAAAAATATTATTTTTAGTCTTTGAAATTGAGATAATAATAAATAACATAAAAGCGTCAACGTTTAAGACAGTTTTCTTATTAACGATGAAGGATTATCTTCATACTAAAATAAGACTCATGGCCTTTTGGCAGCACTGTACAGCTAGAAGTTCTTGGGCCGAGGTGATTTTTTATTCGGTTTAAGGATACATTTTTAAATGTATTCTAATATGTTTATGTAAGATCTAGTGATAGGACCAATTAGAAAAGATTGAAGTGCGTGATTTTAGCATTATTGTGTGGTGATAAACAGCCTGAAGCAATGGTTGTATCGAGCACTGTGACGATTTTCAGGTAGGTGTTTATTTGATGATACCGTTTTGTAAAAGTGGAAGGAATCACTCCGGCTCAGTGGTGTTGCAACGAAGAGCTAAAGTTCGAAATCTACATTTTTATTTTCTATAATTGGATCGATTAGGAGTGAAATAAATGGTTGAAAAATATTGAGTATTGTGCGCGATAAATAGGAGACTTTTTTTAAAACTATCAATCATAAACCTACAGCTACCAAACAGTATAAATCATTAGTTTTCTGTGCAGTGAGCCGGGAATGGGGTCCATAGACCCAAGTAGTGATTTACCCTATCGCCATATCTTTGTGATTGCTTTTCCATGCTTAGAATTGTCACAACGCCATTATTATTTCCTGTCATTGATTGCTGGTGCTGCATCAATCGTAAGGTTACTTAAGTTTTCCAAGGAGAAAAATAGTTCCTTCGCACAGGTCTTATCAGCCCTCAGGGTTTCCGTTAGTTGTTCCGTGCATAGGGTTCGAAGCTGCCAATTTCTCTGTCATACGAAAATGACCATTAATTCCTCTTATGAACACAGCCAATTTTTCCACGTTTCTTTTTATCTTTATTAGAGAAGCTTGCAGCCCTGGGTTGGCTCACCTCTATGCCACGTTTTTCACGTCAGTATTTTCATCGTTTACGAGAGAATTTCACGCAACGTAGCTTTCAAATCTTCTGAAGAACTTTTACTCTTCACCATGTTCCGCGCAAACTAATGCTTCTGAAGAAGGCTATTTCCTTGAGACTTACGATGGTGTAAACCACAACCGAAATGCTTTCCTTAACTAGCTCTCGGTCCTGGAAACATTTGATCCGTTTTGCCAAAATTCTACTAACAGCAAAACTGGCCCGTACTGCATTTTCTGACTTCATATTTTCTTGAGTGAATAGAGTTGTTGTTTCTATAATCCATTGTACCAATAATTTAAATCAATGAATGTGAATTTAAATTGATTGAGCGCCCTACCTTTGAAGTTCTACCAAATTTTGTTTCATACGTGAGCTTTCTCAAATATCATATTTCATAGAATGCTTGGATTCAGATTTGATTCTTTCAATATAGCAAAACTTTCTGAACAAATTGAGCAAACCGGTCTTCCTTTTCTCAACGTGAACGTAAACTACTCATGCCAATCTTAATTGGAAACGTTTCAAGATTTGATTTAAAACTTACGTATTAAATAATGAATAATAAAAAAGAGCTTCCCGAGCCAGCTAGACTGCTAAACTGACGGGCCGAATCTGAGTTTATTTTTCTTACGCGCCGCGGGCCACAAAAAATGGAGCCGAGGGCCGCATCCGGCCCGCGGGCCGTACGTTGGGCAGCCCTGCGCTAAATGAACCGATTTTTCCCATACCTGCTACCCAGTACAACTCCAGGTACATGCAATTCCGTCTGTTCGCCCCAAAGGACAGCGAAAGGACTACCATCATGTCAATTGGGTTGAGTTCAAGAGAAGGGTCGACCATCGCATTGACACGCTAAGCCCCTTGGCAACCGCCGAGGATGTGCGTTGACCCGTGCGTTGATGAATCTCCAGGACTCCATTGTTGCTGCTGAACAACACTGTGTCCGACGAGTCCCGTCAACTGTAAGTAACCCCATACAAATTGATCCCGTAACAAAAAACCTGATTACTAGGTGAAACACAGTACGTAGACAATTATCCGGCAATCCCAGAGATAAAATATTAGCATCAAAACTTACAGACCTTATTAAAAACAGAATCAATGATCTCAAAAACTCAAATTTTCAAAATAACTTGTACAAATTAGACTCCCGTTCAAGCCCATTCTGGAAACTGGCAAAGATTCTGAAATCCATACCACAACAAGTTCCATCATTAAAAGTTAATAATTCGCTTTTCATTTCTCCTGAAAAGAAATCAAATGCAATAGCACAACATTTTATGGATTCACACAGACTAGGTAGCAATATAATTAGCCCAATGGAACCAGCTGTAAATGAAACCATTGTCACATTAAATAATAACTTTGAAAAATTGTAAGAACCTGAAGGCCACAGGATTTGATTCAATTTTCAACATTTTACTAAAAAAATTAAGCAATCGCACTTTAACACATCTATCTTGCATCTTGAACAAGTGCATGGATTTACAGTACTTTCCAACTAGCTGGTCCCTAAACAAACGCTTGGAAAGGATCCTACGGCGCCTTCCATTAATAGACCAATCAGCCTCCTTTCATCGCTGAGTAAAATTTTTGAAAAGCTCGTTCTTAACCGACTACTAGACCACATTCAAATTAATAGAATTCTGCCAGAAGAACAGTTTGGCATCAGGAAGAACCATTCAACCACGCATCAACTACATAGGGTTGCCTAGTTCATTAAAAGAAACAAGACAGTAGCTTAATCGACGGTGATGGTACTGCTGGATATAGAGAAGGCCTTTGACAATGTCTGGTACGAAGGTCTTCTGTACAAGCTCTATAGGTATAATTTTCCAACTTATCCAATTAAACTAATACAAAACTATCTATCGAATAGAAGTGTTAAAGTAGTTGTAAACAATACCACCTCTGACACTTTCCCTATCCCAGCTGGGGTACCTCAAGGTAGTCTACTAGGTCCAATATTATATAATGTTTATACATCTGACATCCCGCAACCGCCATAGGGATGTCATCTCGCACTTTACGCAGACGACACATCGCTGATGGCTAAAGGTAGGAATACCAGATGCACTATTAGAAAGTTGCAAGCTTATGTAAATTCTATAACCGAGTATACGCAAAGCTGGAAAATTAAGATGAATAACTCCAAAACACAAGCCATTTTGTTTCCATACAACAATTCTACAAAACTGAACCCACCTGAAGATTGTCAAATAGCTGTTGAAGGTACCCCAGCCGATAGGTTCGACGAGGCGGTCTATCTAGGGTTTATACTGAACCGAAAACTAATTTTCCGTTCTCAAATACAAAAGACTAAAACCAACTGCCAAAAACTTTTGAAAAACTCATACCCACTTATCAATAGAAGATCTGAATTATATATTATAAACAAATCGGCAGTCTACAAACAAATTGTACTTCCTGTAATACTCTACGGTTCTCCCATTTAAGACAGTTGCGCTACAATGCATTGCAATGTATAAGAAACAACTACAAATAATCCAAAACAATTTCTTAAGATTAATATACCATTTGTTCAGATTCACAAGAATCAGTACCATTCACCAAATAGCAGAAACCAAAACTATTGTAGAACAATTAACAGACATAAAAAAAAAATTTATACAAAAATGCCAAATCTCGGAACATGGAATCATTCGTGGTCTATTTCTCTAGTTTTAGAATAAGTAGTATTAGGTTTAGGTTAAGTTTAAACACTAAAATTTCGATTGGGAATTGTCAACGTCTTAACCTCATGCTAGACGAACGCAAAAAAATGGTAACTTGGCTTAGAAACCTTGCAGTTAATAATTGTGGAAGTGATGTGACTCACGCAAATTCACTTCTTACAACAAATCAAGACAAAATTTTCAAAACGACTTATCTGCTTTTGTAAACAAAGATTCAAACGGCGATTTGACGAATTTGATAGCTCTCCCACGCAAACTAACACCATCAACAGGTAGCGGAAGCCTTCATCTACCTATTGGTGGTGTTGGTTTGCGTGGGAGAGCTTTCAGATTCGTCAAATCGTCGTTTGAATCTTTGTTTACAAAAGCAGATAAGTCGTTTTGAAAATTTTGTCTTGAAATAACTTACAGACGACGCCCAACTTATAATTTGAAATAAATTTCAATAGTGATTTATTGAGCGCTTTCGATACGAATAAAATGCATGAGTTTGACCCTTTGATATTGGCCAAGTAACAACATATTGAGCATATTTTGGTCGATAATAGTAATACTCGCTCCGCTTCAAAAAAAAAAGAAATATTCGTGACTCCTCAATGAACTGTATTCAAAACAGCCACTAAATGAAAGCTTTGAAAGAATTTAACATAATGGAATCTTATTTCCGTCACGGTTCTCTGCACATCGTGATGGAATTTCCCATAAATTGCATAAAGTGCTCGACAATAACATTTTTCACGTTGACGAACCTGACAATCACGCTGGATAAAAACTGACCTTCGCAATATATTTTTCGCATTATACAGGCCTCAATAAGAATCGTCACGCCGGAATAAACCAAATAAGTAAATATTTAGAACTGTAAAAAGTGTTATGTATGGCTTGAAAATGAGACATTTGAATCGTAAAAAAAATGTTCTGCTCATGTTGTCAACAAAATAGTAATGGGCTTATCGGACACTCGTCAACATCGTGATCAATCTGTTTTTATGTATGTGAGCAATTCCTAACAATGCCCAACACTTGGCGTTCCGCTACACTTGTGAGTGAAAATTCAAACTTAAAGCAGGCAAAATTGCTTTCGTCAATAATAACTTGTTCGCACCTGGTTCTAAGCTAAGCTAGTAGCTACCCGGTAGCTAACAGTAGCAACTGAAAGACAGTCTGATGGTCTGGTGCTGCACAACCGCACGCAAGGTTGGTCTGAACCGGACCGACAACAACCGCTCGTTACACCTGCAGACGTATGGGAAATGAACCGGACCCTTGTGCTTTCCGTGCAAGCCCGTCGGTCAGCATAGTGTAGTTACGAGAGGCATGCACTTGATAATGAACTTGATGTTGAATTAATCATGAAATACACTTAATAGAGGCAAAGTATACTAAGCGGAATGAAATAATTATTTGGTTTATTCAAAGTTCTGCCAAACGCTCGGTTTATGTATATTAGTATATTATACTTACTTAGTCATTATGTTGCTGTTTATAGAGCTCAATTCTTTAAAGAAGATTAAAAGATTCGTAAACGATTTGTTTTTCATAAAAATATATTTTAACCCAGAATAAAAAGACTGGGAATACCAATACCTGCACAAGTTGTAAGAGCTTGATTCGTCTTCTCGGACGCTAAATTTACAAGATAGAAGAATTTCCATCTTTCTAAGCAAAGTTGATGTTTTTTTAATATTTTAGTTTGGCTTACTTTCTCACGAGTGACAATCACCGCCGATGCCAGGAAGATGTCTCGCTCAAATGGACCCAACAATACATATCGTATACCCATCAACAGATCAGTCGGGAGTCGGGACCTACGACTTGGCTTTACTTCCTATCTAGCCGGGAGTGCAGTGGACATCCACTAAACTTGCTCACCTAGTAGCGAGACTCACCCAGTATTGCCTTATAGCTGTTTGAGGAACACAACGACGAAAGACGAGATGAAGTGGCGAGACAGCTTAGTTCAATGAGCTAGACTTTACTAAGGTGGCGCAGATCAGCGTTGCGTGCCACTAGTTGTCTCTTTTATTCTCCCGCTGATCTTATGCAACGCAAATAGTGACGTCATTATTTGCGATACATAAGATCAGCGGGAGAGTAAAAGAGACAACTAGTGGCACGCAACGCTGATCTGCGCCACCTTAGTAAAGTCTAGCTCCTCGAGCTTAGTTAAGGACGCATTTGCATTCATAACATAAGGAAAGCGAATAATTAATAGAAAATCTCTAACACATTTTATTTTTTTTTTCCTTGGGGTGTCGTGAGAAGGTCCCAGTCTAAAGTGGGCAAGGCCCACTGAAAAACCACCCGTCTTGCGGGATCGGAAAGCTCAACATCCGACTGGGCTTCGGTGGATTACCTCGAATCCCTTGGAATACCTACTTCTATTACATTTTTTTTTCATTTATGCATGTTGTTGATTATAAGTTGCAGTAGATCGGCAGAGCATGGTGGAATAGTGATTTTATTAAACCTTGTAGTAATGCAATACTGTTAAAACAGGTTGCTTCAAATTAGGGTAACGAAATGTAATAATTTATTTGAAACCAAGGATGTTTTCGATCATTTAGTAGTTTGGCAATAACTCATTCCAGAGGCTGAATGATAATAAAATTTCTATCATTTAGTTTAAATTACATAAGTACTTCAACTAGTGCTATAACTTCGTTATTAGCGGAATTCAAGCACTTTGCACTAGAAGTCCCCCATAATTCAGCTTCTGGAATGAAGAAGTCAAGTCAAGTACGAGACACGGAAGACGACCTTACAGTAGAGGTCGAAATACGTACATGTAAAGATTACAACGTAGTGGAATTAAATAGAACAGTACTAAAATCGTCTTATGACAGATGCTCCGGAATGAGTTGACAAACTTCTAAATGATCTTCTAACACATTAACTATTTTATACATATTACATCTATGTATAGAAATGTATGTACAAAATCGTCCAGTGCCACAGTGATCATCACTTGCTGAATTCACTGCCTCGGGCATGTAAATGTCCAATCATGCACGCGTTTGCAATACGAAATAATGCACCTCGCTCACATGGTACCTTCACTCAGCTCGTACTGCAGTCTGCAGTAACCAACGGTCCGTTAGAGAATCAAAAGCAGAAGCTCGAAACGAATAGAGGTAATAAACTATAGAGGACGATTGTCTCTGCGATTCCCTTTGTTATCGCCCCCAAACATGTTGGGTACCTATCTGTCAAAATGTACTGATTTTTCCTTCGTTTTTTTTTTTTATTCTTTATTTGAGTGATTTTTAAGGTTTACAAAGTTCATCACTGTTTTATTTTTTTTTCCTTCGTTGACATTTAGTGTCCTATCCTCGCCAGCAAAAGATGTTTCGCCAGTGACGACAGCGACAGTCTTCCTCCATAGTTTATTACCTCTATTTCGAAACGCCGTTCATTCGCGTGGGATATGATGAATGCCTCCATTATGACGCCACCAAGTCTCGTATGGCGAGCTGTGCAGTGTGCCAAGGGAGTCTCCTTTAAAAACACTACGCATATCATCGTAAGCGCTATTTTGCAACACTATGATTGTATATCCTGAACGCCATTTCCCAGTGACTGCATTTATTCAATTCGTGGAGTACTTTATGGAAGCTTATTGGAGCTTTAATAGAGCTAACAAATTGCAGCGCAAATGCATACATTCCAAGAGAGACCATGAGCTTTGTACTTTCTTTAGATGTGTAAGTGTAACGCTAAAAAGCTTACATGGATGCAATAAACAGAGCTTGATTTAAGCTTGAAAAGTGCATTCTCGTTATAATGTGGAGCGGTTCACCAATTGTGGCATTAATAAAAAAAAAAAAAATAAACAGCTCTATAGTTTTACAAAAACTTTTCTTCAAACTTCAGCATTGATGTCTACTTCTACATCAAGCGTGTTTTCAAGTACTACACAAAGCAAGTAAAAAAAATATCCTTAAAAATCTTTGGAGTGTCTACCCTATGGTATACTTTGCTCTTACTTACAAGGCACTCTGTTCCAAAGTTATAGGCCGAAAAGCTAAGCAATATCGCAGCGCTCCGAAAGCGCAAGGGGCTCCCAAAAAGCTCAACTGTTATCGAGAGAACGAGCATCATTTCAGTTCCTAACGCTATCACGCTCGAAACCATGTTCTTAAAGTTGGCGGTCATCTTAATTCAAAAATGGTTCGTTCGATTTGAACACGGTTCGAATTTTGGAATTCTTTACAATATTATCTATCACCGTCACCGTTTCGACGTAGGACTACGTCATTTTTCTCAATACCAGGGTATACTTTGCGATTGCGAAAATCATATGATAGTATTATTGTGGCAAAACGAACTACATGGTTGCTGGCAATCAACGTGGGTTCAGTAGTGGTGGTGGTAGTGAAATGGTGCTGGATGGTGAAAAATTTGAAGTGGTGGAAGAATTTGTGTTTGTATTAGGGTGGCTCAAAAAACACACATGACATTCTGTATTAAATTCTTCAAGATCTGAATGAATACCACAGTTCTTCATCGTAAGTTGTGCCGTCCAACTGCAATTCACTGTTTTAGGATGTTTCTGCATACATTTTTGCATATAAATTTCCAACGAGTTTAGCACCACTCAAACGTTGACGGATTTGGCTGAAAGTTTGTCCAGAGCATCGGGGCATCAATGAAAAAATTGAAAAAAGTTTTTCCCATACTAATTTGAGCCACCCTATTGTGTATCTTGGGACATTAATGATGTTACCCGCGAGGTTAAAAGGCGTATAACAGCTGCAAATAGAGCTTATTACGGACTTTGTAACCAGCTTAAGCCCCGTAGTCTGCAAATGCAGACAAAATTCACGCTGTATACTACTCTGATTCTTGCGGTGGCTTTATACGGCCATGAAACATGGACGTTAAAGGAGGCTGATTGGAGAGCTTTCGGAGTATTTGAGCGTAAGTTGCTGCGGGTAATATTCGGCGGTAAACAGAAGAACGGTATCAGGGTTGTAAATGTTAATTAACGATTAACGCCGTTCCTTCCGCCGTTAACGATAATTTCAACGACTAACGAATTTTCCGTTAATCTTCATAAAACGTTAATCAACGGTAACGTTCACGCTATCCGATAATGCAACGTTAACGACTGCGTTATTTTTCACGTTAATAAATTGTCGAAATCCAGTTTTTTAAACTGCAACTTTTGCAGATATTGTTCTTTTCTTGGCAAGAGCTATTGTTTTGCAATATATGTAAAATTTAGACATTAAGCGCTTTGATATGAAACAGAATTTTACTAATAAATTTAAGCTTAATAATGGAATTTGATTTCCAATAATATAACAATTTGCCACAACTATCATTACTCAGCTATTTTCATTAGTTAGATGTCGGTAATATGACACAAGATAACAATATATTTTATAAGGGACTTCATTAAATTAGATTAAACATATAATATTAATAAATCATAAACCCGGATTTTGTATTCAATGAAAAATGTAGCTATCAAATTGCATTCATGACAACGAAATGCCCAATGAGAGATTATTTTCGCTTAGTACCTATTTTCAATGAAACTGACACACTTTTTTCGAATTCATGTATTTCGCAGAACTGTAATATTGAATATAGAATATTTATTTCTCTCAGTTGTCAATTCTGGTATCCATGTATGCATCTTACACCAGCACCCTGCACCCGCTGTTTTTAATGAGCACATAATAAATGACCACCTGGGGCCTGTAGCATAATCAAAATTTTACTAATAATATTAGTAGAGTAGCTTGTTACTTGTATTTTTCTGTTGCATAATAAATCTACAAGTATCAATTTACAAGTCTAATATTACAAGTAAACCGCGATAATAATATTAGTGGAAATTACAAGTAACTGTTGCATAAATAAAATACAAGTAGAAATTATTAGCGTTGACTTGTAGTTTCTTTTACAAGTATGAATGGTGCTGTAATTTAATTGACAAGTAGCTTTTATTTTAATATTTTAGTTCTGCAAAGAAAATATGCATCGTTTTATTGACCTAACAGCAAGAGAAACTATTATTCAAAAAGCTTCTTATTACCGTAGAGTGAAATAATATACACTATTAATAAACTTCTCTTTGCAATAAAAAAATTGAAAATTGAGATTTATCAAATGACTCTGGAGATAGTAGAAATACTTTAAATGCTGACAACATTCATAGAAAAGAAAGGAAAAACTACTTAAATTTTTAATAAAATTAGATGCAACATTATCATCAGTAAATATTTTGAAATAAAATTTTATGATGATTTATGTGTCAAGTTTTATAAAAAAAGAAATCGCTTGAATTTCAAAATCGGACTAAAAACAGAATCCAAACCCACATAAGCTCCACAATACACGTAAATTGAAACCCGCTTCAGAAACATGCATCATGTAATTAGATTTTCCATGGAAGATACGTTCGAGTAACGTACAAATCGTCCAAATTAGAACTCATTCAAACCACGTAAAAAATCACTCCTGTGTGCATTACTTTTTTTTGTTAAAAATGTATAATAGGGTTACTGCTCCTGGACTTCAGCTCATAGCTCCGATATTGGTCCTACGAAAAACAAAGCAACGAAACGGTATTTGATTTGTTTATTATTTTTGTGATTTTTTTCAGCAGTGAGCATGCATGTTAGCAAAAAGAAGGAACGAAATTGGTGCCGTATTTCTTTGTTTCGCGATGAGATGAATATATGTACAGTGAGATTGAAAACGGAACAGTTCCCCTACCACGAAAGTGGATTAAACCACGGAATCAAATAATTAACAGAGAGAAAGGAAATTCGTATTCCGTGTATACTTATCGCAAGTTGAATGTGTATTCTATGCACAAAATTGCAGAAAACATAAACAAATCGTTTATCTCCGCATTGACAATGAACTGTCGAATGAATTTTGACAGGTAAATGAACCTGACGGACTTGTTATTTCAACCTTACTAATAATACAAGTACTAATATTATTAGTTGGCAAATCACTTTTATGCAACACAAATTACAAGTACTTGTAATTTTCTGACTTGTAACTTGTAACTTGTATAGCTAATATTATTGGTCTGATTATGCTACAGGGCCCTGAAGGCGTACAAGTCGTCATCTCATTAGCTCAAATTGCTAATTGTTTTTCCATGACAAAACTTGATCTGACTTGAATGTAAATATTAATAAGACTGTCATTAGATTTTTGGTGGTGAACTATGATTGATAATCAAAAATTCTATGACCCATGGAAACCGCATTGGCTTAGAAACGGTCTGATTGTTTATTGGGTATGACCGAAGGAGAACAACGAACAATCTTTTAAGTTCCTAACGCTACCACGATTATCTCAAAACCATGTTTTCAAAGTTGGCGAACATTTTAATTCAAAAATGGTTTGTCCGATTTGAAAGCAGTTCGAAGTTTTGAGTTCTTCACAATATTTTCTATCATCATCCCCGTTGTTTTGACGTACGACTACGTCTGTATTTTCAAAACTGGGGTACACTGCAAAAATCGGGGCGCGTACGAACGTTAGGGGTGGTGGGGGTGAATTGGACACCCTAAGAACTGTTGCTGTTTATCCAGTGGCTATCAAGAAACTGCATTGTTCAATGTAGGTGTGTCATAGCTTAACTTATCGACTTTCAAATCCCGTCGTGAAAAAAATTGAGAAAATATTCAAATATCCCTAGCAGCACACATGTACCACGTAGGTTACTGCAACTCGTATGTGACCAGATTTGGTCACAATCAAGTTGCTGCAACCATTTATGCCTGACTTGTGCTGCTCGGGATGTTTTTTTGATCATTGAAAATGAGTCCAAAATAATTCAATTTTGTTTCGGGTGGGGTAAAATGGTCAGGCGGAGGAGTAAAGTAAAATAAAGCAAATCAGTTGGTCAAAATAGTTTAAATCAAATACATATTCTTGTTAATGTTCAAAATATTACCTGTCAGGTATAAACTCTTCGTTTTATCACAGACAAACAGACGAACCGGGATTGGACCAAATGATAGGACGGGTAAAATTTTATCAAAATTCAATTGACCAGTACTCTGTGAAATATTAACCGGTTCCTCTGGTTCTGGCATGATTCGGCAGGAAAGTCATCTAGTTTTGTAAATAAGTTCAAAACCATGATCCGACCTCAGGAGAAATTTCGTATTATTGGAGGGCATATCAAAAAGGCTTGTTTTTGTGCGCCTATATTTTTTACATTAGTGAAATAGGTATGGGCCCTTCGAATATTTTTTTACAAAAACTTGAACCTCTACTGATTAGACTCTCTACAGATCGGATGACAAACATCTAAGATATGGCCGTTTCCTTGAACTTTGTACGATGTACGGAATCCTACCTTGGAAACAGGAGTCTCGAGTCAATACAATCACCGGTCTTTTGATTTACGCTGATGACTGGAAGATTTTTCTTGTCATTCAGAGTACAGCAGACTGCAAAGCACATCAAGCATTATTGACAGCTTATTTGAAGAAATTCTAACGTGTAAATTTATGACAAATGTTCAGCTTTTGATTTTTAAGATTTTAACGGTAAATCGCACATTAGAGGTCGTACACTAATTACGTAAGCACTTTTGAGGGGAGGGGGTTTCTGCCATTTTCTTAATTTCCATATAAATAAAAAAATATTTGTGTGGGAGAAATCTTTCATGGGGAGAGGGGGTTGAAAAACCCAGAAAAAATGCTTACGTAATTAGTGTACGGCCCCTTAGCGATAATATTACTCAAATGTTCAAGGAAACAAAGAGGAATAATAGTATAATAAAATAGTAATGATTTGTAAGCAAATTTAAAAACAACTGTAAAACAACGACTGTTAGGGGGATAAGTGTTTTTAAGCGCCTAAATGTTTGGAAATCACTTTACCATGGATAAAACGTGAACGGAACGAATCGCAATGTTCACAAGCCTTGTAGCTTCCATTAGCTTCCGTTTAGGGGTTGTTGTGGCGTTTATGTCTCTCGTTTAGATTTTTTTCAAAATTGAATATAGCCCAAGAACACTAAATCGATTTGAGCCACCTCGAAATTTTACCCGAATTAGCTGAAAATTTGACAGAAGGTTTATTTTTGCATAAGAATTGTGATTCGGGGCTGACCGATTGAATTTTTGATACTTTTTGAGAACATGAAGAGGTCTAATATATATGGGATTCGCATCATCCGTTATACACGTTGCACTCTGTGGGTCGTCTTTGACGTTCTTGATAAGATACCAACTTGGTTGCTGTTCATATTAATGCTGAGGTTGTGGAAAATATTGTCTGAATTCGCAATGGCTTCAGCTAAATTAGCTCAAATCAATCTTTAGCATAAGGGGCCTTTCACAAATAACGAAACGCTGTAAGGGGAGGAAGGGAGTCAGCCCGAGCGTTACGATCCATACAAAAAAATTAAACCTACCATACAAAAAGTGTTACGTGAGGGAGGGTGGGGCTCCAAAATCTTCAATTTTAGCGTTACGTAATTTATGTAAGGACCCTTAAATAACAGCAACGATTATTGATAAGAAAATTATTTTGAGCTTTTTAGTGGAATGTCTTCACTTGTCATAAGACGAGTTTATACCATCCCATTGAATTCCACCACAAGTGGTGGAATTCAATGGGATGGTATAAACTCGTCTTATGACAAGTGAGCAACGATTAATCTTTGCAGACTTAAGCAAAATGGCAAATCCCAAGTGGTTTTGGTGCAAGAATCCTATTTTTGCCAGGATACTTTCTCCCTTGGTATCCTAGTAAACCCGGTTTTTGCTGTTTTCAGTAATGGAATGGCAAACTCTCGATCAATGCCGCGTGCATATGTGCTTGTTAACAACGCTATCGTTGCCACACTTATCCCTGAACTAATAACCAGAGATGTATGTTCTGTCACAATTGATGCAACTGGCGTTACCCCCGTTGTCATATATTGCACTTCAAAAGGCCTTTCCCTAATTGTCGGCAGTGATGCTCATCACATCATCTGGGGTGGCTCGGATATCAATCTGATAGGCTCCAGCTTAATGGAATACTTAAGTAGTACCGAACTTGGTTTACTTAACATACACAGTTCGAACAACTCCTGTAAATTTCCGTTCAAGTAGATGTAACAATGTAACAAATTGACCTCCGTGTCTAACAACATGAAGTTATTGGTTCTTTTAAATTTACACGTGCTGTAATTTATTTGTTTATATTTTTATTGAAAAATAAAAAAAAGTTTAATTTATTGAACGGCTACTCAGTCTTGCACTTATTACAACGAGTTTTTTATTTACCCGACGTTTCGACACGGGGACACAATCCCCGTGTCGAAACGTCGGGTAAATAAAAAACTCGTTGTAATAAGTGCAAGACTGAGTAGCCGTTCAATAAATTAAATTAAAACGTACAGTCGATCCATAATCAATAAAAAAAAGTGCCAACATGGGGAATCAAACTTTGATCCGCAGAGTGAGAGCCTATCTCGATAGCCACTCGAGCATGTCCACTTCTTGAAAACGAGCAAATCCAAATAGAACAGGTTAAGCGTTTTGGTGTTCAACTACTCTCTAGCAGAATAAACGATAGCTTAAATTTACACGACACGGAATCTCTTCCAAAACGAAACTGTTGGAGAAGTTTGCTGAAAGCATCACAGATTTCTCGTCGGAACAGACAACAAACAAAGAGTTACAGTGATGAAATGCAGCGCAATAGGGCAGTGCACGGACTGCTTTGTCTCTTTTTCGCTGCAAAGAAATCTGAAAACAACAAGGCCAGTAAACGTCAAATTTCATGCAGAACGAAAGAGAAACAGATTCTTCCGTGCAGTGCCCTATCCAGCTTTCCACAATCGCCATAATGGCGACTGCTATAAAAAAGTTCTGACATTAACTGCTGCCAGACACTGAACTGTAATTTCTGTCTAAGCAAGCACAGATGTCCTTCGTTGTCAATGACACCCAATTCGTTGTTTGTTTTTCATCAACAAAAAAATACTTGCACAGGAATTTGTTGAACTTACAATTATCCTGTTTATTTGAAATTGCTAATTTTTATCCTTTACAGATGTACAAGATCCCACAAACTGCTTTTGAAGTCCAAACGATTATTGAGTGGATTCCCACTGTGCCTCAACAACTTGGCGCATTATCTGTTTCAGACATTGCATGTGAATCAGTTTGGAAACAATATTCAAACTTCCACCCAATAGCAGTTTTTTTTCGTGAATATAAAACAATTTTTTCTAGGAATTTTGTTTTCAATCTTACAGAGGATAATAGTTGTTGAACACTCATGAATTAGTACGTTACACTGGTCCGTCGGTTAAGGGAAGATATTTCCAAAAGATTATACATAAATAGATATCAAAGATACGCTTCTATCGACTGTCCCTGTTCTCCTGACACAAGGCCATTAACAGCATACTAATTAACTTCTTCTCTTCATGAACTATGTGGAACTCGATGTTGAATCTGGACTGATTTTAAAGTTCTTGTCAGTTATTAGGTCGGGTCGAGGGTCAGGTTTTGTTAGTTAAAGGTTAAACTTAATATCCAATTCAGGCTACGAGCAAATGGATGTATATAAACTGCATCAGAAAACCTATATCCCATCCAAAATCTGAGCTGAGTATATAAACATTTTCCGGCATTTGGACAATTTGTGCAAGATTTTTTTATTTTTATCAACTGGCTGACTGGGTACAGTAAACGTTCACTAATTGGGTTTTTTTCTAGTTGGGGCGCTTTTTAGTTGGGGGTTCGCTAATTGGGGCATAACCCAATTGAAAAGCAGCTAAACGTCAGAATGTGATGTCAAAAACGCGTTGCCGTTTTGCTTCCGTGTTTGGCGGGATCGATATTTTCTGGCGCGTAAAATTTTCCTTTGTTCAATGCAAAAAGTAAACAACTTTGACGCTTGTCAAAACGCCCCAATTAGCGAACGGCATTCGCTAGTTGGGGTGAGGTCGTGCCCCAATTAGCGAACGATCACTGTATATCGAAACATTCAATCAAAAATAACAGTACCTATCTTTATTTGGGCGATTTCTTCATTTCAGTGAAATCAACAGTGAAATAGAACTTTAGATGTTCTTTTGGTACTACGAACTCCAACGCCCGGCAGGTCACTAAATAATGTGTTGAGGAATCTGAATTTTCCAATCATACCAGCTTCATAATGTCTGTAATAAAATTATAGATTAATGTAATGTTTGAAGTGATGAATTAAAATAAAGAACGAAGGAAAATGCTAGTTTTACCTAAGTAATTTCTTTTGCTGTCATTGGCAACAAAATATTTCAATGCTTGCTAGACGAAAATTTCAGTTCAGTGTCTGGAAGCAGATAATGTCAAGCTTTTATAGCATCCGCCATTATGGTGAGCGTGGAAAGCTGGATAAAAACTGCTTTGTTTATTTATGTGCAGATATCCATTTTGATTGATGCTTAGATGAATAAAATTGATGCCAGCTGCGGTTTGAATGAAACGCAATGAAGTTTGTTTTGATTTGTTTTGACAGCCACGTCAAATACTGGCTCATCAAGCTTTCTGGTAGAATCATGTAAAATTAAGATAAACTTAATTGAAATTTCAATTATTTTATCGTTTCCATCACAGAACTTAAAATTATGGCCTGGTACACATTCTGTTTCCAAATTTTACATTCAATTATGAGTTCCGTCGTGTCTAATTTTCATAATATTTTACTGCGTAGGCAATCGCCCAACCTCTATGGTATCTCTTAGAGCAGAGGTGTTAGACATAACCCTTTGCTCCAATAGAATAAGTCACGAGTGGACGAATTGGCATCAGTCAGATGAGGAATCTATATCTGACCATCGCTACATCTACTTTGATCACGAGTTTGATCATTTGAATGTTACTTCACAGACCTTGCGTTTTAGAAATCCTCGTTCAACCAACTGGGATCTCTTTACAGAGTTGCTCCCTACCAAATTTTTTGGTAGGTGCAGTTGATACTACAACGTTACACATCGTCGAAGCTTTCGAAGAAGTTTGCCCTTTGCGTTCTGTAAAAACCTCAAGAGGAACTCTGTGGTATAATTCCAATTTGGCCAGGCTCAGGAAGCAGTGTAGAAGGAGTTGGAACAGACGCCATTCAGCAGGGACGGATTCTTTCAAGTTGGCTCGCAAAGCTTACAAGAAGGCTCTACGATCTGCTGCAAGTTGGCGAAATTCGCAAACCAAATGACGACTACACTGCTTCTGATGAAGAATCGTTAGAGCACTTATTAAATACGCACTTCCCTGGATGTGTCGATATAAAATCTTCGAATGTTCCTGATGTTTTTTCATGTAGCTATGGGGCTTGGGCTGAAGCACGTAGAATCATAACTAATAAATCAATTCAATGGGCACTTATCAGTTTTGCTCCCTACAAATCTCTAGCGGAGGATGGGATTTATCCCGTTCTACTTCAAAGAGGTTTTGAGCATATCACACATGTTTTGAAAAAGCTTTTAGTATGCAGTTTTGCTACTGGGTATATTCCCATATCCTGGCGGGATGTCACTGTAAAGTTTATTTCAAAAGCAGGACGTGTTTGGTATGACGAAGCAAAGAGCTTTAAATCAGTCTGACCTCATTTCTTCTGAAATGCTTAGAACGCATTATCGATCATCACATTCGTGATGACTGTTTGGCAAACATGCCTCTTCATGTTAATCAACATGCTCACCAATCTGGAAAGACCACCGTGACTCTTCTACACAAGGTTGTCTACGACATCGTAAAAGCATTTGCTCAAAAGCAATCATGCTTGGGTGCGTTCTTAGATATTGAGGGTGCTTTTGACAACGTATCTTTCGATGCAATATTGGAAGCCGCACGTTGTCCTGGTAGGTAGTCCAGGATATAATAATCAAATGGATTTACCAGATGTTTAAAAACCGACATCTCTACTCGACATAACGTAAAGCAGCGATTAGGAAATTAAGTGTCTGCGGATGCCCTCAAGGGGGAGTATTATCTCCACTTTTGTGGAACCTCGTTGCAGATACGCTATTGAGATTACTCAATAATGGTGGTTTTCCTACCTATGGATTTGCCGACGACTATCCAATATTGATAGTCGGTTTGTGTATTACTACTTTATTCGACCTGATGCAAAACGCTCTTCAGGCAGTTGAAAGATGGTGTCGCCAATATGGCCTTTCGGTTAATCCGAATAAAACATATCTATTGTTTTTTTTTTATTCCTCTATTTATTTGATAGGCACTCTGTGTTACTTAACCGCTACTGTGCCGAGATCTACTGTGGTATTCTGCAGCCAGAATCCACACAGAATCTATTTTTAGATTTTTCCATTATTCATTGTTGTTGTCGTTGCTGGTCCATCTCGTCGTGAGTCCATTGTGTTCGTTTTGTCCATGTCGTGAATCCAATGATCGTTGCATTGTCCGGTTGCCAATTATCCGGGTAACGTTGGAGGAATGCCTCCGAGAAGAACAAGTTGTCAGTCGTCATCAGGCAGCCGTGACGGTGAAGCGTGCACCCCAATACGCCACCGCATAGACTGCGCATCCGACAACTGACGAGGGTTTTGGTGGAGGGGCTGGGAATCGAACCCATGACCATTTGCTTGAAAGGCGAACGTGTAGCCAACTACGCTACGGGACCCCCCATATCTATTGTTCTTCTCACGGAAAAACGTCACCGTTATGGTATTCGTCCATTACATCTTTTTCGTTCTGAAATCAATGTAACTGATCAAGTAAAGTATGTGGATCTAATTTTGGATTCAAAGCTTTCCTGGACTCCTAACATTGAGTTCAGAATCAAAAAGACTTGTATGGCTTTCGGCCACTGCCGACGAACCTTCGGTAAAACTTGAGGTCTTAAACCCAAATATATCAAATGGACTTACACAACAGTTGTACTTTTGGATGTCTTGTGTGGTGGCAAAAGGGAGAATTGAGGACATTTTAGTCCAAATTAGGTCATCTTCAAAGGATGTGCCTTATTGCAATGACTGGTGCGTTCTATTCATCTCCCACGACTGCTCTCGAAGTTCTCTTCAATGTGACCCCACTACACATACATCTCAAACAAGAAGCATGTCCTTGTACTTGCCGACTATGGGTACTCGGTTTTATGGAAGAGAATCCTGTATACCGCAGTTCTTCACACACTTCGTTGTTACCGCTTATGATTAATTGGGACAAAATTTCCCTTGCTCCAAGCGATCTCACACACGTTAGTAGTTTTCCTTATAGGACATTTTCATCACAATTCCCCTCGCGGGATGAGTTGAGATCTGGGTATTTGAAGAGAAGTATGTCGGACAGCATTATTTGTTACACTGACGGCTCCCTCCTCGAAGGTAGAGCAGGTGCAGGCGTCTATTCGCGTGAGCTGAGATTGGAACAGTCACACTCACTGGGTGCACACTGCACTGTCTTTCAAGCGGAAATATTTGCCATCATGTGTGGAGTGCAATCTGCACTGCAGCAACGCATTATGGGCAAAATAATATACTTCTGTTCAGATAGCCAAGCAGCTATTAAAGCTCTCGCTTCGGCCAACTCAAGGTCGAAGTTAGTAATCGCATGTCGAACTATAAATGAGGAACTGAATTCAGTTAATACTGTACAGCTATTCCAATATCTAAGTGTTGGGTGAAGCTTTTGATCAACTCTTGAGCTGTCGCTCAGCACAAATGGCATTGAAGCAGTCTGGATTCATGTCATCAAACAAAACTGTACATCCGGGAGCCATCTCCGGTAGTAGCAAGCTATTTAGCTAATCTATCTAAGCAGAATTGCAGTGTCTTATTCAAGGCCTTGACAGGTCCCTGCCGACTGAACTATTACATGGCAAATATTCAACGCGTTAAATCCTCTGTATATGATAATTCCGAATCCTATTATGGAACTTTTTATTATCTGATATGTCTATACACAATTGCGCTTCCAAATATTTGGTAAACACTTACTTAGTGAAATTGACATCAGAAACTTGAACCTTCAGAGTATTTTGTTGTTCATAACCCGTTGTGTTACGGAGCTCTAAGCTCTTGTGCGCTTATGCGTTGTATGCCCACGTCAAGGGCTCTTTTCCAAACTTTCCCTTTGTTCTCCCATCCACATTCGTTTTCTTTTTGTTCGCTTCCTTTTCCGTCAGGTGTGTGATGGAAAAGGCTGTGAAGGCGATGGCACAAATCTCCCAAATTGTGGAGCCGACGTTCTGATACCTGACTGATGGGATTGGAAGTTTGGTAGGGGAAGATCTTCGCTTGCCACAAAGCGCGTTAACGCAAATCGAGGAAATCCTTCCACTGTTACCTCTTGGCTTTAAATATTACTGACCTGCATTCATAGTGCTTCTCTTTGTAGGCGTGAATGGCATTTAGCTTATTAGGATAACCAGCGGGAAGTCTTCGTAGCGCTCGCAGGCCTTTCTTCTCGTTTTAACCACCCGACGCGTTTCATCCGAGCTGTCTTGGCACGGTGGTTTCCATACCACTAACCAAGCCGTCCACAACCAGGGCGCTAAGCAAGAAGACTCTCGCTTCGATTACGTGCTGTTCAATAGATGGCCTCTATATCTCCCTTTCACATTTTGTTTCTTTATACTGGTTTGCGCCCTAGCGAACAGCTTTCAATCTGTTGATTTTCAAAAAGTAACTTTCGATTATCTACTCCCTCATACTTTGAGTGGGACTGACTGATAAATCCGATGAACAAATCAATCATCATAATCACGGTCGTTAAATCTGTTTCAATGTTGGATTATAAATAATCGAAAATAAATATTTCTTGAAAACTGCGTAGAAGCTTTGACTCTTCCTTGGTCAAATGGTTCAAAAGCCTATCACTATCACTCCGATTTTCGCAATCACAAAGTGTACCCTGGTAAAGAAAGCACAGAAGTAGTCCTACGTCAAAATTGTATTTCTGCTAAACCCATGAGAACCTGCATGTCACTCAAAGTTGGTTCTTGTGGTCACACTGCCGATGGAAGCGTGCAAAAAGTAGCAAAACTTTGTCGTTTTCTTGGATATCTTTGGCGCAACCTGTTCAAAGCTGCTCCTATTTTGTTAGTTAATAAATTCCACTGGTGAGTATGTTCAAATTTTTTACTTACCTTCCTTAATTTCTTTATAAATTTCAAAACTTAACGCTAAATACGATGTACTGTCCAGGTTCATGCCACTTGTCATTGAACATCCTAGAAATCCCTGGGGTTGGGCATAACGGTCTACACG
The DNA here is from genome assembly GCF_024139115.2 of Armigeres subalbatus. Classification (NCBI taxonomy): domain Eukaryota; kingdom Metazoa; phylum Arthropoda; class Insecta; order Diptera; family Culicidae; genus Armigeres; species Armigeres subalbatus. The sequence goes on from NC_085141.1 coordinate 314,869,514, forward strand.
CGAAATATGGTTCCTGCGTAGAAGTAGGCATTCATTTTTTTTAGAAATAATAAAAGTAGTTCCCATGAAGCTAGCAAATATTTGTCCACCAACATTACTGGACGTTAATCGGATTAATTCCATGAAGTCTGATCCAATGGATCCAACTATCCAACCGACAAACACGCCGACTGTTCATTTATGCGCGCTTTGCTTTCTGATGTAAACAAGACGCCTCTCCTACAGTCGATAGTTCTCTCATATTAGCTACCAAAACAAACCGGCGACGACGCGACGCTTTCGATCACGAAACGCGCGAGTTGCATCCATCGTCGTTTGAATCGTCCATTCAAGTATGCGGTGCCGGCATCTGAAACCTATCTCAGTCAGTCAGTATCCAACGGATTTCCAACTCCAGATATAGACCACCAGCTTAGACGCGTTGTATTCTCAGTTTCACGGTGGCTGTGAACGCGCGCGGACCTATTCAGGAAGAACTCAGTGCTACCGCGGAGTAAATCGTTTCTTGATCCTAACACTAATGACCAGTTAAGTGATTGGGCAACGCAATCGGATTTAATCGGTGCGAATTAAACCGATAGATGACCGTTGAGGTGGGATTGTGAAGAACCGCCAAATTTATGCTCTGAGCATAAAAAAGTTTGCTTTGTGTTTGCTTGTGAGAATGAAAAAGTGCATTGTGATTAAACATCGAAAATAGTGTTGATCATTTGAATCACGTGGTGAAAGTGAATTTGAGGAAGCGACGCTGTACAAATAAATCAGTGCTGATTTGACCACATTACTAATCAATTCACACATTAGGCGGTGCTTAAAAGCAAAAAGTAAGTCAATATTAACTAAAGTTGTTGATAGCGATTTGTGGATATGGATTCATGGCACAGTTCCTTGAGTATGATTGAAGGGAAATGAAACAATGGGTGACAATTACCTTCTATAGTCGGGGTAACATTCGATTCCGAAAGCTATGACGATATGACAGAATGAAAGGCATTACGACCGATAGTTCAGAATTGGAAAATTACTGGCCCTTCGAGGAACTATGTCATAAACTTGATTGCAGGTCGTATGCAGCGGTGTAATAATAAAACTATTGCAGTTGCGAACAGGTACGACAATGACGAAGTGTGTTCTAGCACAGATAAGTTATTGTAAGCAAAAGGTAAATAAATCTAACACCAAACTCGGAAATCTGCTTGCTTCCGCCTGATAGCAATTAGGGGAACTGCTCCGTTTTCCATCTCACTGAACATATATTCATCTCATCGCAAAACAAAGAAATACAGCACCAATCTCGTCGCTTCCTTTTGCTAACAAGGGAAGATCCATTAATTACGTAACGCAAAATTGGGCATTTTCAACCACCCCCCTCCCCCTATGTCACACTTTTTGTATAAAACATCTTAAATATTTTTGTAGATCGTCACAATTTGCTCAACCCCCTAACCACCCCCCCTGAGCATTACGTAATTTGTGGACGCTCCCGAAGCGTGCTCACTGGTGAAAAAATCACAAAAATAAGAAATAAACCAAATTCCTTTTCATTGCTTTGTTTTTGATGGGATGGAAATAGGAGCTATGGGATGAAGTGCCGAACCGTTCCCCTACATTTGACGCGTATTTTACAGGAATTTGATTTACGAGATACGGAACCCGCATAGAAACCGTCTTTAGTATGCTTGCTCACTGGTACATAGTTCTTGCTGTCCATCTGAATGCAGATCATTTTGCATACAACGGCGAAAATAGGATATAGGATCATAAGGACAGGAGTCGACACAAATACCGATTACCTTTTTCTTATGTTTTTTTTTCTGTTTAATTTTTTAAGCAAACTTTATTCATTAGACTCCGTTTTTTTAAATCGCTATTCGAGAAGATCTGGGTGGTGCTATTTATATACAACGATTCATATTCCTTTCTTATCAAGCCCTTTACAACGGTAGTTCGGTGAAAATGTTGTGATGCATATCAGTGACTTTATGAGTGATAGAGCTAAGGGAGTTATGCTCTTCCTGGTTTTCATAGTCCCAAAAGTCAGATAAAAGAAGATCAAACCATCAGTTTTGAAGTATGTCATGCTGTACTAGGTTTTCACAGGAATTGAACACCGACCCGGATGGAAACCGTAGCCCTTTGCTTTGTAAAATCCTTCTACGACACATCGAACTGCGGCGTCGACTAGGTGCACGTTTCACTATTCGATAGGTCCCCATTCGTTCTACCTGCGTCATTAACATATGTTATAAATTATTCCGTGCAGGTCATACTGCTTGCAGATTAATATATTCAATACCTCTAATGCCCATACCAGTGAATAATTGTTAGCTCTGCATCCAGTTGCAAATCAGTATCTGCTTCTGAGAAACAGATTCTCAACATACCTTTCAAGGAAAACTGGGGCACCGCTTACAACTAAGAGCAAAATAGAACTTGATCTCTAACTGATCTAAATGATGAATGAAGAAATCAATATACAAACGTATAAACCTCTTTTAACTTCCATCCGGATACGAAGCCTGACATCATTTTTTTTTCTGATTGCACATAAAGGATTCGAATGGTTGGAAATAACCTGAACATAATCTTCTGGTTCTTTCCGGATGTGAGTGGCCCAAGCTGGACCATTCAGGAATTGAATCCAGAAAATGCAAAGGTGTGGTGGAGAAACCTCATTTTCTGTTGACGTCACCATCAATACTGGTTTTGCGATGGAGTGATCCTGCTGGTGCCTGGATTTTTTTGTGTGTGCTGAGATTGACAGATCTTTTGATCGAATCAGGGAACGTGTTATTTTTAATGCAAACCAATCGATGGATCTGGTTTCCAAATTTACGACACTCAGTTATGTTATTTTGTGTCACTCGTTGACTCAAGAATAAACAGTTTTATGATCCAAACAAAGAGCCCTTCTCGTCAAACCAAATATCCGATAACTTAATATCTGGGCATTAACTGTTTTCTGTTCATTACTGATTATCAGCCTATAGTTAAATCAGACTACGGGTGTACAATAAATAAATTTCTGTCGTGTTTAGAATTTAATTTTAAATCTCGGCACCAGAATCCAGAGGATGTTAGATTTTTCCCAAGTTTTTGTTGTGGTTTTAGGATGTATAATACACCATATCAATTGTAATTCACAATAATTTTGTGAAGTGAATTCCAAGGCTGCAAATCACCCTACTTGTTTCAGCATCACGCAAAAGTAAGGCACAAGCGGTTGTTTATTTATACTTTTGAAGTCATTTTTAACAAAATTATTGACACCAGATATCAGCATTGAGTATCCTCACCCGAGTACTCTGTTAATCAATTTGAAAACATCCTTTCAAATATATTGCGTCGTTTTCATTTATTAAACACTCCAGAAAAGACAACGTTTGAGCTGTTTTATCACTGCTTCAATTGTTCAAATTCTGATTGTCTGCGTTTAACGACACTGTTTACGCGCCGCAAGTAGATAACATTCGCCTACCTGAGTAGAGATGGAGAGCGTCTTAAATATGGTGCAAAAGCTCGTTCCATATTTGTCAGTAACTGCTCTAAATTGCGGAATGACAATTTACTTTACATTGAGGGGGCTTCTGCAAGCCATTAGCGACTATTTTCACGACAGAAACCGACCCCTCTGTAAATGTCATAAACGCGTGCATCAAGCGCACCCTGATTCAGCGTTGTAGCCTCATTACTGAAACCCTTCAATTTGCATAGTGCTCGCCGAAATGGCCCAACAATAAGTAACAAGCATTACCATTAGACAGGTAGCTACTCGTCGCAATCATGCAACCATCATCGGCCGGTGTGCAAATCTTCGGCATTGACCTTACACCTGTGCATATTCCCATGCATGCACGCTCGATCATAGTTTACAATCTACGAGCCAAGCTAATCCGCATGGATAGAAAAGCAGCCACTAATTATGTTACGCTTCAAGATGGCATCGCTGGCATATCTAAAAGACGAAGCTTATAGGGTAACGGTACCAATAGTGGAGGTATTAGTAGATCCACAAAAGAAAATATTTTTTTAAAAATTGATAATTATGGGAAATTTACTGCTTTAATATCTTAGTCAATAGATAAACTAATAAATTTACTAACAAAAATGAGATAGATGTCATTTAACATCAACAATTACCAAATATTGCTTGCACCACTAATGGTACACTGTTCCTTTAGTGGCAGTAAAAATCAATTTTGGTTCCTATAGTGGTGCTATCCATTGGTTTCTTATGAGACTCGCCACTATTGGTACAGTTGCACCACTATAGGTGCAAGGGAGTCAATTTTGTTAAGGAAAATCTTTGTTTTCAATAGTTTTTCAAGCGAAATCTTAAGGTAAGCTGCATTGAACAGGATATTTAAAGCACGACGCATCAACTGAAACCATCGTGAAGTGTATAATTATGATAAACCTCATTAAAACCCCACTACCTCCACTATTGGTGCTACCTCCACTAAGGGTACGGTTACCCTACTAATACCTTAGGCATTAGGTATGCTTGTAGGTTGTGTAAACCGGCACGGATCGTGGCACGGTGACAGATTTATCACGATTTTGGAGAACTGCATCAGCGTTTATGCTGGCACTGAAGCAGAAATCCTCAATTAGGGTTTTGTATGCGATGTGATGATGATGTTATGTATCATATCAAGTAATAACTGGTTCTTACCCGTTACACTGGGGGTAAAGATACCTTCACGGGATGCATAACCGAGTAAATCTGGTCGGGTTCAACGGCATGGCGCTCTCCAGCCCATAATCCCAAAGTCTTTCGACCCGTGCTGAGGGGATGCATGACCTGGATGTGCAATAAATGGTAGTTGCCAAAAATAACGTTTTTTCTTAATTTTTCGTAAAAGATATTTCGCGTCCGAAAGGTTTTCACTCAATCCGCTAAGATAAACAAACAACCATGCGTTTACTATTTACTTCTCAAGCAATTGAGTCATTTTGCACCGCTTATTCAGGCGTTTCGCTATAGTTTATTTTTAAACAAGGGGTAACCAACTCTAAACTTTGCGATAGTATTACTCATTGTCTCGCAATAGTATTTCTAGTATCCATGATTTTCTTCAAACAACGATACGGTTGCTAGTTTGGTTGTTATGGCGTTCGTCAGTTAGTTGTTGAAACACAGTACTCCCCCGTTTTGAAAGCACCTGATTTCTACTTGTTACAACTTCTTACGATTCTTAAAAACTTTCAAACCGCATTTCATATTTCTAATGTCATCAAACCAAAACGAGATCCCCAAAAATTGTTCCGAATGTATTAGTAATAAAAATAATTGCTCTGTAATTGTTTGAGAATTTAAATTTAAAGAAATCATGTGTTGCCCTATGTTTCATGCTTCCCCAATCAGGGCTTTTTGATCAATTTGCGATAGTTCCATAATCATGAGCCATATGACCGAACAATTCGTGGTTGCCACTCCGTGATTGACAAACTCCGTGATTGAAATTGTACAGAAAACGTAATGAATAAGGCTTGGTACTGCAAAACCTCTTTTTGCGCCCAAAACGGGGGAGCGTAAATGGAATCAGAGCGTAAAAAGAGGGAGCGTTATTTCGAATTTAGGGCGTAAAAAGAGGGAGCGTTATTTGGAATTTTGAGCGTAAAAAGAGGGAGCGCTATTTGGAATTTGGAGCGTAAAAAAAGTTTGCAATCTTTTAGGTAAGCAAAATTTGATATTTAACTCACTTTTAGTCTTAAGATGTGTCTTCTACCAATTTTGGTATTAGGGTCGTCCAAATTCTTTCCGTTATCATGGTCGTCCAATTGTTTGAATGCTGAGGCCTTAAGATGTTCTTGGTACGCCAATTAATCAACAAGTCATGAGTGGTGCAGCTCCTTTATAACGCAGAGTAAGACGTTCATCACCGTTTTCACGTATTTAAAGTTTTACAAGAACCTCCTGGAGCTTGGACCTGTGTTTTGTGATACATTGGATAGAACGCAACCATTGCATAGGTTCACGGCCATCCAAGAAAACCCTGGAAAAGGCCTTAAGATCTACACGCGTAACCAGAAATCTTTCGCCTTTTTTCAAAAATGGTACAACCCCTTTGTGGTACATAGAATAGAATGCGTCCATTGCATGGGTTCACGGTCATCCAAGAAAACCCTGGAATAGGCCTTAAAATATACACGCGTAACCAGAAATCTTTCGCCTTGTTTCAAAAATGGTACAACCCCTTAGTCGTACATAGAATAGAATGCGTCCATTGCATAGGTTCACGGTCATCCAAGAAAACCCTGGAATAGGCCTTAAGATCTACACGCATAACCAGAAATCTTTCGCCTTGTTTCAAAAATGGTACAACCCCTTTGTGGGACATAGAATAGAATGCGTCCATTGCATAGGTGTATGGTCATCCAAGAAAACCCTGGAATAGGCCTTAAGATCTACACGCGTAACCAGAAATTATTCGCCTTGTTTCAAAAATGGTACAACCCCTTTGTGGTACATAGAACAGAATGCGTCCATTGCATAGGTTCACGGTCATCCAAGAAAACCCTGGAATAGGCCTTAAAATATACACGCGTAACCAGAAATCTTTCGCCTTGTTTCAAAAATGGTACAACCCCTTTGTGGTACATAGAATAGAATGCGTCCATTACATAGGTTCACGGTCATCCAAGGAAACCCTGGAATAGGCCTTAAGATCTACACGCGTAACCAGAAATCTTTCGCCTAGTTTCAAAAATGGTACAACCCCTTTGTGGTACGCAGAATAGAGTGCGTCCATTGCATAGGTTCACGGTCATCCAATAAAACCCTGGAATAGGCCTTAAGATCTACACGCGTAACCAGACATTTTTCGCCTTGTTTCAAAAGTAGTACAACCCCTGTGTGGCACATAGAATAGAATGCGTCCATTGCATAGGTTCACGGTCATCCAAGAAAATCCTGGAATAGGCTTAAGTAGAGGTGTGCGCCGCCGCGCCACGCCGCCGCCGCTGGCAGTTTTTGGCATGCCGCCGCCGCCGACATTTTTGCATCGGCGCGCCGCCGTTTCAAATTTGTCACGCCGCTGATCTATAATTTTCCACGCCGATTCAAATTTTCAGTGGAAACTCCAAAGATTCAGTTCAATTTCCATATAATTTCCCGATAGATCTCTACAACATCACGTTGAAACTCCAGAGAATTTTCCGTGAAGATACCAATTATTTCCATGAAAATTCCATACAATATCTTGTTGAAATTTTGAAAAGCTCTCCGTAAAAACTAAGCGTGAAAATTGCGAAGGAGTTCCCGTTGAAATTAAACAAAAATATAATTGAAATTGAATTTTTAAACAGAAAAGAGTCGTTCAGGAGAAAGCCACAAGGCTGAAAGTTGTTAGGCCGAATATGTCGTTTAACCGAAAAGGGGACGTACACATATTACGTAAGCACTTATGGGGGGAGGGGGGGTCGGTCAATATCTTACGCTCCATATAAATAAAAAATCATTTGTATGGAAAAAATCTTACATGGGGGGAGGGGGGGTTCAAAAACCCAGAAAAATTGCTTACGTAATAAGTGTACGACCCCAAAGACCATTTGGTAGAAGCCTTCCCGAGCAAACCGATAACTTTTTTTTAATGTTTAATGTCGATTATGTTTACAATTTGATATCTTTTTGGTCGTTTGAACGGTTAAAATGACAAAATGTAATAGTAGAGATATCTTACTGTGACATTCAATCATCAATTATTCCTTCTGTCGATGAGAGCAAATCGAAAACTAATTTTGATATTGGTTTCCGATAACAAAATGAGTACACAGTTTGATGTCATATCATTCAATCTACTAATCTACAGCAAAATGAGATCAAAATATGTAATCCATCATTAATGATTTATACATATTTGAAAACGAATTATGACTCAATTTGATGTCAAAATCAAAATATGTTTTCTATATGATCTCATTATGTTTTCAGACTTCACTAGGATATCTAGCTTAAAGTTGTTTGGTCAAACAGTTCCTTTGGCTAAAAAAAATCGTGAATATGTCCTTCGGCCGAAATCGTCGTTTGGTCGAAAAGGACTTTCGGTCGAAAGTGTCGTTCGGCTGAATTGGTTATTTTGGATATTTTCAAGACAATAACGGGAGAATCTTTTGATTTTCGCCTCAAAATTTTATCGAAAGATTTCTAGCTTTTCCAGAATAGTTATTCGAAAATTATTTTCAGATTTTCTACGGAAACTACTTTCAAGTATCGAGAATTCTTTGGAATTACCAAGAGGAGCTCTTTGGATTTATCAAGGAAAGTTGTTTGGTATTCACATGAGAATCTCTTCAGGTTTTTCATGAGAAGTTGTTTCAACTTTCTATAGAAAAATGTTCGGAATATCCACGGAATGTTCCTATTGAGTTTCTGTTGAGTATTCTTTGAAATTCACACAAAAAATTGAGACTGGTAAAAGAGATGCTTTACGTTGACTACCCCAATCTAGATTATATAAGACGATTAGTTTTTTTTATCCTTTATTAGAGTGATATTTTCGCAGGGAGAAGTTCATCACTAAACGGCTAGTTTGGCATAGTCAACTTTAAAACATCGCAAAAATGCTCGGAATCCGTCCGAACTGGCAATTTGGCCGAAAAAGCCGTTTGTCCTACCAGGTTGTCCGGTCGAAACGATTGTTGGCCAAAAATGCCATTTTGCAGAAATAGTTTTTTGACAGAATGGGCCATTTGACCGAAAAAGTCATTTGGTCCAACGGGTAATACAGCCAAATTTCTGATCTGAAAAAGTTGCAACTATTTGGCTGAATTTTCCGTTTGGATGGAAAAGTCGTTAGACCGAATATAGATATTTTACCAAAAATGTCATTCAGTAGTCGTTTGACAATAAGCCTTTTCAACGTAAATGTTATTAGGCCAAATTGATGGATATTTTGGATTAAATTACCCGTTCAATTATTGACATTTGGCCGTATAGCCTGTTGGCCTAAACTATATTTTCGGACAAATATTCCGTTCTGCCAAACGACTATTTCGGCCAAACAGCATTTTTGGGCCTATGACTTTTTCGGCCAAACGACCTATTAGGGCAAACGACTATTTGGGCCAAATTACCTTCGGCCGTGTGTCGCTTGCGGCCAATGGGATTTTCCAACAATTTCTTATGGACAATACATTAGTCGTTTGAGAACTGCAACATGTTTTCGTTTCAGCTAGCCAATGGCGTTCGATAACTGCGACGCATTCAAGACGGCAAACAATTGTCAGACGGCGTCAGAATAGAAGTGCACCTGATTGTTCAGCGCTATCCAGCTTTCCACGCTCGGTAATGGCGGCTTATCGGTGTATAAAAATCAATTGGTCACTGCACTGTTTGACACTAGCTGGAGGAAAGCCGGTGATGGGAAGGGAAAAAATGCCTTTTCGACAGTGAGTTTTCCCCCAGCTAGTGTCAAACTGTGCAGCGACCGATTGATTTTTACACTCCGACAAGCCGCCAGACTGAGCATGGAAAGCTGGATGCAGCTAACATCGACATTGACATCGTTTTGAAGCTCAACTGTCCGATAACAGCAAAACTGATGTAACTATCGAAATGCTGTTAAAAGCATTGCAGTTAAATTACTTTCAGTTATCGAACGTCTAATGTACAAAGAATTTCCCGTCGAAACCCAATAATTTTAGAACAATTTTCCGTGGAGACATTTTGAACAATCCTTTCCGTTTCCGTTTCCATTAAACTTACGGACAATTTCTCGTGAACATTCCAGAGATTTTTTCTTGAAAGTCTCCCGCGGAAATTCTTAAGAATTTACTTTTTTATTGTTGGCCATGCCAAGCTAGCCGTCTTTATTATTCTAGACTGAGAAAGCCAACGGTTGAACACCCATTCCACCAACCGCACTCTCCTACAATTATCAAACATTTTCTGAGAAAATTCGATTTTCTGCTGAAATTCCAATCAATTTTATTTGGGAATTACAAAGACCTTTTCTTGGTAATTCCAAAGATTGCTCGGAAATGTTCTCCAAATTATGGAAAAACTTATAGATTTTTCTGGCGAAGTTCATTAGATTTTTCATGCGAAATTCAAAAGATTTGAAAATCTTGAAAATATCCCGAAACAATGCAAAAAAAAAAATCTTAGAAAAACGTAATGAAAAAATCGCCACGCCGATTCACGCCGCCGGCTAAAATGGCTTTCGGCGTGACGCCGAAAACGCCGCCGCCGCCGACCAAAATTTTGACAAACGCCGCCGCCGACGAATATCGGACCGGCGCACACCTCTAGTTACACAACTTGTTTATTCTCCAATAACTGTCTCCGCTACGGAGGTTTATCCACAGACCTTGACTCTATGGAGTTCGTAGACTACCTGGCATCAATAACAACATCAAGATCTACTTGAAATACAAATATATACCTAGAAGGGGTCGCACAACTTGTTTATTCTTCAATAACTGCCTCCATTACGGAGGTTGATCCACAGACCTTGACTCTGTGCAGTTCGTAGACTACCTGGAGCCTAGCCTACCTAGCCTGCCTGGAGGGGTTACACAACTTGTTTATTCTCCAATAACTGTCTCCATTACGGAGGTTGATCCACAGACCTTGACTCTATGGAGTTGGTAAACCTTCTGAAGCCGACGACAACAACAAGAACTACTCGGAAAACAAACATATACCCAGAAGGGGTCACACAACTTGTTTATTCTTCAATAACTGCCTCCATTACGGAGGTTGATCCACAGACCTTGACTCTATGGAGTTCGTAGACTACCTGGCATCAATAACAACATCAAGATCTACTTGAAATACAAATATATACCTAGAAGGGGTTGCACAATTTGTATATTCTTCAATAACTGCCTCCATTACGGAGGTTGATCCACAGACCTTGACTCTGTGGAGTTCGTAGACTACCTGGAGCCTACGACAACAACAAGAACCACTTGGATTACATACATATACCAAGAAGGGGTTACACAACTTGTTTATTCTCCAATAACTGTCTCCATTACGGAGGTTGATCCACAGACCTTGACTCTATGCAGTTCGTAGACTACCTGGCTTCAATGACAACATCAAGATCTAATTGAAATACAAATATATACCTAGAAGGGGTCGCACAACTTGTTTATTCTTCAATAATTGCCTCCATTACGGAGGTTGATCAACAGACCTTGACTCTGTGCAGTTCGTAGACTACCTGGAGCCTACGACAACAACAAGAACTACTTGGAATGCAAACATATACCAAGAAGGGGTTACACAACTTGTTTATTCTCCAATAACTGTCTCCGTTACGGAGGTTGATCCACCGACCTTGACTCTATGGAGTTGGTAAACTTTCTGGAGCCGACGACAACAACAAGAACTACTCGCAAAACAAACATATACAAAGAAGGGGTCACACAACTTGTTTATTCTTTAATAACTGCCTCCATTGCGGAGGTTGATCCACAGACCTTGACTCTGTGGAGTTCGTAGACTACCTGGAGCCTACGACAACAACAAGAACTACTTGGAATACAAACATATACCAAGAAGGGGTTACACAACTTGTTTATTCTTCAATAACTGCCTCCATTACGGAGGTTGATCCACAGACCTTGACTCTATGGAGTTCGTAGACTACCTGGCATCAATAACAACATCAAGATCTACTTGAAATACAAATATATACCTAGAAGGGGTTACACAACTTGTTTATTCTCCAATAACTGTCTCCGTTACGGAGGTTGATCCACCGACCTTGACTCTATGGAGTTGGTAAACTTTCTGGAGCCGACGACAACAACAAGAACTACTCGGAAAACAAACATATACCAAGAAGGGGTCACACAACTTGTTTATTCTTTAATAACTGCCTTCATTGCGGAGGTTGATCCACAGACCTTGACTCTGTGGAGTTCGTAGACTACCTGGAGCCTACGACAACAACAAGAACTACTTGGAGTACAAACATATACCAAGAAGGGGTTACACAACTTGTTTATTCTTCAATAACTGCCTCCATTACGGAGGTTGATCCACAGACCTTGACTCTATGGAGTTCGTAGACTACCTGGCATCAATGACAACATCAAGATCTACTTGAAATACAAATATATACCTAGAAGGGGTTGCACAATTTGTTTATTCTTCAATAACTGCCTCCATTACGAAGGTTGATCCACAGACCTTGACTCTGTGGAGTTCGTAGACTACCTGGAGCCTAGCCTACCTAGCCTGCCTGGAGGGGTTACACAACTTGTTTATTCTCCAATAACTGTCTCCATTACGGAGGTTGATCCACAGACCTTGACTCTATGGAGTTGGTAAACCTTCTGAAGCCGACGACAACAACAAGAACTACTCGGAAAACAAACATATACCCAGAAGGGGTCACACAACTTGTTTATTCTTCAATAACTGCCTCCATTACGGAGGTTGATCCACAGACCTTGACTCTATGGAGTTCGTAGACTACCTGGCATCAATAACAACATCAAGATCTACTTGAAATACAAATATATACCTAGAAGGGGTTGCACAATTTGTATATTCTTCAATAACTGCCTCCATTACGGAGGTTGATCCACAGACCTTGACTCTGTGGAGTTCGTAGACTACCTGGAGCCTACGACAACAACAAGAACCACTTGGATTACATACATATACCAAGAAGGGGTTACACAACTTGTTTATTCTCCAATAACTGTCTCCATTACGGAGGTTGATCCACAGACCTTGACTCTATGCAGTTCGTAGACTACCTGGCATCAATGACAACATCAAGATCTAATTGAAATACAAATATATACCTAGAAGGGGTCGCACAACTTGTTTATTCTTCAATAATTGCCTCCATTACGGAGGTTGATCCACAGACCTGGACTCTGTGCAGTTCGTAGACTACCTGGAGCCTACGACAACAACAAGAACTACTTGGAATACAAACATATACCAAGAAGGGGTTACACAACTTGTTTATTCTCCAATAACTGTCTCCGTTACGGAGGTTGATCCACCGACCTTGACTCTATGGAGTTGGTAAACTTTCTGGAGCCGACGACAACAACAAGAACTACTCGGAAAACAAACATATACCAAGAAGGGGTCACACAACTTGTTTATTCTTTAATAACTGCCTTCATTGCGGAGGTTGATCCACAGACCTTGACTCTGTGGAGTTCGTAGACTACCTGGAGCCTACGACAACAACAAGAACTACTTGGAGTACAAACATATACCAAGAAGGGGTTACACAACTTGTTTATTCTTCAATAACTGCCTCCATTACGGAGGTTGATCCACAGACCTTGACTCTATGGAGTTCGTAGACTACCTGGCATCAATGACAACATCAAGATCTACTTGAAATACAAATATATACCTAGAAGGGGTTGCACAATTTGTTTATTCTTCAATAACTGCCTCCATTACGAAGGTTGATCCACAGACCTTGACTCTGTGGAGTTCGTAGACTACCTGGAGCCTACGACAACAACAAGAACTACTTGGATTACATACATATACCAAGAAGGGGTTACACAACTTGTTTATTCTCCAATAACTGTCTCCATTACGGAGGTTGATCAACAGACCTTGACTCTATGGAGTTGGTAAAATTCCTGGAGCCCACGACAACAACAAGAACTACTAGGAATACAAACATATACCCAGAAGGGGTCGCACAACTTGTTTATTCTTCAATAACTGCCTCCATTATGGAGGTTGATCCACAGACCTTGACTCTGTGGAGTTCGTAGACTTCCTGGAGCCCACGACAACAACAAGAACTACTTGGAATACATACATATACCCAGAAGGGGTCACACAACTTGTTTATTTTTCAATAACTGTCTCCATTACGAAGGTTGATCAACAGATCTTGACTGTGTGGAGTTCGTAGATCATGACAACCGCTAATTCCACTTCGCATGCAAGCCTATATTCTGTTTCTAGAACATCCGTAGTACTTAGATCATCTAAAAACAACCTTCGAAACTAATCCAAATTTACCTCATATAAATGCTTGAAACTTTTTTTACGCTCCTATAGGGCGTAAAAAGAGGGAGCGTTATTTCGAATTTGGAGCGTAAAAAGAGGGAGCGTTATTTGGAATTTTGAGCGTAAAAAGAGGGAGCGTAAAAGGAGGGAGCGTAAAAGGAGGGAGCGTAAAAAGAGGTTTTACAGTATTAGCACAGATAACAGATATTCAAGCTGGAACAAATTTTATTGAAAATCCTGTGTAAAATTTTGAATTGTTATACGTTGGCCCATTACTGCCATCTACTCAACTGATTGCGGCAGTACATACGGACGCAGCTGATTAACAACCGTCGAACGCAGGCAATGGATTAATAACATTGATCCTTGCGCCATCTCCAATCGATTGCTAAACGCGGTCCCATTTTAAAATACATTTGAATTACTGTAAAACCTCTTTTTACGCTCCCTCCTTTTACGCTCCCTCTTTTTGCGCCTCTCGTTTTACGCTCAAAATTCCAAATAACGCTCCCTCTTTTTACGCTCCAAATTCGAAATAACGCTCCCTCTTTTTACGCCCTATGGGAGCGTAAAAAAAGTTTCAAGCATTTATATGAGCCAAATTTGGATTAGTTTCGGAGGTTGTTTTTAGATCTAAGTACTGCGGATGTTTTAGGAACAGAACTTAAGCTTACATGCGAAGTGGTATTACTTGTTGTCATGGGTTGTAGGTAGTCTACGAACTCCATACATTCAAGGTCTGTTGATCAACCTTTGTATTGGAGGCAGATATTGAAGAATAAACAAGTTGTGTGACTCCTTCTTGGTATATGTTTGTATTCCAAGTAGTTCTTGATGTTGTCACTGATGCCAGGTAGTCTACGAACTCCATAGATTCAAGGCCTGGGTATCAACCTACGTAATGAAGGCAGTTATTGAAAAATAAACAAGTTGTGTGACACCTCCATGGTACATGTTAGTACTCCAAGTAGTTCTTGTTGTTGTCATGGGCTCCAGGTAGTCTACGAACTCCTTACAGTCAAGGTCTGTTGATCAATCTCCGTAATGGAGGCAGTTATTGAAGAATGGACGAGTTGTGTGACCCCTAGTAAGTATATGTTTGTATTTCAAGTAGTTGTTGTTGTTGTCGTGGACTCCAGATAGTCTACGAACTCCATAGAGTCAAGGTCTGTAGTTCAACCTCCGTAATGGAGGCAGCTATTGGAGAATAAACAAGTTGTGTGACCCCTTCTTGGTATATCTTTGTATTCCAGGTAGTTCTTGTTGTTGTCGTGGGCTCCAGGTAGTCTACGAACTCCATAGAGTCAAGGTCTGTAGATCAACATCCGTAAACACTTCTTGTGACCCCTTTTTGGTACAGTTATATCCCAATTTTTCCAATCCTAGTAAATTTTGGGGGGATGAAATAGAAAAAGGCGAAATACGTGAAAGGAACCCGTAATTTCTTGTCGAAGAGGCTTAAAAATTCTTGACAGATTCTCTGTAATGATCCATAATAAACCACAGGCGGTGAAAGTTATTTCATGAAAATTATTGTTGTTTGCGGTATTATTTGAAAACAATAGAAACGACAAATTTTGTGGTGATAAAATCGGGTCGAAAACGTGGTAAAATCGGGGTCGACAAAATCAGGGTAGACAAAATCGGAGAATGACAAAATCGGGTCAATACTGCATATGTTCGCATCCAGTGATTGTTATTGTCATGGGTTCGAAGTAATCTACGAACTTCGTAGAGTCAGGGCCTGCTGAATAACCTCCGTGATGGAGCCATTTATTGAAAACAATAGCAAGTTGTGCAACCTTATCTGAGTGAATGTATGCATTCCATTTCCAAGTAGCTTAAGTTGTTTTCATGGTACTAGGAACTGTGTATGAACTCGATACAGTTATGATTTGCAGATTAACCCCGAACGGGAGGCTGTTGGTATATGTTTGCATTCCAAATAGTTCAAGTTGTTGTCATTTGCTCTAGGCAGTTATTGACAAGGTGTGCAATCTCATTTTGATCGCATTCCAAGTAGTTCATGTTTTCATGGGTTCCAGGTAGTATACAAACTTCCCTCATATCACGTACGAAACTGTTTATTCCTTGGAAATGCAAAATGTGAATAAATTGGAACGAGATAACTTCACGCCAAAAACGTAAGGAAAAAACGGGCTAATATAGCGAAGATCATGTACCGTTTTATTATAGTTATTCGTGTAAGCCTAGAAGCCTTACTCCATGCCCACAAAGGGCATATGCCTCTTTTAAAACAATTCGAAAGATCTCTGGATACGCGTGTAGATCTTAAGGCCTTCTTCGGGGTTTTCTTGGATGAGCATGAATTTATGTAATGGACGCATTCTATTCTATGTACTCTGTTCTATGTACTTCTATTCTAGAGCTCTGGTTACGCGTGTAGATCTTAAGGCCTATTCCAGAGTTTTCCTGGGAGACTGTGAACCTATGCAATGAACGCATTCTATTCTATGTACCATAAAAGGGTTGAACCACTTTTGAAACAAGCCGAAAGAGCTCTGGTTACGCGTGTAGATCTTAAGGCCTATTCCAGAGTTTTATTGGATGATCATGAACCTATGCAATGAAAGCATTCTATTTTATGTGCCACAAAGGGGTTGTATCACTTTTGAAACATGCCGAAAGATTTCTGGTTAAGCGTGTAGATCTTAAGGCCTATTCCAGAGTTTCTTGGATCACCGCGAACCTATGCAATGGACGCATTTTATTCTATGTACCACAAAGGGGTTGTACCACTTTTGAAACAAGCCGAAAGAGCTCTGGTTACGCGTGTAGATCTTAAGGCCTATTCCAGAGTTTTCTTGGATCACCGTGAACCTATGCAATGGACGCATTCTATTCTATGTACCACAAAGGAGTTGTACCACTTTTGGAACAAGTCGAAAGAGCTCTGGTTACGCGTGTAGATCTTAAGGCCTATTCCAGAGTTTTTTTTTGGATGACCATGGACCTATGCTATGAACCCATTCTATTCTACGTACCACAAAGGGCATGTACCACTTTTGAAACAATCGAAAAGATCTCTGGTTACGCGTGTAGATTTTAAGGCCTTTTCCAGAGTTTTCTTGGATGACCATGAACATATGCAATGGTTGCATTCTATCCAATGTATCACAAAACACAGGTCCAAGCTCCCGGAGGCTCTAGAAAAACTTTAAAGCATTGAAAATGATGATGAACGTCTTACTGTGCGTCATCAAGGATCTTTACCACTTAAGACTTCTTGATTTCTTGGCGTACCAAGAACATCTTAAGTCCTCAGCACTAAAACAATGGGACGACCATAATAACGAAAACAATTTGGACGACCCTTATACCGAAATAGGTAAAAGACTTATCTTAAGACTAAAACTGCGTTAAATATCAAACTTTGCTTACCTAAAAGATTGCAAACTTTTTTTACGCTCAAAATTCCAAATAGCGCTCCCTCCTTTTACGCTCAAAATTCCAAATAACGCTCCCTCTTTTTACGCCCTAAATTCGAAATAACGCTCCCTCTTTTTACGCTCTGATTCCATTTACGCTCCCCCGTTTTGGGCGCAAAAAGAGGTTTTGCAGTAACGGGTGCCAATGTTTACACACGTTGGTATTACTTACTTACTTACACGTTTCGGATGCCAGCCTCAATATCGGTTATCTGTGGTATTAGCTTTCCGATGCCGGCCACGTCCTAAGGATCATATAAGGAAGGAAGGAGTGTTGGTTCGACTCTCGTTGCTATTGAATACCGAGAACATTATATGGTACCTATTGTATTAGTTTTACTTTCAATGGACCTGAATTTTCTTTGGTTGTTGTTGTTGTATTGTTTATTTAGGTGACAATTAAACTCTTGTCATTCATGTCACTTTGGTAAGTGATGCGATCTATGGGAGGTAAATAAAGTGACTCATAGTATCCCAACGTCCTAAAAATAGGACAGATGTAAGTCCCAGCATCCTGTACAAAGGAAAGTACTTGCTCTGCAGATACTTATTACACAATATTTCGAGATACGGTCTTCAGTAAGTGGTTTCCTAGAGCCATACTGTTGACCTGGTGGGTATTTTGCATTGGAATTTGCTCACCAGGTAGCGCACATCTTTATACATAAAAATTAGTTTCTGTCTGTCTGACTACAGCCTCGAAACTATGGAACCGATCGGCATTAAAAATTCATCCCTCCCCCTTCATACGGGAGTTTGGCAGAAGGAAGGTCGTGCGATATGTGCCATCACAAATATTGTCCTCCGCTCGCTTTCAAATCGTCTTCTTCTATATAAAACATCTATAAAAACATTCATTCTGTCCATAAAACCGGCCTGGTACTGCCCCACGAACTCTCTTGCAATTGGTTCTGTGATCCCCTTTTTAAAAGTAGGTACTGATCCGGATAAAGGAAATGGCGGATGTGTTCGCTTCTTTTATGGCAATGGTGGATTTGATCCCTTCTTTAACAGTAGGTACTTGACCGGTTGGGGGTCTCCAGTAGTCTTGCGAGCAAAGGCGTAGGATTGCCAATCCGGAGATGACGAGTTCGATTCTCGGTCTGGTCTTTTTGGTTTTGGTTTGGAAACATTCTCGACACCCTGGGAATAGTGTATCCATTGTACTTGCCACACAAGATACATACACATGCGATGGCGTGCATAGAAAAGCTTTCAACTAATGACTGAGGAAATGCTAAAAGAATACTAAGTTGAAAAGTAGGCCAAGTTCCAGTTGGAATGTAGAGCCATTGAAGAAGAAGACTTGACCGGTTGAAGGCAATGGTTGAAAAAACCTTTCTTTAAAAGTAGGTACTTGCCTGGTTAAGCCAATTGTGGTTGTGATTCCTTCTTTTCTTGCCCGGATTAGGCTTAATTTAGGCAATGTTCAATTTGATCCCTCCTTAAAAGTGAGCCCGAAAAAAGGCGAAGGTGAATGTAATTCCTTTTTCTGGAAGTAGGAGCTTGCCCAGAATAAGGCAATGGTAAACCTAATTCCTTCTTTTAAAATAGGCGTTGGCCCGGATTGAGGAAATGTTGGATTTTATCCCTCCATAACTACTAACGGCAGAGTTGTGTTTGTCTGACTGAACATATAGGAAGTTGCCAGCTAGTAGCGTCCAATGACGACTGAAGTGTAGTAAGCCGAAACGCGTAACGCTAAATTGTTATTTATTTTTCACGAAAAAAAGCCAATCGAAGCAACAATAAATGGCGTTATGCCAAATGATTTTATGCCGAATGACCCTTCGTGAACTTCTCCAGAAATTCCTTCATAAGTCTCACCAGAAATCCTTTGAAAGTTTCTTTAGTAAACATTTCCAAAGGATTTTCGGGAATAATTTGCGAAGGATTTTTTGAAGAAATTGTTGGAATTCCCGACGCAATTCCTGAATGATTATCTGATGGAATATCTGGACTGCCTACTGAACTAATTTCCGGAGGTATTGACAGAAGGATTATTCAAGGTATTTACGAATAAATGTCTGGATAGTTTTCCCGAAAATATAACTGGATTAAATTATGAAATAACACTTGGATGAATACTCCAAGAAACTTCTGGAGGTATTTCCAAAGGCCTGATGTCATTTCCATAAAAAATATGGTGATGGACGACTACAAATCCCGATACATTGGGTGGGTATCCCGATACATAGAGTCAAAACAGAGTTTCGTTTCACTACTGCCCTGAACCGTAGTTACATCTTGGTTTGATTTTGAATTTAGGACTGCATGGCAAGAAAAATAAACGGTGCCGAATTGTACATCTCACGGAACCTCTTGCTCTGCTCACTCTCAGATCAGTCTCTGTCTCACTGATCGGGGCTTTGATGTCAAGCACCTGTCGGATTCAGATTTCTTAGAGAAACAGCGCCCCACCGTTTAAATCTTTTCAAACCACAGGTCTGTAATTTTCCACGCCGATTCAAATTTGAAGAAGTCCGCAGAATTCTCGGTGGGAATTCCGTGGAATCTCTATAGAATTTTTGGATTGATATCTTCACTACATCCCCACCAAAAATTTCAATGATTTCCTTGAAAATCCCAATCAATTTCAAATTTGAAAATTTTCAAATTTGACTTTTTCTCAAATAATATTTATTTTGGTTATATAACATCTAATAAAATATCCCGTTAGTCCGTTCATGGATTCTGACTACCGTTAGAGGTCAGCGCCGATTCGAAAATCGTCGGCGGCAACGCTTGTCATAATTTTGGTCGGCGATGGCTTGGCTATTTTTTTATTACGTTCATAACGTAAAGTTTTTTATTCAGGATATTTTAAGACATTAACGGGAGAATCCTTTAAATTTCCCCGAAAAAATCTAATGAGCTGTCCCAGAAGATTCTTCTAAGTTTTTAGAATTTTCAATAGGAATAGCTCTAAAATTTTCACGGGAAATTGTTTAGGAGTTTTCCTATGCCACCGGGCATGCATGCTTCGAATTTAACAGAATTTCCATGTGATTTTTATAAAGTTTCACAAAAACTGTTTCCAATGAAATTTCAACTGGATTTTTATGGAAATTAGTAATTCTTCGGAAATTCTACGACAAAATTTTCGAAATACAAAGGGTCGTTTGGTTGATAGTCATTTGACCGAATACCACATGGCCGAATAATACGTTAAGCCGAAAGCTATCTAGCCGAATTCCATTTGTCCGATACGGTTATTATGTGGAAAATAGTTTGGCAGTACGACCAAACTAGTCATTTGACCGAAAAAGCCGTATGTCCTAACAGGTCGTTTGGTCGAATAGGCCTTGTCATCGAACATTCCACTTGACCGAAACGGTAGTTTAGCGAAAAGGGCATTTTGGCCGAAATTGTTATTCGGCTGATCGGATTATACGGCGAAAAACGTCGACCCGTTCAGCCAAACGCCATTTCCGAACAAATGAGCTGTCGGAGCAAACGTCTTTTTCGGCCAAATTATCAGTTCGGCCGTATGATCTCCACCCGTACATCGAAAACCTTTTTCGACCTTATGTCACCGCGTCCAGTCAAGCAGCATTTTCGGTCAAACGATTTTTTTTTCGGCTGCTCGGGCAAACAGCACCATATGTTTATTTCGGCCAAATGGTTCTTTTCTACCAAACGACCATCTAGGCCTTTTTGGCTAAATGAGCTATTCGATTAAACGACTTTTCAGTCAAATGACCTGTTCGGCCGAACGATATTATCGGCCACATGTCTATTTCGGCCAAATGATTATATGCCAGTGGAGTTTCGGATTAATGACATACTCGTCCAAACAACAAACAGTTCTTCCCCGTCAAAACATTTGATTTCAACGTGAAATTCTGTGGATTTCAACAGGAAATCCTTGGAAATTTACGTAGGCAATTTTTCGAAATTCCCAAAGGAAATTCTTTATAATTTACCCGGGAAATTTCTGGAATTTGCACCTGGTGGGTTTCGTGGCGTCAGTCTTCTAAGCGTATATGCAAGCCATGGAGTGTGAGTTTGATTCCCGCCCTAGTAGCGAGAAAACATTTCGTGAAGCGGAAAACGCTCCACTTTTTCACTAGGTGCTGTGTGAATGTCCTGTCCGTTGTCTAATGCTAAGTGTTAAGTATTCAGTCTGTGCGAGCTCTGGTCAAAGATGGTGATCCTGTCTTTCTTTCTTTTAAATTCTACAAAAAGATCTTCCTTATTTTTAAGGAAATTTACTCAGAATTTCAACGGTAGTGTTTTAGAGATTTCGAAGTTCTTAGTTTTTACGAAAGCTTTTTCGATTTTTGAACGAAAAAATGTAAGGAATTTTCAAGAAAAATAGCTTTTTCACGAGAAGTCCTCTGGAGTTTCAACGGGATTGCCATAAACTGTCGGCGGCGACGGCGCACACCTCTAACCACCGTGTGGTCCTCCGGGAAATCTGGAGGATCTCAAAAAATGAAAACTTCTAAATTTTATCGTTAAGCACCAAGATTTTTCTGATGCATTTGTTTTTGTATTATGAGTATGCACTCAATGTTGTGGCTTATACATGCTGTGGCATTCCGAAAATTCCGAAACATCCGTGAAATAAAACAAAAAATAATGAATTTCATTGCATAGCACCATTTGACATTCTAACAACGGAATTTATTTTATTTGATTTATTCAAACTAAGGCCTCTGCAGTACATAAAATTCGTCTACATTCAGCTCGGTCAGTATTTGCACGTCGCTAACTTTATAGTCCACGGAGGGACCTCAAATCGAACCACCTTGCTCTCTACGCACCTCGCCTTCTTGTCCCTTGCGGATCCCTATCAGGAACCATTTTCACCGGGTTATTGTCCGACATTCTGAGCATGACATTGTGCATGGATCACCTTGGCCACCGAGTGATTCCTTGGAAATTGAAAATATTCATTTGATAATTAAGGAAAAATCCATTAATTACGCAACGCAAAAAGGCCATTTTCAATCCCCCTCCCTCCTATGGCACACTTTTTGTAGGAGGTATCTAAAAAGTTTGTATGGATTATCACACTTCAGGGAGCCCCCCCCCTCCCCCTCTTCGTGTTACGTAATTAATGGATGTTCCCTATACACAAGGATTTTTTGTTGTTACTATGCGTACAACATGGACCACCGTTGGCGAAATAACCATTTTTCATATAAATATTGAGACTTTTCACAAATTACGAAACGCTGGAAGGAGAGGCAGCCAGTGCGACCGTGCGTTACGATTCATACAAACCAATTAAGCCTTCCATACAAAAAGCGTTACGAGGGGGAGGATGCCCAAGCAACAAGAAGTTCGGATAACAAGGGCTATTTTGGCTTAATCAGCTCTCATTTTAAGTAATTTCTTATATGGTGGGAGCGTAAAAGTGAACTTTAAAGTTCTGTTAAGGATACTTGGAACTTGATGTGAACCATAGTGAACCAATTAGTTCGGTTAAGAGTAAATTTAAGTAAAATCTGAACTTCTGGTTGCTTGGGTGGAGTTTGAGTGCGATTTAGATTTTTGATGGACGCAAATGCGACTTTATTTGCTGTTTGTTATACGATATGTGGTTTACTGGGTACCTTCTTGTAAGACGTTGTCCATCGTCAAAAGTCATTCAGCTGGATGGGTCATTTGGCAGAAGATGCGTTTTGATCGAAATGGTTGTTTTGCAGTGATGACATTTTCTGGCCAGATAGCTCTTTCTGAATAAGGAAACCATTTCTACCAAACAGAATTTTCTGTAAAATGATCTTTTCGGCCAAACTACCATTTAGGTCAATCGATTATTTCGTCCAAACGGCCATTTTTTTGCCAAAAAACCTGATAGAATAAACAACTTGTTCTGCAAAATTTCCAGTTCGGCCAAATGTCCCTTTCGGTTGAATGTCGATTTCGGCCAAATGTCTTTTTCGGGCAAACTATTTTCTACCTAAAAACCATTTTTGACACAAAATTTTCCCAAAGCAAGTTCATCTATCGCTTCATGGCTTGTGGAACTATGCAATGTGGTAAGATAACATGTAATCTGATTGTTCTCTGCAGCAAAATGATTTTTTGGCAAGAATGACCATGAGGATTAAATAAGACTGTACAATTTTGGTACAGATTTATCATATTTATTTATTTATTTATTTATTTCGTCAACCGACGTAGACTAGTACAAATACATGTACATGTTTTTTTTCTTTCGTAATGCTATAGTAGATTATGAAATACAATAAAAAAAACTGTAATGCCTGTATATTAAAGCCCATTTTTCGTCATTGCAAAAAATAGCGTGAACAACTCGTACAACAACGTACAACTCGTGCTGAAAAAATCATATATAGGGAATGACGGCTTTGGCAGGTTTTGTTCTATTATTGTCAGGGGGGTTTTGTATGACTGATTATGCTCAAATTTGGGCTGCAAAATGGTGGGTTGACATCAAGGAAGGAGCGCCCAACAGAGCTCTGGTCCCCACAAGTCGCTATCTCACGCTTCCACGTGTCGTCCGATGACAAAAGACCGCCAGCTAAGGGTTGTGTACTTAGCTGGTAGTGCAGCCTGGGCACTGTTGTCCTTCTGACATCAGGTAGGTAGCTTACTGAAGCCTCTCAAATACCACGAAAAATGGAGATAGAAGAAAAAGAGAACATTATTTTTGGCAACCGACCCGGCAACGAAATAAAGACTATGATTGAAAACTCGGTACCTGGAATGTCAGGACCCTAAATGAACCTGGACGAGTGAGCCTTCTGGCTCGCGAACTGCAGAACGTTTACGCACCGACAAACGATAAATCCGACGACGTGAAGGACACGTTTTATGAATGTCTTGATAAAGCCTATGGAGAGTACCCAAAGCATGACGTGAAAATTGTTATCGGAGACGCTAACGCTCAGGTCGGTAGAGAGGACTTTTTCCGTCCCATAATCGGTAGGGAGAGCCTTCACTCCGCTACCAATGACAACGGCCTACGGCTAGTAAATTTTGCTGCTGCCAGAGGGATGGCCATCAGTAGCACCTACTTTGCACGAAAGAACATCCGAAAGCACACTTGGTGAATGGTGAAACTTGCAACCAGCTAGACCATGTTCTGGTGGATGGGCGCCATTTCTCGGATGTTATCGATGTGCGGACATTCAGAGGTCCGAACATTGACTCTGATCACTACCTCGTTGTCAGTAAAATTCGATCACGGTTGGCAACTGTATCGAACGAAAGATCACAGCGAACGATGCGTTACAATATCCAGCGATTGTCGGCGGAAGGAGTATCGGCTGAGTACCGCCAGAAGCTCGACGAACGGATAAGTGCAATCAACGTTAGCGACAACATCAACGATCTATGGGACTCGATCCATGGAGCGATGAGCACAACAGCACGAGAAGTGGTAGGCACTGCACAGAGGCGACCCAGGACGGGTTGGTTCGATGTGGAGTGACAGAGAGTGACAGACGAGAAGAACGTTGCCAGAAGCTGGATGTTGGTGTCGGGTACCCGATCGAATAGAGATCGGTACAAGGAATCAAAAGCAGCCGAAAAACGAACCCACCGCAGGAAGAAAAAAGAGTACGAAGACAAAGTTATTAGTGAGGCGCAGGAAAAAATGGAGCAGAACGATATGCGGAGGTTTTATGAGTCTGTCAATGGCGTGCGGAGAAAGACAGCGCCATCTCCCTTCATGTGCAACGACCAACAAGGGAATTTGCTGACAGATAAAACTGGAGTGGCTGCCAGGTGGAAGCAACACTTCGAGACTTTGTTGAATGGAGGAAGTGACGGTGCATCGGTGAACAGAATAAATATTAGCGACGATGGACAAGCTGTGGAGTCACCTACACTAGATGAGGTTAAAAAAGCTGTTTAAGAGCTGAAAAACAATAAGGCTGCGGGGAAGGACCAGCTCCCGGCTGAACTTCTCAAACATGGCAGTAAGCAGCTTTATGAAGTTCTGCACCATATTATGTCGAAAGTATGGGAAGACGAGGAAATGCCTGCTAGCTGGTTGGACGGCCTCATTTGCCCTCTCTTTAAGAAAGGGCACAGACTGGAGTGCGCCAATTACCGAGGAATAACCCTTCTTAATTCGGCGTACAAAATTATGTCCCGTATTCTGTTCAACAGATTGAGACCGCTTGAAGAGTCCTTCGTCGGCGAATACCAAGCAGATTTTCGTGAGGGCCGATCAACGACGGATCAAATTTTTACGTCATTTGTTACCTTAAATGGATTAAAGCAGGGTGATGCACTCTCGAATCTACTGTTCAATATAGCGCTCGAGGGAGCGATTAGGAGAACTGGCATGCAAAGAAGCGGTACCAGTATCACAAGATCGCATATGCTCCTGGGTTTTGCGGACGATATCGATATTATCGGAATTGATCGCCGTGCCGTGGAAGAGACTTTCAGTGCCTTTTAAGAGGGAGACAGCGAGGATTGGACTCACGACCAATACCAGCAAAACGAAGTACATGGTCGCTGGCAATCAACGTGGGTTCATTAGTGGTGGTGGTAGCGAAATGGTGCTGGGTGGTGAAAAATTGAAGTGGTAGAAGAATTTGTGTATCTTGGAACATTAGTGACGTGCGATAATGATGTTACCCGCGAGGTGAAAAGGCGTAGTGCAGCTGCAAATAGGGCTTATTACGGACTTCGTAACCAGCTTAAGTCCCGTAGTCTGCAAACGAAAACAAAACTCGCGCTGTATACTACTCTGATTCTTCCGGTGGCTTTATACGGCCATGAGACATGGACGTTAAAGGAGGCTGATCGGAGAGCTCTCGGAGTGTTTGAGCGTAAGGTGCTGCGGACAATACTCGGCGGTAAACAGGAGAACGGTATCTGGCGCCGTCGCATGAGTCACGAATTGTACCAGGTGTATAAAGGGCTGGATATTATTAAGCTTATACAACACGGCAGACTACGGTGGGCTGGTCACGTTGTTCGTATGCCGGAAGAACGTCAAGCGAAGATAATATTTAGTAGAGAACCCGGAAGAGGCTGCAGGCTTCGTGGAAGGTCGCGTACACGATGGCTTTTTGCAGATGAAGAGGACCTGAGGGCGCTCAATGTTCAGGGCGACTGGAAGCGATTGGGCCAGGATCGAGTCCAGTGGAGAAGGATACTCCATTCGACGTAGGTTCATCGAAGAGCTGTAGCCCATCAAGTATCAAGTATCAAGTATGCTCAAATTTGGCCTAAACATTCTTTGCATATCAAAGAATATTGTGGCCAAATTTCATAAAATTTGGTCGACAAAAACCCCCCTGACAATAATAGAACAAAACCTGCCAAAGCCGTCTTTCCCCCTACATGAAATATACATGAATGATAAAGCATTGTTACAACCAGGTTTGTTCGCGCTGCGCAGTTTAGAGCACCCTTCCCTAAAATGTGAGTTGGTGATTTGCGAAAATTTAAAGTATCCAAAATCTTTGGACAACCTTCACCCATTGCACTTCATAACGGATTTTGATTAAATTGCCAGCTTGAAGAGTGCTTCTCCAAACTGGAAAGATGACGGCGAATATATATGCAATGCATAAGATCGCAAAAGAATCGACGTAGACACGTCATAATTACGACGCGATGGTAGTGCGTGGTGCCGAATCATGAGTGGGATTGTAAATTTATAGCACCTGAACACACAACGCACGGTAGGTAAATGGTGATTCTTAAGCAGATACGCAAGAAGGCATCTGGATGATCTGTTTGGGTAACTACATAAGTCCATTTTTTCACGGCTTCGATGAAGCGAGAAGAAATAGAATTGCATTAAGGTTTATTAAAAAATAATACACAAAATATGTCCATATAACAGCCAAAATCATAGAGGCATTTTTCATATATAATGAAATTTTTAGCAATCGCAGCACTTTCAAGTGGAATACATATTCGCTTAACTATTGATTCAGTTATTTGAGAAACAACATTTTAAAGGGGAAAATGGTAAATGCATCATGAAACAATCATGACTATCCTTAAACAATTGAAAAATGCTCCTTAAAAAATCTGATAATTTTTCCTCAAATTATTGAACAAATTACCTTGGAATATATAAAATGCTCCGTAAACATTTGAAAAGTGTACCGTAGAAACGAAAAAAATGTACCGTAAACAATTGAAAATGCTCCTTAGAAGCAAAAAGGAAAACAAAGATTTGCTATTTAATGATAATTGCCCGGAGACGAGCCAGCCTCGGGCTGAAAGTCTCCTCAATAAAGACAAAAAAAAATGATAATTGCGCAGTATATTTATATAAGAATTATTGTGAAATAGTTGAAAAAGTACCTTGAAATTGGCTGTCATAAAGTAGAATCTTATGCACCATTATATAGCCCCTGGAGTATGAAGCTGATTGTTTTGCTTGGTTTGGTAACCCTATACAATAGAAAAATGCTCCGAAAACTAAGGAAAATGCTCCCTAAAAAGAAGAAATACTCCTTAAACCAATAAAAAATGCTCCTTAACCTGAGAAAATGCTCCTTAAACTAAAAACAGTGCTCCGTAAAAAAATGAAATGCTCCATAAACTCATACAAAATGTAATCTTAGCCTACAAGCAATTCAAAGCATTGTTGAAGAAATTGTGCACCAGACTGCTCATAGACAAACAGACGCCCCATTCAACTGCACATCGTTTATGCTTGACGATACGAATTTCATTAAAATCACATTGCATATAATGCTAATAGGTTTATTCATCAATTTCCCTGCATAACCACAAAAGATATCTTAGTTACAAGATAAATATTGTCGCTTCGGTTCCATTTGTTCTGCTGTCCGAAACATGTTGGGTACCGAACTGTCAAACTGCATGTATTTTCCCTTCATTGACATTTAGCACCCTATCCTCGCCAGCAAAAGATGTTCCGGACAGCCACGACAGCGACAATTTTTATCTTGTAACTTGAATATCTCTTATAACCACCCACGGCTTGAGGAACTCGAAATTGTCGAAATCTGCACTTACAACATTTTCTAAGGAGCATTGTCAATTGTTTACGGTAGATTTTTTTTCGTTTTTACGGTACACTTTTCAAATGTTTACGGAGCATTTTATATATTTCAAGGTAATTTGTTCAATAATTTAAGGAAAAGTGATCAGTTTTTTTAAGGAGCATTTTTCAATTTTTCTAGGATAATTTCATCTGTTTTAATGGACAATTTTTGGGCTGCCGTTATTTTTTTCGGAATTGTGACTTATGCAGGTTCTCAAACAAATGATTCAGATATCCGTATGATGGTTCACTGAATGAAGCATCAGTGGATTACTGGAAGCTCGTTACGGAAATCGAAGCAGTAGCGGTAATGAGCTCATTTGAATAGATTTATGCGATACATATTGACTCATTGAAGTAGACTGCATACTTATGACAAGATCACGTATGACAATAAAAGCCGGGGATCCCCAATAACGTCAGTTGGATTCATTGATTTTAATTGATTTCGAGGAAAACTAATTTAATCTGAACATTTTTTATTTTGATATCTGTACAATCAGCAGGTTCTCTCCAACATAGTATGGATATTATTCTTCACTCAAAGTAAGTTCAATAGAAAACTATTTTAAGAGTTTGTTTAGCGGAATATCTCTCATTCCTTGTCATTTATATGACAAGTTAGTACTATTAAATTGAATTTCACCATTTTAAACTCCACATATAATAAGTATGCATAATTTACAGATGCACGCACGATTGTATTACAGTGCAGTCGCGTTTTACGCTGTTTGTTTTCGGTTGATTATGGCCTTGATCATTTTCGCAACATCGAAAAAACCCACAAGGCGAAAAAATCCACAAGGAATCGTTGACAATCAGGTGTTATGTGATACGTTTAAGCAATTGATGTAAAAATCAACCCCAGTGTACACTAAATATGGCTCTTTTGAATTCAAAACACAATTTGTTCCATATGATATAATATGGCTTTTGTACGACAAACGCACAAGTATTGTGTCTTAGTATTTGAGACTTTCATTTGTACTTCTGTACGACTAAAAAAGCGCAGAAGGTGGAGCGTATGTAACATAATTTAATTTAGTCTCAAAATATGTTTCAAGAAACAAACTGAAACATGTATGTAGTGCAAAAAAACATTTTTGGCTATTAGGAGATTCGAACTCAGATCCACGAAGTTTTGGCCGCGAACATGCTGCACTATACCGAATTTGGTTACACAAATGACGTTATTAAAAACTAATAACTATTCGAGGACATAAATGTTCAAATTCAAAAGTAAATAACTCCAATAACCTGTTTGCCTCTATGTCTTTACTGTAGAAGAATCTGATATTTGTCGTACACAGATAACTAACCTTCGCTACTCTTCAGTTACACCTTTCCATAATTAACATGGTAACGACCAAACTAATAATTAAATGTGTACCGAAATGTTTTGTTCCCGTCTTATTTTCAGGGCAAACTATTCAAAATAAGTAGCGCAAGCCATCCGATGTAAACAGTTATGTTTTAAAATGGTTTGTTAAAATGCGTTTGTCGTACAAAAGCCATATTATATCATATGGAACAAATTGTGTTGCTTGGGTTATACAAGTTCATTTTAGTAAAAATGTTACAGAACTTGTTTGTGCATACCGGGGAAAGACTAACAAATTACTTAAAATAAACTTCTTGTGGCTCAATTACAGCAAGCTAGGAAAAGATCTAGTTCGCTACAAATAAGTAATGTTAAATTGACTGTCTAGACAACTTTGTGACATATTTGTTTTGTCATACACTTTTACGACTGGTTTTAGACTAATTTCATATACGCTTAATCAAAGTTATGTTTTCGGTGCTACTTGGGTAATTTCCTTTTTAATCATGTTCAATTCAATTTGAGCTATTCGAATTATCTTCTATTCGACAGATGTAAGTATAGAGACTCGATCATCATCAGCCGTACATCGTCCATATCCATAATGTGTGCAATCAAGTCACTGATAGTGTGCCTAAGTATGAAAATGCATCACTTGACAGTCATCAGTTTCCATGCAATTCAGCAAAAACAAACAAAGCCAATAATTGCATTCGGTTTGGATCAGAAGGCAACAAATTGTCATCGCATCGTCCCCGTGCAGATTATTATGAGCAATAATGAGGTAATTGTGATAATTGAACTCACACGACCCTCCGCTTCATGAATGTTTTATTTCTATTATTAAGTGAATTCGTGCAATCATCTTCAAGATCACGGACTTCCAAGATAACATTTACCTGGCATAGTTATTTATCCTGTAGAATTCCATTCTCAAAACAAACACACATCAAACATGATTGCTCTATTTGTTCAGCTCTAGTTCGGGTCATTAACAACCCGATAAGGAAACGCGCTACAACAGCCGGCGTCGGCGTCGATCCTCGCGGATGGACTTGTTTCCATTCAAATGATCAGGACAAGCCGGCAGTGACGTGTGCTGGTATCAACCCTACAATTAATAATTTAGTTGAAATGCAATTGCCATCGGCTTGGGCACAATTGCTTATAGCCATTTGTAAGTGCGATTTAACATCTAGTTGAAACTGCGCTCACCGGCGTTCGAATGGTAGCCGGCTTTTGGTTGGAGCAGCTGTCGTAGGCCAAACCGAACCGGTATCTACCGCATGCAGTGTTGTGGTGCGGTACTGCGTTTGAGCTGAAATAGTGGCGCTTACGGAATTTGTGCAACCGATCAGTTAGTTTATTGCTGCTGTTGGTTGAAGCATGGTAGCCGGTCTTGACATTGGATCGCGAATACTCAAGGCAAAGATTAATTGCGTGAAAAGCGTTACATCGCAGGTTTTTGAGCTGATGACAGATTTGGAAGCTGTTTCATTGGATTAAGAATGGTTGTCACTTGTGGGCCACCGGCGTCAGTGCAGAGTTTGATTGATTGGTGACTTTGAAGACGGGGATGACCGTAACAAGATTGTTCTGCTTTGATTC
The DNA here is from genome assembly GCF_024139115.2 of Armigeres subalbatus. Taxonomy (NCBI): domain Eukaryota; kingdom Metazoa; phylum Arthropoda; class Insecta; order Diptera; family Culicidae; genus Armigeres; species Armigeres subalbatus. The sequence continues at coordinate 314,900,821 of NC_085141.1, forward strand.
TCTTCAGGAGTATAGACAATGCTAATTACAATGGACATAATTTGAGCATGTTTAATTGTATCAACAGTTTACAGTTGTGACAAATCCGTGATTTTGTCACAAGTCGGAAGTGCAAACTTTCAAGTCCGTGGTTATCGACCGCATTCAAGGTATAAATGAATCCTACGATTGTATTAAAATTGAATTCATTTCTCATTAGCACCAGCAGTGAGGGCTCGGAGGTGCTGGTTTGAGAAAGCAAACATAAGTGGTGTAAGAAGGTGTCAATCAGTTCAAGGCATTCAGTTTATGACAGCATCACTTGGATTGTTCTTTGCAGACAACCTCTACAAACAGTTAGCTCTCGTTAATTAATCTCAACTCAAAGACGTGTGAAAGTTAACTTAACTGTTTCATTGTCCACTTGTATAATTTTGTTGAACTGTCACTTTAACATTTATTTTTAAATGACGTCTGCTGCATTTTGTTTAATAATTATTTAAATTATAATAATTTAAATTGGGCTTTCATCGCACTATTTGCTGATGAAGCTAAAATAAAGCTGTTACTTATCAATATGCTAAAAGTATATTGGTTACCTATAACAAGTTTTCCAGATGGTAAATGAAAGTTAAATACTTTAAATACGCGGCAGTTAAATACATATTACGTCATGATGGGCCTACTGGGGTAAAAATTTCAATGCCATTTTCAGTGACACCGATGATGGATCAGACCCACACTGTCACGCTTAATTTTACTTGCAGCAGCTGTTCAGTATACTTTACCGAAATATATCAGGTGTCACATACTGATTTGTAATAGAATTGTAAACTTCTTCTGTTCATGCTGACAGGCCATTTAATCGAATGCCGTTCGGCCGACCGGGACGTTTGTCCGAATAGTTGAACAAACCCTCAGATTGTGAAGTGTGAACTAAAAAGCGAGGAATGAGAAGTAAGAAAGATGAAGTGTGAAGTAAGAAGCGAAATAAGAAGTAAGACGTGGAACGGAAGGAAGAGAAACGTAAGAAGTGAGAAATGAGAAGTGGGAAAAGAAAATTCAGAAAATGGAGGTGAGAAGTGAGAAATAGAAAGTGGCAAATGAAAAGTTAAATATGAATAATTATAAGTGCGAAGTGACATGTATGAAATAGGAAGTGAGAAATCTTTCTTCCTTCTTTTTGACGCAAACTACATTTAAGAGGAAGGCTCGGACAATGCCCTTGCTAATAATTCGTTCAAGCCTACACTGATGGGCATAAATTTTCATAGTCCTTTCTCTACATGCACAAACATGTTCAGCATAAGGACAATTCTAGACCAACATTTGAAAAGGACGTTGAAGCTGAATAAGTGCAAAAAACGTTGTGGTAAATGTTTTTGTAGAGACAATTTGGCCACTAGATCCCTTGCTATACATCGGCCAAACATAAATATTTTTTTCTTCTTAGAAATCCACCGGACATTCAATGTTTCACAAAATGTGGAAATTGTTCTTCAGGAATTTAATGAATTTTTGCAGAACACCTCCGGAAATTTCTACAATAATTGCTTCCGTATTTCGCACTAAAATTATTTCAGAATTACACGTAAAGTTTAGAAATTCAGCAAAACTTTTTTTTTCAATTTTATATAAACTTTCTTTAAACATACTTCAAATTCTAAAATTTCTTCAACCACTTTTCAGGAATTTTTTCCGAATACTTCTCCAAGTTCATTTGGAAAGTCATACATTCCATCGGAAATCCATTCAAGAGTTAATCAAAATAATACTCCAAGGATTCAAACCAGAAATTTGTTTGAGAATTTCTTCAGTAAATCCTCCAAAAAATATTTCATAAAACCTTTCTGGACCTGCTTCGGATATTTTTTTTGTAGAATAGTAGAATAGAAAAAAAATCGTGAATTCCTCTTAAAAAATATTCCGTCAACATTCATGAAATTTTCGAAGGGATACCTTAAGGAATTTCTGGGGAAATGCTTGAAAGAATGCATGAAAGAATTTTTGAAGTACATTTCGCTAACATTACTGGATGTTTTTTTTTGGAAGAATTCCTGGAGGACCTCGTGGAACAAAAATTGCGAGAATTTCCAGATTAAGTAGTTTTCCATATAAAAGCTAATGACTGAAGTTGTGTGTGTCCAATCTAACCCCCACTGGCTGGCAGTGATGCTATGGAAAAAATCTGTCTGTCTATATTACAGTCAGGTTTTATCCGGGAGTTAGATGGTGCTAGCTCTATTGCAGATCCAGTAACCTATTTCAGACTGCCTGGTATTTCATGACCAGTCCGATGCCACTTTCACTAACAATCAGCCCCGCTCGTTTATGCTACCATTATCAATTGGATAATGCGTCCATAAACAAGCTTCTGGAATTTATAATCCAGCGCGTATTTAATGTTATAAGGCCGTTACAAATATTCAATTAACTTTTTGTCCTACTGGTCTCCGAAAGGTCAAATAAGGACAATAAAAAAAAATATTAAAATGAAAAAAATCAAAAAACTCCTCGGATTTGTTAAAGAATGTTTTGGAAATCCTAAAAATTATCCGAATTTTATTTTGTTGCCCCCCCCTCAAAATATTATTTTTTGGCAAAAAAAAAATCCGAAGGGGGAGACAAAATAGTTCTTAAATATTTGTATTGGCCTAAATTGAATTTATTAAAAACATATTGAAACAATCTTACAATCTATTCCATTTCCGTTGCTATCCGGTAACTAGTCACGAGTTCCATGTAAATGGGATGTCACGGCAGCAATGGAGGTAAATTCGACCTAGCTTTAGCCATCGATAATCAACTTCTCGAACCAATGTTTGTTGTCAACATCAGAAATCGGTCGTATCAGCGCCAGCGGCAGAAATTTATTAAACAGCACCGGAGTTTCCAGGTCCCCCTCATACGATTTTTTATTCTGCAATCTACTATTTATTTTTTCTTGATCACAGCTTTACTAACTTCGTCCATCCAAAAAGCCACCGGCCATTTAGTGTTTGGGCACTCCTGTAATAACTTCTTTTCCACTAAAATACTTTCACTTCATAAACTGCCTAATTTTAAATATATCACACCTGTCTTTGACAAACTTAGCTTTCTTTTAATACTTTTAAATAAATTAGAATTAATTTTTTTTCAGAGAGATGAAATTTTCCGCAAGTCTTTCCACAAGCGTAGTATCATAAAAGCTAATGACTGTAGTTTTACTATTAAGATTGAAGTTTTTCGGCGATAGCAGTTATAATAAGTCAGAGGCGTCGCGTCCGCAGGTGCAACCTGTGCACTGCACATGTTATTCCCAACATTTAAACTCTAGATAGATTGCATGTCTGTTCTAATCCAACCATTATTTTAATTATGTGCTTTTGAAAGATGTTTCATGCAAATTTGACTATTAGATACATAAACGGAAAATATGCATGTTTTTTATAGGCGGCATGTGATGTAAGGCAACCAAATGCTGCGATGGGGACGCGTTATATTTTTCTCTACGATACCGAACCGACCCACCGACACCACAGGGGCAATATGGCCCTAGCTAAGCAAACACTGCTCTATTGTCTTATTTGTAACGCTATTCATGGGTATTTTTACATTATGTATCAGTTAAACAAGATAGCTAGTTGATGACATTCAAAAATTGTCAAAAAATCTCCATCATATTGATAATATTCACATTTCAAAAAAGTGGTGATATTCTGTTGCCGGAAAACTCATGAGGCAAAACGCCTTTTAGCTGGCAGCTCCTAGGGAACAAAGTACCACGCGTCGGCGAATCAGCATTCCAGTATGGATAGTCCGTGGAGACGCAAGTACTTTGTAGGTTATTGCCACTAGGGCGTTTTGCCTCGCCAAAATGTTAGATGTTTCTTCAAAATGTGGAAATTTTCGGGTTTTCCGACCTTCCCATGCACTTTTTTGAAACTTTCTTCGCCTGTCCTACATAGGGGAACTGGGGGTAGGACGCCCACGTTAAGGAAAATGCCATTTTTATCAATGAAAACCACCATTTCAGCCAGTTTTCATCAGCGCATACTGAAGAACAGCATATCTGCGACTGACTACCGATAACAGATATCTAATTGTCCATTTTATTGCACAGAAATTTGATTTTTAAAAAGCACCCGAAAAACTCAAAGGTGCAGCCCAATCGGGTTGTACGCAAAGGTGACGTAGGACTACGTAGCTATACGAAATGGAGGGTATTTTTCATCATATTTTGTGTAAATTTATTAGCATTGTGCAAACTGCTCGGAAGTCAACCGAATTAAGAAACTGAAAGTAGCTCCCAGTTGGATGAACCAGCCATGGAAACGGAACGACTCATCGGCCGCATCGCCACTGAAGCCACTCGCCTATCTTTCAGTAGATATCATTAGAATCCTAGAAGACATTATGCTCAAAAATTTCCGGAATAAAGAAAAAATAAGCAGAATCGGAGGTGGCGCGAAACCAAACACAAATGTATTAATTTTCAACGTTCGACTCCCGCACGCGATAGAAGCGTACATGCATCGTTTTCTATAGCGCTGGTGGCAAAGTGAGCGAAACTTCAAGAATAAATTACAGACAGGTTTTGACCGTTGGGAAAATTGTTATCCTATGGTTTTTTTTTTTAATAATGCGCCATTTGAAAAACTAAGGCAGCTAAACGACATTTTTCACTAAGGTGGCGTTTTCATCGATTTGGCCGTCATCGACGGAAAGTGAAATTTTCTGGCAAGATTCTTTGGTTTTGTTTCGTTAGTCATTAGAAATGATATCGATTTTTTCCGGGTTACCATCGTTTGGCGACGACAGAAAGTTGCCCTTTGGTAGCACAACCACAAGCGCGCGTCAGAGGAGGATGATGCAATGAGTTTGTTCAAATGTAGGCGTCAGTAGCAGTCAAATGGAATTTCCTCACAAGATTTTGATTTGTTGTTGTGGTTGAATGACGACCACAAACGCAGACTTCCACCACCAATTCGATGATTTTCCTTTGAAAATGCTACCAGAGCGCCTTCGTGCTGCTGTGTTCGCTCCGCTGCGACCGCTCTGCGTAAAATCTTGTTCAACCGCTCTCTGCGAAATCCCGATCAAAATGGCCCACGCGTGCTGGAAAGCAGCTTTCTTGTATTCAATAAATTAAGCCCGTTAGCTCCGCCCTTTTGTGATCTGATATAGGTGTAAACAAAATGCGCACTCATAACGATTAACGAAGGGGCGGGGCTAATGAAATTACTTCATTAGATATAAGAAAGCTGCTTTTCGGCGCGCGCGAGCCTTTTTGATTCCGCAGACAACGGACCTTTCCGAGAATAGGGCACTGCACGGATACATCTCTTTCTCTTTCGTTCATCATACATTTTGACGTTTACTGGCCTTGTTGTTTTCTAATTTCTTTGCAGCGAAAAAGAGACAAAGTAGTCCGTGCAGTGCCCTATGACAGATTCTGAAAATCCTATGAATATTTTTCGCAAGATTCTGAATTTGGTTATGAAATGTTGGTTATCTAAGATGCGTATTGTTGCGAGGAATAACAACAGAAATTTGACTCCAGACGAAGTTTCTTCATATTACAAAACATTATCTCTTGGCATCTGTCTGTCCGAGCGACGTTCACCGATGGATGGTTGCTGTAGATAGTTTCCCCTGAAGTGGCGTTTTCATTGATATTATACAAAAGCCACCATTTTATACAAAAGAAGGTTGATCCGACTATCCGAAATAAACTTTCTTCAAAGTGCAAAACTCTATCGTAAATAGCGAATTTGATAGCGCGTCGGAGGGAGATGATGCAGTCAATTTGAATGGATGGAATCACTAACAGCAACCAACCTACCACGCCAAATCCGATGCCACCGAAACAGTCCATTTTCGCAATTAACTCTTTCTTTTCATAAAATGTTGGTCCTGAGAAGAACCACAATATGTAATAAATTTTCAGCATCGGCACTGGCGGTGCGGGATCGCCATAGTGCTATTTTTATGGTCAACCCTTTCTTCATATGAAATTCTGGTTCGTTGAAGTTGAATGATCTGCTGCAACACATCGAGCACCACCACCAATGCGATGGATTTCCTTGGAAAATGTTATTAGCGCCTCCCTGATGCTGTGTCCGCTCCGCAGCGATCGCTTTGATGCGTCTGCTCTGCGTGAAACCTTGTTCAAACTGAGGATTAGATCCAAACCCGCAAGTGATTGTTTTTTGATGTCTGTGCTAGTGATGCATGTACGTGATTGGTTGGTTGACCTATTTCCAAACTTTTTATCAATTATCGATAATAAATAGTTAAAAATTATTATTTTCAAATAAATGCGAAGAAGCGTTGACTCATCCTTGATTGAATGGTCCAAAAAAATTGAAAATCCATCGAGAAACGGCTTAGATATTAAAGTTTAAAGTCTATCATATTTTCGTGACGGTCCCCGATTTTCGCAATCGTAAAGTGTACCCCAATATAGAAAACACAGACGTAGTCCTACGTCAAAAATGATTTTGAAACCATGCGGGGTGAGATGCGCCAGTGGATGGGTTAAAACGCGCATGTGCTTATCGTACTGATTTTCATTTTAATTGCCTACATTAAGGCAATTAACCGAATGTTTCAGCTGTTTCGGTCATACGAAATGAGCATGGGCGTAATGCCCCACATCGACCTCAGAAGTTTGAAGGCCCATAAAATCGTTTTAAAACCATTTTTGACGACGATTTCGTGTGGAACATAAAGAACACGAGTAAGCAGCATGGCTCATGGCTCAATTATTAATTTATCAATGTATAACAGCGACAGAAAGACTAAATTCCACCGAGCTAGAATTGCATCAAAACACGCAAAAATCGTTTTTTCGAGATTTTCATGTATAACTAGAGAAAAATCATGAAATATATGTATCCAATGGCAATATTTTTCATTGCTTTATCGTATAGACTATTGAAAATAATCAAAATGGGGATAAACCGTCTAAGACGAATTAAGTACTGTCCATTTAATTCCACTAGTTAATTTTCGTTATCTTTGCAGATACGTATTTCGACCACAACTGTGTGGTCGTCTTCAGTGTCTTGTACTTGAGTCGAGTCAAGTACAAGACACTGAAGACGACCACACAGTTGTGGTCGAAATACGTATCTGCAAAGATAACGAAAATTAACTAGTGGAATTAAATGGACAGTACTTAATTCGTCTTAGACGGTTTAATACATTCCACTAAAAGAGCTTAATATATTTTTCTCAAAATGGGGATATTTAACCTTATTCAGGGGTGGCGCGTTTTAACCCCTATGGGCGTGCTACCCCCACTTCCCCTAATTTTAGATCTAGTTTTGTTCCGGACTTAATGACTTAATGACAGTAAATATGAGGGAAACCACAAAAGGCGTTTTGCATGGGGGGGGGGGTATTTTGGGGCCTCTTCCCCTAAGCAACGCAAAGGCGCTTTTGATATTTGGTGTTAAATGGGATGGCCCGTTTACACATCCATTTATCCTGACGACAATGTAGGTACTGTCCGATAATACTAACGCGACATTAGCTCAATTTAAACAGAAATTGTCATCTGCTAATAAGCACAATAAACCTTTTTTCGGGAAATCCAGTATATTTAGTTAGGGAGGGGGTAAGTCAAATGTCAATGGTCCACACAAGTTTATGAAATTTTTTATGAGCAAGTTTCCATGCTGATGGACGGAAAACTTCTCGATATCTGTCCAGTCCAGAATATTGATCAAAGATATAAATTTTAAATAGAATAATTATTAATTGAGAAGAGTAAGGGCTATGAACTTCATTGTTCTCTTTATTGTACAGACTTTATTTTTCTGATATGACAATTTATTATTAGAGCCTTTGCATGATTGATATATTCCAATTTCCTTTTATGTATTTAAAACTTCGTCTCATTTTACGAATAACTCAAATTAGAATTGAAAGTGCCAGCTCAATAATTTCCGAATAGATATATTGCTTATTTGTCACTTTGGAAACGATTCTGATGATAGTAATTTTTAATTTTACTTAAATCACTTTGAAACTTAGTTAAGTTTGAGTTAATTCAGAAAATAAGAAGTAGCTAAGAACCAGTTAGATGCAACAAAATTAGCAAACATATTGAGAAACGCGCTGAAAAATCATTTGTTTATCATTTTAGGTTCCTTTTATGTGTTTTTCTCAAAATATTAAAATAGTGCACAGGTTGAAGAATTGATCACGCGACGCCTCTGTAATAAGTATTTAATAGGTTTTTTTGCTCCGACATTTCGATTAGCTGGATTTAGCAGCGAAAACGCTACTTATTAAGACTGCTATTGCCAAATGAATTCAATCGTTTCTGGAGAAGTTTTCAGAGAATTATCAAGAGTATTTCGTTAAATAATTTGAAGAAAATTTTTGGCTGGATTCGGTTCGAAGATGTGTTTTATAGAAATTTTCGGAAAAAAAATTGTAACATTTTCTGTAGGAATAACCGGAAGAACTCCTGAAGGATCTCTTTTATGAATTTGCAGAAGAAATCTTAAAGGAACTTCTTAAGAATTTCTAAACGATTTTCAAGTAGAGTTCTTGAAAAAATTTTGGGAGAAATACCTGGAGGAATTTCCAGTAAAATTCTTGAGAGCTGGATTGGTGATGAGTATAGAGGAATTCCATGTGAATTTCTAATTCAAAGGAAATATCAGGAGAACTCAAGAAGTAATTTCGGAAAAAAAAATTCTTAACATATTTCTGGAGAAAATCCAGGAATGAATTCAGAAGTAAATTCTTTAAGAAACTTTTGTAGGGATTCGTGGAGAAATTTTCAGATTAATTTTTTGGATGAACTTCCGGAGGAATTCCTGAAGGAACTTTCGGAGAACTTCCTGGAGGAACTTTCGAAGGAGTTTATGAAGAAACTTTCGGAGGAGTTCCTGGTGAAATTTCCTCAGGAATTGCTGGAGGAATTACCGGAGGAACTTCCGGAAAAATTCTTGCGGCAACTTTCAGATGAATTCTTGGAAGAACTTTCGGAGATATTTTTGTAAAAAAAATCTGGAAGAACTACCGGAGAAATCCTTGAGAAAATTCTGGTGGGACTCCTGGAGAAAATTCTGGTGGGATTCCTGGAGGAACTTCGAGAGGAATTACTGGAGGAACTTCTGGAGGAATTCCTGGAGGAACTTCCGGAGGAATTCCTGGAGGAACTTCCGGAGGAATTCCTGGAGGAACTTCCGGAGGTATTCCAGGAGGAACTTCCGCAGGAACTTCCGGAGGAATTCGAGGAGAAATTCCAGGAGTAGTTTCCGGAGGAACTTCCATAGGAAATCCTGGAGGAACTTCCTGAGGAATACCTAAAGTGACTTCCGGAAGAATGCCTGGAGGAACTTCCGGAGCAAGTACTAGATGAATTTCCGGAGGAATTGCTGGAGGAACTTTCAGATGAATTCGTGGATGAACTTTTGGAGGAATTTCTGGAGGAACTTCCGGAGGTATTGCTGGAGGAACTTCCGAAGATTTTCGTTAGGAATTCCTGGAGGAAGTTCTGAAAGAATTTTTGATATGACTCCTGGAACTCCTGGAGAAACCTTCCTAGGTACTTCTGGAGGAACTTTCGGAGGAATTCTTTGAAGAACTGACGAGGAAACACCTGGAAGCTTTCAAAGAAATCTGCAGATTTTTTTATGCATAAAATTAGCCCACGCCGACCACTTGAAGCCGCCGCCGATCAAATTTCAATTGGCACACAGGTCTAAAATGAATTCAACCGAATGGGTTTCGGCCAAAAGCAGTGCGCGAGTGGTCGTGTTTCTGCTCGGTACGCAGAAAGTTAAAGAGTTTTTTTTATTATACCTATGGTACTCTATTTTGTGCAAGCAGAAAAGTAAATTGTTCAGTACGCGATTGATTGTTTTACTGCTCGTTATGCAATAAGTTCGCGCGTTCTGCTTTGTGCGATCGATAAATAACACGTTAAAATTAATATTTGTAAAATACTGGCCTACTAACTAACCAATATTCCTTACTGTAGTTTTTGAGGAGACGGAGAGTTGAATATGGTCTTCAAATAGCAAAAACTCACTCATGTGTCCTGAGAACCAATAGAGGTTTTTTATTTTGTTTGGTGGGCCGCCCTCTCATTCCCTTCTATTTACGCCCTGATGCTATGTACAAAATTTCAGCCAAATCGGTCAGCACTCATTTGAGGTTTATTTAAAAAAAAAATTTGGATACAGTAATATGAAGCAAGATGACACAATTTACAAACTATGATGCCATTCCGTTAAGGCAAAATTAAATACAGCAGTTTCTAGCATAACATTATGTGTTTAATTTTGCAACAACTAAATGAGCATCATGTCCTGCCGGATTCCAGTCCAATGCTTGCTTGTAGGCTTCGCTCTTTCGTAATGTGTGTTGATATCTGTTTTTGATGACATCGTCGATGGAGCTCAGCATTCGAGATGGAGTTATGAGGCTACAAGGCCCGAATATAAAACGTAGACGTCGGTTGATGAATGTCCGCAGTCTCTGCGTGATCTCTGCACTAGAGATGGGCGTTCAGATCCGGAACCGTTAAAATGATCCGGATCTTTGTTGTGAGCTAATGATCCGTAGCTCACTTTTTGAAAGAAGGGGTTCACCAGATCAGCAAATTATCAGACTATTCGTAGGGAAATGTCAAAAAGAAAGGTTTTTCATGGGTTCCTTATATTGGGCCTTGCAACAAAATGACAACTTTCGTGATCATTTTCCAAGCCTCTCATAGATGTGAAAAATTTTTCCGCAGTACAAATAGCACATGCTATCCAAGCATTCGCCGCCGGAATGCACCACGTGGCGGCCAAATTTTAAAAAAATATCAAAGAGCTTTTTTCCAGGAGGTATGTTTTTCTTAGGCGACTGTCTGGCGCATATTTTTCGTTGCGACCAAAAATGAGCAGAAGAGTAGATTTGTTTTATGAGCGGTACAGGACATGCAATATTAGCTTGTGAGCGAGAGAGTGATGAAATGTTTGTATGCACGGGTCAAAAGCATGATCCTCATTCCGAGTTTGCAAGTTGCCGCGATCAGTTGTCAGTTGGTCAGTTGGCCAGCTGAAACGCTGGTTCGAGCACTTCGAACAACTTTTTCAAGTGCCAGCCAGGCCATCACCACCTCGGCATGATCTGCCTAGGATCCGACGTATAACACGCGTCAATACCGAAGCTCCATCACTGCTAGAGATTCAAACAGCCATCCAAAGCATGAAATCGAATAAAGCCCCAGGGGTCGACCGCATATCAGCCGAGATGCTCAAAGCTGACCCCATGACATCCGCTCAACTACTGCATCGTTTATTTCATAATATCTGGGACACCGCAACTTTCCCGGTCGACTGGATGCAAGGTATCTTAGTAAAGGTGCCCAAAAAGGGTGACCTGACTGTATGCGATAACTGGCGAGGCATTATGTTGCTGTGTACCGTTCTCAAAGTTCTGTGCAAAATTTTCCTAGCCCGGATTCAGGAGAAGATCGATGCGACTCTCCGGCGGCAGCAAGCCGGATTCCGTGCCGGAAGATCCTGTGTGGACTATATTGTCACGCTCCGCATCATTCTGGAGCAGGTCAACGAATTCCAAGAGTCCCTTTACTTGGTATTCATTGACTACGAAAAAGCTTTCGACCGTCTCAATCACGAGAATATGTGGGGCGCCCTGAGACGCAAGGGAGTTCCTGAGAAAATCATCGGCCTCATCGAAGCACAGTACGAGGCCTTTTCGTGTAGAGTGCTGCACAATGGGGTCCTGTCCGACCCTATCCGGGTCGTAGCTGGTGTGAGGCAAGGATGTATCCTATCACCGTTACTGTTCCTCATCGTAATCGATGAGATTCTGGTAGGTGCGATTGACCGTGAACCAAACCGCGGGCTGTTATGGCAGCCTATAACCATGGAGCATCTAAACGACTTCGAATTGGCTGATGACGTTGCACTCCTCGCGCAACGGCGCTCTGATATGCAGAGTAAGCTCAACGACCTTGCCGAGCGCTCCTCTTCGGCAGGTTTAGTCATCAACGTCAACAAAACCAAATCGTTGGATGTAAACACGGCGACTCCTTCCAGTTTCACAGTAGCCGGGCAACCAGTGGAGAATGTTGAAAGCTTCCAATATCTTGGTAGCCAAATGGCGTCGGACGGCGGTACCAAGATCGACATAGGCGCACGGATCAAGAAAGCAAGGGCTGCCTTTGCGAGTTTAAGAAATATCTGGAAAAACAGGCAGATAAGTGAACGCACCAAAATACGAATTTTCAACTCTAACGTGAAATCTGTGCTGTTATACGCTAGCGAAACATGGTGTGTATCAGTGGAGAACACTCAACGGCTGCAGGTGTTCATTAACAGATGCCTGCGGTATATAATTCGGGCCTGGTGGCCTCACAACTGGATCTCAAACAATGAGCTCCATCGTCGTTGTCACCAGAGGCCGATAGCAACAGAAATTCGGGATCGGAAGTGGGGCTGGGTCGGCCACACTCTACGTAGGGGCGGAAACGAAATCTGTAAACAAGCATTAGACTGGAACCCAGCGGGACATCGCAGCAGAGGCAGACCCAGAGGCTCATGGCGGCGAAGCCTCAATAAAGAAATAAAAGAAGTCGACCGAAATCTAACCTGGCAACAGGTTAAAGCGATAGCCGGGCAACGCTCAGGATGGAGATCTTTCAAGTCGGCCCTTTGCACCACCGGAGGTGTACAGGATCCGTAAGCTAAGCTAAGCGATCAGTTGTGTTCGATATGGATCAGCAGTATCAAAAGTGCAAGTAACGTAGACCAGTACCGCAGTTAAGTGCATTAGCCCACTCGGAATAAATTTTTGCTGACAACGGAAAAAGTATTACGTCCATAGACTGTACAAGTTAGGCCGGCATATAGAGGGCAACTCGATGCCCCCCACAGGCGGCCCCGATGGGGCCACCGATCCTTTACGGGGAAGCAATTTCCCAGCTTTGAACCAGAAAACAGTGGCGGGAGATTTATGATACTGAAAAGAACAGACGAAGGAGAAACGCTTGAAAAAGTTTCCCTGTTATAATCGAAAAACAATCTCATATTGGTGCGCAAGTGAAGTTGAAAGCATAAGAAGAAACAGAGATGGCACGTGCCTAATCAAAACGAAAATGACAAGCAAGCGGATGCGCTGCTAAAACTTAAAAAAATCGCGAGTGACGTTAACGTGAAAGTGATCGAACATGGATCGTTGAACAAGAGTAAAGTCGTATTCTCGTATTATGATACGTATGTTATGGATGATGAAGAAATGCTCCTCTCCCTTCAAGAGAAAAACAAAGATCTTAAAATTTCTAAAGTTGAACGGATTATTACGAAACGCGGAGGAATGATAAAAACACCCGGTCGTTCATATTAACCCTCAACGAGTTGAATGTGCCGCCGTACATAAAGATCGGATTTCTACGTATCGCAACTCGGCCGTACTACCCACGACCGACGCGATGCTTTAAATGCCTGCAGTATGGTCATATTAGCAAAACATGCAACGAAGACAAACGTTGTTTTAACTGTAGCGAAGTGTTCCACGGTGACGATTGTGACAGAGATACTAAGTGTTTGAATTGCATCGACCAAGAAGAAAAACAACACCGACCAGGCAGTTTCAAATGTCCAGTATGGCAAAAAGAGAACAAAATCATACGGCTTAGGGTGGACCAAAACCTTTCATTTCGAGAAGCCAAACAAAAAGTTGAAAAATCAGAGTCAACATCTTATGCTGATGCAGCCAAAAAAAATCTTGAACAAACATTTGAGGACGAACTTAAAAAAAAGGGAAGAGCGCTTCAAAAAAGCTTTAAATGAACGAGACGAAAAAGACAAAGAGCGACAAGATCAATATAAGCAATTAATTAACGAAATGAAAGCCCGGATGGAAAACATAACCAAGGAAATGAACCAAATTAAGACCAAATACCAAGCCGAAATACATAGAAATAATGAGTTAGTAAATCACATCAAAACTCAGGACCACACTATTCAAAAGCTGCAGAATAAACTAAACGTAATCGCCGCAAACCCCACTGATAAGAAAACTAGGAAAACTAAGCAATATGAAAAGGAACCAACCTTGAAAAAGGCGAATATAATAACCAAGATGACACCGACGACAATAGTGATATGGATGCCCAACAAATCTTCGATGATGATAATCTAAATACTCGGGGATCGAGCTCTAGAAATAGAGTAAGCAGCAAGTAACCGGATCAACTAACTCAACTATGGCAAACCGAACAAAAACAAACATAATCTCTTGGAACACCCAAGGACTTCGCACGAGTAGACAAGAATTGCAACTCATTATCAATAATTTGGAGCCATCAATCATTTGCCTACAAGAAACAATGTGTAAAACTGATAAAGTAGCAGAGATACGAGGATTCAACGCTATACACCGACAACGCCAAACTTCAAACAGAGCAGCAGGAGGAATAATTACCGCAATAAAAAATGGTATAGACTACACCGAAATTTTATTAAATACTCAAATGGAAATTACAGCAGTCAAAATCGAAAGCCCAATCAATGCAACGATTTTAAACATATACATACCGCCAAATGTAGTAATACCGAAAAATGAAATAACTGGAATATTGACACAAATACCGAAACCTTTCATCATGACAGGAGACATGAATGCACATCATCACCTCTGGGGCAGTGAATTTATAAACAACAGAGGAGAAATACTAGAAGAAATATTCAACGAAATGGACCTCATGGTATTAAATAATGGAGATTGTGCAAAAAAAGTTCACAAATTCATCGACCAAGCCGGTCTTACTAAGTACATCTAATGAAAAAACAAGCAGCTGAAAAAAAACGACAACTGTTGAAACATATGTTCACCAACTGTAGCACAACCAAACAATAACAGCCAACTAATAGTAACCACATACCTACCAAGTAAAGTAACAAACGAATGAAAAGAGGAGAACTTGAAGCAGATAGGAAACCAAAAGGATCCCGTTAGGTATAGAGAAACAGGAGATGCACAGCAAGCGCACGAACAGCGATGAAGAGGTACAGAAAGGAAGCGTACAATGCAGCAGTCCAGAACATATAAATGCAAAAGTGTTCAAATACCATATTACTCAATTTATTATATCTAAATCTACAGACCTGAATAACAATTGTTAAAGGTCTTAAATAAACAATAAAAAAAGCATGATCCTGAATAACAACCGTTTCCCCATTTTGCATTCTCCTTACGTATTATTACAAAGATCCAATCCGAAAGATCCGGATCATTAGATTGAACGATCCAGATCTGTTCAACGGAGTGATCCGTCTTGCCCATCTCTGACCACACTGCCGTATAACAACACAGATTTCACGTTTGAGTTGCATATTTGAAATCAGTCCGTTGATTAATCTGATTGGATCTCCATATATTTTGAAAATTTGCAAAAGCAGCTCTAGCCTTCTTGATCTGTGCTCCTATTTCGATCTTGGTTCCGCCTTTCAAGATATTGGAAGATTTCGTCCTTCTCCACTGCTTGCCCGGCTATCGTAAAGTTGGAGGGGTTGTTCATGTTGACATCCAACGGTCCGGTCTTGTTGACGCTGATGGTGAGAGGAGCATTCGGCTAGGTCTTCCAGCTCACTCTGCATATGAGAGCGCCCGCCGTTGCGTTAGTAGAGCAAAATCGTGAACCAAATCAAAGTCATTAAGATGCTTCATAGTGATAGGCTGCCAGCCCACGATGTGTTACCCGGTCAATCGCACCCACCATGATTTCGTCGATTACGAAAGACTTTCGTGATTCAGATGATCGAAAGCTTTTTCATAGTCAACTAATACATATCAAATAAAGGAACTCTTGGAATTCGTTGACCTGCTCCAGGATGACATGAAGCGTGACAATGGCAAAAACCATCTACCAACATTATTTGCATCTTCTTAACTGACTACAAGGCCGTGCAAGGCACCGTTATTAATAATTTAGTTATTGATAGTCACTGAAAGTTGCACATTAAGAATGTTTGAACAATCCCAGTCAATCATTCAGTTGAAATTTTGTGCAATTTCACTGATTCTGATCAATCAAGGAGTAGCAACTATAGATATGTGTGGTCAGTCAAAGCTAAGCTAACTAAGCGAAGAACCTGTGCTCGACGATAAATTGAGCTTCAAAAGTCATGTCGACTACGTCTGCAAGCGCGCGGCAACGACGATAGCGGCACTATCGAGAATGATGCCGAACCTAGGTGCCGATGCCTAGGGTGTGCCCCAGCACGCGCAGGCTGCTGGCAAGCGTTGCGGTTGCAACACGAACTGCAACGTGCGAAAGCTGGTGAGTACCTACTTAGGTTAATGTGCCTGAAAGTCATCAGCGCATATCGTACCGCATCTCGCGAGGCGGCATGTGTACTCGCGGGCATGATGCCTATCAAACTGCTGGTGGAGGAAGACGAGGAGTGCTACGCCCTCAGGGGCACCGGTAATGCTCGAAGGAATATCAAGGTAGCAACGGTAGTCAAATGGCAAAGGGAGTGGGACAGCTCGGCTAAGGGAAGGTGGACTCAACACCTAGTACCAAGTGTGTCTGCATGGATTAGCTGACCTCATGGATAACTAAACTTTTCTTGACCCAGTTCTTAATAGGGCACGGATGCTTCAGGTGGTACCAGCACAGGTTCGGATATCCCTCGCCTGTTCGCTATGTCCAGACGTGACAGAAACGGCTGAGCACATCCTGTTCACATGTCCCAGGTTCGAAACGGAGAGGAGTGCGATGTTGGATGCATGCGGAATGGACACTACCATCGATAACATCATCAGAAGAATGTGCTAGAATCCAGAACATGGGAGAGCGGTCGCAAGAGTGACGTCCAGGATAGCCAACATCCTTCAACGAGTTGGCGCATGGAGCAGCAGCAGACAGCCATTTCGCATAGCGGACTATGAGCACTACGGTGTGGGAGATGTATGTAAATAATGAATCGAAACGCTAGTGCCAACTACCAACGTCGTCAGGTTGCGGCGAGTGCGTAGCCGTAGAACGTGGTGAAATGGTCGGTTTTGATGGACCTCCCGCTTTCGGGTAACGTCTCGTCGGAGTAGGTTACATCCGCCATCGGGTACTAACCGAGTCGTCCGCGATCGCGATCGAGACTGGAGCTAAACGGTTCAAAGAGTAAGGTGGCAATGCAAGGCCCACAGCCGCAGACTAGCTGAGTAGACCGTGGCATGCAAATGCACCGGCTTCGAGTCATCCAGAATCTTTGGATCGACGTCGGGGTCGGGACTCATTCGGTCACCCGTTGAAGTAAGAAAGTGCGTATGACTTGAGCTGATGTATGAATATGCTGACCAAGTGAAAGCGTTGTGTTGGTAATGTTGGATGCGGGTCGTCGGTATCGGGAGAGCTTCCGCCGCCGGGGGACTCCCCGTCAGAGTAGGATAGATCCGCCACCGGGGACTATCTGAGTAGCTTGCGAGAACGTAGAGAGCTAAATGGCTCAATACAGTATTTGGTGCTGAATGGATGAAGGGCTCAAAGCTATTATGTGCTTACTGCTACAAACAAGGGAGTACAAAGAGGGTAACTCAAGTAACCTTCCTAACCTTCAACTTGGGTGGGTTTAGTTGGTCGGCATTCCGTCAACCCCACTCCCTAAGTGATCATTTCAGGTGTCTGTCTGAAGATTTGCCTTCAGCCCTCTATAAAAAAAAATCAGTTATTAACTACGAGGTTTCTAAGCCAAATTTCAATTTTTGCATTTCTATATCCTAAGGCTAGCACGATGATACCAGGCAAGTCGAGAAAATTATCATTCCTAAAATTTCCTAGGGCACAGGGAATCGAACCCAGCAACCATCAGCATGGTCTTGCTTTGTAGCTGTGAATTTTACCGCACGGCTGAGGTAGACCCAGCGTTTACATCTCGAAAAATCGAGGTGCCCAGCGACCAAGATTGATCGATCAGGTGAAAAACGATTTCACGACCCTTCGTAAACTGGGTGATCTGCGACGTGTAGCCATAGACCGAACTGAATGGCGACGACTTTTATGTACTACATAGGCCCCATCGGGCTTAGTCCAAATTAATAATAATAATGAACATTAACAGGACACCGTAGCGTTAGACGAAACGAAGAAGCAGACCGGCTTGATTATCGTGAAAGAAGATAAACGATATGGATACTTCAGGTAGCACTGTGCTGACATCAAATTCGCAACGAATTATGTTTCGGTAGCATCGAGGGAGTTGTCAAATTTGTATTAACAGAAGCTCCGTCTCAGCTTGTAAGATTGTCGATTCATCACCCGCCGATAATAATAGAAGTAAGTGGTGCCATCCCTTGTGTGTTTGCTGATCGCCTGGAAGCATAAAACTACGTTTGTAGTCGATTACACCAGTATGAATACCTTTCTCTCGGACATAGATTGGCTCAGCATCATTGATCAGGATCTCAATTCTTCAGTTATTTCATTCAGCAATATTGTGTTGTATGCAATTGACCAATTTATTCCAAAACATGTTCGAAAACCTATGCCAAATCCGTGTTGGAGTAACAAACGTCTCAAACGTTGAAAAAAATTGAAACGATCTTCTCTGCGGAAATACTCGAAGTATAAGTCTCAATTTTGTAAAACAAATCAACCACTTTGCCAACTCCCGTTACACACGTTTAAACAAAAGGTTGTTTTCTTCTTATCAACGGAAAGTTCAACTAAAACTACGTCATAATCCTAAAGGAATCTGGAATTACGTAAACGATCAGGTTCAGGTCATGTCCAAAGGTAGTGTCGAATACTCATCTGCCAAAGGGATATGTGACCTATTCAAATGTCAATTGGAAGTGTTTTCACTCGAGAAGCTCTGGGTGTGCAACAAGTTCGCAAAGCAGCCGTTAACGTTCCCGGTCGACCTCTGGTTGGTGGTTGGACATATTTGCTCTTCAATTAAGGCCTCAACAAGCCCTAGACCCGATGGTATCCTGCATTCGTTTTGAAAAAGTGCTCGGAAAGTTTATCTAAATTTATTTAACCTATCTCTGCAAACCAGAAAAAAATTATGTCTTCCCTGTCTTCAAAAAAGTTATTTGATAAAGTAGGAACATCAACATGGATTCATGCTGAAGCGCTCAACAAATACCAACCTTACCGTATATGCATCGTTCATCGCTCAGGCTCTACAGAGAAGCAGAAGACAACAAGTTGATTGAATTTTCACTGATTTCTCAGCTGCTTTTGATATTACTATCGCAAAGTTTGAACGCCTCAGTTTCTTCACGGTCGTGAAATGGCTATTAAGATTGGCGACTGCGTCTCACCGTACTTCTCTGATACTTTAGGTGTACATCAAGGAAGTCATTTGGAGCCGTTGATATTGGACTAGTCTACCTCAACGATGTTCATCAACTAATTGGTTGTCGAAAGCTTTCCTTTCCTGACGATTTCAAACTTTACTGGATTGTTAATGACGTTCAAGATGCTTACTTCTTACAAACTCAGCTCAACGTGTTCATCGACTGGTGCGAGACAAACCGCATGGTTCTCAATGCTTATAAATGTTCATTAATTTAATTTTCACGCAAGTGTTCCTCTATCGACTACTGCTGCAAAATAGGGTCAACAAATCTTAAAAAGAATGTGTTGTTAAGGATCTAGGTGTGCTAATTGATCCAAAACTGCTTTTCAACGATCATGTCGCTTTCAAATCCTCCAAGCTCGGTTTCATTTTCCGTATATCAAGAGATTTTAGGAATATTCACTGCCTAAAAGCACTGTATTGTGCTTTGGTAAGGTCGATTGTGGAATTCTCTTCTCTTGTCTGGGCACCTTTTTTTTATAAAAATAGTGTCCTGCGTATCGAGGTAATTCAAAGTAAATTGGTTCGTTTCGCCATAAAGCATCTTCCCTGGAATGACCAAAATAATCTACCCAGTTATACCCACCGCTGCAAGCTTATTGGTTCAGAGTTGTTAAGTGAGCGTCGTGAAGTGTCTAGGGCATTATTTGTTTCCGACCTTTTACAATCACGGATTGATTGCCCACATTTGCTCTCGCTGATAAACCTCAATGTTCCCTATCGTCAACTTCGACTCAATTCGTTTTTGGTCCTCCAGGCTGCACGTACAAATTATGGGCATAATGACCCATTCACTAGTATGTGCCGCATTTTTAACCGATGCACAATGGTCGAATTCGTCAAATTTCACGACATAAATCAATAACTCGAAAACCAACAGTGTTAGAGTTTTGACGTCTTCAGAAGAAATGATCTGCAAGAAGATATCTCTTTTTGGTGTAAGTTGTCATTAGGGTGGCCCTCCGCTGAATTTTTTTGCAAATGTATTTTTTACCCTTTTGAGTTAGGAGTTCATATAGTTCTACAAAGTTGTAGAGAATTTAATTCTAAGCCTTTTTGCTTAATAAACATTTATTTTATCTCATATAGGCGATGTTTTATGACAAAATTGCTAAATTTAGATAGGGTGGTCCCGAAAAAAGTAGTTTTTAGCTTCCACTTTCATCAATTCAGAATATTTTCAAAAACTGTCTTAGCATCGCTTCACGGTCTTTGGATGGCGCATCTTTTGGTTACATAAGATGGTTGATAGCTTCATTTTCAAGCATATTATAAGCGTTTTTTCATGAAAAAGTGATATTTTTCTGAGCAATCTACTGCAGCTAGTAGCAAATATTAGCAAAAATATCAATCGTTATCTGAAAATATGCATGCAGGCCCATCAAATCCATGATATTTCATTTGTCCATCTTTGTCCACTTTTGTTTGATGATAGTATTATTTTTGTACGAAAAATTACGGTGAATTAAATATAACATCTTTTGGATTTTCGCAATATTTGGTAGAATTAAAGACAAGAACACCGTCTTCGACCAGGGGTCGCACAGACTGAACACTTAACACCTAGACAACTGACAGGACACATAACATATACTGGGTATACCCAGTGGACCGGTGGAGAATTTTTCGATCACGAAAAGTTTCCTTCTTACCGAGGCGGAAATCGAGCCCACGCTCCATAGTCCATGCCTCTAGACTATTGACGGCGCTAACCGCACGGCCACAAAGCCCACAAAGAATCGTTTTTTATCTAAAATATTTAAATCAACTCGTGTAAAAAAGAAGTCTAAAAAATCATTTTGACATTTTAACTACTGGAACGATTTTCAAGGTGTTCTCATGAAATAAATGCTTAAGAGCGCTACTTTTGTGGCGAAATACAAAATCATAAAATTCAAGTTGGTTTTTCATGGCTAATTCTCAGAATAATTTCATTTTTACAGTTTCTAAGTGAGGGTCGCCAATGACTACATGAGATTCCATGAACATTGATGTTTGGTCCAGTAGTTCAAAAATTATATTTTGAAAAAAATATTTTTTCAAAAATGTAGATTTTTTCGACCACCCTGGATCGAAATCGGACAAAATTAAAAAGTGAGTTTGTTTATTTTCGAAAAAGAATGATTCTACCAAATATTGCGAAAATCAGAGATATGGTATATGTGTTTCCCATCGAATAGCTGATTTTACATACAAAAACTAATATGATTATCAAACAAAAGTGGACAAACATGGACCAATGAAATACCATGGATTTGATGGGCCTGCATGTATACTTTCAGATAACGATTGAAATTTTTGCTAATATTTGCTACTAGCTGCAGTAGATTGCTCAGAAAAATATCACTTTTTCATGAAAAAACGCTTATAATATGCTTGAAAATGAAGCTATCAACCATCTTATGTAACCAAAAGATGCGCCATCCAAAGACCGTGAAGCGATGCTAAGACAGTTTTTGAAAATATTCTGAATTGATGAAAGTGGAAGCTAAAAACTACTTTTTTCTGGACCACCCTATCTAAATTTAGCAATTTTGTCATAAAACAACGCCTATATGAGATAAAATAAATGTTTATTAAGCAAAAATGCTCATAATTAAATTCTCTACAACTTTGTAGAATTATATGAACTCCTAACTCAAAAGGGTAAAAAAATACATTTGCAAAAAAATTTCACCGAAGGGCCACCCTAATGACGACATACATAAAAATAGATCTCCTCTTGTAGATCATTTCTTCTGAAGACGTCAAAACTCTAGCACTGATGGTTTTTGAGTTAACGATTTATGTCGTGAAATTTGACGAATCCGACCATTGTGCGATGTGCAAGTAAATTTGATTTTCACCTCTCTCGTTCCATTCTTCGAAAAATCGTTTTACCGAATTCTTGCCACCACCCACACCAATACTCCCTAGTTTAATGTTAGTCAGGATATTTATTGCAAAGAATATGTACATTGAATAAATTGTAGCGGAAACTGGGGTAACATGCACCCCCGGGGCAAAACGACCCTTTGGCATTTTTGAGTACATTTTCGGCAGTTTTTCGATAGTATTTACTACAAAGCATGTAGTTCGGATCTCGAACTACCAACTCAGTAGTAAACATTCTTGAAAATATTCCTGGAACACCGCTAAAAAAGCCAAAAGGTCGTTTTGCCCCGGGTGTGCATATTACCCCAGTTTACCCTAATAGTTTCAAGTAAACATTGTATCTGGTGGAAAAAGTTATTCTGTGGATATGAAAAGAAGAAGAGGGTTTGCGCCTGTTTGAGGAAGGGACGTGCTCTAGTCAAGCGAGCTTATCCCTGCTCCAATAAAGAAATAAATAAATAAACAAAGAATTGTCTGACAAATGGCATCCAAAGTGGGTGGAAATCAGAGAATACATTATGCGCAGGAAAATACTTGCAGAATGCTCGAACAGACTGAATCGAGTCAAACAACAACAATATCCATGGTAAATGGGGCATTCTAGAATCACACACCATCAACGTAACTATCTCAACTAGATCAAACTGTGAAATCTTGTTTTGTTCCTTTTAGTATAGAATACAACCTAGTTAACTGTCAGAAGAATGCTGTTTGATACCCGGAAGAATTTGAGTCTACAATCTAATTTCTGAAACGTACTGTGTAACGACATTGCGGAAAAGACTAAAGTTTTTAGGTTCTTGACAGAAAATCAATTTGAAAGCGAATAGGAAATGTTTTAAGAGTTAGTACTATTCCACTTAATTCAACCATGATGTAATTTTTACAGATACGCATTTCGACCTTAACATATTTCGTATTTGAATCGTCGAGTCAAGGAGTTGAAATCAATTTATTCAGCGAAACATAAAAAATGTTGCTTATTTGAAAAGTTGATCTAGCATAAAGTAAAATAGCTCTATTTATAATAATAGTGCTGTCCAATGAGAGGTTTAAGTAGCTCGAAGTTTCTTCCTGTCCTGCTCATGCCCATTTGTTGATAAAAAAGAACGAGCAGGACGGAAACAAGTTCGAGCTACTTCGAGCTGCTCATTGGACAGGACTAATGTGAGGCTTCAACGCACTATAGTAAAAATTTAAAATGAGGCCTCATCATAGTGTCAAAACGTGCAAGTTGCACGGTGCAACAGTATATTGATCGATAAACGGACGAATTTATAAATTTCACTAGAACGGATACAACGAACAAATTTACAAAAACAATGTCAAGTACAATAATTTATATTCTCATTTGTTCAACGCGTGAAACCTATGTAGTCAGTTGTGTTCCACAAAGAAAAACACATCTCGTAAGTTCATTAACCAGACCAGTTAATAAACCAGCTGTTCAATTTCAGCCCTTTATTTCGTTCGCATGCCAATACCTCAACGAAGCGTGTTCTGCGTTCAGATCGTTGATCATTATTGACATTGAAAGTAGGAAGCAATGTTCGTATGTAAGTACAGTACGTATCTGCTAGGAAAAAAAATCAAGCGGACCGTATTCAGTGACTATGTCGAGTCGACTATAACAGATCTACTAGAATAATTATAAACAAAAAACCAGTCGCCGTACCCCCAAACCATGATACGCTCATTAGCAGCGGCGGCGTTGAGATTCTACTCATGAAAGTGAAACTTGTTCGACGAGTTGGTCCATTCATGCATTCTGGTTGATGGGCATCATCTGAGTAAATCCGCGCGGTAATCAAAAATGCAGCAACCTGCTTCTGAGAAAGATTTTTTTAGTGTGCGAAACACTACAACGCTTGTGGCAGCCTGCAACTGATCCACAAACATTGATAGCCGTTGCACGCAAAAGCGTGGAATAAATCTGAATAAATACATAAACAAGTGGAACAGCTGACAGGTATGCGGTAGCTGGCCTATGAGGGTAAATGGTTGAGACAGACTGACTCGAACTCGCGTCCTATATAGGGTTATTGTAGGATCGATCGATTCGAGCGGGTAATTGTTGACCCGTTCGTTTAACAACTGAGCTACCGCATGTTTGATCCAATTTGTGTGTATATGTGGATAATCTTAACAGCTACTAATTATTCAGAACTACTTAACAAGTCTGCATTTTTCCGCTTTGTTTCAGATCTGTTGCGAAAAAAATGGATTCTGATTTGGATCGAAGCAGAACCACGTTGGAAGGTCACGAAAATAAAGGATTCGTTGGAGAAAATCCCTCCATACCGGGTCAGTTCCGATGGAGCACGGTGATCGAGAATGGAGTTCCAGTTCACAGCGATGGTACCCGAGATAGGAGGCACTCACGGGGTGGAGACTCAGTAACTTCGTAGTACTTTTACGTATTTCATAGGGGTACTAATCGCTGTCCTTATTCCTTTTGCAGGCAGTTACAAAGACTGTTACCGACAGTTCTACTACCTCCCTGGAAAATGGAGAAGACGACAGCGGCAAGGGACGCGATCAATGGGGTAAAGGAATAGAGTTTCTGATGTCTTGCATAGCCATGTCCGTTGGGTTGGGCAACGTGTGGCGCTTCCCGTTCATCGCCTTGGAGAACGGCGGTGGCGCTTTTGTGATACCCTACATCATAGTGCTTCTCCTAGTCGGCAAGCCGGTTTATTACATGGAGATGATTATTGGACAGTTTTCCAGTCGAGGGAGCGTCAAAGTATACGATTGTGCTCCCGCTATGAGAGGTAACATTCTTATTTCATTTGAATCCACCTTTTGTAAATTGTGTATATAAAATTCCCCTAAAACAAATTTGAATACCCCATTTCTTCAAACCACCCGAAGGCATCGGCTACGGACAGGTTCTCTCGATAGCGATCGTGTCTACCTACTACGCGTCGCTGATGGCCACTACTTTGAAGTATCTGTTTGACTCGTTTCAAGAGATCCTTCCTTGGGCCACCTGCGACGACAGTTGGGCCGATTTCTGTATCCCTTCGGGGAATTCCCAGCTTGAAGGGCGCTCGAACGACACGATCGCCACCAACGTGACCTCACTTGTACAGATGAGTTCTTCGGCCGAATTGTACTATAAGTAAGTCCGATTTGTCTAATTGGCTTCTACTTGGGGGAACTTTTTGGTCACTAAATAGGCTTTCAAACGGTTGCTACCAATTTTATAGAATACTTTTAAACGAAACCTTTTTTTTTTCACCCGAATAATATCAAAGGTGTCGGCTACGGGCAACTGTTTTCGGTAACCTCATTAATCACTTACTACTCATCGTTGATGGCACTGATCGGTAGCTATATGTACAACTCATTTAAAGACCCATTGCCTTGGGCTCACTGCAGAGCGGAATGGGGCCCGGATTGTGTTAATGCTAGTGCTAAACAGTTGATATTAACTAACGATAGCGAGGTGGATGCTACTAATAGGATAAGCAGTTCCGAATTATACTTCAAGTAAGTGAACAAGGGTATACTTGTTGTGGCGTCCTTATCGAATTTTGGTAAAAAAAAGTGAATTGTGGATAATTTTAAGTTGTTCTGTTGATATTCATCTACAGTCCAGTTTAGCAAGTCTTAGAGCAGAACAGCACACAGTTTCATTCTTAGACTCCGTCTGTGAGAATCTCCGTATCACGCAAAAAAAGCGTTCATGAATTCGATAACCTAATATTTATGATATGATATACACGTCAGGGTTAAATGGTATAATCAACAATATGTGCTTAATAATTACAATAAATCAAATGCATAAATTACACGAGAAATCAATAATCCCACCCTATTGCTCTTCTCGCACTAGCCTTTGGCTTTTTTTTTCTTAAAATTATTTTTTATCTCTCTAATGCCCAGACCGGCTTAGGCAGGGCACTTTGAATCTTTTGACGTTGGACTTACGTCTTTCTTTACTATACTGGATGTCATTTAGATTTTTGGAAATCGAGAGCGTTACGCTGAAAGGGAAGATTTCAAACGTTACTAGCGCCTTTATCTTTTGTTGGATTTTGAAGGTTTATATATCAATCGACTCGGACACTCTCCAGCAATTTGTCAATTCCATTGAATTATTATTATTATTAGTTATTCAGACTAAGGCCGAAGTGGCCTGTGCGGTATATAAGAGTCTTCTCCATTCGGCTCGGTCCATGGCTACACGTCGCCAACCACGCAGTCTACGGAGGGTCCGCAAGTCATCTTCCACCTGATCGATCCACCTTGCCCGCTGCGCACCTCGCCTTCTTGTGCCCGTCGGATCGTTGTCGAGAACCATTTTCACCGGATTACTGTCCGACATTCTGGCTACGTGCCCGGCCCACCGCAGTCTTCCGATTTTCGCGGTGTGAGCGATGGATGGTTCTCCCAACAGCTGATGCAACTCGTGGTTCATTCGCCTCCTCCACGTACCGTCCGCCATCTGCACCCCACCATAGATGGTACGCAGCACTTTCCTTTCGAAAACTCCAAGTGCGCGTTGGTCCTCCACGAGCATCGTCCAGGTCTCGTGTCCGTAGAGGACTACCGGTCTAATTAGCGTTTTGTAGATTGTCAGTTTGGTACGGCGGCGAACTCTATTCGATCGGAGCGTCTTGCGGAGTCCAAAGTACGTACGATTTCCAGCCACTATGCGTCTCCGAATTTCTCTGCTGGTGTCATTTTCGGCAGTCACCAGTGAGCCCAAGTACACAAATTCTTCTACCACCTCGATTTCGTCACCACCGATGCAAACTCGCGGTGGGTGGCTCACATTGTCGTCTCTTGAACCTCTTCCTATCATGTACTTCGTCTTCGACGTGTTGATGACTAGTCCGATCCGCTTAGCTTCCCTCTTCAGTCTGATGTAGGCTTCCTCCATCTTCTCAAAGTTACGTGCCATAATATCTATGTCGTCGGCGAAACCAAATAGCTGGACGGACATTGAAACTTAAGATTATTAACGATAAGCTATTGATATTTTCAATTCTTGTCAAAGCCTCAAAAATTTCATATATAACCAATCCCTTGCATTCCTAACACGGACATCAGAATGCAGAAAGCCACGGGCCTTCGGGTCCACCGCAAGATTTTCTTTGTGTATTAAAGTAGCTATGCTTGCCGTGAGTGAGTCATTCCAGTTTGTGACAGCAGCGCGTTCGTACGGTACCTTTCTTTCCTCCGCAAGTTACCCTATCCGTCCTCCTTCCAAAAGGTACCCCAGAATTAAACTCCCCTTCCCACTTTACAGTTTTTGGACTGTGATTTTTCCCACAAATTTTCCCCGCTTTTACCCCCTCCCTTCCTTTCGGTATACTACGAACCAATTACCTTTTCCGATGGAATTGGATCTCCTAAGGGAGATCTCGCACGAAGTTCGTAACTGCAGTAGTCGACTAGATACGACACTTTGAAGATAAGGCGTTTTTCTCCTGGGCTATTTAAATGAGACGAAGGTGAATATCGGTTGCATTTAAGCAACCGGTTAACTCCATTGAAAACTACACACCAAAAAAAAGTGTCTTCAACATCATGGTTTTAATTCCAGAACAATGATTCAGAGTGTTGATTCCCAATCTGTGGGAACATCATCAACTCTTGGGAAGAAAACTGCACCACGAATTTCATTTGTTCGATGGAGCATGTAGTCTAATTTTCTCATTTCCCGGCAATTGCACTCAGGCAATGAAAATAGGCAACGTCCCTTCATCACAAACTGCCGTTCACAGACGGAACACCACAGGGATCTTGAGCGCCCTTTCTTTCAGCCTGTACATAAACAATCTTCCATGTGGTCTAAAATGCAGTTAGTAGCTTTATGCCGATGACCTGCAAATATTCTTTCCGGATCTATACGAGAGATTGCGAGATTGGTCGCTGCGGTCTACAAGGACTTACAATACATCGACCGATGGACAATAGCGAATCACTTGTTCTGAATCCGGAGAAAACTCAAGCGATCATTTTTTTTTTGTAAAGGTGACCCTATTTTGCCTGCGACTGATATTGTATTTTGTTGAGAAAAACTCCATTGAAAACTACACACCAAAAAAAAGTGTCTTCAACATCATGGTTTCAATTCCAGAACAATGATTCAGAGTGTTGGTTCCCAATCTGTGGGTCGCGAAAGACAAAACGTGATTCATACTTTCGTTGGGTGATTAGAGAACAACAAATTTACGAAGCCAATTTCCTTCTTTTATTTGTCAAATACAATGACAATTTCTTCCAAAAAACATTCCAAACAAACCAAAACTAAGCGGTGTTTTACTAATAAGATTTAAGAACAACCTTATAAAGATAAGAAAATCCATGCTAATCCAAATCAAATCCAATGCAATTTCAATCCAAATCTAATTCAAATCCAATCTAAATTCAATCCAAATCGAATCAAAACTCAATCCAAATCAAATCCAAATCCAATCAAATCCAATACAATGCCAATCCAAATCCAATTCAAATCCATTCCAAATCCAATCCAAATTCAATTCAAATCCAATCCAAATCCAAACCAAACTCAATCCAAATCCAATCCAAATCCAATCTAAATCCAATCCAAATCCCATTCAAATCCTATTCATATCCATTACAAATCCAATCCAAATCCAACTCAAATCCAATCCAAATCCAATCCAAACCCAATCCAAACTCAATACAAATCCAATCTAAATCCAATCAAATCCAATCCAAAGCCAATCCAAATCCAATTCAAATCCTATCCATATCCATTCCAAATCCAATCCAAATCCAATTCAAATCCAATCCAAATCCAATCCAAATCCAATCTAAATCCAATCCAAATCCAATCCAAACTCAATCCAAATCCAATCTAAATCCAATCAAATCCAATTCAAAGCCAATCCAAATCCAATTCAAATCCAATTCAAATACATTCCAAATCCAATCCAAATCCGCACATTTAATCCAACTTTTAGTTTCGCGTATAGTACACCATCAACCATTTGCCATCAACTAGTACTGCTACCCAATAACTCCAAACTAATTTTAACCATTTCCACCGATCTTCCAGACGCGCGTTGTAATTTTGCAAACCACAACTCAATTTCATACGGTCTTCCAGGCGAGGCTTTGATGTTCTTCTAACCTCAAACCATTTTTCGACGGCCTTCGAGACGCGTCTTGTGATTTTGCAAACTAATTTATATCACCCGTCACAATTTAACCACTTGAATTCAACTCACCTCATGAAATCAGCGACAGGATTTAAAACTCAAAGGTGCAGCCCAATCGGGTTGTACGCAAAGGTGACGTTGAACTACGTAGCTGTATGTAATATACAGGTTTTCGACTTTTCTGTTCGATGAGATCAAAGCAAGCATGTTTCAAGCCCAGGGTGAATATGTTTTCGCTGTTTATCCTGCTCTCCTGAGATTGAGTGAGATTTTAGACTAACATTTAAAAAGGATGATAAAAATATTTTTTTCAAATAAACGAGGATGAATAACACTCTCAAGCGATCACATATTCAAATTATCAATTAATAAAAACTCGCTAGAGAGTAAGAATCGTTCGATAATTGTATCTTGATTCGAAGCATTATTGGTGAATGCTACTTTTGAACTTTTTTCCCTACATAACACCAACACACAATGCCTAACATTCGCTTGAGCTTCATTGTTTACATTAAATTGGTATTAGATTAGATTAGTTTGGTTTACATTAAAATAATAATTTTGTGTTGCAAGATTTGAAAAGTTATAGCCGATAACAACTCGCCTACTTTTCTCACATGCGAAGTTATCAAATGATAATTCCAAAAATCTGGCTGATAGTGTAGCTTGACAGTTTGAGAGTTTATTGATAATAATTATCATTCCTTCACGTGAGGAGTCGGACTTTGCATTTACTCCAGCAGACACCAAGAGCCGAAGAAAGATTACCAGAACGCATTTACTGCAGCAGCGAAAAATATTCCGAGCCTCTCTTCTGGCATCAATAGACGTAAGTGAGCAGCTGTCGTCAAACGCCCCCATGCTTTACAGAGAAAACGCGCGTGTTAGTTAGAAGAAACGAGCTAAAAGTCCTGTAAGTTGCATTAATTTGACATCTATGCCGGCTTGAGGTTCCCAGTTAGGCTTGAGAACAAAGGCGCAGAATCCGAAGATGGCGAGATCGATTCTCGATCCGATCTAGGATGTTTCGGGTGGGAAACATTCTCACACCCTGGGCATAGTGTATCCATTGTATTTACCACACAAGATACATACTAATGCAATGGCGGGCAAGGAAAGCTTTTAATCAATAACTGAAGAAATACTAATAGATTACTAAGTTGAAAAGCAGGTCAAGTTCCAGTTGGAATGTAGTGCTATGGAAGAAGAAGCTTGCAATGCACTTATGAGATTGACTGATTCACCGAAACCAATTCCTAAACTGTTAGCAAGTTTCAGTACTAAATATTATCATACGTATATATTGTAATACACTGGAGTCATTTTTTATGCGGATGATATGGGCCACGTGAATTAAAACAAAGTTAAACCCAGCGTAAATTCCAAAGTATGTCTGAATGAACCGCAGAAATCCCGAAATTCGAGTGAAAAAAAAATCGCATAAAAAGCGATTCGTGTAAAATATAACCGCGTGAAAAACGACTTTAGTGTACATCGGGAATGAAGCGTTGACTCTTCCTTGATCGAATGGTCCAAGAAAATTGAAAATCCATCGAGAAATGGCTGAGATATTAACGATCAAAGTCTATCATATTTTCGTGACGTTTTTCGATTTTTTGCAATTTTAAAGTGTACCCCAATATAGAAAAGACAGACGTAGTTCTACGTCAAAAGCCGGCGACGATAGGGTTAATACCCGCCTGCTCGTCTTCATCCACCATTCGAGGGACCTCAAGACCGGAGTATCCCTTCCCTTGAGGTTCCCAACTAGCTGCTACCCCCTACTGCTACTACTTCTCTCCGATGAGTGTTTCAGTTGTTGGTTATTTGGCCAAACCAAAGCTCGTTCCAAGGCCTAAAACTGCATCTGTGGTTGAGTAATGCAGGGTCTTACGCTGAAGCCGCCCAGAGAAACCATACTCCCGCAAACCGGCCGACTCAACTAGTGGCTGATGACGTAGGCGCAGAGATGCGAGCTATGCCTAAAGTATTGGAATCTCTTCATCTCGACTTACAAACTCTCAGCATTGAGAATGAGCAGTTGAAAAAGCAACGGGACAGCAAAGCTGCATCCCAACGGGGGGCACTTTTTCTCACTAAATACTACGACGCCCATGCTTTCACTAGCTTCGACGCCAACGTCCAGCGCCACTACATTGGAAGCGGCTTCTAACATCGGCTCTTCCATCAACCTCCCCGCCCTTCAGAGTTCGCACAACAGTAACGCCAACACGTCCAAAATCTCGTCAGATAAGGAAGTTTTGTACTCTCCACAACAGAAGACTTCAAGCAAAGATATAGAATCTATGGCTAAAATCACCCCTTCCAATGTCGGAATCAGTTTCATGGTCTTCAATACCCTCATTAGTGTGTAACCTGCAACTGCACCAGGAAATCACCCAAAGTACATCACTGCACTCGGCGGAGAGATCGCCTTAGTCGGGTCACTGTTAAACTCGCACTGAGGGAGAACGATGCTTGGCTGCTTGCTCATCATCAACACCAAGCCGCATATAATATAGAACGGTATATAACAGGGCTGTCTAGTCCCACACATCCCCCTTTCTCTCCGGATTTTTTTTGTGTCGTGCAATTATACATTATTTGGTTTGTACCCGCAGCGCTGGGTAGACACCTTTGCGTGGTGTGTTACTGTGTAAGATCTACCAAGGTCATATTGTCAGGTCAGCTACAGGCAAATCCTGACCCAACGAATTCCTTCCCTAATATTCAACTCCGTGGTACTTATGAGGGTGTCGCTGAGTCCACACTGCTGAGGACCACACCCACCTTGATTTCTGATAGCAATCTGAATAAGGATTTCAGGAGAAAAACATGAGTATCACTAGTGTCCAATCTACGTAGTTTACCGTAACAATGCTATGCTATGCTATGCAATTATACCTTCTTTGGTTTTCTCTTTTATATATTTTATTTTCGAGTTTCTATTTTATTCATTTCTCGGTGATAATACCACTATGTAGATTTAATTTTCGAACATATAACGTTCCAAGGTCAAAAAATTGAAAACCATTTCCACCGAATATTTCCGGTGTGAACAATTGAAGTTTCCCCTAATAGTTGTCCCATCTGCACTCCCCAATATGGTTCACCGCACTTCTCTTTCAAAGACTCCAAGTACACGTTGGTTGCGTGTATTGCCTAGGTCTCCTGCCCGAATAATGGCTACCGGTCTGTTGAGCGTTTTGTAGATTTTTCAACGGCTTCAACTGTGTACATCACCAACTCTTGGGAAGAAAACTGCACCACGAATTTCATTTGTTCGATGGAGCATGTAGTCTAATTTTCTCATTTCCCGGCAATTGCACTCAGGCAATGAAAATAGGCAACGTCCCTTCATCACAAACTGCCGATCACAGACGGAACACCACAGGGATCGTGCTTGAGCGCCCTTTCTTTCAGCCTGTACATAAACAATCTTCCATGTGGTCTAAAATGCAGTTAGTAGCTTTATGCCGATGACCTGCAAATATTCTTTCCGGATCTATACGAGAGATTGCGAGATTGGTCGCTGCGGTCTACAAGGACTTACAATACATCGACCGATGGACAATAGCGAATCACTTGTTCTGAATCCGGAGAAAACTCAAGCGATCATTTTTTTTTGTAAAGGTGACCCTATTTTGCCTGCGACTGATATTGTATTTTGTTGAGAAAAAAATCAGCATCTCGGACTGCATGGGGAACCTTGGACTACGTATGGACAGACGTCTGAAATAAACCAATCAGGTAAACGATGTGATAAGTAATGTCTCTAATACACTGTACACTTTTTGAAGGTTTTCGCCGGTACTACCCGTTGCAACTAAAAGAAAGCTAGTGCAATCTGTAGTAGTACGATTGTTTACATACAGTGATGTTGTCTACTACCTGGGCTTGCCCGTAGCACTCAATTTGATTCCTTTACAATATTTGCTGCAGAGAATCAACAGCGGCTGTTTTGAACACGATACTCGGTCACGACATTGCAACAATTTATTAACATCAATAATTCTACAAACAACTTACTACACCACCCTCAGTATGGGGGACATGATAGAACGAGATCGTTTGTTAAATCCAACATACCAATTCGATGAAGAAGGCATAATTATATGAGGAACCAACTACCGTTGGCGTCGAGACAGCAGAACACCGTGGTCAAGTTCAAAGCAACATTGATGGGCAACACCAATTAACGTCTTCTGACAGTTTACTAGTTTATACCTGTTAATACTTAGATTCAGCATTATTAGCTTTCCTATGTAAAATTTTCAAAAAACCTACTTTACCTGACAAAAGGTTCAACCACGTACGGTACGTTCCCCTAATAACCAACAATTACAATTACAAATCAATTCTTTCTTTGTCTGAAAACCTCCTGCTTCGATTTCTATGAAAAACGAAATGATGAAACACTGATCACCACCGATGAAAACTCGTGGTGTATCTACATTATCTTTTTGAAGTCTTCTCCTGCCATGTACATCGTCTTACACGTATTCATAACTGTAGCAGGATTTTTTTCCTAAAGTTTCTGAAAGTAAAGTAACGCAAATAGAATCCTGGCAACTTGAAGCTTTCTTCAACCCTTCAAGTGGCTTCACGGGAGTGTACACTTATAACTTCACTTCCACCTTTTCAACAAGATTTTTTTTTGCTTTGCTCGATAGGTAGACGGTTTGACAGTTTAATATGTTGATTAAGCTTCAATCTTTGCGCAAACTCTATATAATATACTCTGGCTAGTTTTTACGTTTAATGTTACGAGTCAACGCATCAATGTAGCTGGTTAACCCGTTTCGGTCTGACCTAGAAATCAAAATTGAAATAACCCGTGTAGGCTCATTTTTCGTCCGATTGCCATGAAATTTTCAGGGAAGAAGCGTCATCATGTCTATTTTTTGGTACATGCCTTGATTTGACCATGGTGCCAATCCGGCCGGATTTATTAAGGGGGGGTCCTGGGTCAGATGCAGTCAAAAACGGGTCATTTTTTTAAAACCATTGATAAATGAACGAAAGTGACCAGAATGCTGATGCAAACGTGGTCAATCATCATTGACCAGCATTATAAGTTAGTTTTGATACATTTGAATCACCAGGACATGGTTCCGGATGTTCCGGGAACCTGGTTCCCTGGGGTATCCCTGGGGTGGTGGACACTTTTCAAGTGAACACAACCCAGTCTTGCGACATATCAAACTTCATGGTTTTGGAAGAAAATCCTAATAGATGAGTTTTTGGGAGGTTTTGGACACATTGGCCACATCCGGAAGTGTTCCCGGGATCCTGGTTCCCTCAAGGAAGTGGACAAATTTCGATTAGCACCGAAACCCATCTTGCGACATATCAAACTCCATGATTTTGAAAGACAAGCTCAATAGATGAGGTTTTGAGAGGTTTTGGACACAGTGGCCACGTTCGGAAGTGTTCCCGGCCGCCTGGTTCCCTCAGGGAAGTGGACAAATTTCGATTAGCACCGAAACCCATCTTGCGACATATCAAACTCCATGATTTTGAAATAAACGCACAATACATGATTTTTTGAGAGGATTTGGACACATTGGCCTCGTCCGTAAGTGTTCCCGAGAGCCTGGTTCCCTCAAGGAAGCGGACAAATTTCGATAAACCGAAACCCATCTTGGGACATATCAAACTTCATGATTTTGGAAGACAAGCTCAATAGATGAGTTCTTGAGAGGTTTTGGACACATTGGCCACATCCGGAAGTGTTCCCGGGATCCTGGTTCCCTCACGGAAGTGCACAAATTTCGATTAGTACCGAAACCCATCTTGCGACATATCAAACTCCATGATTTTGAAAGACAAGCTCAATAGATGAGTTTTTGGGAGGTTTTGGACACATTGGCCACATCCGGAAGTGTTCCCGGGATCCTGGTTCCCTCAAGGAAGTGGACAAATTTCGATTAGCACCGAAACCCATCTTGCGACATTTCAAACTCCATGATTTTGAAAGACAAGCTCAATAGATGAGTTTTTGAGAGGTTTTGGACAGAGTGGCCACGTTCGGAAATGTTCCCGAGAGCCTGGTTCCCTCAAGCAAGCGGACAAATTTCGATTAGCACCGAAACCCATCTTGCGACATTTCAAACTCCATGATTTTGAAAGACAAGCTCAATACATGAGTTTTTGGGAGGTTTTGGACACATTGGCCACATCCGGAAGTGTTCCCGGGATCCTGGTTCCCTCACGGAAGTGGACAAATTTCGATTAGCACCGAAACCCATCTTGCGACATATCAAACTCCATGATTTTGAAAGACACGCACAACACATGATTTTTTGAAAGGTTTTGGACACATTGGCCTCGTCCGTAAGTGTTCCCGGGAGCCTGGTTCCCGCAGGGAAGCGGACAAATTTCGATTAGCACCGAAACCCATCTTGCGACATATAAAACATTGGCCACGACCGGAAGTGTTCTTGGGAACCTGGTTTCCTCAAGGAAGTAAACAAATTTAGATTAGTACCGAAACTCATCTTGTGACGTAACAAACTCCATGATTTTGAAAGTCAAGCAAAATAATGAAGTTTGGTATGTCGTAAGATGGGTTTTGGAGCCGATAGAAATTTGACCGCTTCGCTGAGAGAACCAGGCTCCGGGGAATACTCCCGGACGTGGCCAGTGTGTCCAAAATCTCTCAAAAATTCATGTATTGTGCTTGTCTTTCAAAATCATGGAGTTGGACATGCCCCAAAATGGGTTTCGGTGCTAATCGAAATTTGTCCGGTCCCCTGAGGGAATCAGGCTCCCGGGAACACTTCTGGATGTGGTAAATGTGTCCAAAACCTCTCAAAAACTCATCTTTTGAGCTTGTCTTTCAAAATCATGGAGTTTGATATGTTTGATATGTCGCAAAAAGGGTTTCGGTGCTAATCAAAACTTGTCCGCTTCCCTGAGGGAACCAGGCTCCCGAGAACACTTTCGGACGTAATCAACGTGTCCGAAATCTCTCAAAAAATCATGTATTGTGCTTGTTTTTCAAAATCATGGAGTTTGATGTATCGCAAAATGGGTTTTGGTGCTAGGCAAGATTTGTCCACTTTCTTGGGGGAACCAAATTCCCGGGAATAATTCCGGATGTGGCCAATGTGTCCAAAACCTCTCAAGAACTCATCTATTGAAATTGTCTTCCAAAGTCATGGAGTTTGAAATGTCGCAAGATGGGTTTCGGTGCTAATCGAAATTTGTCCGCTTCCCTGAGGGAACCAGGCTCTAGGGAACACTTACGGACGAGGCCAATGTGTCCAAAACTTCTCAAAAAATCATGTATTGTGCGTTTCTTTCAAAATCATGGAGTTTGATATGTCGCAAGATGGGTTTCGGTGCTAATCGAAATTTGTCCACTTCCCTGAGGGAACCAGGCGGCCGGGAACACTTCCGAACGTGGCCACTGTGTCCAAAACCTCTCAAAACCTCATCTATTGAGCTTGTCTTTCAAAATCATGGAGTTTGATATGTCGCAAGATGGGTTTCGGTGCTAATCGAAATTTGTCCACTTCCTTGAGGGAACCAGGATCCCGGAAACACTTCCGGATGTGGCCAATGTGTCCAAAACCTCCCAAAAACTCATCTATTAGGATTCTTTTCCAAAACCATGAAGTTTGATATGTCGCAAGACTGGGTTGTGTTCACTTGAAAAGTGTCCACCACCCCAGGGAACCAGGTTCCCGGAACATCCGGAACCATGTCCTGGTGATTCAAATGTATCAAAACTAACTTATAATGCTGGTCAATGATGATTGACCACGTTTGCATCAGCATTCTGGTCACTTTCGTTCATTTATCAATGGTTTTAAAAAAATGACCCGTTTTTGACTGCATCTGACCCAGGACCCCCCCTTAATAAATCCGGCCGGATTGGCACCATGGTCAAATCAAGTCATGTACCAAAAAATAGACATGATGACGCTTCTTCCCTGAAAATTTCATGGCAATCGGACGAAAAATGAGCCTACACGGGTTATTTCAATTTTGATTTCTAGGTCAGACCGAAACGGGTTAAGCTGAACGTTCTGTAAATCATACTAATAGTGTCAACCCATGCTAAAGCGATGTTTATAAGTAGGCACAAAATTACCTTGCCATAACTCTCTGCCTGTTTCGGAAGGGATAGAAAACATCTTTGTAATTCGAAGTTCGCGTAACACCAGATCCATCGCCTTGACTAATCTTGTCAACTGGCGATTCATTCAACACGCTATAGTTTTTCTCTCCATTTTCCAAAAAACTTGGTTTGTGCTTTCTAGGGATCCTCTTAACACACCATTGCGTTTATCAAAAAAACTTTCTCCACTTTATACAGTTGTCTTTCCAACACGCCCACGTCATGGCGTGCATTGCGTAGGTACCAACTTGTCAACCTTTCTTTCAATCTATCTAACGGTTACAATATTTCGCAAATCATTTAAAGCTTTTGTCGTGGCACCACGCCATTAAAACTCACAGCATTATCCTTTCAAGTCCACTTGGTGGTCTTTCCAACACGCCATGACGGTCCTCAAAACACGCAAATCGTTTCAATTTGACACGCTATTGCGGTCCTCAAAACATGCAGATCATTCTACTTGGCGGTTTTTTCAACACGTCATTGCGTTTTTCAAAACACGCAAATCATTTCAACTTTCTGGAGGTCCTCTCAACACGCCACTGCGGTCTTCAAAACATGTGAATCATTTCAGTTTGACTTTGCGGACCTCCTACCACGCCAATCATTTTCCTTGGCGGTCTTCCCAACACGCCATTGTGGTCTTCAAAAACGCAAATCGTTTCAACTTCACTTGGCGGTCCACCCAACACGCCATTGCGGTCCTCAAAACACGCAAATCATTTGACTTGGCGGTCCTCTCAACACGCCATTGCGGTCCTCAAAACACGCAAATCATTTTACCTGGCGGTCCTCCCAATACGCCATTGCGTTCCTCAAGACACGCAAATCATTTTACCTGGCGGACCTCTCAACACGCCATTGCGGTCTTCAAGACACGCAAATCATTTTACCTGGCGGTCCTCCAAACACGCCATTGCGGTCCTCAAAACACGCAAATCATTTTACCTGGCGGTCCTCTCAACACGCCATTGCGGTCCTCAAAACACGCAAATCATTTGACTTGGCGGTCCTCCCAACAGGCCATTGCGTTCCTCAAAAAACGCAAATCATTTTACCTGGCGGTCCTCCCAACACGCCATTGCGGTCCTCAAGACGCGCAAATCATTTTGATTCTACTCCCTGTCACTTACCAACACGCAAATCGTTTAATCTTCAATTTCCTTCCAATACAACATTGCGGTTTTCAAAACACGTATATCGGTATATAATCTGGAGTCTACCCACTCCCTGCCACTTACCAACACGCCATTCCGATTCTCCCAACTCGCAGCATCTTTCACTACGCAAACACAACAAAAAGTAAACAACTTTCTTATTTTATTTCTTTTTCGTGAAACTGCGCAGTGGGTGATTTCCATGACACAGAGTTTTCACAATTTTTTTTTTTTATATATCTTTATTATAGAGGTTTGCAGCCCTAGGCAGTTTTCACAATGTTACACTCGATACTAAATGAAATTAGCAACCAAACCTGCAAACTGTCGCCAAATGTGTAACCTGCAACTGCACCAGGAAATCACCCAAAGCACATCACTGCACTCGGCGGAGAGATCGCCTTAGTCGGGTCACTGTTAAACTCGCACTGAGGGAGAACGATGCTTGGCTGCTTGCTCATCATCAACACCAAGCCGCATATAATATAGAACGGTATATAACAGGGCTGTCTAGTCCCACACAATTAGCACGCACAACATCTTCCAAAAAGCAGTTTTTTTCACTCAGTTTCATTGCAGGCATTGACTAAACATCAAAGCTAAAATATGTTGCATGAAGATATAAAAAAAAGTGAGAATTGTGACCAATGTTTTATTACTATAGCAATGCAACACGTGTTTGGCACTTGGAAACAAACAACCAAAGAATGCTGCACTGCATGTTGCACACATGGAGCAAAAACATTAAGTTGCAAATAATTTACCATATAACATCAATGCGCCTTTCGATAGATGGAAGAGGAATGCACTTTCCCCATGCAAGCCAAGTGCATCTCCGGAGGACTCCGAGGAAGCCAAGCGTTTCCCATTAGGTGTGCTCGGGACGCATTATTTTCCCCCGACGAATGACGTGGAAGACAAGCCATCGAGAAGCAACGTGTCCAACCGAACAATAATTTAAGCTGAAGAAGCTGGCTTTTCCAGGCACCCTGAAAATTAAATTTCAGGTGGTATGTCTCATCCTTTTTGGACGCTTTTCAAGCACCCCGGGGACACCAATCTGGACAATAAGTCCCATCGGACCCAGCATCGCAGGCATCCCAGGCACTCTGTCCTGGGTTATAAGTCCTACAACTTCCAGCAATTCTGTCCATCTCCTTTTTCCGACCTTCTTTCTGGGTCCAGAACTCATCAAAATCTGACCATGCACGAGTCTCCCGTCGATTATGGCACCTTTCCGGTTTTTTTCGGGGAACAACAACCCAGCGCATCACCTGGTTTTTTCCTCCCTGACCAGAACAATACGAGTGGTACATCAAACGATTCACCCCTACCATCCACTGGTTCGGACCAAGGTAGCACGCTGGCCCCCTCCCCTACACCCACTCTTCCGCTGAAGGCCAATCTTTGTCTCCCGTCGAACATCAACGGCTTCTGGAACAACTTTTCCAACCTAGAACTGCTCACGCACGACAGCTCGCCGTGGATTATTGGCCTTCAGAGGGTCAATCGAGTTGTACTCGACTCCATGATCCACTCCCTCGGAGGGAAGTACAAGTGGACCATCAAGCTAGGTTTTAATATCCGGCTCTTCGGGATATTCCGTACGATGTACTTCAGCTTGACGAGAACCTTCCAGCTGTCAGTGTTCGTCTCCAAGGTAGTTACCAAGTCCTGTGACTCTCTATCGGGTATCAAGATAAAGGTAAGCGATATAATTAACACCTCCCTCGCCCCTGTCCTCCTTATGGGGGATATGAACCTGCATTATCCAGCCTGGGGTGACCTCAGGTCTGATCCTCGTGGTATCGCTATTCGCGAATCTTTTTGAGAACGCGGACCTAGTAATATTTAACAACGGTTCGACCACCTTCTTTAGCGGCCACTCGGCCACCGCAATCGACGTGACTGCAGCCAGTCGGTCCATACTCCCATCTCTTAAATGGGAAGGTTCCACCGATCTATTCGGGAGCAATTATTATTCGAATTTGGTCACTTTCCACGCATCGCCCCCTGACATCATCCGGAGGCCAAGATTGGCAGGCATATGACCATCATCTTTGACAAGCATTTGAATGGAACACACCCACAACTCTACCCGAATTCATCAAAACCGTCCTCGGTACTGCCGTTGCCTTTATAGCACCAGCCCGGTGGCATCCCTATCTCACACAATAGGTTTGTTTTGCAGCCAACATTACGCGACCGTATCCCACTGACAGTTCTGTATCCTAATGAGAATCAAATGTGATGGTTGTAAACAAAAACACATACCATCATGAGTTTTACACTGAGATGTTGGCTACATAATCATGGCGTCGTGCCAGGTGGCTGTATAGCACACACTACCACTCGGCCAGGACGAAAGGCATTGCTTTGTGGGCCGAACAACATGCGTCATGTGGTAAAGGCAAGAAAGAAGACCCTACGAGCGCTCCGGAGACTTCCCGCCGGTCATCCTAACAAGGTAAACGCCCTCCAGGACTACAAAAAAAAGCACTATGAATGCAGGTCAGTGATTCTTGAAGCAAAAAAAAACAGAGGAAGGATTTTCTAGACTCGGTCGACCCCGGCCAATCTGCAGTTGAACTCTGGGGAAAAATAAACGCTCTTAGTGGTAAGCGAAGATCCTCCCCATCCATATTGACACAACAACTGATCGTACCATCTCCGATCCTCCTGAGGCGGCTAACGCTCTCGGGGAATGTTTTGCCGGTCTCCGTCAACAATTATCCAGCTGAGTTTCAGCGGACCATCATCAGCTGTCCTTTGCCCTATCAAGGAGTAACGTAAAATCGTTCGGTCCCGATGGGTTTGGTTATCACATGATCAAAGACCTTCCTCCCTCCGCCAAAATCCGTTTTCTGGAGTTGATCAACCAAGCATGGTCGGATCAAATTTTTCCGGACGAGAGGCGAAAAAGCCTCGTTGTACCCATCCCCAAGAACAACATTTCCTCTCGAGATGTCACAAAATACCGGCCTATTTCACTGACCTCTTGTGTCTCCAAGGTTGTGGAGAGATTAGTGAATCGGCGGCTGAGAGACAAATTAGAAGCCGATGGTAGGTTCGGTTTTTGCCAACACGTGTTCTGCCCACGGATACGGCACGGGCACTTAATTCGCAAACCAGGAAGATGTACTGCAAAACGCATACAACGACGACAAGCGCGTGGATCTAGTTTCCTTGGATATCTTCAGTCCTTCAACAGAACTTGGACCCCAATCGTCCTTAACCAAGTAAAAGCGTGAGGATTTTCCGGTAACCTCCTTGCCTTTGTCTAGAATTTGCTCACATGGTACTCTTTTCATGTTATCATTGGCAAGCATAGCTCGAGGACCTTTCCAGAGGAAACCGGAGTTCCGCAGGGATCCCTTCTATAGCCATCACGTTATTCCTCGAAACGATGAACGAGGTGTTTCGTTCCCTCCCCGCCAACATATACATATATGTATACGCAGATGACATTCTGCTGATTGTCATTGGTGGCATACCCGATCGTATACAAATTAAGGCACAATCCGCGGTCCACCGTTGGGCCAACTCGGTAGGCTTTACCATGACAGCCAGCAAAAGCATACGAGAACACGTCTGCAGATGGAGGCATCAGCTATCCGCCCTGAGCATTAAGTTGGAGAACCAGCCCATCCCCAACTGTTCCCGCTGGGCATATACTTTGCGATATGCTCGAAGGAATCGGCAACTTCAGGAATATCAGGAGGAAGGATATGCCCACCAGGCTACAGAAGTGGAATTGGACGAAACCGATCTCAGACGCGTATGATACCTTCCTTTGGGTATTGTAGTTAATCCCAAGAAGCCATCTAAGGTACGGATAATTTGGGATGCGGCGGCAAAAGTTGACGGTGTTTCGTTACTCACATTTCTGCTCCCGGGACTTGATCTTCTGGTTCCGTTACCCTCCGTGCTTTTCCGATATCGCCAGTATCCGGTGGCCATCTGCGGTGACATAATGGAAATGTTTCATTAAATTCGTGTCGCCGCAGAAGACCGACATGCCCAACGCATCCTGTGGCGTGATTCTGCTGCAGAACCGCCAAAAGTATTCTTGGTGGATGTCCCAACCTTTGGCTCGGCAAGTTCCCCTTCATCAGCATAATTTGTCAAAAATCGAAACGCGAAGGATCATGAAACCCAGTTTCCCAGGGCGGCAGAGGCAATTTTAAGTCGCAATTATGTCGACGATTACCTCGACAGTTCTAAACACATCTCGCGGTTCTAAAACATCTGGGAGAAGTACCGAAGGCTACTACGAAAGATTTGACGACAGCAGGTTCCAGTGAAACCGAGAGGGTACTCGGTATGCTTTGGATGACAGAAACCGATACGCTGTGTTTCTCAACAAAGTTCAGGGCAGAAATAGAGGAACTTATCCATTCGAAAGCTGTTCCCACGACACGCCAAATACTGAAGACTGTGATGAGTCTTTTTGACCCGCTTGGGCTTCTTGCGACTTTCCTAGTACATGACAAAATAATTATGCAGGATGTAAGGCGAAGCGGAGTGAGCTGGGACGAGTGCGTGGATGACCGAGTACATCGGTGGCGGAAATAGATCGAGCTTTTTGAAAAAGTTACAGAGATGCAGATACCTCGATGCTACTTCAAGGCTGCCAGCGCGGAACTGTATGGCATATTGCAAGCACATCTATTAGTCGACGCCAGCGAGGCGGCGTATTCGGCTGTCGTATACTTCATAATCGTTGATACGGAAGGCAATCCACAATGCCCTCTCGTAACTGCTAAAACTAAGGTTGCGCCGATCAAATACGCCTCCATGCCACGTTTGGAACTGATGGCAGCCGTTTTGGGAGCACGATTACTATCATTCGTAGGGGAGAATCACACGGTCCCGATACACCAACGCTACTGCTGCACAGTGGCTAAAACCGTGTTTTAAGCGCGTTTAATTAATATCACCTTTATTATGCAAGTTAGCTTAATGGTCTCTTCGAGACATTTGATCAGTAAGTAAATGCGCTTCTTTGAAGGTATTTAGCTTACTGATCAATCCCCCTATAAGTGAGATAAAATTTTTGTTTTTTTCTGCTTTACAATGGACGAGGTTAATGTCTTCACAAAAGTTGAAGTAAAAGTTCTCCTGAAAAACTTTGTCGAAGACACCGAGTTCGTAATTTCATTACTTTTGAAAATTTGTTACGTTTTATTCCGACAACCCCCTAAAAATGGTTTTTCCATCATAGCTTTTTTATTTTCAATTCTACATTTTTTGCATGTTCTAGAAAGTTATAGATAATAACAAAATACGTCGTTTGGTGGTAATTGCACCTTAAAAACTTGAAAAATAAAAAAGTTATAACAGTTTTAATGTATTTTTTAGTCATATTTGATGTAGTTGTAACTAAGTATAGGGCAAATTGTGGCAAACAATCTCATACGCATATCAAAGTACAAGTAATGGACTTTAATTTAATACTTAAATTGTCGAGTTGTAAGCGAATGTAAGACATGTTTGAACAAATAACTTTTATTGCTATATTAAAAGTGTATTAATGAAAATTCATTCAAGAAGTTGCTTTGCTTTTTTAAGATACTACACAAAATAATTTTAAAGCATTGAATTCGCTAATCGCTGTAGCTATTTTCACTGTCACTGTTGTCACTGTTTATGCTGCTATTTGAAAAGTTCTTCAGAAGAGTTTTTGCGTCCTCCGAAAACGAATATTCCGCGAATACTACTTATTAACGGATCAGATGAAACGAGTAGCATATTCAAAACATCGCCGTTCGTTGCTTGTGACAACAGGCAGTTTTGTTGGCAGCAAAAACAGTGACAACAGTGGCAGTGGAAAATAGCGACAGCGATTAGCGAATTGAATGCTTTAAAATGATTTTGTGCAGTATCTTAAATAAGCAAAGCAACTTCTTGAATGCATTTTTATTAATACACTTCTAATATTGCAATAAAAATTATTTGTTCAAACATGTCTTACATTCGCTTACAACTCGACAATTTAAGTATTAAATTAAAGTCCATTACTTGTACTTTGATATGCGTATGAGATTGTTTGCCACAATTTGCCCTATACTTAGTTACAACTACATCAAATATGACTAAAAAATACATTAAAACTGTTATAACTTTTTTATTTTTCAAGTTTTTAAGGTGCAATTACCACCAAACGACGTATTTTGTTATTATCTATAACTTTCTAGGACATGCAAAAAATGTAGAATTGGAAATAAAAAAGCTATGATGG
Organism: Armigeres subalbatus; assembly: GCF_024139115.2. NCBI lineage: Eukaryota > Metazoa > Arthropoda > Insecta > Diptera > Culicidae > Armigeres > Armigeres subalbatus. The sequence continues at coordinate 314,945,673 of NC_085141.1, forward strand.
AAAAACCATTTTTAGGGGGTTGTCGGAATAAAACGTAACAAATCTTCAAAAGTAATGAAATTACGAACTCGGTGTCTTCGACAAAGTTTTTCAGGAGAACTTTTACTACAACTTTTGTGAAAACATTAACCTTGTCCATTGTAAAGCAGAAAAAACAAAATGTTTATCTCACTTATAGGGGGATTGATCAGTAAGCTAAATACCTTCAAAGAAGCGCATTTACTTACTGATCAAATGTCTCGAAGAGACCGTTACGCTAAATTGCATAATAAAGGTGATATTAATTAAACGCGCTTAAAACACGGTTTTAGCCACTGTGTGCTGGTCAGATTACAAAACCGTTTTGGCCAGGCTTTGCTCCGATCACTGCAGATACACGCACTCTTTAGTTTGCTGCTTGTCGGGTTGGGGAAGTTCTCTCGAGTCAAAGGAAAATGAAGTAGACACAATATCACCGCTGAAGCCACAAAATGGAGCAAGGGGCCTTGTTTCGATGAGGAAAGCCTCTGGATCCAAGGACCGGAGTTTCTAGGCCAGGCGGAAGAACATTGGCTGAAACCAAAAACGCCGAATATCTTAACAGACGAAGTACTACGTCCAAATAAGTTTGCCTCTTATCAATTTCGAACGGTTTTCCAACTGGAATAGACTACTTCGTGCTGTGGCTTACGTTTACCAATTTTTCACCATCCACAACGCCCGGAAAACAAACTCTAGCGTTGAGAAAGGACCAACTCACGATGAGCTGAAGGCAGCGGAGATTTTAATCTGGAGGATGGTACAATGGACAGTTTATCCGGACGAGGTGTCTATCATGGAGAGCAACAAACATCTCCCGGAAGATCAGCGGCCTACACTTGATAAAACCAGCTCGCTATACAAGCTTAAGCCAATGCTAGACGAGTTCAGTCTTTTGCGAATCGACAGCCGAACTGGAGCTGCGCGCGTGCATCAATATGACCTTAAGTATCCTGTTATACTCCCATGGAAACACCATGTGACGAACTTGATCGTCAACTTTTACCACAGGAAGTACCTTCATGGTAATACGGAGACGATCGTCAATGAGCTTCGGCAAAGATACTACATTCCACGGTTGTTGTGTGTGGTTCGTTGGTTCGTGTGGTTGTAAAGACCATATCAAGGAATTGCCAATGGTGCAAAGTTTATAAGATGGGACCATTGCCAGAAGCTCGACTGCATCCGCAGGTTCGTTTGTCGCCGAGGAGCACCATTAGAAATATACTCCGATCACGGACGTAATTTCGTCGGAGCAGATGGAGTTTTGAGAGACCAGATGAAGCGAATCGATGAAGAGGCGGTAGCATTGTTCACCAATACCAAAACGAAGTGGTACTTCATACCCCCTTCTGCCCCACACATGGGGGGTTCATGGGAGCGTCTTGTACGCTCCATCAAGACTGCGCTAACAAGCCTACCGCAGGACAGGAAACTCGATGATGAAGCACTGTTAACATACCTGGTCGAAGCAGAGTCAATCGTAAATTCCCGCCCCTTAACGTATTTGCCGCTGGATGCTTCAGAACAAAAGGCGCTTACGCCAAACCATTTTCTGTTGGGGAGTTCAAGGGGCGTGAAGCAACCTTCGAGAGAAGTAGGAAAGTTGGGATACCTTACAAGCAAACTTGGATCATTTTTTGAAGCGCTAATACCTTCCTACGCTTACACGTCGTACTAAATGGTTTGGAGATGTCAATGCAATTTAGGTTGGAGACTCAGTGGTTATAGTCGAAGATAAGAGACGCAACGTATGGACTCGAGGACGAATCTTGGATGTGGTGCGAGGTTGTGATGGCAGAGTTCGTTGTGCCGACATCGAGCGGAGTTTTTAGAAGGCCGGTTACCAAACTGGCAGTGCTAGACATCGCAGGAACCAGTAAAGCTGAGACCGACACTCAGTCTTACGAGGAGGGGGATGTTGATGACACCGTTTCAAATTTGGCAACCTTGTCAGCAGGAGACAACTGCTCCGTAGCCGAGCCAACGAATGATACACCCATCACATCGCTACGAAGCAACAATAGATTGTAGATGCTGTTAGAAGTGATAGGATTTATTGCAGGCTACAGATGTGATGTGCATTTATTCTCGTATTAATTAAGATATTTAATATTGAATTATAGTTGCACAAGTCGATAATTTGAGTGCCGAAAATGCGTAGTTAAAAATGATTGCGGTTTAGTGGCAGTGGTTTAGCTGAAAGAAACTGGCAAAGTTCTTGGAGTCTCCATCAGCCAGAGCCTTTCGTTCCTTCCGCATTTCCGCAAAGTCAAAGTAAGTTGTAGGATCAGAGTTCGGATTTTATCCAAGCCTCGTCGAACCAACAGCAGGACGCTACGCTTAAGGATCGAAAGCCACCGTAACTTTCAACACTTTCAACTTTCAACAACCACGAGCACAGGTTTACGGATGGGTCGGTTTCGAGCCATGGAGTCGATATTGGAATCACCGGGTCCGATTTTGCTGTCTCAGACAGCCTCCGTGATATGTGCAGTATCGACATGACGTGATATGACCACATCAGAATGGACAGAGTTACCCAACCTGAAAAAGCAGCAAATCATCTCCCGGCTACGGCCCGACCACACGCGGCTATCGCGTAACTTTCCGTATAAGATGCGACGTCTGTGACTTTCGCAACACTGTAGAACACTTTGTCGATGCCACGAATATCAGGTTCCTAGAGACACCTATGGAATACCTGCCAGCATCATCGCTTTCATCTGTTTTCTAAAAGATGGTGGCCTGTGCAAACAAGTTTAACCCAAATATCCGTACAGGCATCCTGAAATCGATCTCGGGAGTTTTCGGGCATTCCTCGACGTTTCCTTCACGTTTTCGACCCGATTTTGTCACCCAAAAAAATAGAAAATTTTAGTCGTTCTTTTTATTTTTGTAAATAACATCGCAAACAAGAATGATTTTCATGAAAAACAATTACCGCCTGTGATTAATTGTAAACGACGTTTGAGGACCTGTGAAGGATTCTGTAAGAATTTTCGTAAAGAAATAACGGTAACCGTTAACGCGTTTTGCCTTTCCAAGGCATAAACTCGTTCATATTTGTGAAATGAATTTCAAAAATGAATATATTCTTTTTCCGATTTTATCAACCTATTGCCCTATTTTATCAACCCAAAATTCACCAGGGGGTGATAAGATCGGGATATCACTGTATTAAGTTTATTTTTAAATATTATTATTCAGATCAATTGAAGTAAAATTTTGCCAATGGAAGGTCCCACGGTTGGACCTGAGGGTGGCAAATCCTACATCCTCCCCCTTCCAAGTGCCCCTGGACTTGGTACTACTGACGAGTGAAGAATCACATTAATAAAGAAAAAAAACTATTTCATGAGATTTTTACTATTTTGCGGATCGTAATTTTCTTATAGGTTCATTATAAATAGATCTATGCGTAACATCTATTTCTCTAATAACATTCTTTCTTCGGTTGGACATTTTAACAATTTGTATGTTCTATGTTTCACGTTGAAATAGGATGGCGTGATTCTCACATTTCTTTCTCTTCAACAGACGTGTAGTTCTAAAAGAAATCGACAGCATCCATGACGGAATTGGACTTCCAGACTGGCAACTAACGTTGTTTCTATGCCTATCGTGGTCCATGGTATTACTAATTCTTATCCGCGGTAAGTCATACATCATACTGTGTCTGTAAACTTTCACCAATCGTTCCGTATTCCTCCCAACAGGTGTTCGAAGTGCCGGAAAGGCATCCTACTTCCTGGCCCTGTTCCCATACGTCGTGATGGGTATCCTTTTGGTTCGGGCTTGCACGCTACCCGGTGCAATCAACGGCATCATCTACTTCCTCAAGCCCCAGTGGGACAAAATACTGGACCCCAGTGTATGGTACGCGGCCGTTACCCAGTGCTTCTTTTCGCTATCGATATGCTTCGGTAATATCGTCATGTACTCGTCGTACAACAAGTTCCGCCACAACGTGCAACGGGATGCCAACATCGTGACCACTATTGACACTTTAACGTCACTGTTGGCCGGATGTACGATATTTGGGATTCTCGGCCATTTGGCGCACGTTGTCGGTAGCACTGATGTTGGATCCGTGGTGAAATCTGGAGCTGGTTTGGCTTTCATCTCCTACCCGGAAGCAATTGCGAAGTTTGATTTTTTGCCGCAGGCATTTTCAGTGCTGTTCTTCTTCATGCTGTTCGTGCTGGGCATTGGAAGTAACGTGGCGATGACCTCGTGTGTGATGACCGTGATCAGGGATCAGTTCCCGAAGGTCAAAAACTGGCACGCCGCTACGGGGATTGCCATTTGTGGAGTGGCATTGGGAAGCGTCTACGTAACACCGGGTGGTCAGTACATTTTGACACTGGTCGACCATTTCGGAGCTTCGTTCATCGCGCTGGTACTGGCTATCGCAGAGTTGATCACAATTGGATGGATCTACGGTGTTGATCGGCTTTGCAAGGATGTGGAATTCATGCTCGGTACCCGGCCAAGCTTGTACTGGCGGCTATGTTGGAAGTGGTTCACTCCTCTGCTGATGGCCGCCATCTTGATCTACAATTTAGTATCGTTGGAACCTCTGACTTATCAAGGCTATGTCTATCCAAATATCGCTTACGGTGAGTTAAGACGTGATGTATTGTTCGTAGTCAAGAAATAAAATATCATTGTGCATTTATAGATATTGGGTGGTTGATAGCTGCAGTTGGCCTTCTTCAATTGCCAATTTGGGGGACTATCGCTGTTTTGAAACAAGATGGAAAAAACTGGACAGAAGTGAGTTACGATTATATTACTTTCCTAACCTAAAGATATAAACAATACTTTTTGACATTTCAGAAATTGTTGAACGCTTTCCGACCATCGCAAGACTGGGGTCCAATTGATTCTAACCTTCATCAAGAGTACAAAAAATTCATCAACGAAGACTGCTGAATCGGCCATGTTTTAAAATAAGACGCAAAGAGCTGCCAATAGGGAAGGTACGAATTGTGAAACAATACAAAAAACAAGGCTCATCAAAGCTGATTACTTACCCAAGTGCTGAATAGTATTACTTTTTAATAATGGATTGTGATATATGTATGAGAAACCCATGTATTATACTGTAATATAATTTATTTTATTTTTACGACCATAAAAAAAGGTTTTTTTGTTATCACAGAAATCCATTGTTATCACACGATTGCATAGAACAAAAGGTTCTTGTCTATACTATTTTCATTTCATTGCAAATCTGACTCTGAAGTGGCCTGCGCTGTTCGTAAAATTCCTCTCTATTTCACATAGTCCAAACTCGTGAAAAGTCGGTTAACAAAATGAGAGAAAATTTATATTAAACTCTGCTGTTATATTGAAAACATTATTTGATCTCAATTAATTGAATGGATATTTAAAATTTAAAAAACAGCTGTTCAAGCACTCGCCGTTCGTGTACGGCTACTATTCCTCTCGTTTGTTCCTGATCGCTCCTCCGCAATGTCTAATTTCTTCTTCCACTAATCAAGCCACTTTCTTCCGAAAATTGGGTCACTTTGTCACTGTGAATCGCTTCCTGATGATTTTCACTTCACTCCCGTGCGCGCGTAATTAATTTTGGAACTGTTTCGGACCTTATCTAGTGATAATTCGCAGTTTGCCCTTTCGTCGACTGAAACTCGCGACGGACGATTTGTATCTATTTACAGGTTTGTGTACTCATTATTTACAATATTTACATTTATAACAATTTTCATTTTACAAGCAAAAACAAATAATTTTGTATTAAACATCCCGGCCGCCAATGAAAATTTCAAATACACTGGGTTGTGACACAGTTCGACGCCCCTTTTGGACGACTGATCTTGAACGATATATGTATGTTGATGTTGGTGTCGTCGGTTGAAATCTATCGGATAGATGGAACAGGAACCCGGAAAATCTGGAAGGTGGGAACGGCTGAGCTTCTGAATGAAAGGGAAACGAACGGACACTTGCCTATTGTCAAGTCCTGTCCGTTGGGTCGGGGACCCAACGGAGAACTTTGTTCCTCTTTACAGATGCTCCAGGATCACGCTCGATTCCCCCGAGCTTGGGCCAGGAGTCCTCTCACTTGGCGGAATTTGGTTGAATTGTTAAGTTACATTCTACCGAGGCTGACGTCATTCCGGTCGAATAAAGTTTAGTGAACGACTGGAAGCTATACATGGATGAAAGAGTGGAACGGCTGTATGTCTGGATAATAAGGGAACGAAGGGTACTTGCCTGTGGACAAGTCCCGTCCGTTGGGTCCGGGGACCCAACGGGGAGCCTCGTTCCTCTTTATAGATGCTCCAGGAACACGCTCGATTCCCCCGAGCTTGGGCCAGGAGAGCCCTCGACTGGCGGAATAGTATTGGTCGTTGATTGACTCATCTAAACGATGTCGAGATGCTTTGGTGAATGGGGATGTTACAGATAGTTGAAGAGTGTCTGGAAGCTGTACGAGTCTGGAAGGGTTGAACGGCTATATTTCTGAATGAAAGGGAACGAAAGGGTACTTGCCTATGGTCGAAGTCCCGTCCGTTGGGTCCGAAGACCCAACGGAGAGCTTCGTTCCTCTTTACAGATGCTCCAGGAACACGCTCGATTCCCCGAGCTTGGGCCAGGAGACCCCTCGACTGGCGCATTTCCATCGTTTTCTTGATACGTAGCTACGTTGGCTGGCTCTACCTCCACTGGTAGCAAGCAAAGCTTGCCGATGGCGCGTTGTGTTATTCCAGTGCATGTCTTCACGTTTGCTACTCTGATGAGCCCGTCTGTACCAGGTAGTACGCTTAGTACACGACCAAGCTGCCATTTCTGCGGCGGACAACGCTCATCAACCAAAGCGACGATTGAACCGATTGCCAGATTACTTAATTCCCTAGTCCATCGATATCGATTTTGCAGGGTTGCTAAGTAATCTTTGTGCCAACGTGACCAGAAGTGCTGCGTCAGCAATTGATCACGTTTCCAACGGGACAGTCGGTTTTCGGGAAAACACTGCAAATTTGGTTCTGGGATAGCATTAAGGGGCCGATCGATTAGAAAGTGGCCTGGCCCGAGGGCCATTTCGTCCGATGAATTGATGGGTATTGGTGTAATCGGGCGTGAGTTTAATTGGGCTTCAATCTGTACTAGTGCAGTTTGAAGTTGGATCTCGGATAAGTTGGCAATGCCAAGGATTTCGCAACAGATACTTTACGGACTTCACTCAGGCCTCCCAGATGCCGCCAAATGTTTGCGACCGCGCGGAATGAAATGGAAGTGAATACTATCATCTGCACATGCCTTGGCTACTGCTTCTTGATGCTGTTGTCCGATGAATAGTTTTCGAAGTTCCTTCAATTCTTGATGAGCCCCGACAAAGATTGTCCTGTTGTCACAGTAGATATGTGCGGGAATCCCTCTACGACCGGTGAACCGTCGAAGACAGGCGATGAATGCTTCAGTAGTCAGATCCATGACAAGGTCCAGGTGGACTGCCTTTGTTGCCATGCAGACGTACACGACAATGTATGCTTTCAATAAGGTGATACGGGAGCTTCGTAACATAGTGCGAACGTAGATTGGGCCTGCGAGATCGATTCCAACGTTCTCGAACGGATACGCCTGATTGACCCTTACACTCGGTAGATTTCCCATCAACTGCTCAAGAGTTCTGGGTTTCGCACGTGCACAGACCATACAACTGTGGACAATTCTACGCACTAAATTCCGGCCGCCAAGAGGCCAGTATCGTTGGCGTATAGTGGACAGCAACAAATTTGGACCGGCGTGGAGAGTCTTAAGATGCTCCCTCCTTGCAATCATTTCAGTTAATCGATTCTTGGTCGGTAGAACGATGGGATGCTTCTCGTCGATAGATATTGATGCGTTGTGTAGACGACCTCCAACTCTGATTATTCCGTTCACCACTTCTGGATGAAGGAAGCGAAGTTTCGACTGATGACCCACCGGTTGACCTGAATTGAGCAGGCGGTATTCTTCTTTGAAATGGAGCTGCTGAACTCGACGAATTAGTGTAATAAGCGTACGATCGATTTCTTCCGGAGAAAGGAATCCTGTTGCTAGTGGTTCCTTCTTCTTGCTGCGAACGCAGTTGTCGCAGAATCGGCGGAGCCAAGAACCGATTCGGAGGAGATAACCAAGATTGGAATAACGGTAGATTAAATCCTCTTTATCTTCTTCGATTGCCTGCCAAGCTACTACTTGTCGTCTTTCTTCGTTGATGTTCGCCTTGGGAATGTATTTCTCCGGCCACGGACACGTTGCAAAACTAAGCCAATGTGGTCCATGCCACCACAGTGCACATGCCACAAGTTCGTCGAGATCCATTCCTCGAGAGATGAAGTCAGCTGGATTGTCTTGTGATGGTACGTGGTTCCATGTAGCTTTAACAGTCAGCTCCTGTATTTCTGCCACACGGTTCGCAACGAATGGAGCCCAGGTTTGAGGTATTCCGGAAATCCAGTTCAGAACGATGGTGGAATCCGTCCAGAGGAAAATTGAAACCGTATTGTCGATATTCTCCAGAACCTGACCCAGAAGTTTCGACAAGAGCAGTGCTGCGCACAACTCTAGACGAGGGATAGTCTTGATATTGACGGGAGCGACCTTGGATTTTGCAATGAGCAAACGAACCGTGCACTGGTTCTCACTATGGATTGAACGCAAATATACGCAAGCTCCGTATCCCATCTGAGAAGCATCGCTAAAGCCGTGCAGTTCTTTTCTTTTGAAGACGGGACTTATAACGTGTCGAGGAATGCGGAGTTGTTCGAAGCCGGACAGTTTAGTCTTAAAATCTAGCCAGTCTTGTCCAAACTCATGAGGAACGGGTGAATCCCAATCGAGTTGTAGTTTCCAAAGAACTTGGAGCTTCATTTTGCCTTCGCAATTGTTGGACATGCAAAACCCAGCGGATCGAAAAGACTGCTGATCTGTGACGCTAGCGCTCGTTTGCTGAGCACCGGGAATTCAACCCAGTGAGGTGGCTTGAACAATAGGAAGTCTGTCGATGGCTCCCACCTCAGACCGAGCGTTGTGATGGACGCTTCGTGGTCCAGATCTCTTAGTGTGCTTGTTTCGCGAAGTTCCGGCGGAATGGTTTCAAGAACAACTGGACTGTTGGATGACCATTGCCGGATGGTAATACCTGCTGAAGCGAGCATTGTGATCAACTGTCCACAGGTCACGGCAAGAGAGCTTTCCTCATCAGAACCAGAAAGAAGATTGTCGACATAAAAGTCGTGACGCAAAATATGCGCTGCCTGTGGGAATTTATCCTTTTCGTCGTCTGCTAACTTTTGAAGCACTCTGGTTGCCAGGAATGGAGCACTGTTAGTACCATACGTAACGGTGCACAACTGGAACATTTTCAACGGTGAATCGGGATCATCACGCCAAAGGATTCGCTGCAACGGCTGGTCCGACGGGTGGACCAGGATCTGTCGGAACATCTTCTCAATATCGGCAGCGACAACAAATTGAGGTAATCTGAAGCGCATGATTATCTTGACTAAGGTGTCTTGGATGGTTGGACCAGGAAGCAGAACATCATTCAGAGAGAGGCCTGATTTTGAGCGGCAAGAAGCGTCAAAAACAGTACGAAGTTTTGTTGTGGAGCTGTCCATTTTCATTACAGCATGATGAGGCAGGAAATACTGTGGCTGTATATTGAATTCCCCGGGGTCAACCTCCCGCATGTGGCGGAGCTCCAAGTACTCCTTGACGAACTTGTGATACAATATTTTCTTCTCCGGATTCGCCTCCAGAGACCGCTCCAAACTATAAAAGCGGCGGGTTGCATTGTATCGGTTGTCCTTCAGCTGCATCAGAAGCTCTTCGCGCTTGGGTAGTTTGACGATGAAGCGACCATGTGTATTTCTCGTGGTATTCCGGATGAAGTGTTCTTCGCAGAATCGTTCCGAGGGAGACCAGCCTCGGTTGTCCTGCACTTCTTCTAGCTGCCAGAATCGGTTGACTAGCTCTTCGATAGCACATGGGTTGCTGAACTGGCAGGTGCGAGGATTTGCATGGTCATGATCATTCAGCATGCACTCACCGGAAATCACCCAACCAAACTCGGTATTCTGCAGCAACGGCAGCTGTTCTCCGATGGTTATCCGTCCGTATCGGAGTACTTGGAAGAAATGTGCTGCACCCAGAATCAGATCAATGCTTCCAGACACAGCAAAACTAGGATCGGCAAGATCCACGTGTGGAGGAATCGACCAGCTACGTGTATCTACGGTGAATTGCGGGAGCTTGACTGTTATCGACGGAAGAACGAGCATGGAGGTATCCAACGAGAACGGAGCGACTCGAGACATAAGCGTGACTGTGGATTGGTATTCGACAGAGACAGACTTGTTTCCAATTCCACTAATAACGATGGAATGTGGGAGACGAGATCGTGGTATTTGAAGTCGTTCGCAAAGAGCTCTCGAGATAAAATTCCGTTGAGATGCACAGTCCAACAAGCAGCGTGCAACCTTGGTGCTTCCCTTACCATCTCGGATGTTTACGAGCGCGGTAGGCAAGAGAACGAATCCCGGGCACGGTTCCTTGACATGTGATACGAGAGCGTATTGCGGTGCTACGGAAGCACCTTGAACATCGGCTTGGTTAACAGTGATGGTAGCGGGGAGTTCTTGCTGGATGGAAGGTTGCGAAGCGAACTGAGATTGCGAAGCTGACTGAGTGGATACTTGGGAACCTGGTTGTGTAACTCTACTGGATTGTCCACCAAAAGGATGTTGGAAATCTTCGTGCGTATGAAGAAGAGTGTGATGCTTTCTGGAGCACATCCGGCATCCCTGACTGGTACAGTTCCGGGCGAAGTGGGAACTTGATCGTAAACAATTCATACAAAGTCTTTTCTGTCTTACCAAATCCATCCGCTGACCGACGTCCAGATTCCGGAAGTCCGAGCAGTGGTAGAGATAGTGATGTTGATCGCACTTGGCGCATGGCTTTGCTGGAATTCCAACGGTGGAAGCTTGAACGGATGAACTACTGGACGATACTGCAGTGGCTGTTGCAGGATAAGCGAAGGATTTCGTTGATTTAGACTTGAAGCGGGGCAGAGGTGGTGGTGATGGACTGGTAGGAGCGACTGCAATCAAAACTCGAGCGTAATTCTGCAAGAAGTTGACCATTGTGACGTACGAAGGCATGGTCGTGGATTCATCAACGGTCAAATCTTCCGTCTTGGCGATTCCTCCCAAAACCGAGGCGATATTTTCCGAGTCGAGCCTTGTGCAATAGCTCTCCCATTCCCGAAGTGTGTGGTGATCCAGACGGATTGACAATTGGTACACCAGGAGAGAGCTCCACTTGTCTGCGGGTTCACCAAGGCTCTTGAGGACGGACAATTGCTGCTCAAAATGGTCTACGAGCGTCAGCAACTCTTCTGCTGATTCGCGCTTCATTGCTGGGGTGTCGAAGAGGCTCTTTATGTGGCATTTGACCAGCTGACGTTTATTTTCGAACCGAAGCCGAAGAGTTCTCCAAGCATCCTTATATCCTTGCTCACTTATTTTAATAGGATCAAGGATACGAGCTGCTTCTCCCTCCACAACCCCTTTAAGGTACTGCATCTTTTCCACCGCGCTGATATCACTCCGGGAACCGATGGTGGACTCGAATGAATCCCGGAACACGCACCAATCCTCCAACCTTCCACTGAACTTAGGCAGATTCAGCTCAGGAAGCTTTACTCGAAACAACTGAGCGGGTGGCATAGCATTGCTAGAGGAAGAAGTAGAAGGTTTGGACAACTTACTTAGGTAGAAGGCGGAGAGCGCATAGTATTTGCCATCAATCTTCATTCGCTCTTGCTTCAGGTCGATCGGGTTGTCTTCGGTTGACAGTATTTCCAGTTGCACTGCGATTTCTTGGTACTGATCGTACAGCTTCTCCAAACGTTTCGACCACGCTTCCACATGCCCTTTCAGCTTGGAATCCGTTTCATACTCCTTGGCATATCGCTCCAATAACGTCAACGAATCGATTATATTTGCCTTTTTTCTTTGCAACTCTTCAGCCATTTTGGTTTTGTAGCGTCACTTCCGGTCGTGCGTTAAATTTTATGTGCCACTATTTTTGATTTTGAAGACTTTTTCAAATCGCAACAAAACTTTTGGAAACAATTTATTTTTTCAACAAATCTTTGTTCAGACACACCGCACTTTTCCCACACGAAGCCGCCGAGCAACAGCAACGATCTCACAGCACAGCTGATCTTGTTTACATTCGCACACACTACTGCACGACACTACTTCAATGGGCGATTGATAGGTTTATTTGCTCTGTGGTTTTGTTGCAATTCGATCACTTTAGAACAAAATGGTACTGACCGGGGACGCTACTACACTTTTCATACACTAAAGGCCATTTGCAATTCATGTACACTTTTAGCTTTCAATTTCGCACTTTTCCCATTTGGGTGTTTTTCCGCACTGATTCACATGTAGTTCGAAGGACCATTAATGTTCAAGCACTCGCCGTTCGTGTACGGCTACTATTCCTCTCGTTTGTTCCTGATCGCTCCTCCGCAATGTCTAATTTCTTCTTCCACTAATCAAGCCACTTTCTTCCGAAAATTGGGTCACTTTGTCACTGTGAATCGCTTCCTGATGATTTTCACTTCACTCCCGTGCGCGCGTAATTAATTTTGGAACTGTTTCGGACCTTATCTAGTGATAATTCGCAGTTTGCCCTTTCGTCGACTGAAACTCGCGACGGACGATTTGTATCTATTTACAGGTTTGTGTACTCATTATTTACAATATTTACATTTATAACAATTTTCATTTTACAAGCAAAAACAAATAATTTTGTATTAAACAACAGCTTTTCATCAAATTTGGATATCAATTATCTAAAGTGAGTAATTTAAGGAGATTATAAGAAACCTTCAAACAAAATATGCTGTTGTGGTTTTGAATGCTGATTAGAATAATCCAATCGAATACTTAATTTGATATCAAATTAATAAACTCATGATTTCAAACTTAGTTATCATGTTGATTTCATTGACAGCAAAAAATGCTTTCAATTTTATCCACAGTATAAAAATATGCTCTCATTTTTGCTGTGTTTACCGTTAATCCAGACAAAACCAGATCAACTGGAGTAATTTCAATTTGATTTCAAATGTTTGCTTCTAACGTTTGCATTAAAAAAGTGGACTTTTTTTTCGAATGGTGATAAAAAAGCTAAGACAGTTTTTTGCTTTGATAAATATCCCATGTTCATGTTCGCCAGGTACTTTTTCAATGTTTGGCCGGTGAGCGATTTCAAGCAACTGCATCAAAATTTAACAAAATTTTTAATTCATGATTTTCTATTGAGTTGAAACTTTGCACAGTTTTTCAATTTCATCTAAATCGTCATTTTTCGATATCAAATCTTTTTATTGAGTCACGACTAGCTTTTCAAAAGGGTGTATGTGAAAATGGTTCACAAATATTCAAAGAGCTGCACAGCAAAAACGGAATGTTCGATTGTTATGATTTTTTCAGCAAAGTTAGACAACTAAATGGTGATTCTTAAAAAAATGTACACCGTAAAAATAAAATTTGTTTGCTTAAGAAAATATCATTTTTGTCACAAAAACTCAAATATCTCAAAACCCTATCTTTTTACGAACGTATTTTTTTTAGGGAAAACGGTCCATTATATTAGCTATCTACCATAAAAATTGGGTGATGGTAAACTAATAAACAAAAAAGACATTTCAAACATTTCACAATTTTCACACATAGTAAACAAAAAAATAATTTCCGTGTATTTTTTTCAAGAATCGCAGTTTTATGCTGATTTTATTGTTAAGGGCCTTGCGTGAGTTAAACAAGTTGTTTTTATGATATTCCATATTTATATATTCATCGATATTATGTATATTATATGTATAAATATTATATGTATAAATAAATAAAAATGAATTAACAGATCACAAAAATAATCTTAGATTTGACATTGAATATCAGCACCAGAATATTTTTTTTGCAAGGGAATGATCGATGAGTCTCTCTACTCGATCTATCATATTATCCTAATTATTAAATTAAATGTGGCAGTTACACAATGTTGTTATAGAAACTCTAAGAGTTTTGGGTTTGAATTTCGGTATGGGTTATGATATCATGAAAACAGTTTATTAATACTTATTTTTTATTTATTTTTATTAAATTTTTTTACAATATCGAACACTTTTGAATTATTATCAGCACAGTTTGAGTATAGTTTTACTTTAATTTTTTATTTCTATTAATTTTGAACTCATCAATGGCATCCTGAATAGACCACGAACTTGGCAGCATCGACAAAATCAATAATTTTTCTTTCCTTGTCGTGGCTGCATTCGAGAGCCTTTCCTTCATATTTATACATAATTACCTCATCGTAGTCTGTATTTTCCACATCATCAGGACCTAATTTGAATAGGTTTCTTCGTACAGCTTCGTTTATTTCACGGTATTTTTTCTCCGGGTAATAAACGTAGTCCATCTTACTCCATTTAATCGGAGTCACTTTTATCCCAGCTATGCCCTCATTAAAGCGTTTGATGTTGACCTTTTGGATACACTCATCTTCCGATTGATTTGTTGAAACAGATTTTGCTTATGGTACGGTGGCAAGGCTCTCAGTATTTGATTTTGGAGCATAACCAGTCGCTTTCAGTTTATCTATGGTGCTTTCGGTGAGATTTCTTAACTCTTTTGAACATTTTTTTCCATCAAACGGCCTACAACAGTTGAGAAAGCGGCTACTCATGTTGTTCGTTATATTCCAATAAACAAAATCACTTTTAAGTTTTTACTGACTAGTTTGGTGTCATTAAGCGGGCTTGGTAGTCATATGGCTACTGCTTCTGCCTCATACGCAGGAGGTCGTGGGTTCAATCCCAGGTCCGTTCCATTCTCCTACTTTGTATCTTTCTCTTTATTTCTCATGTTCTAGCAATCGCTAGAACTGGAAATGGACTTTCATACCGTTTCCATTACTATTCCTATACCTTCAACTTGAGTATTCTAACAGTAATCTGCTAGAATTGGAAATGAACTTATAGAGCTCGTTTCCTACATCCAATTAGAAATTCCATCAGTTACCTTCTCCTATCTATCACATTGGCAGCTCGTTAACCAAGACGGACCTTTGCCTCTCCAACCAAACCCAGAAATTCCAAAAAATTCCACATGAACTCGTGGCAAGTGCAGAGGTATATTCGGCTTGCAGTGGGCGAGTGATTGCAAAATCATTTCCTCCCCCTTCCCTACATTGACTTGCATTCTGATGTGGCAGGCGCCAGTATGACCTAACAAATGAGATCACCAGTACTTGTACATTGAAGATGTGTGCTAGTCCCAAGCAAACATCTGTTGGTTCCCTATGCAAGAACAGCTGATCTGGTCATAATGGAGTAGCAACTACGAGCAGACAATCAAGCTCAAGCTTTACTGACTAGTTTGGTGTCATTTGCTTGACTGAACAAAAAAAATACCATAAGATCTTTAAAAACCTTAGTGGTAGTAATTTTTTGCTTTTTCGTGAGCATTGTCATGGTATGTACCTATCATGCATTTGTTGTTGTTGGAGATACCCGTTTCCTCCCGATCATAAAGTCTATTCTCTAAGAGGTATATTTTTTGCAGGTAAACTATAGACGTATACGTGTATATAAATCTTTGATTTTGCAGCTTTTGTCTTGAAAATAACATTTCTGATATGTTTCTTATTATCAACAGGTTTCAAAACTATTAAAAGAATTTTTCGCCAGTCACGTACAATGAAAATTATGACATTATCAATACTTTTGATCACAACACTAAATCGTGTCTAAGTTTCTTATAAATGCTATGAATAATTAAATCAAAATATCATGAAAACAACTTGTTTAAATCACGCAAAGCCCTTAACAATAAAATCTGCATCAAACTGCAATTCTCGAAATAACCTACACGGAAAAAAATTTTTTTTTTACTAAATGTGAAAATTGTGAAATGTTTGAAATGTCATAACTTTTTTGTTTATTAGTTTACCATCACCAAATTTTTATGGTAGATAGCTAATATAATGGACCGTTTTCCGTTTATGTTCTTAAAAAGATAGGGTTTTGAGATAATTGAGTTTTTGTGACAAACATGATATTTTTAAAGGTAAAAAAAATTTTTTTTACTGTGCACATTTTAAAGGCTCCCCCAAACACACGCGACGCGATTCTATCGCTTGGCGACAGCGATTCTGCTGCCGTTGGTGTGGAAGCGTAAATTGAACATTGCCTGCAGCGACCCAACGATAGAATCGCGGCGACTAGTTGTCGCCGTCGCAACGATGAAATCGCTTAGGTCTGGGGGAGCCTTAATTCATTGCAAATAAAAAAACATGCATTATTGCAAATAAAAAACATGAAAAATTATTTTCTTTCAAATTTAAAATATGTACAATGAATGATATTTCTTTAGTTTAGCCAAGTTGGCTTTTTTTTCGTTTGTTTCACTTACTATTCAAGTTTAACATTGGGTACCCACGGCATACAAAAACAAGGCACTATCGTAACGTATGTAAACATCAATTTTCATAGTAAACAATTGACGTCATTGGTATCGCTACTTGGGGCGAAGCAAGCCAACGCTCTACGATTTAGTTTGGCCTTCTTTTGCACTCGTTCATACTCTTCATACTGCGATAGCAATCACGTCACTTTAGAACTGTCATTTTCTTTACGAGCCTACCTTGATTCTGTATTCCGTACCACAGATAAGAGCAGATTCACTTTTGGAGTCTTCCATTTTATCCTCAACGTAATTTTGACTTGAGCTTGGATATTAGTGTCGAAGTTTCGAATTGTTCCATGAGGAGACAACGGACTTGAAAGGTGATCTTCGTCCATACTTATGTGGTAAGGGTGTTTGGGCTCGCTCACAGGATTCCCTCTTCCATCAATTGTGCCGACGCGCTTACCAAATCCAAATTATGGAAGCGGGTGGGTGGTTGGGGTTGCTTGCGAGGTTATTCTTCCTTCTGATGCTGACCGATATCCAGCTTTCCACGCTCACCATAATGGCGGATGCTATAAAAAAAATGACATTAACTGCTTCCCAACACTGAACTGAAATTATCATCTAAGCAAACAGATATTTTACGTTACCAATAACAGCCAATGTGTTGTTTATTTTTTGTCAACAAGAAAATTCATGTGGGAATTTAACATTTCGTAATTAATTTGAAATATTTCTAATTTCTGCTTTCTTTCAGATATTTGAGGGCCTTTTTCATTCTGCGATGTCTACACGTCTCAACAATAGACGTAAAAATTTGCTCCGAAAATCAAACATTTAGAGTTGAACCTGATTCTGCTGTGAAATCATCGCGAAAGTGTCCCCGATGAAATTTCACACATAAGACACTATGAAAATAAAGAGAAAACTACGCCCCTTTAACTCGAAATTTTGGTAATAAATTGTTTACTTGTTAGAGACAAGGGCTAAGAATAGGATACAGTGCATTGAAGTGGTCAGTACATTGGTGATGAAACGGAATTTCTTCGAGCTTCGGTCTTCGCATCTATTCTTCGGTCTATTACCGGTAGTCAGGAAATTGCTGATCCCGAGCAATATCCGGGGGTACCGTAAATAAAACGCTATCGGCCTCTTCTCTCCATTGATAGTAATTTTCTTTCCTTTCTAAAGATTTCTTTTTCTAACATTTTGCACAGGATTGTGTTGATGTGTCGTCATGAGATGTCATTTAGATCGTGATAGAACTTTAGGCTAATTATGGTTGATCCCAGTACGGTTTCTAGATTACACTGCAAGCCAGAGCATGCGTACTACCTATAATATAACATACGAATGCAGAGGTCGAAAATCTTACACCTTCATATTTAATAATTGTTGAAACACTGAATGAAGTTTCCTACAGCAAATGCTAATTAATAATGTAGAAAACCCGAAAGTTCAAATTCTTAATCACTTCTGGTGACTAAACTATATTCTAAGGTTTACATAATTGATGGGTGAATGTAGATTAAGCATGTAATAGATAATATATGAATAACGAATTTATTTCAACATTAATTCCTCAATTTATTTGTAGTCTTGATAGCTTGCATGTTTTTTTATTGTTTCCGAAGTGACCATGCACATGTCTCAATCCTTCGGCACGAGTCTTATTGGCGGTAAGCGTTTGATAATTGCAACAATAATTGTATTCATTCCAATTGTATTCATTTCATTCCACAACATCTGAAATGAAATTTTCAATAGAAAAGATGCATACAAATCAAGAGGGAAAACAGAGAAAAAGTGTTTCGGTACTTGCGTGTATTTCCTTGTTGTTGAAAAAATAACAAATTCCAGGTTGTCGTTGGCGACGAAAAACGTCTGCATGCTGAGACGAAAATTTCAGTTCAGTGTCGGGAAGCAGTTAACGTCAAAATTTTTATGGCATCCGCCATTATGGCCAGCGTGGAAAGCTGGATAATTTCCTAGTTTCCGTTTCAGCGTTCGATGATGGAATGAGTCTTTTCCAGTAGTAGTAGTAGTAAAATTCTTTTTTATGCAATCATTTTTTGTTCTACAATTATTTTGTTTATACATATACAGTGATCGACCGGTTTGGCCCATCAACTTCGATTTGATTTTTTTTTATATTGGTATCTGAGTTTTAAAATATAATATATCATTACGGCCTTAAGTGTGTTTTTTTTAAATTTGATAACCTAACTACTATGTACATTCATATTTACAATAAAAATTTGATAACCTAGATTGGAACTTCTTGGTCCGAGTACAAGCAACGGACCCTAAACTTTTCTTTACACTCACCAAAGCGTTAATGTAAGGTTTTCATCCCGGCCAGACGGTGGACCTCGGTTGTTCTTGTCCTGGGAGGGGTGTTGAGGATCATCCTCAGGAATTTGTTTTGGACCCGTTGAAGTTTGAGGTGGTGGGTTTTAGCGCAGCTCTCCCAGACCGGCATGCCGTATTCGATCACAGGGAGGATGATTTGCTTGTAGACAGCAAGCTTATTTTCAGGGACAATGACGACCGGCGGTTGATCAAAGGGTACAGTAGTTTCAACAAAACGTTACACTTTGTCACCGTTTTGTCAACCTGTTGCCTGAAAATAAGCTTGCTGTAGAGGGTCAAGCCAAGGTAGTCGGCCTAATTGGCCCATTCCACAGTCGTGCCATTGAGGATGATTTTACAGTCCCCAGGCGGAACATGTTTAGGGGATTTGGAGTGGGGGAAAATGATGACCTGGGTCTTCGCCGCGTTGATACAGATCTTCCAGCTGGTGAGGTACTCTGTCAGGGCATCCAGGCCTCGTTGGAGTTTTGCCACTAGCGCTCTGATCACTCTACCGTTGTAGACGATGGATGTGTCATCTGCGAACAGAGACAGAATGCCGCCTTCTGGAGGTTCTGGCATGTCGGAGGTGAACAGATTGAAAAGCAGGGGCCCGAGGATACTGCCCTGGGGGACGCATGCGACGATGTTGTGCGCATTGGAACTCGCTTCGCTGATTGAGACCCGGAATGTCCTTGCCGACAGGTAATTGTTGATGATTTTCACCAGGTAGCTGGGAAGATTGATGCGTTGTAGTTTGTACACCAGGCCATCATGCCATACATTGTCAAATGCCTTCTCGACATCGAGTAAGGCCATGGCGGATGTTTTCGAGACAAACTTGTTCCGTCTGAGGACGTTGGCAACTCGGGTCAGTTGGTGTACAGTTGACCAGGCTTGTAAAATGTCATCTGCATGTCATTTGACTAATTTGTTCATAACTTTCTTTAGAAGCAAAATTTCTTCCATAATTTTGAATGTACTCATAACGCTTGAGTAGGGTTATATTTTTGTCCAAGGGTACATTGCTCTAAGTATAACATCAAAGGCTGGAGAGTGAAAACTCTCCAAAATGTCACGTGTCATTTGACATAATGTCATTTGAATGACATTTTGCCTCCCACGCCCCAGATTACATATTTACAGCAAAGTCTCGTTAGACAAAGTTGTAGGCCTATTTAACCGCTATAAGTTCGTCATACAACATGAATTGATAGCTACCTTCTGAAAAAAGTTCTGGGAAAATTATACAAACGAATGCAAATGACATTTTACAACACTGCAGTTGACCGACCGCGTCGGAAACCAAACTGTTCCTCGAGCAAGATGTTGAGATTTTCGGCAGACTCAAGTAACCGGTGATGAATAGCTTTTTCGAATAGCTTAGATAATCCTGAGAGAAGGCTGATTGGACGATAACTTTTGGGGGAGGAAGGATCCTTCCCAGGCTTCCGGATGGGGATGACTTTCGCTGACTTCCAGGACGATGGGAAGTAGCTGAGCCGGAGACACTGATTAAAGATCAGCGAGAGGTGCTCAAAGAACGGAGCACTCATGTGTTTGAGCTCGAGATTCAGGATGCTGTCGAAGCCTGGGGCCTTCATGTTCTTCGATGATTTGATATAGGCCGTCAATTCGCCAGCTGAGATCTTCAACTCCTCCGAGATGTCGTTGGGAATCAAATGGCTGTTGTTAGCATGCTCGTTGACGGCTGCTTCGTGTGGACTGATGATGTTCTGCCCAAGATTGTGTGAGCTGACGAAGTGACGACATATTTCAGCGACCTTCTCTGCAGGAGTTATCAAGCGATCTTTAGAGCCATTATTGTCTAGTGCAGAGGTTCCCAAACTGTGGGTCGTGACCCCCAGGGGGGTCGTGGGCTGTTCAGTGGTGGATCGCGAAAGACAAATTCTAATTCATAATTTTGTTACTATTTTGTCCCACAAATTTATTCCATATTTTGAATTAAGATCTAACTAATGGTTAGATGATTAAAAAACAACAAAGCTGACGAGGTCAACGGCCTTTTTTTTATACGATATTTGGGCAAGTAGAAAGAAGTCCTTTACAATCCAACTGTAAGCCCCGAACCCAATCCAAAACCAATCCTAATCCAATTCGAATCCGATCTAAATCAAATCCAAATATAATTCAAATCCAATCCAAATCTAATTCAAATCTAATTCAAATCCAATCCAAATCAAATTGAAATCCAATCCAAATTCAATCTGAATAAAATAATCCAAATCCAACCCAAATTCAAATTCAAATTCCATCCAAAACCAATCCACATCCAATCCAAAAAAATGACGAATTTTTGACAAATATAATTATGGTATATAAAGCAATTTATTATAGTTTGTCCAATCTTTTATCTAATTTCACAAAATCAGTGCATATTTGGTACCTGGTGGGTCGCAGGCAATATGGGATTCTGCTAGGTGGGTCGCATATCCAAAAGTTTGGGAACCTCTGGTCTAGTGGGATCAAAGGTGGAATGGGTCGAATCTTGGATTTTTGTATTTTGGTCATTTTCCAGAACGGCTTAGCATAATCTGGGAGAGTGCGGATCTTTTTGAGAAGTCGTTATTTTTTAGGTCCACCATTCTGGCCTTGATATTTTTTGTAATTCGATTGCAGCGTGCCTTAAGCTCAGGCAGTCCAATACGCTGAAACTGCCTGCGAGTGACATTCCGCAATCGAATCAAATCTTTGGTGAGTGTATCGATGTTTAAGGAGTTGCTTACCTGCCGAGCCGTCGAGACATGCTGCTCTCTGGCCACCGAGATTGGCTCTTCGATGGCGCACAGCTGGCGGTCGATACTTTCCGGCGTCTCCGGACGCACCTCGTATTTGATGGTGTTGTCGACGCACTGCTGGAACCGCTGCCAGTTCACTCGATGGTAATTTCGCCGTAACTGCTGGTGCCGATTGACCGAGGAGCCCACTTCCGCCACCACCGGATAGTGATCCGAACTGAGCTCCTGGTGGACGACCGGGTGCGATACGTGATCATTCAAGTTCGTTATGTATAGGTCGAGGGTTGCGTGGATACCGGACCGACTCAGCCGAGTGGGGGAATTCGGGCTCAAGATCGTGTAGTGGCCTTCCTCCATGTCGTTGCTCAAGATGGTGCCGTTTCGATTGCCGCGACTGTTGCCCCAGGCTTGATGTTTGGCATTCAAGTCGCCGGCAATGATATACTGGGCTTGCCTCCGCGTCAGCTTGACGATGTCCCTCTGAAGGTCCATCGCCGGCTTTGGCTTGCGTTGGAAAGTACGACACGATGAGTGCGATTGTGCCGAAAGCAGTGATGATTTCGACACTGATGGCCTCGATGACACTGAGCTGGAATCTTGGAAGCAGACGACAGTTGATGTTGTAGCGAAGAGCGATAGCCACACCGCCTCCGCTGGTCGGCCGGTCGAGTCGCACGATGCGGAAGTCTGGGATGTTGACGTTCACCTCCGGTTTTAGGTGCGTTTCGGTGATAAACGCCGAGTCTATTTCCTTCTCCTCACGGAAATCCTTCAGCTCAATTATTTTGCTCTTTAGCGAGCAAGCGTTCCAGTTGACCAGGCCCACCCTAGCAGCCATTACGGGATTAATTTCAGAATATCCTTTTACTCGCTTGAGAACAAAAAAGCGGCTCTATCTGAAGCTACCAGACAATAACCCTTTCTATATGCATGATCATGCTATAAAGTGACAGGGTCAGATTCGATTATCAGAACTTTTGCCAGATTTATACACAACCAAACGATTATACCAGCATTGTAATGATACATATGTAAAGAACTTATACTGAAACACTGCTTTCTGTTAGGTCATAAAACATATAAAATTTATTTTTTATCAAAAGACTTCTTACGTGTTACTGATTGTGTACTTAAAAATAACGCTTCCACTGATAGCTCGAGGCACTTTAAAAACCGATAAATGCAATTACGTTCCGCTTTTTAGGCCTTTGCCTTACGACTTGGATTGCCGTCAATTTTGCTGGCAGCTCCATCGCACGCCACGAATATCAAGCGCCCATTTTTGGGATCTACTCTGGTCACCGGAAGAGACTGATCCTTGTCGACGAGAATGCTCTTCAGTATGTCCGCCTTGGACTCACCCTGCGAACCAAACAGGCAAACCTTCGCACTGTTGATCAATGGGTATGTCATGGTCACCCGCTTCGGCGGTGGTTTCGGGGAATTCTCGATCGGTGCAATCAGTTTTACCTTTTCGTCCAACAATGGGTGGCCGGGAAAGAGCGAAGCTGTGTGGCCATCTGGTCCGATTCCCAGAATCAACAAATCGAACGATGGAATGTCTTTTGAATTCTCCAAGCCAAACGCCTTGCGAATGGTTTTTTCATAGTCCGTGGCTGCTTCCTGCGGGCTTAAACTACAGTTAACCGGAAAGAAAGCCGATTTGGGAAACTCCGGATGACAGTCCAACAGGTCCCGTTTGTAGACGCCGTATGTCGATTCTTTGTCATCTTCCGGGACGATGCGCTCGTCGCAGAGGAAAATTTGCCATTTACTGAAGTCCGAGCGCAAATCGTACATACCCTCCGATAAGATATTTGCGATTGAACCTCCTAAAATAGAGTCGAATAAACAATGATCATTGAAAATTAATTTATTCACTCACCTGACACTCCAACTCGAAACACGTCCTGTTTCTTCAGCGTTTCATTGGCGGTCATTTCCAGAAGACCGAGAATTTCGTCGCAGACTGCATCGCCGACGCGGTAGAAATCCAAAGCTGAAGACATTTTTATACAACCCGCAAAAATCAATTTCAACCTGGAATAAATTATCCTCGCTGTTTTTTGTCGTCTAAAGGTCAAACTTGCAATCGAACCGATCGTCACAACATAAGAACACGAATGATGTCAGTCCTTTCGTTATGACCTGAGAGTTTTGACTAGCGTTCGATACTTCACTCCAATGATGTGTTGATAAACATTGATACTCGGGAAAAAAACATTCAAACTCTTATTAGAAGTCAGCCGCTATGGATGTGTATTGGTGATTCATTTTCAAGAAAATAATTCCTCTTCGGGCGAACTGATTTCGTGAATTTGTTGAGTTGCCAGTTATTGCGGACATGGCAACTAAATTAATTTATATCAACTTTAATATAAAATGTTTGGCGTTGCGCAAATCTTATGGTTGATTCGGCCAAACAAAATAATTGAATCTCAAGCTGAATCGCTCCAAACAAGTGTTCCACTGTTGCCTTCTATCCCCTAACGATAATCTAATAAGATCTTGAGCGGGATAGTTTCGTGCAAGATTGTATGCAATTTTCTTTGCTTCGAATTGCGGTATGTATGACATATTGTCTATCAACTGCAACGCTTTTCAACTGTAATTCGATAGTAGCAACAGTTTTGCAGATGTTGGACAGGGAAAGTTGATTCAAAAGCATTGCGCATAAGCCCCTAAATTTTATTCCCACTTATGGGTTTCCGCGCCGAGCACTCAGCGCCAGACTCGGCGACAAGGAGATAGTCGTCAAGTTGGTACTCCTGATTTTTTGGCAACTGATGCCGATTGGTTGTGTGAGTGCACCGGTGTCAAAAAATAGAGCTTTTAGCTGAAAATTTAATTGTCAAATGCACATTTTGACAGTAATATAGATGTATGAGTGAATAAAATGCGTAAATGCTCTATTGCGGAAGCAGTCGCTGAAGACAAGTGTCAATGATTTCAGTGACGAAACGAAAAGTTTCAATGCAAAAAGCAATATAAGATTTCTAATGTCGTTCCTGTTCGCGTGACTAACATCTTGGTTACTTCGACCTGGCAGCCAAAGTACCGGTACTACAAGTGTCAAACCGATGTTGATGATGAAACTTAACATCCACTACAACATGGTGCATAAATTATGGCCAATTCAAGCTTGTTGAAGCATAATTTGGCAAAATATTTTAATGACTACAGCGCCACTAGCGTTCTAGTACTTATGGAACGTACACACGGCCAAGCAGTTTGACCAACATTGACTCCACCTCTCGTTTATTCAAACATCCATCCCGTTTTACCAACAGCGGCACGAACAATCAATTAATTCGACCAACAATATCACACACGAACGACCGAAGCGCCAACTTGAGCACCAACCATAAAAAAAAATATATGGGGTGTGTGGTACTAACTTATATATTGCGATTCTTTTCTAAAATTAGCATACTGGCTCACCAGTTACGCGCCGGGTCCCATGCGCCGAGTTGTGCGCCATGCAAAAAGTAAATAAACCAATGTCAAATAGATGTGAGCTTTCGGTAAGCTTTTCCACATTCGCTTGTAAGGTATGTAGCATATTGTCGTCCCTTTACGAAAAGATATTTTTAAGTGAAATTGTTCGAGGTTTAGTAGTTTTTTGCTTTTCTTTCGCCTGTGTTGCGTTCGGGATATTGTTTAAGTGGATATTAGTAGTGCAATTATGTTTAATTTGTGATGTAATATTCTACACTTAAATTGAGTAAAGTACCATAATATGACACAATACCTTAGCGGCGCACAACTAAGCGAGGCAGAGGTGAATGAGCAAAATGCTATAATATCTCGAGAATCACAATACTAGCAAACATTATGATGTTCACTGAACATATGGAATGAATAACTTGACTATGAACATTCATCGTGAGACCAAATAAGCATCCAAGTAGTCGATGTTATACCTTGCCTCATTCAGTTTCCCAAACGTCAAGTAAACAGGACGCGCATCAATAGTGTTTGCCCTGAGTGATTCCTTTCCACTGGTATTCGGGGTTTCACATTGACGATCCTGCCAGGTTTTGCTTCTATTTTACGACAGCAAAACAAAACTTAGATCCTGACAATAAAATACAAACTGGAAAGGAATCACTCTGAGCTGAAGGTGTAAACTGTGTTGTTATATGTGGGACAAAATTTTGGGTAAGTTTCGAAAGCACCGCGCTCAAAGCCGATCGAAAGGACTGCTCCAATGCCGGTTGTTTTGGATCGCGCTGGTAGCCGGTCAACAGGATTGCGCTGAAAGCGGGTTTAAATAACCGCGCTGAGAGCGGGTCGAAAGGATCGCGCTAAAAGCGAGTTGAAAGAACACGCTGAAAGCGGGTCGAAGGGACCGCGCTGAGATATGGTCGAAAGGACCGCGTTCAAAGCGGGTCGAAAGGATCGCGCTGAAAGCGGGTCGGAAGGACCGCGCTGGAAACGGGTCGAATGGATTGAAAGCGGGTCGAAAGAACCGCGCCCAAAGAGGATCGAAAGAACCGCGCTCAAAGCGGGTAGAAATGCGGGTCGAAAGGACCGCGCTTGAAAATGGGATCGCGCACAGCGAACGAATCGAATAATTTAGATCGACAAGACCGCGTACAGTCACTCAAAATAATTGTCACTTTAATTCCACTATAAAAAGTCATGTAGACTTTAAAAATCGAAACTTTCATCTGCCTTACTGGAATCAAATAAAACTTACTCAAATCACAAGTGCATCTTAATAAGAAATGTAGTGGAATTCATTAGAAAACATTGAAAATAATATCTATATACTCTTCTAGTGAATTCTACTCAAAATGAATGTATGAAAAATATATGAGTGGGGTTCTCAGAGCGAAATGTATGTTTATCAACTATCGCTAATGAAACATTTTGCAAAAGCATTATGAGAACGATTTGCGAAGCAAAATATTTGAGTATGAAATAGTTTTCTACTCCTATTTTTGCCCTCGTCCGCTTCTAGTGGACGGGATACAGATCACTAATAGGGATACTATAGAAACAAATTAGCAAAGTTTCACTTAAAATTTAAGTACATGGCCAAACAAAAAATCACTTAAATTTTATTTTTATTTCTAGTGAATTGAGAATAATGAGTGCCATCACTAATAAATCATTTAACTTTTACACACGAAACTACATGGAAAATATCTGCATATGTTTTTAAGTAGCTTCTAAGTGAAAATTATTTTGAGTGGTTAAATGATATTGTCTTGCGCAGTGGCTCAGTACAACGAAGCAGGAAAATAAAAAAGCCATGAATTGTCCAGCTAGTGAGAATTAAAAAAACGATAATGGAATGTTTTTAAATGAATCTGAGACAAAGGTATGTTACAAAAATCTCAATAGAATTGAAGTAAGCTCTTGCGATTGCCATTAATTGTAGTGATGACAAGATTAATTTGTAATCGAAAGACAAGATGCAAAAATTCCATGTTGTCAGATACATCCGATTCTTTTTTTACACGGGGATGCGTTCCGTGTAAAAAAAGTTTTCAGTTCAAAATTTGAAAATCCGTGTAAAAAAAGTTTTATTTTTTTATTTTCTCGACGAATCATGCAAAAATGAACAACTTTGCAAAAATTTTGTGTGGGATTTTTTTAACACGGCCGTGTCCGTGTAAAAACAGGATCGGGTGTTTATTTTTTCATAAAAAAACCCCCCTGCCAATAATAGAACAAAACCTGCCAAAGCCGTCATTCCCCCTACATTACTTGGGAATTTTCTGTCCAATATGGATCATTTGGAATTGTCTAGATTTCCCATTCTTGAACGAGTGTGTGACCACAGAAGCTACATATTTATCCCACCATATGTTATAAATAATCCTATACATATGTTATAAATGAACCGAATGAATCGATGGACATGGTGATAATTAACTGATAGTGGAAACAAAAAGTGTTTAAAAATTGGGCACAAATCTCAAAACTCCGTTTACGAAATCTCAGAGATGCTTTTCGGTTTGATAGACCACACTAATAAAAATCAACACATTTTTATTGGCAAAAATGTAAAGAAATTTCCAAATAAGTTTTATGTGTACGTTAATAACCACCCGCTATAGGAGAATCCACATAAAGGTTATTAGTTAATAACGTGTATGTGTGTTTCCATATATATGCTATGCGAATTCACATAGCCGTTATGTGGGAAATGCTATAGTCAAAATATATGTGTCCCACACATAATGGAAATGATTGGATTTTTGTCAGTGCAGCATTTACAGTAAACCCAATTAAGCAGCACTGCAACAAAGATCAATAGCAAAAAGAATGTGCTGGAATATTTTTTGCGTATGAAAAAAGAAGAAAATATAAATTTCTCGCCAAACAATGATTTATGCCACTATTTTTTTCGGAGAGGGAGGTGGATGTGTGGTACTAGCTTATATACTAGCAAACATTATGATGTTCACTGAACATGTGGAATGAATAACTTGACTATGTACATTCATCGTGAGACCAAATAAGCATCCAAGTAGTCGATGTTATACCTTGCCTCATTCAGTTTCCCAAACGTCAAGTAAACAGGACGCGCATCAATAGTGTTTGCCCGGAATGATTCCTTTCCACTGGTATTTGGGGTTTCACATGGGGGTTTGTGCAACTTCACTACAAATGCTCAAACATGTTCGGCGAACCTTAACTCCACCCCCGACAGCTCAAACCAAAATCTAACCGTTTTATTTTTTTCCAACCGAGCCGCCAACTGTCAAATGGTTGTTCGAACAACTTCACACACGTTCATACAAAGCAGCAACCGAAGCGTTTTCTTAGGGGCGGAGTCAATGTTCGTCAAACTGCTTGACTGGTGTGTACGTTGCTAAACTTCAAAATTATACGAAACTCCATAGCAGCTACATTGAGCTGCACATTCAACGTTTGAAGAAAGCTTTGACTTCGTTGCCGTTTATCGAACAGTTAGCAAACTAAGCTGTGGTAACAAATAAAAAATTAAGATTTGATTTAAGCGTATATTACTAAAAAACTATTAAACTATGAACTTTTTTTTCCCGCGCTCTCACAAAATTTATCTGGTCACATTAAGTTGAATGACTTTCAGCTGTTGATCGTCTAGTGTATAGAATTTTGTTTGATTTTTTTTTGTAGCGATAGAAGCAATGATATCGAACCTCAAAAATTGTTTTCTGAATAACCTAACTAACTCTTTAGTCTTTCTAAAATACCTAACATAAGTTGATACTGTGATTATGAATTAATTAGATAATATTTTTCTAAAGATCTGTTTTGGTTAAAGCTTTTCAACTTCAGGAATATGGTCCACGGTTTTAGCACAGAGAACAGACGTTGAAGCTGCACTCGCCATGTTGTGATAACTTTTTACTGTTCATTTTGAATAACTTTGGAATGTCGCCGTTATCTCGTGCATAATCAGCGCTAGCGTCAGCAAAAAATGCCACTGTGCGCTAGTGTCGTTATGCACGCAAGAGCATACCAGCGCCATCGTGTTGTCAAAATGAGATTGTGAGTTGCAATGTCGACGTCGAAGGCGTTGAGGTTCGGTGTGTTTGTTTACACATGTTTTGCAAGAAATTTTGTTCGAGCTTCCATGTCTGTTCTCTGTGGTTTTAGTTCCAATTTATTTCCAAACACAGAAAATCAAAAATTCCTTCCCATTCCAGATCGCTTGCGATTCTGCAGGGAGAGCACCCAAGTAACAATTAAGGTTGTATCACAGTTTTATAGCGTTCTTCAAAACCTTATCTCAAAACCTTCCATGCAGTCCTCGCAGTTTCCACAACCTCCTGTAGATTTCTATAAAACCATGTTACAGCCAGTTGGCCCAGTTTTATTGCAATCATTAAAACCTAATATGCGTTCCAGTTCAGAACCAACGGTTTTATAATATACTTCAAGTCTCACATAAAACATGCAACATAAAACCTCCTCTAGACTTGGTGGTTTTGAGAACCACTATATAACCATGATACAACCACTTCATGACTATGATACAACAACAAATAAGCCGATAATGAAACAGTTGTTAACTCTCAGGTTGATTATTTGTTTATTGTTTGTACTCGAAAAAAATATGCTTTTCTTCCTGCAATACGTGGATTACATGTCAACAACAAAAATAAAAGAATTATTATCAGCCAGTTCAATAAAAGTTCATATCTGGCTTTGAGTGTTCTATGCATGTTTGAAGGCATGCCAGGGATTTTTCATGGTGAAACCATGATAAATAATCACTATTTTAACAATGCGCTTCGTTAATTTGTTATTATTTAGAACTTTTCAAGTTTAATTAATTGCCTTAGTTAATTACTTTAAAAATAATTTCAATGAATAACCACTTTGGTTGATCAAATAATCAAAGCATTGTTCCTAAAACTTATTAGGATGTCCAATTTTACCGATGTAAAGGTGAAACAGAAATTTGCATGATATTTCGATTATGAAATTCATTATTTTTTTCATATCGGCGACATTTTTTCGAATAAAACTTTGATTGCATAAAAAATGCCTCTATATAACCATCAACTCCTGAATTGGTCCTATCTGGGCATTTCAAACACCTAGAAGTTTTATCTTGGCCTTTTTCAAGACCATGTTACGACTAGCAAGTTTTATCTTGGTCAAACCTAAAGCTTGGTAGTTTTATATATAATGACAACATGACAATGTAGACAGATATAAAAAAAATCATAAACAAACTTTTTCTGCCCTCGGCATCGAATGCAAGTACTTTTAAAAATAAGTATTTCAATCAAAAAGCATATAGTGGCAATTGTTAAATGGTATATTTTGTACCATAAAAATGTTTTACTCGTGTTAAATTGGCAAAGCATGTATGGATTAAATACATATTTTCATACCCCTCATGAGCAAATGCTGTTTGAACAGTTTTTTCAACGACTTAAATATATAAGGGAACTGCTCCTGAATTTCAACTCATGGCACCGATGTTCATCCCATTGAAAGCAGAGCAATGGAAAGGTATTTGATTTGTGATTTTTTTCAGCAGGAGTTCGCATGTTGACAAAAAGAAGCGAAGAAATTGGTGTTGTATTTCTTTACTTCCCGATAAGATGAATGTATTTTCAGTGAGTGAGATGGAGATCGGAACAGTTCCCCTACATAATTCACGACATAGAAAAAACTGCTAATGTTTTTTTTCATATTCGACTGAAAGCGAAATGAAAAAACTTCCGTGGGTCAAACAAATTGTGCTGAAAATTTAGTTTCTATAGAGTAGAGTGGGGCAAGAGTGCGCGTGGGGTAAGAGTACGTTTTCGATTTTTTGAAGTAATAAAAAAAGATAAACTAGCAGTACTACATCAGTTTGACAGGTATTCTGGCCAACTATTATCATGTGTAATTGTAAACGATTTGAATAAACAACAAGGGAAATATGGACTTAGATAACTTTTTGGTCATTTTGCAAAAAATAATTGGATTTCCGCAACTAGTATTTCATTACCATATATACGTTCAATCAGGTGAACATTATACCATTTCGATAACCTATTATATAGAGTACTTTATGGTACAGAACACCAATCCGGTTAGTTTTTCAAGAAGTCAAAACAATTGCTTGAATCATTTTTGGGACTGTGGGGTAAAAGTACGCAGGAACCGGTGGGGCAAGAGTACGCATATGAATCTTCAAGTTATGATGTCAAACCCGTATCTCCGGCCGAAATAAGACTTCTTCCAAAGCGTAAAGATCCACAACTAAGAAAAAAATGGACACAATTCGAAATTATCACAAGTTTTTAGGATAAGTTGAAGTAATTCGGTGTTAGAAAAGGCCTTAGCGAACAAAGCACTGAAGCGAAATAATGAAATTGTATTAGGACTTGTTGTACACCTAAACATAGTACGAAAACACAATTTCATCTAAATGATAATTTCATTTAATCAAAAGAAACATTCATAAATTACGCAACATTTAGCTGGGAGGGGTTGCGAGATGTGTGACGATCCATATATTTTTTAGAGGATTCATACAAATAGTGTAAGGTAGGGGGGGGGGGTAATAAAATAGCCAAATTTACGTTACGTGATTGGTGGACTTTCTTTAAGGAAAATGCCTTTGTATACGCCACGCAAAACCTGATATATATTTTTGCCTCTGTAGTTTTTTATATATAAAAAACAATGGTTTTTCGAATGGAAGTGCACATTTTTAGGACTCCCTCCCCCTTTAAGAGTTACGTAATTCTTAAACATTCCCTGATATATGCTCATTAAACATCAATTAAATGTTATTAACTCTTATTTGTGTTAATATATACTTAAAGCACATGATAGGATAAATGCGTACTCTTACCCCACCCGATGCGCACTTTTACCCCACCGGTGGGGTAAGAGTGCGTTTTTCACTTGTCTTGCAATAAGGGTTCTACTAAAACGAATCTCAATAATTTCAATATTTTTTCCACTGGGTAACATAAAGGAAGAGTATATAAATCATCGACACTGATTTGATATGCAGAAGCTTGCTTCATAAGGGCCACATGATCGATTGAAAACTAAGTGCGTACTCTTACCCCACTCTACTCTACATAGTAGTAGTTTCAAGCTTCGTATTCCTATGCAGGCCTTCTTCAGGAGTAAAGGTTATATGTGGGTTTTATACAGGACTCTACGAAGCTTGGCAGCTTTTATAAGTCTTGATCAAAACCAACATATAACTTAACTGCTGGCTTTATGTCAGTTCCATTTTTTAGCTCTGAGGAGGAACACAGGAGCATTATAAAACCTAAAGAGCTGTGGTTTTATATTGGAATTCAAAACGTAGTTCTCAAGTACTCTTGCGGATCTAATTAAATGACAACTGAATAAAACCAAAATAAAACTTTAAGCATTTCTACATGCCGTAATAAAACCTCTATAAAACTAGTATAAATCTTCGAAGCATTGTGATTGTTACTTGGGCATAGTGCTTGAGTTTTGCATGCAGAATCGCATCGTTTCACTTATTCGCCACAAAACATCTCGCTTCAAAAAGCAGCAAAACCCAATAAAAGCGTATTTTATGTTACCGATGGATTTATTTTTCATTGTTTTAAGAAGAGAAAGAAAATTCGATTAATTCAACGGAGAATAAAACGTAGAATTTGTGGAAATCCAATATAACGCTAGGAAAAGGGACCACTAGCGTAAACACGTCTTACCTGTCAGAATGACTAAAGCTGAAAGAGGACGAGGTTTTCTAGGTTGCTACGATGAGCTGATACATGAATACTAATGATGAACCCAAGAGTCATATCAAGGTTACTGCATATCATGCGTTCTTGAAGTTCATCATCTAGTACCACACATCTTCCCTCCTCTCCAGAATAAAAAACAATATCAATAACAATGGAATATAAATAATATATAATATATATAAAAACATAAACATATTTAAAATAATGCATTAATTCAATAATATACGCTTCCGAACCGGAACAATAAATACAATATTACACATTTAGTTTCCATATATTATTTCCATTACAAATAGGTGCCCAAATTTTAAGGCTTCGGCTGTTGTGTAGGGCTAATATTCTTCTTCTGTAAGTTTGCTTGCTGTTATTTGTGAGCCTCGTTCAACTGTTCCATAACATTACTTTTATTGTTTCTACTCATACGCAGCGCAAACAATATGAGATACAGTTCAATATATGTGGCTCATAGGCATGATAGTGTGCTAGCCGAAGCCACTCAATCATCAATCTTAATTAAGATATTTAAGAAAGAAATAGTAACATGAATGCTTTTTACAAATAATCAATCATACGTTGTGAAATTAAAGTCCGAGAACATGAAACGTGTTCAAAGAAAATTGTCTAGAGCAGCTCTGAATGTCGCCGATGTTGTGATAGCTATTGCCGATGCTGTTGTATTTTATTTCCTTGGTAGATTAACGACGGAAGAAAAAACTATCAATGTTTGATTTTTTTTAGCAGTTTGACATCGATTTAGTTACATCTATAAGTAAATCAATAGCACAAGCAACCATTGAACGTCTCGTTTAATAGAACTGCAATCAAAGTTAGTGAAAACTAACGACAGATCTTCATCGCAATCTTCACACTAGCTTTCTTCCTTATAATCAAATGCACGGTTATCGCATACTGTGCCATTGATCAGTTCGAATGACACTGACGAAGAATGTAACATCTATGTGTTTATTTAAATTCTAGCGGACGAATATAGAATTTGAATTAACCGTACTACCCTTTTAACTCTATGCCATCTACAGTACTCTGCAATTCAGATTCAGTTGATCGTAGAATTAATCGTCAATCAATAAACTATTATTTTCAATCCAATATATTCCCTTCCCAAGCAACATACTATTCTTTTCCAGTGCGCTCATGGAGATGCAGAGGATTCCTCGGTCTTTTGTAGCAATGAGTGTCGAACTAATTTTCCTCCCCTTATCCTAATTGACTGTGAGGATGTGGCCGGCATCGTTATTGGTCTTGAATTGAAGAAACTCCGAAGCATGTACAGTGAAAATAGCTTTCTAGTCCCGAGAAAACTATTCAATTGGTGAGCTGTGCATTATTTGTTGTTTCTCGGCCAATCACGACTATCAACTACGATGGGTACTGCCAATCAAGCTAAGCTAAGCTCATAGTGTCCCAACGGCTAAATCTTGCTCCTAATGGAAGTAACTGACGTACTTGCAAGTATATCACAGAGAAAAGAGATTTGAAAATCATGATAAATCATATACAAATGTCAAATGGTTGGAACAAGACAATCCAACCCTGAAGTGGATCGGTCGATGATCGAAATCACTATCGGATTTCGGATCAAGAAAGATACAACATAAGAATGGGTCTGTCAGTGGTTTGGAAGTACTTTGTTGGGTCAATAACATCCAACTTTGAAGTGGTCGGAATCGACATCGGAAGCAGGAGGGCCATGTGGTGAAGTGAGGCTATGAATGCTTTGATAGCACATGCCTTGGAACATGTTATAGGGAAACTGTTCCATTTTCCATCTCACTGAACATATATTCATCTCATCGCAAAACAGAGAAATACGGCATCAATCATGTCGCTTCTTTTTGCTAGCATGCGTGCTCACCGCTGAAATAAAAATAAAAAAAAAAAACAAACAAATCAAATTCCTTTTCATTGCTTTGTTTTTGGTGGGATGGAAATGGGAGCTATGAGATGAAGTGCCGGACCGTTCCCCTATGTATTGCGGATAAATTTTGCTAATCTACGAGAGCTTTGAGAAATGATAACCAAAGTAGTCATTTAAGCAAAGCACAGTATCACTGCTTGCCGTAATGCCGCCAGGTCAAATGTGTTGTTGATGATAATAAGTTTTCGGACTAATTGAAGTAAATTTGTCTTAAATCTACACCATCCTTACCCTTACCCCTACCCGATATAAGTAATTCGAGCAAAAGATCTTTTACAATTTTGGTTAACACCTGTGGCAGTAATTGTGCCCGAAAATAGTAACAATCCGATCTATTTACAACTTTCAAATAACTTTTTGGATATGAGTTTTCTAGACTTTTTCTTAGCCCCTTCCGAAAGGCTCAGTGAAACCGAAATGGCAGTTAAAGTTAAGACAAAATCATTCGACTTGTTTATTTGAGATAGAAGAAAGATTGGATTTCTTGAAATATCTCCGCCATAGACCTTTGGGCATTGTGGTTGGTTTGTTATTATTTGGCCATTTAACGTATAAAATTGTTCTGTCTCCCATTCTGTAGTTCTTGATTCCGGCGCCCCCTGACTCCTGAGGGCTGGCGCCCTTGGCGGGGACCAACCTGGCCAACCCCACTCTACGGCGCTGAGTACTTATTCTCAAGTAATTTTAAAATTCACTGAAGCACGATTATTTAAATCTGCACTTTCTGTTCCGTCAGCAGGATCCCCGTCGACCTGCTTAGTGTGGTAGATTTGGTCAGCTTAGCGCGATATTCAGTATCCACTTTATAAAACTCTTCTCACTCGTTCAACGCAATCAACTTGACTCGCCCTGCGTGGTCCACTTTACCCGATCTGCGCGGTCCATTTGACCCGCTCTGCGCGATCCATTTGACCCGCTCTGCGCGGTCCCTTCGACCTAATCTGCGCGGTCCATTTGACCCAATCTGCGCGGTCCATTTGACCCGCTCTGCTCGGTCAATTTGACCCGCTCTGCTCGGTCAATTTGACCCGCTCTGCTCGGTCAATTTGACCCGCTCTGCTCGGTCAATTTGACCCGCTCTGCGCGGTCCATTTGACCCGCTCTGCGCGGTCCATTTGACCCGCTCTGCGCGGTCCATTTGACCCGCTCTGCGCGGTCCATTTGACCCGCTCTGCGCGGTCCATTTGACCAGCTCTGCGCGGTCCATTTGACCCGCTCTGCGCGGTCCATTTGACCCGCTCTGCGCGGTCCATTTGACCCGCTCTGCGCGGTCCATTTGACCCGCTCTGCGCGGTCCATTTGACCCGCTCTGCGCGGTCCATTTGACCCGCTCTGCGCGGTCCATTTGACCCGCTCTGCGTGATCCATTTGACCCGCTCTGCGCGGTCCATTTGACCCGCTCTGCGCGGTCCATTTGACCCGCTCTGCGCGGTCCATTTGACCCGCTTTGTGTGATCCATTTGACCTGCCTTGCGTAGTCCACCAGATCCGCTCTGCGCAATCTTCAAGTTCCGCCTAATGCACTATAGTGCCACACACTTTATGGTTTTTACCTAGCTTCAACTGTTTCTCTCCTAACCTGGGCAGCGACTATCCCATTTTCTTCTGGTTGGCTTGATTGGTTTTCTTCTGGTTGGCAACTCTAATATAAATAAACTCTAAATGGTCCCTTTTCCACCAACATGTTTTATTAGGTTCCTCTTAGCGTTGCAATAATGAAAATTTGCAACTCCTAGCAGGATCGCCATTGTGGAAATCCAATATAACGCTAGGAAAAGGGACCACTAGCGTAAACACGTCTTACCTGTCAGAATGACTAAAGCTGAAAGAGGACGAGGTTTCCTAGATTGCTACGATGAGCTGATTCATGAATACTAATGATGAACCCAATAGTCATATCAAGGTTACTGCATATCATGCGTTCTTGAAGTTCATCATCTAGTACCACACAGAATTCAAGCAATGATGCAAACCGCGAGTCGAATCATGAACGATTCTCTGAGCCATGAGACGGGTTTGGGTGGTGTTTGACTCGCGCTTGATTCAACGTTTACCAATTTTGGAAAAGATTTAAGAATTTTAGTTTTTCCCAACACTGCTATCGATACCCAATATCAACACAGTGGAGGTCGTCTTCTAACGGGGGTAGATTTTCCGCATGATTTTGGTCCGCATGGCATTTGAATGGAGTGGAATTTTGGACGTTCCGTGTCGAAATCCAAGCAATTACGCAGCAGGAAATACATGGAAGCAAAATCTGCTTACAAGATTTCTAGGGTATAAGGCTTGGGTAAAAGAAACTATAGAGATAATCTAGTCTGAGTCACAGGAGAACATTTCAATCTTGATTTCTATGGTCCATATGAATCATAAAATTTAGACAACAAGTTCCCACTGCAGTTTCAATAGTTGAATCTAAGAAGTTAAATTTAATAGCTGTATAAATGATTATTCTTTGTCATATAGCTTCGTAACTTGATTCCCATAAAATGATGATATGTGATAACAAAGAAACTTGCGATTGATTCATGACTAGGTAGTTTCTTTTTAAAACATAAATAATGCTTCACATTTCGACCAGAAAAGAATATGATTTCTTCGTGGTAATTTCTAAACGAAGGATAGTTTTGCAGATTATTTAAATCGTAATGATAAAATCAAACGGGGTTGTAACTGCAGAAAATCGTCGGTGCATATTGTTAAATTAACCCTCGGTACGATAATTGCAACAGCAACATCTTTTTGCGTGAGGGAAGTCGAGGAAATGTCCAACCCACAATTTCATGTCAAGGTAGCCTTACATCTCGGGAATTTGATCCGCGAATTTTTTCCCGCGTCTTTTTACATATTATGCGGTGTTGGGCACGAATTATTTTAAATTGCGCACGGAACATCAAAATCCCGGCAGGTGTACAGTTCTAACACTTTTGCAAATGCTCGGTTGACAATGTCCATGTCATCCGCGAAAAAAATAAGTTGACTGGATCTGTTGGAAATCGTACCCCGATCGTTACACCCGGCTCTCCGCATGACACCTTCTAGCGCAATGTTGAACAACAGGCACAAAAGTCCACCACATTGTCTTAGGCCCCAGCGCGATTCGAACGAACTGGAGTGTTCGCCCGGAATCTTCACACAGTTTTGCACACCATCCACCGTTGCTTTGATCAGTCTGGTAAGCTTCCCAGGGAAGCTGTTCTCATCCATAATTTTCCATAGCTCTACGCAGTCTATACTGTCGTATGCTGCCTTGAATTCAATGAACAGGTGGTGCGTTGAGACCTGGTATTCACGGCATTTTTGAAGGATTTGCCGTACAGTAAAAATATGGTCCGTTGTCGAGCGGCCGACAACTAAGCCGGCTTTATAACTTCCCAGACGACGGTAGATGATCTGGGATATCACTTCGAAGACGGCAATAAGGATGGTGATCACACTCCAGCTGTCGCCTTTCTTGTTGATGGGGCATATGACTCCTTCCTTCCATTCCTCCGGTAGCTGTTCGAAATTCCCGCCCCTTTGAAAATAAGTGGGTCACCAAAACCCGTGACACGCTACCCGGACCGTAAATCAGTCTAGATTATCATTGTTTTTGTAAATAATTATTTTAATAATTTTGTTTTTGTAAATAATTAATGCACATACATGGTTATCAAAATCAAAAAGCCAGTACATTCTCCAGGCCATAATTACAGACTGAATTTTAATTTAAAAATTATTAAATAACATTATTTTAACATTTGTTTATAAACATTAAGCTGGAGTGCCAAATCGGCCAAACACTTGATTTGTAAAATTTTGGTAACAAAAAATAAGGTTAAATAACAATGAATTTTACTATGTCTATTTACTTGTATCATGATAACGGTGACATAATTGGTGACAGGAGCAATCAGACGGAACAAACGGTTTGACAATGTTGATTCAACATGAAGATCCATCACTTTTTAAGAACACTGTAAACCCCATGCACATGTAGCGTTTTTTTATTTCCACGTGCACGCAGCGTTTCAAAAATTTAGATACGCATCGAAGTGGCGTTGCTGCTTTTCCCGATGCATGTCCAGGTGTCTGATGCCGCACGTCGCGTTGAAAAGACGGTGTGGACATCGATCATGGAAATCAAATGGACATTTTAAAAGTCTGTGCAGACGATCTGATGCCATCCTCACCAGCTTTAGTATTAGTTTTGAGCCGTTGTTGTCTGGGATCCTTAAATGCCCGAGTAGAATATTGAGTCAACATCATATCAACATATGTTATTATGTTATACTAAATTTCTATAATTAATTATAGTTCGACTGAGAAATTTGTTCTTGTCCTCTGGCATTTTTCAGTCTGAAGAATATTCAAACGGGTTTAAATTTGAATTTGCATCGACTTTTGGGCCCGTTTATTGGGTCTTTTTCACGGGAAACGGCGACAGCTTTTGTCCCTTGAAAAAGACCCAATAAACAAACCAGCAAATGTAAACTCGTTTGAATATTTTCAGACTTTTCTTTGTGATAATGTTATTTCCAAGAAAGGGAAAAGACGGCATTGGCAGGTTTTGTTCTACTATTGGCAGGGGGTGGTTTTTGTCGACACAATTTTATAATAATAGAACAAAACCTGCCAAAGCCGTCATTCCCCCGATATGTTATTTTTTAGGATTTTTTTACTTTGTAGGATTGGTTTTCGTTTTTACGCCTCACATATTTATTCATAACCTCGCACTCCCACCTCGCACACACCATTCCTATTTTTCCTTATAACCATCCCACTCCCTCTATAATCGTCTGCTTCGGATAGAGAATATATGTCCTAATTTTAATGAACATCGGGGATATGAATTGTCCGTTTTTTAAACAAAACCCAACTTCAATAACCTCCCGCATGCCAAATAACCCTCCCAACTAGGGCTGTGACGATATCGATATATCCGATAATATCGATAAATATCGGGTTGAAATTATCGATACGATAACCGATATTTCAAAATCCGATATCGTCGATAATTGATTCGATAATATCGCCGATATGACTTTATTTGATGATGACTGTAAACTTTTCTATCACAAGCAGTGTTAAAACATGTTAATCAAATAATTCGATTTAAACTTTTCTCACAGACTTCTGAACTAAACTTCTTCAGAGTCCAAATACAAGGGTTTTGAAGCTTGTCATTTGATAAAAAATATCTTCTCAAAGTTCAAAATTTTTATTTTTACTAGGAATGAAGTATATGACGTTTCCTTTTTATCTACTCTTTATCATAATACATTTTTTCAAGTGGTAAACTGCCGTGAATCGCATATTTGTCCCATATGAATAGGAAACCCAGCAAAAATGGGACAGATATGCGCTTGACGGCAGTAAAGCTCGCAGTTTGAAAAAGCTAAAAGGAGCTAAATTCATTTAAACAATTTTGTCAAACGCTTTACAACCCAACAGTACCCTGCTTTGACCGATTCAATCC
Organism: Armigeres subalbatus; assembly: GCF_024139115.2. Lineage (NCBI taxonomy): Eukaryota > Metazoa > Arthropoda > Insecta > Diptera > Culicidae > Armigeres > Armigeres subalbatus. The sequence goes on from NC_085141.1 coordinate 314,985,893, forward strand.
GGATTTTTTTCTGCATCTCATTTAAATACAATTTTTGGTTATGCCGGTACTAAAAGTGCAACAAACTACGAAAAAGTAGATGCACTTAGAAAAACTTTTTAAAGCATCCAAACCTTCATTAATTTTTGATCGATGGGGACCCAACTATCATTGAGCTCAGCTTTTGAAGGTGTGTATAGATCGCTTTCTCAGGGCATCAGCCTTACTTTTGAGCTGGAATAGTTCCTCGTAATAGATGTCCATTCGTTATTATAAACATGCCCTAATAAGATGTGTAACGTACTGCAAACTATTCTTAAGTTAACATGTTAAAGACCTGGTAGTACCGGTCACATATGAAATTAGATTTACAGCAGTGCCCTGTTATATATCGTTATTCTGAAAAAAGGTTCTCGAAAATTATATAAATGTGTGTCGATACTTGCTAATACAAGTGAATCTATGAGTAGCAATATTTTTTCCATATTGAAAAGGGAAATAATTTCTTTTCAAGTCGCTGTGAAACTTTTGCCTCAAGTGGCAGTTGTTCCATTGTTAGGGCGCATGTTAATCGCAATACGTACCAGCCATGATTCTGAAAGCATAAATATTATTTTTGTTTGCACAATGTTGATAGTGTGGCTTTAAAAAACAGCTTAAATTACATCATGGAATCGTTGATTATTTGTTGCATAGCACATTTTTGCTATCTAAGATCAAAATGTTAGAAAAAATCTTATTTCTGATCTTTGTATTAATTATCGGATATCGGATCCGATATCGATATCCAAAACTCGATATCGAAACCTTTTCGATATTTTATTAATCCGATATCGATATTATCGATAAATGCTACATCATCACAGCCCTACTCCCAACCCCTTCATTATCGGAATGTTCTTTCCAAAAAGCAAACAAGCTTAATTTATTTTAAGAAACAAATAAGACTTTATTTTCCATTTTGTTCTGAAGGTTTACCTATTCTTTGATTCTCTCCCAAGATTGGATAGATTCCAAAATTCGTGTATGTCTATTAAATGTGATTTGCTTTGCTTCGTGTGAGATTGATCGTGAATGTGGAGACTTTGCTTCTAGATGTCTGCGTGATCTGTTACAACTCTACGGAGAAGAACAACTATTTACAGAGCGGAAGGAATCTCTACGGTTAATCATCTAAACTTCCTTTCAGAAAATTTGGAATGGAAGTAGCCTGTGCAAGTGAGATTCACAGCTTGAATGCAATCGTTCCATTCGGACACTTTTCTTTTCGATGATTCGTCTCTTCATATTTAATATTGAGTGATCTATTTTTTCCCATTCGGTATTTATGACTGACATGTTGCTAGTGATCTAATCACCATTACGTAAAATCGAGAGTATGTGAAGGCTCCCCCTCATGATTCGCAGAAACTGTACAAACTTAGACTACAATGAATAAATAATTAACAACGTTTACTGGTAAAAGTAGTAACTGTGCTATCAATAAGTTTTCCCTCCTACATTGAAGATTCCAATGAATGGTAATCATTACGTGGTGCATCTACTGAATTAAAGAACCTAACGAACAAGCGTTAATCTTTGGAGTACTTGTATCTATGGGATCTAGCCTCGCTATTTGGGATAGTTTGCTGTTTTGAAATTATTCTACACTGGCGTTGTTCCAATGAAAGTAAAACCTTTTCTTTTCTAGATTATTTACTGTGTGTATTGGGTGGCGGTCTATATTACTGTGTTTGGGTATTCCTGTTGAGTGAATATCGAGTTAGTAAACAAAAAGCACGTGCTCCGACTAACACCAACTGAAATAGGAATGAACGTGGATTCTGCGCAGAACGCATCCCGGCACGTGCTTCTGATTTTGTACGCTAGGGGTGTTCCTGAAATCCACCGAAGGAAAACAAACATCTATCGGTGCCTATGGAGTTATCGGTTTTATATTCTATAGAAATGAGTGTTCGGGCTTGTATTTCAAGTTCCACATCTACGTATTATCTATGTGAATTAATTAACTCTTCACTTTTCTCAGCTAATTTTAATCTGATGATAGTTTCCCTAGTTTCATTACCTTATATTGCACTTTTCATTTGGATATTCGTCAACTAAGATTCTAAAATGCAGGTCATAGTCATATGTTTTTGGCTAGTATTAATTGAAGGAACCGAAACCGGATAGCTGACGGCTTCTGTAACTAGTCTTATTGCATAGAAATTAGGAATAGGTAGCGCCTGACTAATGATGGTTGATGAGTAGATGCAACTGGTGAATGTGAACTGATAAATGGTTGGTTAGCTTATCATCGCTACAGTGCTCCATCCTGTGGGAGATGAACGGCGATCGCTTTAATTTGACTAGCATAGATATTTCTTCTTAGGTTTCAGTGGTTTAGTCCGTCATTTTGCAACGGCCGCAGTCCCGTTGGCTGTACTGTTACTGCTCTGGGACTGCTGGGGTGTTGTGGAACGTGACGATAGAGCAGCTCGAGCGCTGGCTGCATGTTTCTGGAAGGCGTTCTCCGCTCGGGACGTTCCGCAGACCTGTTTGAAGGAAGAAAGAGGAAAACACTTCAAAGTTTATTTACGCCTGCAATGTATCAATCCCTAGAGTGACCAAAAGAGAAATTACTCATTCCTGAAAAGCAAGAACAAATATTCTGAGAAATATTAAGGATATTTTCGATATTATTTTTCAAATAATTGCCAAGCAGAAGAAGCATCTTAATTTCATCTTAATCTTTATTCACTTTTTTCATTGATAAGAAGGAAATGAGAAGTGAGAAATGAGACGTATCACTTATCATATCTCGTTCCTACACGGAAGAAATAAACTACCCAATAGTGAGTTTAATTCACCCAACCTCGAACATCCGTACGGGAAGCCAAAATTGAGTAAGTAGGGTCGAAGTAGTTTGCCTTTACTCCCATGTTAAAAAAGTACCCAACGAAAAATTTAGTGACCCAAATTTAAGTTTAATTTACTCAATTTCGACCTCAGGTAATAAAACTCAAAATTGGCTTCCCGTATTGAACTGGCGTCGTTGGATTGTTTGGCTCTTTTGTTTTTGACAACAAAAGAAAGAGTGGATGAAAAAGAAGAGAAAAAATAACTCAAAAGTAAGTTTAAAAATACTCAATTTTGGGTACTTTTTTTCTTCCATGTAACTTCTCAGTTTCCATTTCTTACAGTGTGAAGTATGAATGAGAAGCGATAAGTAAGATGTGAGTAGTGATACATCTCACTTTTCACTTTCTCGCATCTTCTGAAAAGTAACGTCTCATTTCTTACTCCTTTTTACTCCATTCGTATTTATCACTTCTTACTTCGCAATTTTTACAGTGAGAAGTGTCAGACTTTTGTCATTTATTATTATTCGGCTAAACATTGTCCGCCTAATGACCTGTTCATACAAACGATTTTCTTAGCCAAATTCCCAGTTCGGCCGAACGACAATTTCGGCAGTATGTCCGTTTCGGCCAAGTGACATTTTCGGCCGAATGACTTTTTGCTAGATGGGTTTCGATTGTTTGGCAAAATGACATTCGGCAAAATGGCTTACGGGGGAACGACTTGTTGCCAAACAGATCTCCCTCGTAGTTTACACAAAAAATAATTTTTCGAAGTAATTAGCGAAAGAATGATTGTCGTTCACACCGTTGACACTGAACGACATGAGTGTTAGATGTCATGCCTTTGTCTCATGCAAGGTGTTAAATGTTCAGTCTGTATGACCTCATGTCGAAGACGGTATTCCTATGTTCCTTTTGAATTCGCTGATTGAATTTAGGGCACCTTACATACACAAAAAACGATCTTTTACTCTTCTTCTCCCATCTTCTTTTTTCTTTTCTATGTATGTATAAAAATGAGTTCACATTTCCTTTGAGGTAATATAACTCCCGAACGGATGAATCGATTTGCAAGATTTCCCCACTAATCGATTCGTTTTGAGGTCAATTGAGTTTTTATATATGAAAAGATGAAAGATTTCGCTGGGAAAGTGGTACACATGTAATAATATTAGTTTTTCAAAAGTTCTGTATGAAACCTTCAAGCTCGAGCTAAAATCGATCTAGAGTGCGATGCCGACGATTGACATTTAGGACGGAGAAAAATCAATTTTTTGCATTTCCTTTGAGGCAACATAACTTACGATCGGGTGTACCGATTTTCAAGATTTTTCACTAATCGATTCGTCTTAGGATCAGCTGTGTTTGTATATTTGAAAAGAACATTTCGCTAGTAAAGTTGAAAAATGTTAATATACTGCGTTTTCATGAATTCTGAAGAAAACCATCAAACTCCAACTGAAATCAGTCGAGATAGCGTCGCTACAATCAACTAAAAGATTAACAGTTGGGTCCCAAACAAAAACAACCCGAGCAACATCTGGCAGGTGCGTCTAGTCTCTATACATAAACATGAGTTTGGGTTTCACTTGAGGCCATAAAACTCACGAATGGGATGACCGATTTGCAAGATTTCCTCACTGATCGATTTTTCGTAGGATTCTCTATGTTTATATATATGTACTGAGAGTTGTTTTTTTTTACGGAGATTTGATTTTTCTTCACGGAGAATGTTGAAAAATTGTAAAAATGCAAAGTTTCATGATTTCTGAACTGAACTGAACTGCCGAACTGAAATCGATCTAGAATGCGACGCGGCAGTCAACAAAACGATTGACAGTTTGACCGGGAGAAATTAAAACCCTAGCGAGATCGGAAAGGTTTGTCTACTATAATATAAAGCATGATAAAGAAAGGGAAATCGTCTACTAATTCGTCTTATTCCGGGCAAATGGGTGATTTTGAAGAATGAGTCATCTATAATTTCGTCTTTTTAGGGTAAATGCTTTGTTTTAAGAGAAGAAATTATCTCCGGTTTCCTTTTTTGGAAATACAAGACACAGCCTTTCCACGGTGAACAACGGAACAGATCTACACTCCCGGCGGGGTTTTTCGGACACCGTGGACGGATTTCGAATCAAAGGATCAAAATCCGTACAGCTGTTTTTTAACTAAATATTTAAATTGAAACAGTCTGATTGACTAAGCTACTACTGTAATTAGTTCGATACGCACATTGAGAAGCGATCCCTTCGATTTGTATTCCGCTTATCTTATGTAATGATTCGCAATTAGCAAAGAAACACAGTTACTTTTGGTGCAATTATGCTCTACCCGAAAACAAAATGGCGGCACAAATTCCGCGTTTGGTGGGTGGCGATTTGTTTTTGATTTTTGTTGTTTTAATTTCAAAGCCTTCTTTCCATTTCTATGCCCTAAAAGCTTACTGCCAAGTATCTGAACAGGACAAGATGAATTATTTTTACATTAATTAACTTAAACTCCCTTTAATTTATCGATATCCCATGAGGTGGACGAATTTCGGTCCCGCACGGTACTTCGTCCTCGTTTTCTCGACTTACCTGGCACTTAGCATCAGTATTGTTCTTCATTCAGTCAGTCGTGAGTTTTTTTATAGCCATTGCGCTCCTTCTCAACAAAACGCCCGCTTCAATTTTTTAACCTTTTAGCAGTTTCACAGGATTACACTCCTCCAAAAAGTTCAATAACATATTTCATTTTCCTTTGGCTTATGTTTTCGCATCTTAACTCCTTGCTTCTCCATCCGTCGGTGGTACTCGTCCAAAAGCCTCTGGTTTACGAACTCACTCGTCTAGTCAGCATCAGGCCGACTCTCCAATGTCATCACCAGTTCTTCTCACGACTCCGGAAAATCATCGGTAGACAACCTGTCGAACAGCTCTTCGAATTTGAACAGATGCTCGGGTTACAGAATTTCTTCAAAAGCGACACTTTTCGTAACATTTTTATCTGTCCCCGTATATCTATTGCCGAAACTGCATCTTTAACAATAGGCAAAAGATAATCGATGCCTTTGTCATCTGGTTTTTCTTCGATCACATCGCAGTCTTTAGCATTTAGGTTATGATTCACTTAACGATCTATTTTACAGATCTACATTGATCAGACACTCATGTTTTATTTCCACGGTTTTTGTTTTTTTTTGACGTAGGACTACGTCTGTGTTTTCTATATTGGGGTACACTTTACGATTGCGAAAATTGCGAATTATGCTCTGCTCACGTAATTTTAAATTGAAAACAATTTATTTAATAGCTTCAAAAATGAAATTTTTATCACGGTATAGAAGTATTTAACTAAAAAACATCATTCCCGCCATGCACCTATTTCAATACCGACTGACATGCACCGACTGGTATGAGGGCGAATATGAGCAGTTAGTTGAGGAGAAGAATGCAGCATGGGCGAGATTGCTGCAACACCGCACGAGGGCGAACGAGGCACGATACAAACGGGCGCGGAAAAGACAAAACTCGATTTTTCGGAGGAAAAAGCGCCAGCAGGAAGATCGAGACCGTGAAGAGACGGAGGAACTGTACCGCGATAATAACGCACGAAAGTTCTATGAGAAGTTGAACCGTTCACGTAAGGGCCACGTGCCACAGCCCGATATGTGCAAGGACATAAACGGGAACCTTCTTACAAACGAGCGTGAGGTGATCCAAAGGTGGCGGCAGCACTACGAAGAGCACCTGAATGGCGATATGGACCTAGGAGCACGCGCGCAGGACATGCGACTTCCGGTTCCGAATCTCCAGGAAATCCAGGAGGAGATCGGCCGGCTGAAAAACAACAAAGCTCCTGGAGTTGACCAACTACCAGGAGAGCTGTTTAAACATGGTGGTGAAGCACTGGCTAGAGCGCTGCACTGGGTGATTACCAAGGTTTGGGAGGATGAGGTTCTGCCGCAGGAGTGAATGGAAGGTGTCGTGTGTCCCATCTACAAAAAGGGCGATAAGCTGGATTGTAGCAAATACCGCGCAATCACATTGCTGAACGCCGCCTACAAGGTACTCTCCCAAATTATATGCCGTCGACTAACACCAATTGCAAGAGAATTCGTGGGGCAGTATCAGGCGTGATTTATGGGTGAACGCTCTACCACAGACCAGGTGTTCGCCATACGTCAGGTATTGCAGAAATGCCGCGAATACAACGTGCCCACACATCATCTATTTATCGACTTCAAAGCCGCATATGATACAATCGATCGGGACCAGCTATGACAGCTAATGCACGAAACGGATTTCCGGATAAAATGATACGGTTAATCAAGGCGACGATGGATCGGGTGATGTGCGTAGTTCGAGTTTCAGGGGCATTCTCGAGTCCCTTCGAAACGCGTAGAGGGTTACGGCAAGGTGATGGTCTTTCGTGTCTGCTATTCAACATCGCTTTGGAGGGAGTAATATGAAGGGCAGGGATTGACACGAGTGGTACGATTTTCACGAAGTCCATCCAGTTATTTGGTTTCGCCAACGACATTGATATCATGGCACGTAACTTTGTGAGGATGGAGGAAGCCTACATCAGACTGAAAAGCGAAGCTAAACGGATTGGACTAGTCATCAACACGTCGAACACAAAGTACATGATAGGAAGAGGCTCAAGAGAGGTCAATGTGAGCCACCCACCACGAGTTTCTATCGGTGGTGACGAAATCGAGGTGGTTGAAGAATTCGTGTACTTGGGCTCACTGGTGACCGCCGATAACGATACCAGCAGAGAAATTCGGAGACGCATAGTGGCTGGAAATCGTACGTACTTTGGACTCCGCAAGACGCTCTGATCGAATAGAGTTCGCCGCCGTACCAAACTGACTATCTACAAAACGCTTATAAGACCGGTAGTTCTCTACGGACACGAGACCTGGACGATGCTCGTGGAGGACCAACGCGCACTGGGAGTTTTCGAAAGGAAAGTGTTGCGTACCATCTATGGTGGGGTGTAGATGGCGGACGGTACGTGGAGGAGGCGAATGAACCACGAGTTGCATCAGCTGTTGGGAGAACCATCCATCGTTCACACCGCGAAAATCGGAAGACTGCGGTGGGCCGGGCACGTAGCCAGAATGTCGGACAGTAATCCGGTGAAAATGGTTCTCGACAATGATCCGACGGGAACAAGAAGGCGAGGGCACAGCGGGCAAGGTGGATCGATCAGGTGGAGGACGATTTGCGGACCCTCCGCAGACTGCGTGGTTGGCGAAGTGCAGCCTTGGACCGAGCTGAATGGAGAAGACTTTTATGTGCAGCACAGGCCACTCCGGCCTTAGTCTGATAATAAATAAATAAACCTATTTCAATAACATTAAAAAACAGTCAATCCTATGCCTGTACCTATATCAATAATACTGTTTCCAACATAAAATACGCACACTATTACTTGTGTGTATACGTAACTATATGATTGCAGTGATGTCGAATTCTTCCATGTTTTGTATTTGAGTTAAAATATAATTACAAAATTGTAGTTTTTGTTGTAGTTTTCCAACTTATCAGATAATTTTATGTTTGTCATAGGTTATCTTTTCGATATAGGGACACGGCAGGTATTTTCGTCTGTTCGTCATAGTCTCGAAAACCAATAAGAGACGCTTTTTTGTAAAACTCATGCGTACCAAATCGTAAGCTCAGGAGAAACGTTCTGCTATAGTGGAGTTCTAGCAAATGTACGTTGCTTTCGTTGGTTTTAGCCCCTATGACGATGGACGGAAATACCTGCCGTGTCCCTACCTTTTTTTTTATTTTTATTTTATTTTATTTTTTTTATTTTTTTTATGAGTTTCACAACAAAAGTTCATTCAAGCATTTTTGAAATAAAAATCTATGTCGGCAACCCTTGCAGATACTGCAAGCCATGTAAACAGTTTGGAATACGGACAAGGATAATTGAGACGTTGTTCGAAGGAAACCTACATCAAACTATAGGAAATCGCGTTGGTTTTTCAAATATAATTATATTTATAGTGAAAATGTGATGTACTTTATGTGTTGTGAAGTGAATTTTGAAGGGATAGAATTGTTTTAGGTTGAAATTGAATGGAAAACAACATCGTGAAAACAGATGAATCTGCTAGTAACAATCGAGCAGTGCATCAAACCAACAGCTCAGAGGTAGGAAAATGAAAATAAATGTGTTTTATAATTTTGTTTGAAATAATTCAAGTTTTGTGAATTAAAAAATAACTTAAACAAAATCTTGAATAATATTCCAAACATTCAAGAATGTGTTCCATCCATTATAGTGTACATACGATGTGAGAAATTGTAAATAAATGGATTTTTTATTTGGTTTAACGACGGTTGGGATTAATATACGGGCTGTTATTAATATGGGAACAGATACCCTATGTGCCGCCAATCGAACCGTCAAAAAACACCAGCCAATCGAGCAAGAGACCTGTCAAGCAGGAAAAAGTTCGGCTCAAATACTGAAAACGGCTAAATTCGATTTAGTACCATTTATGAATGAACAAATTTTGAATGCATTTTACATTTGTTTTCAATAATATATGTAAAACAATGATGCAATTGCTTTGTTTATTGGATTATATTGTCATGTGATGCGAACATATGAAATAATGGTATGTGAAATTTTACCTGGATAATCCATTTCATCCTTTTCATGTGCTGTTCTCTAATGAAGAAGATTAACTGCAGTGTTGGCAGAGCTACATTTTCTATCCGCGTTTCTCTTACTGAATTGATACAGTGCAAAGCCGAGTTAAAGCCGCTAACAAAGCTGGATTTTTCTCACAATCCATACGTTAAACCTAACTTCGGAAGTGGTGCGCTGTTTTCATTTGGTGATGTGCTATACAGCGCACCACTTCCGAAATTAGGTTTAACGTATGGATTGTGAGATAAATCCAATTTCGATAGCGGCTATAATTCGGTTTTCTACTGAATTTATAATATCAAGGCCTCTAGTCAGCCCTATGTTTCCTATACATATGTTCCACATATGTTGCTGCAACTTCTATGTGGCCAGATTTCGTCACAATGAATTTGCAATTGAATTGAAAAACAATTTTTGTCTGACTTTTTGTCTTTGGTTTGGCTACTCGGGTTCGGGTTCTCTTTTGAAAATGTTCTTGCCTTTTTCGGAAGTTTTCTTGTAGAAAACGTGTTGGGGAAAATATTTTGGCGGATTTTGTGCGAAAAGATTTTTACGAGTTTTATAGAATACTCTTCGAAAAATCAATCAAATAACAAAAAAACTTTGTTTTTGGAGTGAAATGATAGCCTTTCGGTAAAACTTTGCTGTACGAGAAAGACAAAAAAATGTATAAACTCTGAAATTCCTGAAACACATGGAAATTTTGATCACAAATTATTGATGGTTTTGGTGGTTAGAGATTAACCAGATAAAGATATATGAAAAATGGTGAAAAAATGTCATAAAAATCTGCTGACCAAAAGCAAAAAAAAACTTTGGAGACATTAAGTTAAGAGACATTAAGTCGAGTCAAGTACGAGACACTGAAGACGGCCTTACTGTTGAGGTAGAAATACGTATCTGTCAAGATACAATTAAGTGGTGGAATTCAATGGGAACAATACAAACTCGTCTTATGACAAGTGAAGACATTCCACTAAAAAGCTCAAAATAGTTTTCTTGACATTAATTTGTTTTTTAGATTTTCTTTGGACAAACTCCAACTCGGCAGCCCCAATGGATATGAAGTTCTTATCTGGAGAGTCCGGATCGTGAATTTTACCGCCTTAACCAACATTCAATTACCTGATGGTGCTGGTCCCAGTCCTTGTGCTGACAGAAAGATCCACAATACCGGGCTAGGTTGCATCCCGAGCACGTCTCGTTAGCTTTTCGACCACAATTCCAGCACGCCTGTAAGCAGATAACAACTGGGATTTAGAGAGCTACGCTCTGTATTACACCCAAGGTGGACGCTATTACAAGAGTACTAACGTTCTGGCTGCCACCGGTTGGGCCGTCCACATCCGGATCGGAGCCTCCACCCCGGTGGATGTCGGTGAACATCTTTTCCATCTTTAGCCGTTCCTGGGCGAACATCTCGATGGTTCTCGCTTCCGCTGCCGCAACCGCCCGTTGAATCTCGATCACCGCTTGTCGTTTGACCTGCGATTAAAAGTTATTAATGGTGGCCCTCATTTCCACATTTACTTCACCAAACTTCACCTGATTAACCGACTCCTCGGCACTCCGTCGGAACTCGGCAATCTTTTCCTCCGTCTGCCTCTTAATATCCGCTATCGAGTTATCCTGGTGGTCACGAGCCTGGTGCGTCTCGATTCCTCGCTGCTGCAGGATCGAAATGGCGCGCTTTGTCTTCTCAACCATCGCCGATATGCACGTCAACATGGTGTGGATGTTTTTCCATTCTTCTTCACCGCCACCGCCCCCACCACCAGCGCCGGATACACTTCCGGCGCTGGTAGGGGCAGCCCCAATGACACTGTTACTGCTGCCACCACCACCTCCACTACCACCTCCTCCGCCACCACTTCCACCTCCTGGAGGAATTCTCGGCGGCCGGTGACTATCGCCGGAGGGTATTCGCAGGTCACGCTCGTCTCGGTGAATGGAATGCTAGAATGTTCGAAAAATCATACGTGATTTAGTCAAGTTAGATTTACATGTGAGAAATAAGAACATTCTATTTATTTAGACCAACTACTTACCAATCCCTCGGAATGTGGATGAAGCCCTCCGTTCTGGTACTCGAACAGGGCCGGATGTGTGGGATAGAGCTGTGGAGTTCCGGAAGCCAGCAGTAGTGACGGGTGCGGACGTTTGGTCGGTGGTAGTACGTAGTCGGCCCATTCCGGCGGTCCCGATGGGTGAGTATCGTATAAGCTGTTTCGACACATAGGAAAACAGATGAAATAACACTCCATGATGGGTCATCAAATTGGGGGAGAGAGTGATAGAAAAAGAGCTTACTTATCGGACGCTCGTCGTTTGAGTCCCAATCCGTTGACACTGGGTGCCGGGATCGGTGTCGTTGAGCTGTAGCCTTCGTGTGATAGGAAGATATCGGCTGTGTCGGCGAGATTCTGGACGTACTCCATCACACTGGTTTCATTCGAGCGGACATACTGCGAGGGAGTCTGCAATGACCAGAGAAAAGCATTGTGTTGTAGCCAACGTCCAGTTCTATAGTAGCTTCGATTCAACATTTCGAATCCAATCATTCGGAAAGAACGCACTATTCCAAATCCGATAAAGACGACGACAGCCCGTACCACCACCGGACTGGTGAGCTGAGCTGGGAAAAACTATAAACAGCCACCAGCTGGTACACACAATAATGATGAAGTGCTGTCAAAGCTAATCCGATCCGTTCCGTATAAGAGTCTACGATTGGGGGTAGGTTGTAGGAGTCGCAAAAATGGCTCCCATCCATGCACACATGTTGAAACAAAAGCTTGGTCCGTTGCGAGCTGGTCGGTTGGTCGATTGGATGAAACAGAGAACGGCACTTAAAAACAGCACATGCACCCCATTCCAACTTCAAGTGAGCAGCAGACTTGGACGACTCCCATTCCTAAAATCGCGTTCGTCGATGATTGGGAAGGGCGGAGGTGGAGGAAACGTTTTCCATCCGGCGGACCGGGCTCGGCTGAGGAAAAGAAAAATCACCATAACCAAACGCTTTTTATTACTATTCTTAGACATTGAGAGTATTGAAACCGTTTATAAATGTCGCGTCGTTACGAAATAAAAATTGCAATGCATTTTATTTAATTGCTCAAATGCAAAAGATTGGTTGTTTGTGATTGTAAATACTTGGTACGAAAGGCATTTATCTTCTTCTGCACCATATTCTTCTTCAATTACAAGTTATTACTCATTCTTTGAAAAGTTCTCATTCTTCAGCTTTGATTGATGAGATGGGTATGTATTATTTTGCATGAAGTTAAATGCATAATAATAAAAACTCTTAGAAGATTACTGAAAAGATTAACCACAGCCTGGGCCACATGTAAGGGCCACGCCACATGTTACAAACAGGAAGCTTCTCAAGATCAAGTGTAAGGTGATCTCCAATGGGAATGGTATAGATCTTTTCAGCCAAACGGCCCTTTCGGCCAAATGACCCTTTTGGCCAAATGACCCTCTCGGCCTAATGACCCTGGTCGAATGACCATTTCGGCCTAATGACCCTTTCGGCCAACTGACCTTTTCAGCCAAATGACCCTTTCGGCCAAATGACCCTTTCGGCCAAAAGTCCCATTCGGCCAAATGAGTTTCGACCTAGTGGAATTCAGCCGAATGGGTTTCGTCCAAATGACCCTTCCCCCTCCAGAAATTCCTCCGAGAGTTCCTCCAGGAATTCCTGCGGAAGTTCCTCCAGGAATTCCTGCGAAAGTTCCTCCAGGAATTCCTGCGGTAGTTCCTCCAGGATTTCCTGCCGAAGTTCCTCCAGGAATTCCTGCGGAAGTTCCTCCAGGAATTCCTGCCGAAGTTCCTCCAGGAATTCCTGCGGAAGTTCATCCAGGAATTCCTCCGGAAGTTCCTCCAGAAATTCCGGCGGAAGTTCCTCCAGGAATTCCTGCGGAAGTTCCTCCAGGAATTCCTGCGGAAGTTCCTCCAGGAATTCCTGCGGAAGTTCCTCCAGGAATTCCTGCGGAAGTTCCTCCAGGAATTCCTGCGGAAGTTCCTCCAGGAATTCCTGCGGAAGTTCCTCCAGGAATTCCTGCGGAAGTTCATCCAGGAATTCCTGCGGAAGTTCCTCCAGGAATTCCTGCGGAAGTTCATCCAGGAATTCCTGCGGAAGTTCCTCCAGGAATTCCTGCGGAAGTTCCTCCAGGAATTCCTGCGGAAGTTCCTCCAGGAATTCCTGCGGAAGTTCCTCCAGGAATTCCTGCGGAAGTTCCTCCAGGAATTCCTGCGGAAGTTCCTCCAGGAATTCCTGCAGAATTTCCTCCAGGAATTCCTGCGGAAGTTCCTCCAGGAATTCCTGCGGAAGTTCCTCCAGGAATTCCTGCGGAAATTCCTCCAGGAATTCCTGCGGAAATTCCTCCAGGAATTCCTGCGGAAATTCCTCCAGGAATTCCTGCGGAAATTCCTCCAGGAATTCCTGCGGAAGTTCCTCCAGGAATTCCTGCGGAAGTTCCTCCAGGAATTCCTCAGGAAGTTTCTCCAGGAATAACTCCGGAAGTTCCGCCAGGAATTCTTCCGGAAGTTCCTCCAGATATTCTCCCGGAAGTTCCTCTGGAAGATCCTCCAGGAATTCCTCCGGAAGTTCCTCCAGGAATTCCTCCGGAAGTTCCTCCAGGAATTCCTCCGGAAGTTCCTCCAGGAATTCCTCCGGAAGTTCCTCCAGGAATTCCTCCGGAAGTTCCTCCAGGAATTCCTCCGGAAGTTCCTCCAGGAATTCCTCCGGAAGTTCCTCCAGGAATTCCTCCGGAAGTTCCTCCAGGAATTCCTCCTGAAGTTCCTCCCGGCAATCCCCCCGCTGTTCCTCCAGGCATCCCTCCGGAAGTCCCATCAGGAATTCCTCCGGAAGTTCCTCCAGGAATTCCTCCGGAAGTTCCTCCAGGAATTCCTCCGGAAGTTCCTCCAGGAATTCCTCCGGAAGTTCCTCCAGGAATTCCTCCGGAAGTTCCTCCAGGAATTCCTCCGGAAGTTCCTCCAGGAATTCCTCCGGAAGTTCCTCCAGGAATTCCTCCGTAAGTTCCTCCAGGAGTTCCTCCGGAAGTTCCTCCAGGAGTTCCTCCGGAAGTTCCTCCAGGAGTTCCTCCAGGAATTCCTCCGGAAGTTCCTCTAGGAATTCCTCCGGAAGTTCCTCCAGGAATTCCTCCGGAAGTTCCTCCAGGAATTCCTCCGGAAGTTCCTCCAGGAATTCGTCCGGAAGTTCCTCCAGGAATTCCTCCGGAAGTTCCTCCAGGAATTCCTCCGGAAGTTCCTCCAGGAATTCCTCCGGAAGTTCCTCCAGGAATTCCTCCGGAAGTTCCTCCAGGAATTCCTCCGGAAGTTCCTCCAGGAATTCCTCCGCACCTTCCTCCACGCACTCCTCCGGCAGTCCCTCCACGAATTCCTCCGGAAGTTCCTCCAGGAATTCCTCCGGAAGTTCCTCCAGGAATTCCTCCGGAAGTTCCTCCAGGAATTCCTCCGGAAGTTCCTCCAGGAATTCCTCCGGAAGTTCCTCCAGGAATTCCTCCGGAAGTTCCTCCAGGAATTCCTCCGGAAGTTCCTCCAGGAATTCCTCCGGAAGTTCCTCCAGGAATTCCTCCGAAGTTCCTCCAGGAATTCCTCCGGAAGTTCCTCCAGGAATTCCTCCGGAAGTTCCTCCAGGAATTCCTCCGGAAGTTCCTCCAGGAATTCCTCCGAAGTTCCTCCAGGAATTCCTCCGGAAGTTCCTCCAGGAATTCCTCCGGAAGTTCCTCCAGGAATTCCTCCGGAAGTTCCTCCAGGAATTCCTCCGGAAGTTCCTCCAGGAATTCCTCCTGAAATGGCTCCATTCCTACAGCAATTCCTCCGAAGTTCCTTCTGGAATTCCTCCGGAAGTTCCTCCTGGAATTCCTCCGGAAGTTCCTCCAGGAATTCCTCCGGAAGTTCCTCCAGGAATTCCTCCGGAAGTTCCTCCAGGAATTCCTCCGGAAGTTCCTCCAGGAATTCCTCCGGAAGTTCCTCCAGGAATTCCTCCGGAAGTTCCTCCAGGAATCCTCCGGAAGTACCTCCGGAAGTTCCTCCAGGAATTCCTCCGGAAGTTCCTCCAGGAATTCCTCCGGAAGTTCCTCCAGGAATTCCTCCGGAAGTTCCTCCGGAAGTTCCTCCAGAAATTCCTCCGGAAGTTCCTCCAGGAATTCCTCCGGAAGTTCCTCCAGGAATTCCTCCGGAAGTTCCTCCAGGAATTCCTCCGAAGTTCCTCCAGAAATTCCTCCGGAAGTTCCTCCAGGAATTCCTCCGGAAGTTCCTCCAGGAATTCCTCCGGAAGTTCCTCCAGGAATTCCTCCGGAAGTTCCTCCAGGAATTCCTCCGGAAGTTCCTCCAGGAATTCCTCCGGAAGTTCCTCCAGGAATTCCTCCGGAAGTTCCTCCAGGAATTCCCTCGGAAGTTCCCCCAGGAATTCCCTCGGAAGTTCCCCCAGGAATTCCATCGGAAGTTCCCCCAGGAATTCCCTCGGTAGTTCCCCCAGGAATTCCTCCGGAAGTTCCCCCAGGAATTCACGAATACCTCCGGAAGTTCCTCCAGGAATTCCTACGGAAGTTCCTCCAGGAATTCCTACGGAAGTTCCTCCAGGAATTCCTACGGAAGTTCCTCCAGGAATTCCTACGGAAGTTCCTCCAGGAATTCCTACGGAAGTTCCTCCAGGAATTCCTCCGGAAGTTCCTTCTGGAATTCCTCCGGAAGTTCCTCCAGGAATTCCTGCGGAAGTTCCTCCAGGAATTCCTGCGGAAGTTCCTCCAGGAATTCCTGCGGAAGTTCCTCCAGGAATTCCTGCGGAAGTTCCTCCAGGAATTCCTGCGGAAGTTCCTCCAGGAATTCCTGCGGAAGTTCCTCCAGGAATTCCTGCGGAAGTTCCTCCAGGAATTCCTGCGGAAGTTCCTCCAGGAATTCCTGCGGAAGTTCCTCCAGGAATTCCTGCGGAAGTTCCTCCAGGAATTCCTGCGGAAGTTCCTCCAGGAATTCCTGCGGAAGTTCCTCCAGGAATTCCTGCGGAAGTTCCTCCAGGAATTCCTCCGGAAGTTCCTCCAGGAATTCCTCCGAAAGTTCCTCCAGGAATTCCTCCGGAAGTTCCTCCAGGAATTCCTCCGGAAGTTCCTCCAGCAATTCCTCCGGAAGTTCCTCCAGGAATTCCTCCGGAAGTTCCTCCAGGAATTCCTCCGGAAGTTCCTCCAGGAATTCCTCCGGAAGTTCCTCCAGGAATTCCTCCGGAAGTTCCTCCAGGAATTCCTCCGGAAGTTCCTCCAGGAATTCCTCCGAAGTTCCTCCAGGAATTCCTCCGGAAGTTCCTCCAGGAATTCCTCCGGAAGTTCCTCCAGGAATTCCTCCGGAAGTTCCTCCAGGAATTCCTCCGAAGTTCCTCCAGGAATTCCTCCAGAAGTTCCTCCAGGAATTCCTCCGGAAGTTCCTCCAGGAATTCCTCCGAAGTTCCTCCAGGAATTCCTCCGGAAGTTCCTCCAGGAATTCCTCCGAAGTTCCTCCAGGAATTCCTCCGGAAGTTCCTCCAGGAATTCCTCCGGAAGTTCCTCCAGGAATTCCTCCGGAAGTTCCTCCAGGAATTCCTCCGGAAGTTCCTCCAGGAATTCCTCCGGAAGTTCCTCCAGGAATTCCTCCGAAGTTCCTCCAGGAATTCCTCCGGAAGTTCCTCCAGGAATTCCTCCGGAAGTTCCTCCAGGAATTCCTCTGAAGTTCATCCAGGAATTCCCCCGGAAGTTCCTCCAGGAATTCCTCCGGAAGTTCCTCCAGGAATTCCTCCGAAGTTCCTCCAGAATTCCTCCGGAAGTTCCTCCAGGAATTCCTCCGGAAGTTCCTCCAGGAATTCCTCCGGAAATTCCTCCAGGAATTCCTCCGGAAGTTCCTCCAGGAATTCCTCCGGAAGTTCCTCCAGGAATTCCCCCGGAAGTTCCTCCAGGAATTCCTCCGGAAGTTCCTCCAGGAATTCCTCCGGAAGTTCCTCCAGGAATTCCTCCGGAAGTTCCTCCAGGAATTCCTCCGGAAGTTCCTCCACGAATTCCTCCGGAAGTTCCTCCAAGAATTCCTCCGGAAGATCCTTCTGAAATTCTTCCGGAAGTTGCTTATGGAATTCCTCCGGAGGTGCTCCAGGAATTTCTCCGGAAGTTCCTCCTGCAATTCCTCCGGAAGTTCCTCCAGGAATAGTTTCTCCTGGAAATTCTCCGGAAGTTTCTCCTGGAGTTCCTCCGGAAGTTCCTCCAAGAATTCCTCCGGAAGATCCTTCTGTAATTCTTCCGGAAGTTGCTTATGGAATTCCTCCGGAGGTGCTCCAGGAATTTCTCCGGAAGTTCCTCCTGCAATTCCTCCTGGAATTCCTCCGGAAGTTCCTCCAGGAATACCTCCCGTAATTCCTCCGGTCTTCCAAAAGTTTTTCCAGGCATTCGTAAGGAAGCTCCTCCAGGAGTTCCTCCAGGAATTTCTTCGGTAGTGCTTCCACGAATTCTTCCGATAATTCCTTCAAAAATTGTACTGGAATTCCTTCAGAGGTTCCTATGTAAATGCTTCAGAATATTTGCTCAAGAAATTCCTGAGAAGTCATGTAACTTCTTGAAAAATTACTCATAGGATTTCTCCACCTCCCGGAAATTCTTTAAGCTTCTTCTTTAATTGCGAAATCTAGATCTAGAAAATCTTAAGCGCATTCCTCTGGGAATCGTTCTACATTTTTTTCCTCAAAATTTTTCCAAGGATTCTCCCGGAAAGTCGATCGTAAATAAATTATTCTGGTACTTAATATTCCGGATTTTTTTTAAAGAATCCTTCCAATTTTTTTTTCAAAACACCTTCAGAATTTCTTCAAGAATTCACTTCGAAACCCTCACGAAATTTTTCAGAAAATTCTCGCACTTTTTGTTCAGAGACTTCTTTAGAAATTTTGATGATGATTGAGATTTTGATGATCAATGCATGAAGTATTTTGTGAAGAAATTCGCTTTCCTGGTTTGAAATACAGAAGATTTTTTTTATATAAATTCTTGAACGAATTTCGTGTGGATTCCTCGATGGACTTCCTAAAACAGTTTCTGTGAAAATTCTAAAAGTAGACGTACTAGCGTATGAACTAATAAAGAGTTTAAAAGAATATTATTGAGTTTCCAAACAATTTTTAAATGAAATTCTGAAATATTTTCAGAACGAAATATTCTAGTACGTACTGCCGAAGAAGTTCTAAGACCCAAGCAGCACACATGTGGTTTCTGCATCCTATATATAAATAAATTTGGTTACATTTTTGTTGCAGCAACCAAATAAGTCTAACTTGTGCTGCTAGGGGAGCAATTTCTTGAATTCCTAAGGAACAATTCCCTTATTTTCTGAAAGATGTATTTTGTTGAACAAATATTGTTTTGTATGATCGAGCATACCTTACACAACAAGGGTTCCAGTAGTTCTCCAACAAACAATTCAGGCTGAATAAGCTACTTTATTGAAGCCTATTTTTATTCAAATGAATCGAATCGAAATGTGCAACTATAAGAATAATTCCAATCCACCGAAGATGAATTAATCCAGGTTCCAATTCTTGTGCATTTGACCAGCCGGTCCGAAATGGCGTAGGGCAAAACTTTCAAATCCTGAGTGTTCCGCAGTTCGTTCCGTAGTCTCTGTATTAGCGCAGAACGATGTTTGGATCCGTTTTCTTGTCGTTCACCGCGCGTGCAACACCGCCGGCTGCTGCAGAACACAAGAACGAAACAGTTCATCATTCGTATTTCAACGCCATCAGCATCCGGTTCGTCAAAGCAGGTCTGAGCACCGGGCCTCCCTCCCCCATCAACAACCCTTGCAGTTTTTGAGCATTCGAAATATGTGGGAAACAAATACCACGATGACGACGACGATGCCGATGGCGAACAAGTCCGTACATTTAGTTCTTTTCAACTTGGTGAGCCCCCACACCGAACTGATCCGGTCAATGAAAAGCATTGCAAATAGTGGCGGCGAATTTTAGCATCGTTTTTAAGCTCCATTCTGATGCCAGTAGCACGTGTGCGAGTAGTTACTGTTCTAGATGGAAGACAGGCAACACGTGCTGGCTTTGTAGATTGCTTGATCCTGCTTTCTAAATAACGATAGCGATGACGATGACTCAGATAGCGGAATTTAGAGATTTTATTTGTTTTCCATTGAGTTTTATTATCTAACAGCAAATGATGCAAGTAAGGTATATGTTTTAAATGGATAAATAATTGAATAAAATTCACTCTGTACATTGGCGCAAAAACCTAAACATTTCAACATACAAAGGTTTCAGTTTGTAGTTACGCTCTGGTTTATAAAATTTGGTTTTGAATTTTTTACTCTCCAATTAGGTTTTGTATACAGTTTTTTTTTGTTGGGGCGTAGAACCACTGCGTCTATTGAGTTGAACTTTTGTGGTAAATATAGTTTGTTTAGTATTTTCTTTGTTAATTTTGGCAAATATGAAGTCGTTTCTTTCTAATTTCAGAATTTTACCTCAACTTCCCTGAAAGATGAATCCTTTTTGAGCTTGCTACATCACTGAATTGGATCACTTAATGCTTCACCAGCGTTGGTCCCAATACCTTAAAGCAATAATAACACCGGCTTTGTCCTTACGCTATTTGTGTTTGTTTGTCTTGCGTTTCTTGCTCGTAGAAGCTTTCTGGTAAGCCTCAAAAACTGAACAAAAAAGCGAAAAATAATCCAACCGACAACTTAAAATTCCACAAGCAACAACAGAGCATCAGGTTTATTCCCACGGTATTCTTGTGCGTAAAAGTACTCAAAAATACACTCCTCTCTCTACACGCCAACCCCATAAGCAACATCCAAAAATAGCAGCATCAACAGTAGCAGCAAGCACGTCGTAGCCTCTCTACACACCATCCACGTAGAACTACGGCGGCGGCGGTGGAGCGATGTTGGTAGAGAGACGATTCTTGTTTGTGTCATTTGCTTCCGTTCCCAGGTTCCTTATAGAACCAACCGGACTTGAAGCCCCCGACTCATTCATTCGGGGCGAGCAAGCATGAATAGGATAAGTACCTATCTGTGCCGAACGGACCAACTAAATATTGAAGGAGCAACGGGCGAACCGACGAAGACGACGATGACCTATTTAGGTCAAACTGAACGAACGGAGAAGCTTCGACGCTTGTTTTGTTTGTGATTGTTCGCCAAAGAACAATTGTGTTCCTTTCCAAACCCCTTCTTCGCCAAACAGCCGCAAAACGTGGATTACTCACCTGCTTGCTGGCTCTGGAAAGGATGGTGATTTCCCGTTGTAGTACCGGAACATGCGATTTTAGGAACGGAACCACGTTCGATCGAAGGGGAAAGTTGGTTGCCTCCTGCACGGCAATTTGGAACTCTTCCACAGTTAGGCCATTGCTCTGGAATTGCGAAACAAAAAATTGGGTTTATGATTGATTTGGATGTAGGTAGATGAAAAAATATTGAGTCAAAATATTGAAGGGATAAAGCAAAAATCTGAAATCAAAATCTTTTGTCCGTTCATTAATTCTATCTCATGAAATCAGTTTCAAGACAATTCACTATTCCTACGGAAAAACATCAATCGCTAAAGCGCAACTCACCGCCAACGACAGAACCAGCGAGCGCACCCGATCCCCAATGTCCACATTGGTGTCCTGTCCGAACTGCACCAGCGCGCCGAGGAAGCGCCGTATCTTGAGCAGCTTGGCTGTGTCCTGCTGTGCCGCTGCGGCTGCTGCTGCTGCCACTGCCGAAGCGGAAGTAATGACGGGGGGCGGCGTAATCGATCCCAGGCTGCCTCCCCCTCCACCGCTGCCGCCCCCACTTCCGCCGCTACCGTTCAGCACCCGAGCCTCGCCCGGTGGCGATGAGCTCCCGTTGCGGGTTGCTGCGACTTGTGATGATGACCCAGTGCCACTGCCAGCACCGCCGGATCTCGGCTGGGGCACCAGACTGCTGTGATGCTGTGACACCTGAGGCGAAATCGGCGACCGTGGCGCCACCACTCGGGCTCCTTCCGGTGAGTCTGGCGTTCGGCACTGCTCCTTACCTGTGCGAGAGAGAGAAGAGGGTGCAGATAGAAGGGTTAAATGAGAAGATACATCGATTGAGCACGGAGCAGCAATGTACGGGACGGGAAATAATGAGTTAATGCTAGTGACAAGTGACAAGCATTGTGAAGCCCTACCAGGTATCTGATTCCCTTTAGTCGACCTTTAGAGACTTGGTAGAGCATCAGGCCACACGTTCGCACGCCGAGTACCACCGACGAGGACGAGTGAACGGGGAATTAATTGAAATTTCAATCAAACTCACTTCAATGGGAGCTCTATTACCTTGGGAGAGTTTTGTTCCCATGGGACGTGCAGTTGCTTTGATATGCATGTGTTCTGGTGATGATGGCGGCACAGAATCTGTTCGAAACATAACCCGTGGGGAATGGAGTTGAATTAAAACAATACCATTGCATGTTTACGTCTCCAGAAAAGCAGTGACTGTAAGTGTATTTTTCTTTCGGAGAAGTGTAGCAGATTATGAGATTTATTACTAACCAATTTATTGGAAAACCGTCACCAAGGTTTTTCAATTTCTCTGCCTTGGCATACGTAAATTTCTTGAAATATTCTACTAGAGTTGCTATTCTTTAATACAGTCAAACACCTTCGAGTCTTGACAGTAAACTAAACTGGAATACGCACCTGGAGCATAAGCTATAAAAAAGCAACAAAATGCTCTCTGGATGGATATGCAAAAGATCATTTGGTAAGCAGTGGGGTCTCAAGCCGAAAATGATCTATTGGATTTATTTAACGATTGTGAGGCCAAGAATAACCTATGCCTCATTGGTCTGGTGTCGAAATCGAAAAAGGTAAACTGCCTATGATCGCATATTTGTAACAATCGAAAAAATTAGGGATGGGAGGAATTGAAGGATGATGTTTGTGATACGCATAAGTATGCAAATCTCGCTTAACTTTTCAAAAGGACCTAAGTAACATTTTTTTCATGAACTAATTTGAATACTGCAATCAATAACTTTCATGTTGTTCTGTTGATTGCGCTATTCAGATTAATTTATGAAAAAAAATGCTACTTAGGTCCTTTTGAAAGGTTAAGCGAGAAATCTCAATGAATTTCTAAAAATTTCCAAGAATTGCACAATCACTTTATCCAGTTGGAATCTTCGGTAGAAATATTTCCATCACTAGGTATTTGACTGCAAACTAATTGCGAAATCCTTTGTACATAGCGCATGGCGTACCGGCAATAAAGTTTTTCAGTGTTACGGTTATGCGGTCACTTTGCTTAAGGTCACTCCTGACGGAATCCAAGTACAAAAGTGCTCGCGTTTTCGGAGGCACACCACTCGATGCGGAAGCAACGCACAACTGTCATTTTTATTATTTCACGCATGCTGCGACGCAGCAAAGCTAAATCAACAAAAATGACAGTTGTGCGCCGCCTTTGAATCGAGTGGTGTGCCCCCGAAAACGCGAGCACTTTGGAACTTGGATTCCGTCAGGAGTGACCTTAATGTTACAAAACAACTTGGTAGTTTTTTCGAGTTTTTTGAAACAAACTTTCTTATGTCACCTGGTCAACTGTAAAAATTATTAATTTGATGATTCATGAGCCTATCTTAAAATCTACAAAAACGCAAATGTTACAAATATGCGATCATGGGCAGTAAAGGCTCAAAGAATGTTGGAAAAACTTCAAAGATTAGCAACTCTTTCAATTACTGTTTCAATGGGCAGCACATCAACGGAAGCACTGACTGGAAGCATTACTCTATCTGCTCCCTTTGTATCAGTTAATATAACTAGAAGCGGAGAAGTGTGGTTTAAGGATAAAGCGATCCATAAACCTCTTCGGAGGTGATATAATAGGACACCTGAGTATTCTAAAAATTATTAGAATAAATCCCTTAGTATCGAACAATGAAGATTGGATGGAGAGAAAATACAACTTCACCTGAAATTTTGCAATATTCGATACAGGACATCACTCCACAGTGTTGCCCTTTGTCGATTTCGTGCGCTAGCATTTTTTCTGTTGATTTTTTCGCTGTAGTTTGTTTGGAGAAGACGTTAGATATGGAAAGGGCCTTTTTTTGAGAAAATCTGTAAAATGATTAATCCACCTAAAAGTGTGATAAAATTTTTCTTAACTATCGCAACCAGATATGGGCCTAGTGTCTTCAGAAAAGTTGTTGTGAATGGTATTTAAAGCCACTTTTCCAAAGAGATCTTTGGAAGGTCCCTGAAATCAGTTTTTTGAGCTTAACTTTTTTTCTATGTTTTAGGCATCTTTACCATCTTTTACAAATTTGTTTGGCTAACAAAAATACAGGTTTTTTGTAGAACATTGCAAAGCTCTATCTCTTAAAATTGAAAAGTTATTTGAGAAAATGTGTTTTTTCTAGGGATGTTTCAGAATCGTGTAACTTGTGCCGGCACAAAACGGCGCTCACAATTTTTTAGTACACTGAAACTGCTGTATATCTACTCTTATCTCTTGCTTGTGCCATTATTTTTAATATGTTGATCTGAAACTTGTTTGGACTTCAGCTACTATCGGTTTTCTAACTTCATTTAACATATTAACACAGAAAATGCAATGGCTCGTATTAGCTGACTGGCGCGTTTTAAAACTAGTTCCCCGATCCTGGTTTTTTGCACTTGTATACGAGTTTGATAAATTAGTTATCATGGCTTGTTATGATTCGGAACAGTTTGTGCCTATTTTTTATCGCTGTTCGTTAGCTATTGAGAGCGATTTCTGCAAACCCTGCGCGGAAACTATAGACATTCAAATATATGCATAATGTCAGTCAAGCCTAAAACTATTTGGGAGTAGACCTGTCCGCCGCACATAGGAGTAAATAAGCCAATCCTTGGCCAAAACTATTTTTTGCGGTTATTTGGCCCTGATATACCTAGGATGAAGTAATAATTGCCAATTATGCAGGAAAATGCAATTTTTTGGCTAAATCTATCCACCTAACAGTGTAAAACCAGAAAACATCTCAAAATACATATGTTTTCAAATAAAACCTCGCGTTTTATGTAAAACCAAAATCTCTTGCTGCCGCTACGTGAACGATTCTAAAATGGCTATATTTCACAAAGTAGCAAAAAACCCGTAGTTAAAGCTCTATCCTTAAATGGATTTTCTAGCATTTACATAGGAAAAAAAAACATCTAACTTATTTTAACCCATGGCCAAGATCCCAAAAGAATATATTCGCATGCACAAAAGTAAACACTGTTTTTTGCTTGAACACTATATTCTCCTTAACTCCCCTATCAGGAAATAATATCAGGTATGGGCGTTTGAAGCCTTACAACAATCTAGAACGTCCTGAACATAGCAGAGTTCGGAAACAGAAAATATTCAGTACATTAGCAGCATCTGTATTGATTAGATTATCATTCAAACGTACCTATAGAGGTACTGCGGTAAACAATCTACTTTTTAATATCCCTTGGACGCCCTAGGGTATCCAAACTACACTTGAGTTCAGGACTGTAGATGTACAGCTACAATTTTTTTTTCGTTCAAACTTCCTTTATTCGCTTTGAAGGTCAATACACATCGGAAAAGAGGGAAATTCATTACAAATAAAAAACGCCGCTAGATCGGATATATATCGGAGCTTTGAGTGACAAAAAAGCTACTGTCATGACTGTAGATCGCAAGCTTTGAACTCAAAGGCAGTTTGGATGACTCAAATTATCCCAAGCAGCACAAGTCAGACAAAAATGGTTGCAGCAACTTGAATGTGACTAAACCTGGTCACATAAGAGTTGCAGTAACCTATGTGAAACATGTGTGCTGCTAGGGATATCAAAGCTGTCTTGCGGTGTTTGTTGGTCTTCCGAGAGATGTAATGAGTGTGACAGAAAAGGTTACTTTAGCAGCTGTAGAACTCAAGTCTTGAAATCAAGGACAGTTTGGTTGATTCAAAATATCCCATAACTATTTTACAATGATAGTTGGTCTTGGTTCGCCCAGGTTGGTTGGTTGGTCCAGGAGATGCTGTGAATATAAATAAAATATACGTAACAAAAAAAGTTCCGCCAGTTCTGAACTCAAGAACAGTTTAGATGACCCAGAATATCCCAAAACTACATCACATTGTTTGTTGATCTACAAGGTGATGAAATGAATATAATATTTTTTCTTCTGGGTTCGTTATATGTGATAATTTATGAGCAAATGGTAAAATTTTGTTTTAAAATGATGAAAAATCGCATTTTATTCAGAATCTAATTTGTGGACGTTTGCGGACGAGTTTTCACGTGGAATGCTTAGTCCATATCTTGAAGTTACACCCAAGTGATTTATCTTTGCCGGATCTTGCCATATAGATTAACTTTTCCTCTGGAGAAAAACATAAAAAATAGAAAAAATAGTGATTTTTAAGTGGTCATCACCTGAAACATAAAATTTATAATTTGACCATAAACATGAACAAAATAGAGACAAACAACTATAATCTTCTCATTGTGTACTAATAATAGCTTGTTGATTTATGTTGTGTAAAAATCAGATTTTCCAAATACTTCACAAATAAAGTGAATAAAATCCAATTCAATACTGCATTTTTGAGCCCTAATTATATTTTTTACGAAATTTTGGATCATTTCAGAAATAGTCATAGTTTGCTGAATGTTTCTAAGTATCTAAAAAAATATAAGAATGTATAAATTTAAATTTTTTTTTTTTTTGATGTCGTCCACGAATTTGTTCTAGTTACTCTTCTGTGCGGCGGTGGCGTGACAAATAACTTTTAGCCAGCGGCGGCGTCACGCCGTTGCGTTGGTTATTGGCGGCGGCGATGCGGCGGCGTGATTCTACGTGAACTAATTTCAAACCTCAAAATTTTACAGAATTTCTTTGTAGCTTCCTCAACGAATTCCTCAGGAAGTTCATTCACTAGTTCTGTGGAAAGCTCTTCAAGAAGTTCCTCTGATGATGATGATGATGATACTACCATCTATTGTAGCAAGACACCTGCCGATAGCACTGGCCATATCTGACAAACGATTTGATCATGATTATACTATTGGTTGTATTTCATCAAACTTCTGTATGAAGGGCCAAAATGGGTTGGGTGGTTCCATAAGCATAGACCACGAAGTTCCTCTGGACAGTCCTCAAAATATTTCTGAAAGTTTCTCCAGGAATTCCTCAGGAAGTTCCTCTAGGAATTCCTCCAGTAGTACTTCCAGGAATTCCTCCGGAAGTTCTTCAGGAATTCCTCCCGTAGTTCTTCCTGGAATTTCACCAGAAACTCCTCAAGAAGCTCCTCCAAGAATTCTTCCAAAAGTTCCTCCAGGATTTCCTCCGGAAGTTTCTCTCAAAAATCCTCCGGGAGATCGTCCAGGAATTCTTCCTGGAGATCCTCCAGGGATTCCTCCGGAACTTCCTCTCCGAGTAGCATAAGTAAGGTAAAATTGGATACAGGAACAGGTCACACAGGAGTTGCAATAACCTTAAATATGTGTGCTGCTAGGGTCCAGGATTTTATCCGGAAGTTCCTCCAGGAATTAATCCGAAAGTACCTCAAGGAGTTCTTCCGAAAGTTTCTCCAGGAATTCGTCCGGAAATTCTTCCAGGAATTCCTCCGAAAGTTCATCCAGGAATTCCTCCAGAAGTACCTCCAGGAATTCCTCCGGAAGTCCTCTTTATGAGTTCCATGAGAACTTCCTCCAGGAGTTCCTCCAGAAATTCCTCCGGGAGTTTATCCAGGAATTCCTCTGGAAGTTCCTTTAGAAATTCTTTCGGAAGTTCCTCCAGAAATTCCTCTGGAAGTTCTTCCAGGAATTCCTCAGGAAGTTCTTCCAGGAATTCCTCAGGAAGTACCTCCAGGAATTCCTCAGGAAGCTTCTTTTCCTGCTGAAGTTCCTCCAGGAGTCGCTCCGGCAGTTAATCCAGGAATTCTTACGGAAGTTTCTCCGTGAATTCCTCCGGAAATTCCTTTAGAAGTTCCTCCGAATGTGCACCAGGAATTAGTTGGGAAGTTCTTCCCAAAATTCCTCCAAACTTCATCCGAGAATTCATCCCGGAGTTCCCACGCAAGTTCTACCAAAATTTCTTCATAAGTTCCTCAGTAAGTTTCTAAAGCAATTTCCCCGGAAGTTTCTCCAAGAATCCCTTTGAATTTTTTTCCAGGAATTCCTCCAAGAGTTCCTTCGAAAGTTCCTCCAAGAATTTCTTCTAAAGTTCCTAGAAAAATCCCTCCTGAAGTTCCTCCAAAAAATGCGTCCAGAAATTCCTCCATAATTTTATTTATAAGTTGCTCCAGGAATTCCACCGGATGCTCTTCCAGTATTTTTTCCGAACATTCTACCAGATATTAGTTGGGATGTTCCTCCAGAAATTCTTTGAGAAGCTTTTCCAGGAGTTCCTTGGAAAGGTCCTTCAAGAATTCTTCCCGGAATTCCTACATAAACTCCATCAAAATTTCTCAGGAAGATTCTTCAATAATTTCTTTGGAAGTTTCTTCCGAAATTCCTTTTGAAGCTCATCAGGTTGTTTGTCCGGAAATTATCTGTGGGACTTCCGGACTCCTGGAGTCCAGAAATTATTACGAAATGTCCCCGTGAATACCTTCAGCAACCTACCTGTGTATTATTTAGATTTTTATGGAATGAAGAATGTCCACCAGTCCGGAAATCCCTCCACGAACTCTTCATAAATTATTTTAAGAACTTTTCGAAAACTTCCACTGAGCTCCTTTCGAATCTCACATAAAATTTCTAAACCAACTCCACTCCACCCCTAGAAATTCTTTCAGGAATATTTCCAAGGGGTCGTACACTAATTACGTAGGCACTTATGGGGGCACGTTGCATGTAAATCAAAAATGATTTGTATGGGGAAAATCTTACGGAGGAGTTTACGTAATTAGTGTTTTCTAGAGTTTTCTAGAAATATTTCTTTATCATAAATTTCGAATCCTTCCAGAAAATTCTGATAATCCATAAACTCCTCCAGAAATAACCTCCTGCTATTCCTCCAGGTATTTCCCGAAACATTTTTCCAGGAAGCTCCCTGGAAAATCGTTTTAAAATTCTTTAGTGACTTCTTCAGGAATTCTCCTGGACATTTCTTAACAAATTCCTGTGGAATGCACATGAGAATCTCTCTGGATATTATATATGTTTGAAATCATCTCAGCCTCAGAAACTTTTACAGAAATTCCTTCCGAAAGTCATCCAATTTTTATTCCTGCAGGAATTTATTCTGAGGTACCATGGTAGTGTCACCCAAATTTCGGAAATTGCTTTAGGAATACTTTTATAAATCACTCCCAAAAAATCTCGATGGAGAAGATATTCTCGAAAGAATTACTAAAAAAATTCTGACGAAATTCCAATAAAAATCAAGAAATTGAAGTATTTTCAAAGAATGTTTATAAGAAATTAAAAAAGGAGGCTTCCGAGCCCCTTGGAAGGAGGCTTGCGAGCCTCTTGGAAGGAGGCTTGCGAGCCTCTTGGAAGGAGGCTTGCGAGCCTCTTGGAAGGAGGCTTCCGAGCCTCTTGGAAGGAGGCTTCCGAGCCTCTTGGAAGGAGGCTTGCGCCTCTTGGAAGGAGGCTTCTGAGCCTCTTGGAAGGAGGCTTCGAGCCTCTTGGAAGGAGGCTTCTGAGCCTCTTGGAAGGAGGCTTGAGCCTCTTGGAAGGAGGCTTCGAGGCCTCTTGGAAGGAGGCTCTGAGGCCTCTTGGAAGGAGGGCTTGAGCCTCTTGGAAGGAGGCTTCTGAGCCTCTTGGAAGGAGGCCTGAGGCCTCTTGGAAGGAGGCTTCTGAGCCTCTTGGAAGGAGGCTTCTGAGCCTCTTGGAAGGAGGCTTCTGAGCCTCTTGGAAGGAGGCTTCTGAGCCTCTTGGAAGGAGGCTTCTGAGCCTCTTGGAAGGAGGCTTGAGCCTCTTGGAAGGAGGCTTCCTGAGGCCTCTTGGAAGGAGGCTTCTGAGCCTCTTGGAAGGAGGCTTCGAGCCTCTTGGAAGGAGGCTTGAGCCTCTTGGAAGGAGGCTTCTGAGCCTCTTGGAAGGAGGCTCTGAGCCTCTTGGAAGGAGGCTTCTGAGCCTCTTGGAAGGAGGCTTCTGAGCCTCTTGGAAGGAGGCTTTGAGCCTCTTGGAAGGAGGCTCTGAGGCCTCTTGGAAGGAGGCTTCTGAGCCTCTTGGAAGGAGGCTTTGAGCCTCTTGGAAGGAGGCTTCCGGGCCTCTTGGAAGGAGGCTTGAGCCTCTTGGAAGGAGGCTTTGAGCCTCTTGGAAGGAGGCTTCCGAGCCTCTTGGAAGGAGGCTTCTGAGCCTCTTGGAAGGAGGCTTCCGAGCCTCTTGGAAGGAGGCTTCTGAGCCTCTTGAAGGAGGCCTGAGCCTCTTGGAAGGAGGCTCTGAGCCTCTTGGAAGGAGGCTTCTGAGCCTCTTGGAAGGAGGCTTCTGAGCCTCTTGGAAGGAGGCCTGAGCCTCTTGGAAGGAGGCTTCTGAGCCTCTTGGAAGGAGGCTCTGAGGCCTCTTGGAAGGAGGCTTCCTGAGCCTCTTGGAAGGAGGCTTCTGAGCCTCTTGGAAGGAGGCCTGAGCCTCTTGGAAGGAGGCTTCTGAGCCTCTTGGAAGGAGGCTTCTGAGCCTCTTGGAAGGAGGCTCTGAGCCTCTTGGAAGGAGGCTTCCGAGCCTCTTGGAAGGAGGCTTGAGGCCTCTTGGAAGGAGGCTTCCGAGCCTCTTGGAAGGAGGCTTCTGAGCCCCTCTTGGAGGAGGCCTGAGCCTCTTGGAAGGAGGCTTCTGAGCCTCTGGAAGGAGGCTTCTGAGCCTCTTGGAAGGAGGCCTGAGCCTCTTGGAAGGAGGCCTGAGCCTCTTGGAAGGAGGCTTCCGAGCCTCTTGAAGGAGGCTTGAGCCTCTTGGAAGGAGGCTTCTGAGCCTCTTGGAAGGAGGCCTGAGCCTCTTGGAAGGAGGCTTCTGAGCCTCTTGGAAGGAGGCCTGAGCCTCTTGGAAGGAGGCTACTGAGGCCTCTTGGAAGGAGGCTTCCTGAGC
The DNA here is from genome assembly GCF_024139115.2 of Armigeres subalbatus. Taxonomy (NCBI): domain Eukaryota; kingdom Metazoa; phylum Arthropoda; class Insecta; order Diptera; family Culicidae; genus Armigeres; species Armigeres subalbatus. The sequence continues at coordinate 315,016,419 of NC_085141.1, forward strand.
TCTTGGAAGGAGGCCTGAGCCTCTTGGAAGGAGGCCTGAGCCTCTTGGAAGGAGGCTTCTGAGCCTCTTGGAAGGAGGCTTCCGAGCCTCTTGGAAGGAGGCTTCCGAGCCTCTTGGAAGGAGGCTTCCGAGCCTCTTGGAAGGAGGCTTCCGAGCCTTTTGGAAGGAGGCTTCCGAACCCCTTGAACGGAGACTTCCGAGCCTCTTGGAAGGAGGCTTCCGAGCCTCTTGGAAGGAGGCTTCCGAGCCTCTTGGAAGGAGGCTTCCGAGCCTCTTGGAAGGAGGCTTCCGAGCCTCTTGGAAGGAGGCTTCCGAGCCTCTTGGAAGGAGGCTTCCGAGCCTCTTGGAAGGAGGCTTCCGAGCCTCTTGGAAGGTGGCTTCCGAGCCTCTTGGAAGGGGGCTTCCGAGCTCCTCTGAAGGAGGCTTCCGAGCCCCTTGAAAGGAGACTTCCGAACCTCTTAAAAGGAGACTTCCGAGCCTCTTGAAAGAAGGCTTATCAAATAGATGATTTCTAAGTAGAGGCTTCTTAGTCTCTTTAAAGGAAACTTTCGTGACTCTTGAAAAAACATTTCTGAGTCTGTTAAAGGAGGCTTCGGAACCTCTCGAGAAAAAGATTATTGGCTGTTAGGAAAAAGGATTCCGAGATGCTTATAAGGAGCCTACCAAGCCTCTGGTAAAGAAGCTACTAAGCTTTTTCGAAAAAAAACAGCTATCCACACACTGTGCTGGTTATGGTGGGAAGGATTCAGTATGCTTTGAAATACTGATTGCCATGTCATATAAAAATATTACAGAGAACACGTAATAAAGCTTTTTTGAAAAGTAGTGAAAAATGGATTTCAAAAAGTGCCAGGGCATTACGCCTTACCTTTACAAAAGACGTTTCATAGCCCTTCTTTAGTATTTTAACAATCCCATAATAAAAAGGTTACAAATCCTTATGTGCTTGACACTTAAAAAAACAAACATAAGTTCATTTAAGCAGGTTTGAATTACATTTCAATAGTTTCACTATCATTTAGAATCAACTGCTGCAGGCTTGCCGCGCTTGTGTTCAGATGGTAAGGGCATATCGTCCTGCCTACACTGTGGCGTTTTGGCCAGTGAAACATATTTACAAAAAACGTAACATTTTTGAAGATGGAAGCAATTTTGTATCATATTAACCACTGAGAAGAGTTATTGTGTTGCCCAACTGAGTGTTCCAGTGCATGTTTCGTGGATAGTATGCTAGCGTCGCTCCAGAATGTTGATCAAACAAACATGAAAAGTTACATCCAAATTGTAACATTTTGTATTTCGCAATTATTTTTATTATGTAATACAAAAATACTTCCACATTCACATAGTATGATGGTTTCACAAATATTTAAAGGTACCAACTGATTTTGACCCTTAGTTCCACATATTACGTAAGCATTTTTTCTGGGTTTTTCGACTCCCCTTCCTCCCATGTAAGATTTTTTTCATACAAATAATTTTTAAGTTAAATGGTGCGTAAAAAAACGACAGTCAACCCCCTCCCTCCCATAAGTGCTTACGTAATATGTGTACGGCCCATTAGTTATAGTTTTCTAGAAATCAAAGGGGGGCGTTTTGGCCAGGTGGGGCGCATTATACCGTCTTACCCTATATTATGTACAATACATAGTTTAAGACTACAAAATTACACGTTTATCAAAAGTTCATCAATTAGTTTTTATTTGAATTGCAATACATCCGCTAGCGGGGTAATTAATCCGCGGTCAGCGAAGGTACCCTCAGGGAAACATGTACCCCACGTTGAGAACCGCTGATGTATGTGATTCAAAAGATTAGATATAGTGAACGATAGATGAAATGAGAATTAAACTTGAGATTCAATGATGTTATAAATAATTATTAGTTTAGATTAGATTGAATAATTTTATGTTTAATAATTTTCTTGATGAGAATAGTTGTTGAGCAAGCTTTGAGAAATGCTCTTCGTCTACCAGTCTTAGTTACAAGAAATTTTCCAAAATTTCTAAAAAAGAAGAGTTATTGTAAAAAATTCAATAGCAATTCCCGTGAAAATCCAAATATTGTTACTTACTTATGGGCCTTGTTTACCTCCGGTGGTGCAAAGGGCCGACTTGAAAGATCTCCATATTGAGCGATGTCCAGCTATCGCTTCAACCTGGTGCTAGATTAGATTTAGATCAACCTAACACCCCCTTGTAACGTTTTTTTATGGAAGGATTCTTAAATTTGTATAGGCCATATACCAACAAAGAAATATGTTGCGCAAAAATCCGTGACAATAAACTGAAAACAATTTCTTATTGTAAATTCCTGCACCAAATGTCGTTTTGCCGCGGGATGCAACTGCTGCTACACACACGGAAAAGCTCTTTATAATGTGGGAATAGAATCAAAGCAAAAACTGTTGATGGAAAATCGCTTTCCATGCATGATGCACACTCCGCCGATATATCCACGCCACCATCGAACCAGGTGCTGCCAGACACAAAACACACTCACGCTCTCCCGCCCGCTCGCTCAGTATGGGGCTGAGGCTGCTATTTGCCGCCGTCAGAGACACGCGGGGTTTTGTCCTGGCCCCATCAGAAGCAGCAGTGGCAGCAGCTGTGGCACTTTTTCCCATATCCAATCAGTATATGTAACTAATTATAAAACTGTCATAACCAAAAACTTTGCGCTGAATAAATTTACTACAAAAACCTTCGCCGTGAAGGTATGGTCGAGCGGGATGAACGATGACGATGGGTATGGGGAACGGCACTACTTCTGCCACCATCAACCCATCGCATCGCACACCGTGATGATGATGATGGTGGAAGGATGGCTGTCGGACAAACCGAAACGACCGATTTCGAAGCGGATGCGATGCATCGCAGTAATGCTCTCGCTGCTCGCCCAGCAGAGATGCGGTGAAGCCGGATGAATGGCAGGCAGGTCGTTGTTTGTCGGTAAATGAGTGCCACTGTCGGGTTTCCAATTAAATTTTAATATATTTTCTAAATAGATTTCCCGCTCAATACAATGGGAGACCCATCAGGAACCTGCCAGGAACTGGAGCTCAATCAGAGAATGGAAGGTGGATGGGATGGTATGAACACTCAATGGGATTGGTGGAAATATTTATTTCTGAATGTAACATTTCAACAAGATCTCTGGGTTTGTGTTACTCGTACAATAAGGTTTTGCTGAAAGGTTATACCGGAGATAAAGAGTAACAGCATTACGAGATTTCTCATCGTTCTTACATTTAAGGTGACTCGGGGAGGACCTCGACACCGTGTTATTTTTAGTGAAAAGAGAAAAATGATAAGTAAGAAGTTAATAGAGAGAAGTGAGAAGTGAAAAATTAAAAGTGGGAAATTCGAAGTGTGAAGCGACAAGATGAGAAGTGCGAAGTAAGAAGTGAGAAGTGAGGAGTGGGATGTGAGAAATGAGAAGTAAGAAGTGGGAAGAGGGAAGTGAGAAGAGAGAAGTGTGAAGTTAAAAGTGAAAAATTCGGAGTGTGAAACAGTAGTGAGGAGTGAAAAGTAAAAAGTTAGAGGTTGAAAGTGATAAATGAGAAATGAAAAATCAGAAGTGAAAAATATGAAGTTGTAATTAAGAAGTGAGAAGTGATAAGTGAAAAATGGTAAGTGAGAAATAAATACAGCGAAGTGAGAAGTGAGGTATTCGAATGGTGAAGTTAAAAGTGAGATGTGAGAAATTAGAAGTGAGAAGTGCGAAGTAAAAGTAAGAAGTGAGTGCTGGAAAGGGAGAAATTAGAGGTGAGAAGTGAGAAGTTAGAAGTGAGAAATTCGAAGTGCGAAGTAGTAATTAGATGTAAAAAGTTAGAAGTGATAAGTGAGAAATGAGAAGTCAGAAATGAGAAGTGAGATATAAGAAGTTATAAATGAGAAGGAAGAAATGAAAAGTGAATAATGAGAAGCAATAAGTTAGAGGTGAATTGTGCTAAGTGAGAAATGAATAGTGAAAAGTGAGAAGTGTGGAGTGGGAAGAGAGAAGTGAGAAGCGAGATGTGCGAAAAGAGAAGTAAGAAGTAAGTAGTGAGAAGTGAGAAATGATGAGTGAGAAGTTAGTTGTGAGAGGGGAGTAGGAAGAAGTGAAAAGTGGGAACGAGAAGCAAGAAACGAGATTCTTTCTCTTTCTTGTTTTATTTTTTCTTCTTCCTTCTTTTTCTGCTTTATATCTCTTCATGCACTTCTCACTACTCAACAACAGTTACTCTCCCTTCTCACTTTCCAATTATCATCTCTTGTTATGAAAACTCATATGTGAATATGTACGTTATGTGGAAGATATTGATTTGGAAAATGTATTGGAGGTAACCACTTTCCCTTCGATGGGACTCGAACCCATGACCCAACAGTTCGAGTTCGAGTCCCATCGAAGGGAAAGTGGTTACCTCCAATACATTTTCCAAATCAATATCTTCCACATAACGTACATATTCACATATGAATTTTCATAACATTCTAAATTAACGTCCAAGTCGGGTGGTTTAATCCCCGGCAACAGGCAATTAACTTTGATTGAACTATCATCTCTTATTTCTCTCTCTTTACTTCTGTTTATGTCACTTCTCACATCCTACTTCTCACTTCGCAACTATCACTTCTCACTTTTCACCAATAATTTCTCACTTTCCACTACTCACATTTTACTGCACACATCTCACTACTCAATACTCATTTCCGTTTTTCAGTACTCGCTTCTCACTACTCTGTACTTATTTCGAACATCTCATTTCTCACTTCTCAGCTCTCGCTGTTCACTATTCACTTGGAACATTTTATTTTTTACTTCACTTAATAAGGAAACAAATTTTAGCTACTCGGCCAAATGGTATTCGGTCAAACATAAATGTATTCCCTCTCTCGATAACTCCCTAACTCGATGGTCCCTTCAATATCAAGTAAGGGAGAGTTCACTGTATTATAGATAGTGATAATTGTCCGTTTTCAGGGTTTTTAAATAAATGTAAGTTGCTGAGTTTGTCTTGAAAAGCGTATAAGCCAGAGCACTAGACTATAAGCTATGTCCCATCAAAAGACGTCGAGGACCCAAGGAGTGTACATTAATCTTCTTAGCGAAGTCACTCCCAACGATTCGTCAATCATCTTTCCCCCTAAATGTGAAACGGTTGGTACGGCTGTCCCCGTTTCTTCCTTTCGTGGATTCAAAACTCTGCGTTGATCATGTTATTTATTACTAAATAATCTGATTGCCGAGGAGTTATGGATTGTCTCCCAAATTTAAGCCAGCACGGTGGGCCTAGCCGTTTTAATACTTGTGTCATATTTATGATATGCTGCAAATATTAATGCAGACAAGAAAATGTTCGGAAACACAATCGACATTTCCAGGATGCTATTCAATACTGGCTGTGCATGTGCTAAGACAAGACAAGACAAGACAAAAGCGGACAAAGGCAAAGCGAATGTCAAGTGAAAATGTTGTTACGATTTGATCATGATCATATTATTGTTCGTACCTCTTCAAACTCCTGTATGACGGGCCAAACATAAGTGGATTATTAGTTTTCTAAATCAAAATAAATACTGACTGATTGATATTCGATCGAAAATTGACAGCGTTCAGCCGAATATGAATATGTTATGAAGTGAGGGAGACAAAGAAGGCCGATGGGTTTCACCAAGAAAATTCGATTATCCAACGCTCCAGTAGGCCATGACTTACAACACGTTCGTAGAGATGTCGTAAACTGGGAGTCGTATTAATCGATTAGTAACTAATCGACTACTCTCGATTCTTGTCGATTATTGAATCGATTAATTTACGACATCTCTATGACACTACTACACGTAACCAGTGATTTGATACGGACGACACGTAAGTACTATTTTGTCCCTAACATGTTCGGCTGATCCCTTTACAATGGCATGAGGGCACACAACAGCCTAAAATCATTTCTCTAGTTTCTCTCTCGTACCTATAATTTAATAATTTAATATTTTTGTATAATTTATTTAATCGTATCGTTAAGCGTTAAACGAAATGAAAAATTTGATATAGGCTGTTTTTTTCGGACAGATTGTATTTTTCCCTCTCGTACGTAGCCAATATTGAACCTCTGTGGATTTAAATATTGTTAACTCCTAAATGGAGTATCCGATATTCTGGGAAATGTCAAGCAATATTCCCAATAGAAAGTTGTCCTTCATCTAAGTACATCAATTCCAATAAGATACCTAGATTTATTTTTTTTATTATTGAAGTGGCCTTGAACCACTAGATTCATACGCCTCTCAAAGAAGAAGGAAAATCAAATCTTATCGTATTATCGGTTATCGGTTCTGTTGTTGCCTAATGCCATTTGAACATCGTTGTTGATGTCTAATTCATCAATATTGTCATATTTGATACAATTTACTAAAATGTGTTCTATAGAGTTTTCAGTATGGCAAGTGTCACATCTGTTCGAAATAGTTTTGATGAAGAGGTGTTCTTTGGTTAATCTGGTATGGCCTATTCTACAACGTGTTAATGTTGAAGATGATGCTGAAGATGATGCTGAACAATTATTTTTGCTTTGGAGGCGATCTGTCCCTTTTTGAATTTATGATGTATGGTCCAGTTGATTTTCATACTTTGGTTGAACCATGATCGCCTGGCTACACGATGAAGTTTGGCTATACTGGGTATTTCATGACCTGTTTGTTCTTCTATTAGCTTTTGGTGCTATGGCCTTAAGGTACTGTATGCGATTTATAAGGGTCTCCTGCTCCGTATGCACTGTGCAGTGAAGTCTCCGCGTCGATTTATCCAGACGCCGAGAATTCAGGCGATATTAACTTCTGGAATACGTTCATTATTGATTTCGATACTTAGGCGGGAATCACGCCATCTATGTATGCGTTTTTTACAAACATCCAGGATGCAAGATTTTGATTCAGACAGTGAAAAGTGAACACTTTTTGCCCATGATTCTACGGCGCTTACACCTTCTTTTAGAGCTCGGCGAACTCTAGGAAGGTGTTTCCTTGTTGCTACAAGAATAATGTCGTCTACGCAGGGAATCAATTTTTCTTCTATGCGCAAGCGAAACAAGCGACAAAAGAGAACTAACGACAAAGCTTTGTTTTTGTCGGAGATAATAATTACAAAGATCCGAAATTTTTTGTCAACAACAAAAAAGAAGACAATTTTGTTGCTAACTTTTCATTCCGTTATTCTGCAATATCTCTACAGCTAATTTCGTGTACCATGCATCGGTACTGAAGTTCAAACATATTTTTGCTTCTTCTTATGAGTTCCGAATTCGTTTTTGTATAGAGATCTGATTTCATTGCGTTTGGCATTTCCGAATCTCACCTTTACACAGAGCTCTAATCAGTCAGAGGGTTCAGCAGATCCACCAAATTCGTATCCGCTTCTTTCCTAATTAATCAGCGCTCTGGAGCTTGGAGATTCATGTCGTCGGCTTCGAAAACCAGCCTAAGATTGAGTTACGTTTTTACAATTTATTCCATTGACTCCATTCAAAAGGTGAGACATATAATAGCAAATTATAGTCGTTCCATACTCCACCGACCATCACTCATAAGTATTAACAAGAATAGTAAGAACTAGAGCACAGTGTGGTAGATCTTACTCCGTAATGCAATACGAAGAGTGTCTACCCAGCATTACAGGCTCCGTTAACTGCCTGGATAATTGTTTCACCCCCTAGGCCATTCATCCCCTCAGCACGGGTCGCCTGACACCTTGGGATTCGGGGTTAGGTACGTCATATTGGCAGCTTCAGTGTTGTACCGAGCCTGGCGATATGACCGGATTTACACCGTTATGCTACGTACACACCAGTCAAGCAGTTTGACGAACATTGACTCCGCCCCCAAGAAAACGCTTCGGTTGCTGCTTTGTTTGAACGTGTGTGAAGTTGTTCGAACAACCATTTGACAGTTGGCAGCTCGGTTGGAAAAAATTAAAACGGTTTGATTTTGGTTTGAGTTGTCGGGGGTGGAGTCAAGGTTCGCCGAACATGTTTGAGCATTTGTAGTGAAGTTGCACAAACCCCCATATATTTTTTGATGGTTGGTGCTCAAGTTGTCGCTTCGGTCGTTCGTGTGTGATATTGTTGGTCGAATAAATTGATTGTTCGTGTCGCTGTTGGTAAAACTTGATGGATGTTTGAATAAACGAGAGGTGGAGTCAATGTTGGTCGAACTGCTTGACCGTGTGTACGTTCCATTACGCACTACTTCAGAGTATCCATATCCCAGCGTAACGGAAAAAAAACAGGGTTACAGCCAGTGTTGGTAAAAACTCAAAATCTCAAAACTCATGGATGATTCAAATCAAGCGTGAATTGAAGCGCACCCAACTCAGCACCTAAAAACTCATGGATGAGTTGAATCATCCACTTGAATCATCGTAGGTTTTCTTTTGTTCTCCTTCGTTAAAAACAGTGAATTGGCGTTTGTCGCATAAAATATTAGACACTCTTTTGTGTATAAGCAATAAATTGCCCCCACATTGATTTCAAATGCGTTTTTAAACCAAAATGATTTTTTGGCAAATGAGTGAAATGATGCGTTTTAGCATGAAAAATTCAAGCGTGATGCATTCCTTTAAAATCGCAGACGATTTCGTTCGCACGAGAGCGCTCGTTGATTAAGATTTATGAGTGATTTTACCAACACTGGTTACAGCGAGCACTGATCCTTGGGGGACACCGCTTTCTTGAACCCTTTCAGTTGACACTGCTACCTCGTAACAGACTTGAAATCGGCGATTTTCTATAAAATCAGAGATGCAGCTGCGCATGCTTTTTCAAAATATTGGGTCGTCAAGTCTGGTCGTATGCTTTTTTTTATCAAGGATAGCGAATTCAACATGGTTCCCGGACTGCTCTGCATCATTCAGTATTTCCTTAAGTTCGGAAAAATACGATGAGGTACCGCGACCCGCTCTAAAAGCATGTTGTTGGGGGTTCAGAATTTCATTTTCTTGTAAGTAAGTCATCAATCGATGGTTGACCATGCGTTCATATATTTTCCCTATACAGCTGAGAAGTGTTATCGGACGATAACCATCTACATTCTGTTGGATTCCTTCGGCTTTAGGTATGGGGACCACTAATCCTTGTTTCCAACGGTCGGGGAATTTGCCTGACGACCATACTTTATTTTAACTTTGGAGCATCGCCAATTTTCCAGCTAGTGGAAGATGTCGAATCATAGGATATCCAATGTTATCGCTACAGGTTGAATATCCCTTTGCGATGTCTATGGCGCGAATGAATTCTTCGATGGTAAAGTCGCCGTTCAGGTAAGATGATTCTGCATTTGGCGTGGTTTGTTCTAAGGTGACGCCGGAATGTTGCTGTGCATTCATTGCAGATGATGCCTGGAAAAAGTCTACGAAGTGTTCAGCTACATGGGTGGGTTCTTGAACATGCTTTCCGTTGACTATTAAACCACGTTGCATTATTTTCCTCTGACCGTTAAGGCGATGGAAGTTATTCCACAAAATGTCCGAGGGGGTGTTGGGTTTGAATGATTGGCTGAAGTTGTCCCAGGATTCCTGTTTAGCTTGTGTGATACTTTTTCTGGACAAAGCTCTTGCTTCTGGAAAGGCTTTGCGAGCGCTTTCATGACGTGGATCACCAACGGGTAGTCGTGTCAGTTTCCGAAGAGCTTTTTTGACTCAGTCCACCATATTTCCGCTCTACAAATAGCGCACGCCCGTGATTTGTGGAATTGACGCCTCCGCAGTGTTGATTATTGTTTCTCCGAGTAGCTCAATATGCATTGGTTCCCGGCTGAAAGGTTTTCCAGAACTTTTCGTTCGAATGTGCTCCAATTTGCATCCCCAAGTAACATTTTGAGTTTTATAACGCTCTTGAGAACCATAATGTACTCTTCAAGAGTGTTATAAAACCAGCATAAAACCAAAATGTTACTAGGGTCTTTATATAGCAAACCGCCTCCGGTATCGGATTTGTGGCGAATGGCGCTGAAAGGCGTATTTCAATTGGAAAATGGTCGCTGCCACACGTATCGTTCTCAATTGACCAAAAAAGTTTGCTTGCCAGGCATTGTGAAGCTACGGTTAGATCTATGGCTGAGAAGCTACCGTGAGCGGAGCTAATAAAAGTTGGTTCTCCATTGTTAAGAACGATGAGGCTGTGTGTTACAAACCAGTCAAGAAGATACTTTCCTCGTCTGCATGATTTTGCACTCCCCCACGCTTCATGCGATGCATTAAAATCCCCGCCAATAATGAATGGAGGCTGGTGATTTACAATGAGCTTATCCAATGTTTCGATCACATCCGTTTCCTTCGCGTTTGGCGGAATGTATATAGAAGCGATTGTTAGGTTGTATGGTGCGCCGAGCCATGCAGCGCAGATTGGAATGGGTGAGGCAGTTTGATTCAATTGGCGTGGGATATCCTTAAGTATTCCAAGACCTGTGACACCGGCGCCTTGTGTGTAATGACGATCGGATATCGATTTTGCAATGTGTTTGTGGGCGCTCTCGTCATCATTTCCTGAAGTCCGATAGCACTTCGTAGTCCACGTATATTCCATTGAAGGAACAATGTTCTATTTGTTGTGACGTTGTAAGGTATATTGGTTATTGTCGCACTGTTTTATGACGAACCCGGGCTGTAGTGCAATTGATAAGTGCCTGAAAGGTATGGCTCGGAAGTAGGGGTTTCAGGAGTTGTTAAAGAACAACGAATACTTGCCGGGTTGCTGGTAGGGTCCATGCCGACTGCCGCCAGAGGTTCTTCGGATAAATCCGGGACATCTCTGGTCAGGGTCGGCATGGAAGGCCTGGCGCATAGCGAATCGGAATGCTTTGCTGAAATTAAGCTTCGGCTTGTTGATGGTTTCGTGATGATCTTGTACATGCGATCGTAAGCAGCGGAGTCTGATTTTACGTAGTCCGGTAAAGAGAAATTCGTACGACCAATGCTCTGGACGACGATATTCCGGGCTGTCATCTGTGGTACATCAGTTTCGTTTTCCGGGGGTTCTGGATATGTTTCCGGATTAATGTCTTGTAGTGATAATGATCTTCTTGCTGTCCGTTTTTGAGGGGTTGCAGGGTGATGATTTGAATGATCGGAAAGGCTGCCTGTTTCTTCTTCTTGGTCCATTAGTCAAATTCTTAAGATGCATCGTCGTCTACTAATGGTGAATTATTTATACCCTGAGTGTAGTTGATCACTGATAGTTCCAAGAAACGATTTGCGTCAACCAATTGTTGGTATTCAGAAAGGTTCGATGCGGGGGTAGGTTTTCTTGTGGAAGAATTGGAACTTGCCTGAGGGTGGACGAGGTCCATGTCGACTGCCGCCAGAGGTTCATCGGATAGCTCGGGGACATCTCTGGTCAGGGTCGACATGGAAGGCCTCGCTCTTGGCGATTCAATGGGTATAGCGTGAGTAGTCCGGCAAGTAGTTGACGTTCTCAGAAAAAAGGGTAGTGTTGGTTCTTATCCACATTTTTTCGGGATTCGTATTCCATTGTATTTTTGATGTTGACTGTTGATGGATGTTTTTCAAGCGTTGTGAATTCCTTATGCATTTCTGATTGGTGATCGAGGGTCGTTCGTTGATTGGCTCGAGAGTCATTATTCGTCGAGTTCAATGGAGCAATGGAGTTGTGTTAAATGTCGTTTACCAATGCTGTTGCTGTTAGTAGGCGATATTTCCATGTGACGCTTTCCAGTCCTGCTGCGGTTTCGAAGATCGTAGGTGTTACTGCCTTCTGGATTTCTCAGTGGTGGAGAAATGAATGATTGCTCTTTCCGTGGCAGTCTCGTGTTTTTATTTTGCGGAGAAGGAGCAGGTATGGATTCATTTGTAGGCTGCGAAGGTTTTGGTTGAGGTGTTGAGGCAGTTGTTCGAAGGTCCGTAGGTTTGCTGGTTATCAAAGCAGATTTGTTTTGCGTTTTGGTTTTTGAGGGTATTTTCAATTCTGCAAGCTCCTTAGCGAGAAAGGCAACTTGTCTTTGTAGCTTCGCGAACATTTGGTCTTTGATTGCTAGCTCATTATTGAGACGGCCTGCACAACACTCGCAAAAGTTTCTTTTTTCGTTTTGTCGTTAAAAATTTTTCTGGCTTCTGGGAAGGAGATTCCCTTGTCGATCTTGATGCGAATAATATTTTCTTCGGATTTGTATTTTGGACAGTTTCGAGAAATAGCTGCATGATCTTTTTTACAGTGTAAACAAAATAGTTCGTTTCCGCATTTTTCTCCGTCGGAGATAACATGTGACTGTGAGCATTGCAAACATGTCGCGCTGTTTTGGCACGATTTTCTTGAGTGACCATATTCGCTGCATTTGAAACAAATTAAGGGGTATGGGTAATAAACCTTTGCCGAAATACGCAAAAGCCCAAAGTAAACAAATTGTGGAAGTTTGGTTCGACTGAAGGACAGCACTAGCATTATTCTGTAGAGCACCGTTCACGCGTTTCTTTATCCTTCGCACTGTATGTACACCTTGAGAACATAAATAATTTTGGATTTCTTTTTCCTCCATATCCTTAGAGTCGACATCATACACTGATCATTGAACTGTATTTAGCGTTGGATGCGAGAGGATCTCCACTTCTGTTCCATCGGCAAGCTCTGTTATGTTCAGCAACTTGTTATAAACACTTTTAGATGAAGTGCGGAGAATATATCGCGAACCGCGCGCTTCTCGCAAAGCTTCCACTTTAGAACCAATAGCTGTTTCAATTGTCGTTACAACAATGAACGCATTTGGAAGCGGTTTATTTACGTTGCGATCGGTGTTGGTTTCTGTATCCTCACTCGTTTTCCGTCGCAGTAACAATACCATGGTTCCCATATCATCCATGTTTCGCATCAAATGAAGCTGTCTGTGACCAGGTGGTTCATGATTAGGTCCACCGACAACAGATAGTTTTCTTCGGAGATACCACTTTTGCGTTGATCACGAATGGAACACCTTAAGAAAAAAAAAACTGTAGCAGCAATTTCCGTTCTGTACTTCCTATGAAAAATTAGGTTTCGAGGCAGAGTAATTCGCGTGTGTTGTTTACCAACCGTAACCCGAGTACTCGAATGAGAGATTGAATATGCCGTCAAACAGTCATACCATTTTTGCCACATCAATTTAAGCCTCAAAATTGCAATCTTTGAAGCATCCATTAGTGGGAATGTATCACTTTTCGCTACTTTTTCCTCCTCTAACCACCCGTCGTCGCTCATTGGGACCATTCCTGCAAGGCACTAGCTCGGATAAATTCGAAAATGTTCCGCTCGTGTTGCTGTTCCAACACCACCACCGCCACGGGACGCTGCTTAGCTGTTGCTTTACTGCCTCCTACCACGTCCCCGGCTGACACACTAACTATGCACTAAGTGCCGTGTACCTTCGTCTCTTTGCGTTCGATGCTGCTGCGCTGCTGGAAGGTATGTGACTATTATACGATAAGCACAATTTGCGGAAATGTCGCAGCTGCGGCATTCGCTTATTCGATCATAAATTTCGTATGTTTGTAGGAAGGATAATGTCGCTCGCTCTGTACGTTCGCTGGTCGCTTTCTCCACATTCCCTCGCTCGTCGCCACATACCCGGGTGCGAGCATCAGCTGGCTTCGCCGGGACAGCTCAAGACGTCCATCTTCTTCCACTTCCGGCTATCGGTGATGAGTTGGTTCGCACATATATCTAAGGGGGGGGGGGGGTACCACTAGCCGATTGTAGCTGGTACAATGCTTCCGAAGCAGGCACCCAGTTCCAGATTCAATCGTAATCTATTGTGACAGGAAATGTGTTCGTGAAGGATAAGCTTCAAAAACATCAACAATTTGTTCGCAACCAGTCTCTTGATTGGCGTGTATTTGCTGTATACACAAACATACATATGAGCGATGACAAACAGTTGGAGATGGGAGTTGAAAATGCTGACAGGACTACTCGCAAGCACACGTATTTCTTCAAGCTGGATGCTTCTCTAAACCTAGCGGAGGATGACCTCTCAAGATGAGCAAACATGAATGCGAGAAGGATTATCGAATGGACAAGCAGACGAGCTGTATTTCGGTGAAGGATTGGCTCCTGCAGACATATCGGGAGCTGGAAGGTAAGCTGCCTGAGAAATACTGCACCGAAATCCGGCAGTGATTGATGGGATGTTATCCTTTTTTTTTTTTTTTTTTTTTTTTTTTTTGTGTCTTTATTAAGGAGACTTTCAGCCCGAGGCTGGCTCGTCTCCGGAGCGGGATGTTATCCTGCTATTGTCGCCCAGAATAGTCTTCATAATGCAAAATATTTTAAGAATGTATTAAAAAATAATGTGTTAATATACCAATGTTAATGAATCCGAAATTTCTATTAATTCAATTTATTCTGAGGGTTAGAACATAGCGTTTTCTTTTTTATTTAACTCTTGTTCTTCTACAAAGTTATCACTGAAATTGGTCTTGCTTCCTCGAGTAACAAACTAGGTAGTCGACGTGTTGAATTAGTTTTCCTTTACCTCATTGTTACTATTTTGACACTGAGGTTATTTTTAAATTATCACACCTCCAGCAATCTGCTATGAACCCATAAACATTGCTGCAACAAATAGGACGTAACAACATAAATACTTACTGAATACTAGATGGCAAGCCTCCAATCAAGGTGAGGTTACGACGACAAATCGGTGGACATGTGCTTCAGACAGACCGTCGACCGGCCATCCATCCCGGTTCTAATTATAACATATTCCACAATTCCACGTGTTCCCAGCGGAACGGGTGCCCATTAAAGCTAAATATAAATCCCCAACCTTTGTAAAGCTTCGCCCACTTTGGTAGAGGTTGTTCCAATGCTTTTCAGTCGGGGTTTGGGGTAGGGAAAGTTTCCCTCAAATAAAATGTCACCACTTGTCGTTGCCGTTCTCATCCAATTGGCGGCTCTCGACGACAACAACAACATACGGAACGACGGATGAGGACAATCAGGTTAGGTAAGCGATAATAATTGCTATAACTATAAGCCGCCCCGATTCCGCCTTCTCGATTTGTCTTCGCAGCAAGCACAGTTGAGGTTGAGGACCGACGACGATGATTGTGCGGAGGAGGAATGTGTGTATTCCTACTCGAAGAAGGAAAAGCAAGCAGTCCTTCGTTTCTTCGAAGGCATTGCATACCGATATGATGTGGGGTGGTTTCTAACGCCTAGAATAACGTTATGTAGTAAAGTGGAATCATTTGCAAAATACATTATTACCAATAAAGAAATAAGTCCACAGTAACTCAAACAGAAAATAATAAGTAGTAATGATTCACTTGATAGAGTATCTAAGACGATTTTTAGAGACGCATTCTCTAAAATTGCGCCAAAATTCAATTTCAATTTTTCACAAGCGCAAATATCAACATAATAGAATAAAACGTCACCGGAGACAACAAATTTCATTGGGACGCATACATTTCGACCAGCTCCTTTCCGTAAGCAACTTCGCTCCTAAATCAAACCAAGAGAGCGAATGTTTTCCCCAAGCCGCACCACACTCATATACAGACGGTTTACGCTGTGGTTTCGAAAACAGGTGTTAATGTAAATTTATCATACTGCTGCTTTTCGTTTCAAACCGCTGCGCTGGCTGGCTGCAAACACGGCTCTCACAGGAGCAAGCCGGGCTGGGAAGCTCCGGTTGACACGGCAGAGGGTAAGGAAATCAACCGAGCCCATGAGAGGGCGGCGGTGGTTGACGGTGCGACGACGGTTTGTGGTCGTCAATCATCCATGCATGCATACAATCTAAGTGACGCAAGCTGTGGATTTTTAATATTTGATTACCGGTCAGCGGCTATTAGCGGGAATGGTTCTATAAACGGTTTAAATGGCCCATCATCGCGAGGTGCAACCATAATGTCCACCGGGCAAGGAATTAATTTCCGGTGATTGATCAGCTGTTCTAAGTCACAGGTCCTTACCGATTTCTCATTTTCGTGTTAAATGATATATGCTCAATTGTTCACGTTAGGGTGAATCATATTTTTACCTGTTTCCTTGTCGACAGAATAGGTTGGAAGTGAAGTTTCACCGCATAATTATTTCTACATCTCTGGAGTGCATTTTCCTCCTGAGTGATTTATCCGCTCACTATCGTTCTCAGATTACTGATCCTATATTTTCGAGTATGTCGGTTAATATTGAAGCTCAAGTTGTGCTGTTACTGGTTACTTCAATCTCATGAACTTTTAATGTTAATGCCAAGAAGTGTTCTCTACTGATACACACTTTGTATCACTGACGATTCTAGTGTCTTCTCTCGTATCTTACGGACGAACGCAAATGTGCTTGATTGCGGTAGGGATTTATTTTTCGTGCACGCTTTGTTGTTCGGTCGTACGACGGTGATGCTATTGTGACGTTTTGTGCGTTCAATAGGAATGACAAATACGATGGATGCAAACGTGGTGAATACTCTGTTCAATTCCAATTTTACAGCGGCTAGTCCGCATCCAACATGGACGGAGATTGGGAACTTCCTAAAACAGTTGGACGCCGGCTTGACGGACATGAAAGCGGCCTACAGAGCGGCACATGAAATTTCGGTTTTCATCTCTCTGGAAGCAATGAAGTAGTCGCTTTTAAGAAGAATACGAGCCCAAAAAAAATCATTACTTCAGCGGGAAATCGATAGAGGTACGGATGTCAATCGCAGGTAGCAATATGAAATACATCTGAAGACACAGAGACAAGTAATAAAAGCATATCGATGGCACACGGGCGACGTGGGAAAGTGGAAAAAAAGTCCCGCGGAATTTGGCTTGGGACATATGTCCACAAGTGTATACATTGGCCTGAAAGAGGAAATACCGCCATCGCTTAATTTCGGTGGTCGTAAAGGACGATTACGACGGACGATGTTACGACGGTCTTCAGGGTGTTTGTTTTCTTTGTCGGGCTGCAGATCATCGGAAGGATTCTTGCCCAGAACGATCCTCAGGAAATCATAGGAAAGACAAGCCCAAAGACCAATTCCATCCGAGTTCTTATGGGATTTGGATTGTATCTAGTACAGGCATACCTCGATAGTACGTACACCTCCGTAATTTTAGTGTACGTACTATCGAAGCGTACGTACTATCGAAGCAAAAAAATACCGAACAAAAAAAAATTTGTTTTGCCTTTCGATTTATTTGGACGTGGTGTAATGTTTATAAAACCACTCGGAAGCCAAAATTTCGATAGAAGGCTCTGTATTCTAAGCAAATTTATATTTGATATAGTACACAACGGACCAGCATGGCTCATATTTTTCTTGAAATGAATTGCCTACATGTAGCATTGCAAAATTATCGTCCTTGTAAATGTGAGGCTATTGTTTTTATGAAATATTGTATGTTAATGCTTCGGAACATCCATAAATTACGTGATTTTCGTGACGTTTAAAAGATATGTTACACATCATACATAATTCATGTTATTATAGAAAGTGACGATTGCGGGTGGATCACTAAATTCTTACGTGACGTATTTTATGGATTCCACCTATAGATTTTATGGGAATGAAAAGCTTTAAGGTTGCCCTGAACTGTCACTGTCGTTCTGGGACAGGGACTGGCAAAAGAGGAAAAATGAAACTTCATCCGCTGCCAGTCAACTGCTGTCTGAACTGTCAGGTGCAGCCAGCAGCTTTTTGTGTGAAAGTATTGGTATCCCAAATAAAATATTTCGCGTGAATTTTGTTTTACGAAGACTTTTTCACTTTAACGAGTATTCCAAATCATCCGTTTAGCTTATTAATAATCAGTTATAAACGTGAAAATGAATTTACTAATTCGTGAATTGGATACACTTTTATTGTGCTCAGAAGAGTCCACTCGGGGCTTAGGTGAAACAGTCAAGGAAACAGTTGAAACTCGATGGTCAACTGTGATGAAAAGAAGAACAAGTGTCAAAACAAGGAAAAAGAAAGCTGTCTTTGCAGGTCTCGTCTCAGGTCGTTGCGATTCTATTGGCTCGATTGACGCTTCCTTACCAAAGCGATTTTAATGTTCTCGTCTGTAGAATCGTTTATGCCTTTCTTGTACAAAAATATGTAACGAAAAAGCTATAAACTGCAAAAACGATTTTTTGATAGGAGGCCTGAAGGGCCGACTTTTATATACTTGATCGGTATCAGCTTGATGAATTGAGGTATCACTGGTGTCTGTCGATAAAGTATTTGAATCTAAATAATTGGATGTTGATCTACTCACAAACTGCAACAAGCGTGGATCTCGACGTGCGACGTGGGATAATTTTGGGTAACATGGTCACTATTCAGCACATTCTCGGCCAAACATAAAGAAACTTTTTTTGAAAATGTGGGTTTGTTCTTCAGGAAACTAAAGAATTACTCCAAGAACACCCTCTGAAATTCTACTAGATTTTTTTTCGTATTTTAATTTGAAATTATTTCGAAACATTATTTGAAATATGTTTTGACATTCATAAGTATTTCCCTCTGAAAATTTCTTAGAAAATTCATTAAAAAAACTTCATAGTTTCAAATTTCTCATTGATTTGTTTCAGATATTCCGAGAATATCTCCAGGAAATTCATAGGTAAATCCATCGATCAAGGTTTTTCGAAACTCAAACTCAAACCAAGAAATCCATCGTGAATTTTTTTCAAAAATTACTTTAGGAAATTTTTCAGGAAATCCTTTCGGATACTCCTATTCTTCCTAAAAAAAGAACTTGAAGGAATTTTCTGCAGAATAATTTGAGAAAATTCTATGGGAATTCCGAAACGAATTCCCGGATAATTCTTGAAGAACTTTTCGGGGGAACTTTAAAAGAGTTTTCTGAAGAAGTTTTTCAAGTAAATTCCGGGGAAATTATTGGTGGATTTTTTGGGGAATACATGGAGGAATTTCTGGAATAAAAAGTGAGAGAGTTTCTCGAAGAATTTTCGGGGTTATTGTTTTAAGATATTGCTGCGAATTCCTGAAAAAAATTACTTACGGAAAATACTGAAGGTCATTTTGGATGATTTTTTACACAAATTTTAAGCAAAGTACCGTAGACATTTTGAGAATGGCTGCAGGATATTCCGGGAGAATTCCTTAAATAATTTCCAGAGGTATTTCTAGGGGAATTTTTGAAGGTAATTCCGAAAGAGTTTTGACCAGTGGTGGAAATCTGTGAACCTTTTTCATAAAACAAGAAGTAGGCCATGCAAAATACTCGCGAACACTTGTTTTGCCTTTTCTTGCCTACCTATTATGCAACGTACACACCAGTCAAGCAGTTTGACGAACATTGACTCCACCCCAAGAAAACGCTTCGGTTTGCTGCTTTGTTTGAACGATGTGTGAAGTTGTTCGATCAACCATTTGACAGTTGGCGGCTCGGTTGAAAAAAACGGTTTGATTTTGGTTTGAGTTGTCGGGGGTGGAGTCAAGGTTTGCCGAACATGTTTGAGCATTTGTAGTGAAATTGCACAAACCCCATATATTTTTTGATGGTTGGTGCTCAGAGTTGGCGCTTCGGTTGTTCGTGTGTGATATTGTTGGTCGAATAAATTGATTGTTCGTGCTGCTGTTGCTAAAACTTGATGGATGTTTGAATAAATGAGAGGTGGAGTCAATGTTGGTCAAACTGCTTGGCCGTGTGTACGTTCCATTACTCGCAGAGAAAACAAATTAGCGAACCCGGAAAAATGTTCGTGGAGCTTCGCGAGTCATTCAGGTTAATATGCAAAATGTCATAAACCAACCTCGGAACATGATTCTCACGGATGTTCGAGCAAGAACACATTTCTCGCGCTTAGTTTCATAGGGGCGTAACTGTATAGATCGATTTCATTTCTTCGATGTTTTCTTTTTATTATTGTACTGAATTGCGCTAGTTTGTCGATGATTTAATGGTTTGGTGTGATAAAGGATGATTGTATCTTGCACCAGAATGAATAATCACCGTTGTAGCTTTTGAAACAATTGAGTTATTAACAAAATATAAAATCGATTAAGAGAAATAGATCAATACAGTTACGCCCCTATGAAACTAAGCGCGAGATTTGTTCATTCACTCAAAATAATTGTCACTTTAATTCCACCTGAAAAAGTCATGTAGACTTTAAATCACTTGAATTTCAAAATATCGTCGGACATCGATTTTCTAGATTCGTAACCGATCGATAGACACATATTGCATAGTTTCACGTCAAATAGTTGGTTCATAAGGCCACTGTATCAATTTCAGTTTGTTATCTTGAATTTCATCGCCATCTTTGGACCAAACATCGATTTTCGAGTTCTATTTATTAAATTTCTGTCCGCCATCTAGTATTTCAAAAAGCTGTCAAACATCGATTTTAAGGTTCCACTCTATAAACCTGATAGATAGACACCCTTTGCTTGGTTTCGTGAAATAGGTTGGTCCACATGGCCGCCATCTTGAATTTTGGTTCGCCACCTTGGATTTCAAAACGGCATCGGACATCGATTTCAGTTTTAACGAAATTTTGTTCTAGCATCCATGTCTGTGCTCTGTGCTTCTAGTTAGAACGTTTTTGGAACGCTATAAAACGGAGGACTTCCTCGTTCTCAAGGCTATTCTACTTATAGCTCCACCCTAAAATGTTATTAGTTCGAAGATATAGTATAGTATTAGGGTATTTTCATGTACCGACCATAGTAGAGGGAGAAAAGTGGATCTCTAGTGGTCTTTTGTTGATTGACGACCTTTACATGAGTCCGCTACTTTGGCATAAGTACGTTAGGCTTAATGGACGTTACGCATTAGGACGATATAGGGATAATGTACGTAAGGCATAATGGTCGTTTGCATAATTCTGCCTTCTTTATGTCATGGCTGTTATTTGGGTCATTAATGTATAACGTCCATTATGCCAAACGGTACACTCATCCACATAATACTTGCTTACACAAAAAAAACGTTTCCTTTGTTATATCTTAACATGAAAAAAGTGCTAAGGTAACAAACTTTTTATAGGAAAAAACATCCTTGAACATTGAATTTGGGAAGATACGTCCTCAGCTAATCTCACCATCTTATAATCCAATAGTATATACTCTGGATCTAACGTATGATAAATTTCCTTCCATTAATGAACAAAGGCTGAATCACGTTCCGTGTTTTAGCTTAATACCAAGGGAACGAACCGAAGCCCTGTTGACCTTCCTCAGTTCCATGAATTTGAACACTTGAGCAAATTGTTGTGGAGAATCGGTCATCGATTTTCGAGTTCTTCTCATAGAACCCGATCGATGAACACCTTACTGCATGGTTTCACGTCATATAGTTGGTCCACTTGGCCGCCATCTTGAATTTTGGTCCGCCATCTTGGATTTCAAATGAGCGTCGAACATCGATTTTCGAGTTCTACTCATCAAACCCGATCGATAGAAACCCATATTGCATGGTTTCACGTCAAATAATTGGTCCATATGGCCGCCATCTTGAATTTCGGTCTACCATCTTGGATTTCAAAATAACGACGGACATCGATTTTCGAGTTCTACTCATCAAACCCGATCGATAGACACCCATATTGCATGGTTTCACGTCAAATAATTGGTCCACATGGCCGCCATCTTGAATTTCGGTTCGCCATCTTGGATTTCAAATGGCATCGGACATCGATTTATAGTTCTACTCATCAAACCCGATCGATAGACATCCATGTGCATGGTTTCTTGTCAAATAATTGGTCCATATGGCCACCATCTTGAATTTCGGTCCGCCATCTTGGATTTCAAAATGGCATCGGAGATCGATTTTCGATTTCTACTTATCAAACCCGATCGATAAAACCCATTGCATGGTTTCACGTCAAATAATTGGTCATATGGCGTCATCTTGGATTTCAAATGGCATCGGACATCGATTTTCGAGTCCTACTTACCAAACCGATCGATAGAAACCCATATTGCATGGTTTCACGTCAAATATGTCCATATGGCACATCTTGGATTTCAAATGGCATCGGACATCGATTTTCGGGTTCTACTCATCAAACCCGATCGATAGAAACCCAATTGCCTGGTTTCACGTCAAATAATTGGTCCATATGGCCATCTTTTTTAGCCCCATCTTAGTTCAAAATGGCATCGGAGATCGATTTTCGAGTTCTACTCATTAAAACCGATCGATAGACACCCATATTGCATGGTTTCACGTCAAATAATTGGTCCACGTGGCCGCCATCTTGAATTTTGTTCCGCCATCTTGGATTTCAAAATGGCATCGGAGATCGATTTTCGAGTTCTACTTATCAATGATCGATAGAAACCCATATTGCATAATTTCACGTAAAATAATTGGTCCATATGGCCCCATCTTGAATTTCGGTCCGCCATCTTGGATTTCAAATGGCCTCGGACATCGATTTTCAGATACTCTCATCAAACCCGATCGATAGAAGCCCTATTGCATGGATTCAAGTCAAATAATTGGTCCAGCCTTGAATTTCGGTTCGCCATCTTGGATTTCAAAATGGCCTCGGACATCGATTTTCAAGTTCTACTCATCGAGCATATTCGATACAATTTTATATTCGCTTTCGAGCGAATATTTGGTCGCAATACGCATACTCGGAATCATACTGTAATTTGCTGCTATTCTGCTGCACACCGCGGTGGCACCGCGGTGTCGTGCGAACTCGAGTGTAGCATGAAACACCAGCGGTGATATTCGGAGAATCCGCGGTGCAATTCAATGTGCACCGCGGTGAATTCTCGGAGATTGACATCCCTGGTCAGAGGAGCGCTAATTCTACTATCTCCTTAGAGACACCTAATTGATCTCAAAATGCTACTGGCTCGCCCTCAGACTCATACAGGCGCTCAATCACTATCGTCACATGATCAACCAAGATAAACTCATATCAACACAGCGCCCATCCTCATTGACTCAGACGAGTGCTCAATCCACTATCATCCATAAGAGAAACCAAATTGAACTCATCAACACTGCGCCCGCCCTCATTGACTCAGACGAGCCCTCAATCCACTATCATCACATAAGTGCAACCAAATAAGTCATATCGACACTGCGTCCGCCCTCGTGACAGCAATACGTAATAACTTCCG